>NC_051046.1:3677123-4277123 GCF_904848185.1 Acanthopagrus latus | reverse complement strand
AAGGCTCTCAGACTGCTGATGGGCACCCATGTGAAATTATATACTGCCGACCTGACTCAGCAAAGCTTGCCAGGGAAGGAGGACAACGCTTTGTTCCCAGCCAAACTCATACACAGCACACACAGATACACACAAACTCAAAAACACATACACATATATATGGTCATATAGACTTTCAGTTATCACATGGCCAAAATAACATGTTACATATAGCTGAAAAGACAGACGGCAGACAGGCTGTCTCACACTAAATGATAATGCAAAACTTAAAGCAGCATGCAACTGTAAAAGTGAACCCACTAATTTAAAAGGATGCAATTTTACACAGTGCATGAGTGGAAAATTAGTAGTCTAAAAATTGGCTAAAAAAACGCTATTTATAGGAGTTTTTTGCACGTGCACATGCTTCACTCTCACTTCCTGCGTGCATGCATGCATGCCTCCGTCACTGAGGAGTCAGTAATGCCGCAGCCTTCAGTGTCACAGGTTTGAAGCTGAACTCATTAGTAATTTAAAGGTCGCTTCCATGTCTGCTCATATCAATTATTCACTCTACTTTTTTGTTTCTTTTTTTTTTTTTTTGCCACCTGCCATTCTCGAAGCACGATCCGAAATAAAGCCTTCAATTATAGATAAGAAAACGTCAATTGCTAAATCGAAGCAACTGTGCGTAATTTAATTCAGAGACTTGGAAAATCATTCAACAGAAGAGGATATTCTGTGAGTGACTAAGATTGGCAGTGGTTTTTCATCACGCTTTAATTCCATGCAAAATGTGATGCAACATACACTTGCCAGTCCTTATCTGAGCTGAAGGGAATATTGCCATTCGCATGCCTTAGGAAACAAATATCAGTGTGATGCTCAAAGCCACGGATCTATGTAATCTCACCGCTCAGTCTGTCACATCATGAGCTGCAGTGATGTGCAAGACTTAAGTTCAGTCGACGGTAAGGCAGTTATCAATCCAAGGCAGACCAGGTGCACATTCTTGTGCAGGGTTGGAACGGTAATATTACAACATAAATATATGACTCCAACATAAAGAAAACACGGACCTGTCTGCTGAATGAATGTTTTCACAGATGAAAGTGAAGAATTCCTGCCCAGTTTCCTCCCAAGACATCAATCCGGGGTCACGGACGTTACACGGGCAGTTCACAAACTACTACTATGACTAACGCGATCCATTCGCCGCTGGTTTCGATTAGATCCAACTTTGAAACTGAAAGCACGAGTTCCCGACTCTGACGTTCTTGTAACATCTGGCAGGACGTTTGAGGGAAGTTTCATCGATGAAGGAGGGTCTGCTATGCAAAAACATCTTTTCTCGCACTATCCCAATATTTACCTTGGGAGTTCCAACATACCTGCCCCTTGGAGAGAGGGAGACAGGTAAACACTGTCATAGAGTCACCATGTGTGTGTGTGTAGACCTTCAGGTAACCTATCACAGCAGGTCCATGTGAAATCCTGTTACAGACAGATAAGATATTGTCCTCCAGTATCGTAAAGGAGGTGATTCATTACACAAAAATGCTGCTCGAAGTCACAAGTACTGTGGAATGTACAACAAACTATAAACAATGTTTTGACTTTGGTTACTTATGAAGCTTTTGTTTTGTGAACACACTTCCCATCTAATCATCAAACCACACTGCTGTAGGTAATGTTTCATAGTCAAATACTAAATAAACAACTTTGTGAGAGATCGGAGCCGAACTAGAGGTTTAGAAACAACTCTCAGACATACGGATGAAAGAAACAAAAGATATCACAAAACAACATTTATAAGAAGGAACAAAGGGACTTCTATCAAAGGCGGTCAGGCAGAGTGCATCTTTCCCCAAAGGCCTCGATGAGACAGATATTTTGTTGTATGTCTTATGCAGATGTCCACCAATATAGAATATATTTATAGCATCAGTGCCAAGGATTGAATCTTGTGGTTTCAGCTGGGGGTGTTTATGCATTAGAAAGATGTTCATGGCTGGATACTGCTTATACTTTTCAGAGAATGATCAGTCTTTTTTATCTACTCTTCAGGAGAATTGTAAAGATTGTGATTTTTAAGGTCGTCTTACCCTCTTATTTGACCAGCAGATCTGAGCTACATGAACAAACTAATCGATGATGTAGCAACTAGACTTTATTTTCCTTGACATTACATCTTTAAAACATTAAAAAATACTGTCACGAGCACCAAGAACTTTGCTTAAACAAAATACTCAAACATTAGCTAACTTTTGAACCAAAAAAACCCAGAACCAGACATCTGATCCAAGCCTTAGCAGCTAGATGGATTCTGGTGAGCCTTGGTTATGTCTGTCTCACACAAGTTTGAGGGTCTACACCCGGCTCTGAACGTTCCCATTTAAAATAGTAAAGGGGGAAATCTGTTTGTGTTGCATGTGGACCACAAGGCTTAGGTTGGGCCTCTCAGTCAGCCTGATTTATAGTCTGATGGGGAGGTGTCACACACGACTCTCTCCCTGTCATTACTCCTGAGGAGGAGCAACCATCACGCCTATCACGGCAGTGGGGGGGAAGGATGTGTGGACAGTCAAGATGAGTAAGGAAAAGACAGGAGGGCAGGGTGCAGATTTACGGCTGATTCCCAGTATCCTAGGAGCACCTTTGGGACGAAGACGGTATATCTGCCCGAGTTGCATCTTTCTCTTCCAGAAAGCTGCTGTTCACCCCCTCTGACTCAAGATCCCCGTGGAGATCTTTGGCATGGATACACATATGCATATACACACAGCTTAACACCGACAAAGCAGCTATTGTTCAGTTTATATATGAGAGATAAGTCAGCTACCCGAGGGAACGACAAAGAGAGAGGGAGGGGGAGGAGTTATAAAGGCGAGGCTGGACAAGACAGCACAAAGCCAAACGTTTGTTAAAAGGGGGAATATTCAACTGCAGGCCGACAGATACAGAAACCAAGTCTGAGGTATTTTAACAAGAAACTGACCAAACAGAAACTAGTGTTGGTTTAGTGGAGATGATGACTGAGGCCTTTCGCGGAGGACGTGTTTCAATATCTGGATAACTTTAAATCCTGGATCTGTCTGTGTTCAACATTTGACGGGGGATCCAAGTTTTTTCCTTCCACCAAGGTACCCAGGCAACTCAGTGAACCTGCGTCTTGGCGCAGAGCCCAGGTCTGAGCCAAACACTGAACCTTAAACCACAGACAAGACAGTAATCTGACACTGAAAATACGACTTGTCGCTTCATCTCTATGGATGAAATAATGTCCGCTCTGGGTGCTTTGACACAGATTGATCGCGGCTCAAATAATTTTTCTTATCTTGGGTTGTTTGTTTGGAGATATTCCCAGGTGCTTTGGAGACATTTCTCCTTAACGTTCATGCTGTCACATCATGACGTCTTGGATTATTATAACGTTCTGATAAATCCTGATTTTTGCACAGCCCTACTGCATAGGTGTACTTCTGCTCGCCGATGTGTGTTTGTGTTCAGGTGGCTGCCATCTACCCATGAGCAACATTGGCTTGTTTTGCTTCTAATGTGCACGATCGATCACATCTACATTCAATGACAGGTCTACCATCAAGCCTCTCAGCATGAGGGACGAGTCTGTCAAATCCACCTGCCTCTCTCCTGTCCTGACTGCTGATTTAGTATCTCCGGGCCGTGAGGCAGACATTTTCCGTTTCTTGCTGGCATCTTGACCCCCCTACTGGCCCTGTCCGGGGCCCTCGGCTGAGGCACCATGTTATTTACTGCTCAGAGAGCTCTGTGTGCAGGGAGTCAACACGGCATGGCTGGCTGAGCAAGGGAGCAACCTGCTGCTCATTCTCACACACGCATCCACAGATGCACGCACACACACACGCACACAAGTCATGTGACCATCCCAGGGGGTTGGCAGAGATGTTTACCGCGCTACAATCACTACACCCGGTAGAACTGAGAGCCATGGACGAAGAGACAAACAGACACAGACATCCATAACCCCGGCAACTATAAACTGCCAGTGGTTTCAAACTCAAACGGAACAGGACAGAAAATACGAAGCTTTGGGTTGGATGATGTGACGGAGCAAACACCCATGAAGGCCACGGGAAGTTCATCCTGACAGGACATGACAGCATTCACTCAGGTGAACTTTACAGTCAGCTGGACTCACTTGGAAACATGTCCTCAGGTAGACGAAGCTCGGGAGGAACTTTATCAAAGTCTGTGGGTGGCTTAATCTAACCTCTGACCTGCACGTTGGATGAATGAAGAGTGATTCAAGCTAAAGACATGTATGTCACTCAATGACCTGAAACTATTTCAACTACAATCTGTAAAAAGCTTGAGTGAAAGAAAAAAAAAAGTACACTGGCTTTCAGATGGAAACAAATCGTCCCCTTAGGGAAATGTTTCTCCAACCACCAGCTGGGATCAAAGACTTGTACGCTTGTTTCTGATCAGTCCAGAAATGTCTGCAGTTTTTTACAACACAAAAGATCCAAAAGCAGAACCGCAGTGAAATTCCTTCCTCAAATCCCCTCCTTCCTCTCAGTAATTATAGCCTCCCAGCTGACAAACTACAGGTCTGTGGTGTTTGTCTTCGCCTTCTCGGATACAACAGGTGAAGTACAGCCTGTGTGTGCTGGGCTGGTTGCCAGTCTCTTACTGGTTCTGTTAGCCAAGTACATATTTCCCTTCCTGGTACAACAAACACACTTCGGGAGTCAAGGAAGAACAGTCTTATTTCTTTTTTTCTTTTTAAATGTACTGCCCAGAAAATTTCACAAGAAGGAAGATATTATCTTTGCAACACTGAGAACTTGTAACCTTGTACAACAGGCTGAGTCGAGCATCCTGCACAAGAAAAACACAGTGTTCCCATTTATGAAATCCCTTGAGAAAAGTTTGCCATTGTAAACTTGGTGCGGATGATTTATTTAGAAGACTACAAATGATTTTGATAAATTGAAAACTGGGTTGACTTTGGATTGGATATAGGGGTGTGAGGGGTAGGAATGAGGTAGCAGGGTGTGAGGGATGTGAATGTGATGCAAGGAGGACTGGATCAATCTTTTATCACTGCAGTGTGCTTTCATCCCTAATGGATCCGACATGAGCGGAGCACAGCACTACCTTCCGTCACATTGCACAGGCAGGGGGAAGGACGCACGGAAAGACAGAAGAAGTGGGAGCAAGAGAGGTAGACCGAGCTGCACATGAGAAAGAACGGCAGCGACAGAGGAGAGGGAGAGAGACCGAGAGTGGTTCAAACCACCATCCCAAAAATAATCACAACCCGAAACATGCAAACATATTATTTCACCGTCATGCTGTCACAGCGTTTCCAATTACCGCTGGCCCTGAGTGCATCTGCAGGAGTTGGGAAACACTCTTGATAAGGACGGCGAGAAATTAAGTCACTTCACAGCACGAAGAGCGACTTTGAAAATTCCCATCGAGAATCCCCAGAGATATCTCAGCGTACATGGGTGGACTGCGAGCTGAGTGAGAGTCAGACAAACTGACACAGACGCAGACAGGCAGACAAACAGACAGACAATTCTAGAAGAAGAGGGGAGTCCATCTGTGTATTCGAGCAGCGAAAGAGCAGTAAAAATAACATCGCGGTGAACAAGGCACAACGTCTCTCGGAGGACACTCGCTCTGCTCTCTCCGTGCTGAACAGGCTCATTCATGTGATGGAAAATACGAAATATCGAGGCAGCGAGGGAGATACAAAGGGAAGGAGAGAGAAAAGGAGTGCAAACCAAACAAGGCTGGGAAGAAAGTTGAAAGTTTCATAATGCATTCAGACTGCTGGCAACCACATCATTAGCCTGCTTTACAATAGCTGCTTTAGGTATGATATCTTCTGTGGCTCAAACAGAGGAGACATTTAGCAGAGCACTGTTTTATCATTTCTCTGCACGGTTCGTCAAATAACTGAAGCAAAATGTGATGAACTTTCTGCATTTTTACTTCAACGCCCCCCAAAAATTGTGTAGGCCTAAGCTTTGACCTTGGGTGGAATGCAACACAAGTTGACAAACTTGCGGTCGCAATTTTATAAACTTTGGTATGATTGTAAATATGAGTTTAATGAGAGGAGAGTAGAGGACAGACGGGAAGACGTTAGCACCCACCCTGGCCTCTGAAGGATAGGCAGAAATAACAGTGAGGACGAGGAGGTCAGGACAAGAAACAGGCTTGTCCCCCTCAATAACCAATATCACTGTAAACATATAATTCTAAATAATATAATAATATGCATTCCAACAGTTGTACTAATTAAAGAGTAGCTCCCCCCCTTCGTTACTTCAAAGTGGTTTGTTCCACTGCCTACCAGCCTGGACGGACGTAAGTACAGGTACGAGTGTTTTGGGCCTTAAGTACCTGTTTTGGCCTCCACACACACAGATGGAGATGCTGGTACAACCCTGAAGTTATTCACCTTTCAATTGTCCAGTATAGTTTGACAGTAGTTACCAGCGTTTCCTTTATATACATTTAGAATAACAATACTTTTGGCGTCACATTTGGTTTCCCCTTCAGGAGACGATCTTGAGAAATTGTCCTGGGTATTGTCCTGTTCACAGCACGACGCTCGCAGAACTGCATTCTTTGCACACAGAGCAGAAATGCTGCCTCGCTGGTTTTTACGTCCACAGGTTTAAAAACGATTTGATCACAATGGACGAGCTCCATTTCTGGCGTTTTATCCGTCTTTGGCCTCTTTTCGGTTCAGCCGACGCAACGCAGCCTCCTTCGAATACTAACGCTGATAACTGTGGCAGCGATAGAAGCTTAAAAGCTTCAAAGCATTCGGGTCGGTCCTAGTCCTACTGTTTCCAGGTATTAATTATTCTACGCATAAGTCTCTAAAGGAGCTTGTGGTATGCAGAGTCAGTATCGGCACCTATCACATTCAAATGAGCAAAGGTCAACTGGGACGATTGTGTTTGAACAACGGTTACACCAAGTGCAGGTACACATGGCTGACAGAGGAAGAGGTGCCAACAATTAGGCAGAATATCCAGAACGAGAGACAAAGTGAATATTTTAACGATGGCCCAGTTACAGCAGTGATGTATGCTTGAGTTAGAGTTGTCCACTTGTTGGCTCTTTAGTTTCCTCCTACAACCATCCGTTACGATGACATTATCTCTCTGGAACCAAGTTCACTTCGTTAAGCTCACAAACAGAGATAGCAACATGAGGAATAACTGTGCAACTCCCACAGTCAGTCAGGAGAAAGAATAATCACCTCCCGGAGGGGTTGGTTGGGATGTGTGTGTGTAGGAGGGGGGTTGACCAATCGATGGCCCTGATTGGATCACAAATACAGCCTGCTAATGAGCTCCAAGTTCCACTATCTGACACACACACCATGCTGGGAAATGTTAAATAAGACGCTAGCCATGCATAATGATGAGTCAGTGTTTAAAAAGGCTTAGAGAGGTTTGGTGCACCAGGCTCGCACAGCGTTGGCATTTTGAGATGTGTAGCACGTTAACAGTTAAATGCATAAGAAACATGCAGCGAGTGAACTGAACTCTGCCCGTGCCCTCCATAAATTAATCTTTAATCCTGAAGTGGTAAAAAGGAGCAGCAGCCTGTGTGACAGGGGAACTCACAGCCTGCACTTGTTTCACTTGATCCTACACAGGAGCCGGCTCTCTGACTCACACCAGGATTATTCCAAAACACACAAACAAAACACAAACAAAACATGCAAAAAGTTGAAAAAAAAAAAAACAAACAAAAAAAACAGGAGTGAAGTTTCACCCAAACAGGTTTGAGTTGTTTTGTTTCATTAATGAATACTTGGGTGGAGGGTCTAGAGTCAACAGGTACATGTGAAGACACAGCTCAGCTTCCCTAGGGACATAACACAAGATTCCCATTGTGTCTCTGCCACTCACAACTGAAGGAGAAAAAAAAAAACGCACACACAAGCTCACACTTTCTAATAATAACGGCTCTCCCGACATGCGTGTTGAAACACACAGCACAGCGACAGACGGATCGGCCGACTTCACAGAAACTTCCTCACGCTGACATTTACACAGACAAGGACACATTCGAAACAACCTCTGAATCCTTGACACTCACCAAGTGACAGGATCTTATCCTTCTCCTCGCTGGTGTGATTTCCTCCGCCTGGTTCTGAAATCCTTCACTTCTGACGAGCAGCAGAGCCGGTTGTGCCGCTGGTGTGTGTGTGTGTGTGTGTGTGAGTGTGTGTCTGTATGCGAGGCGGCGAGTGTGCGCTTGTGTGTGATTGAGGAGTGTGCGAGTCCAGAGGAGGTCAGAGGCAGTCAGACGTGGTCATGGAGAGATTTAAAGGATGCCGCGACTTCTCCGCTCTATCTCTGCCGCCTTCTCCTCAGCTTGCTGCCTCAGGAATGCACTTCTCCTGGGTGTCCTCACCACAGCTAAGATCTGACTGCTGGAGTTCTCTCTCTCTCTCTCTCTCTCTCTGTCTACACCCCTCCTCCTTCTCCCTCCCTGTGTCTCTCACCCACACAGAAACACACCCTCCCAGTCACTCCTCTCTCTCTCTCTCTCTCTCTCTCTGCCTCCCCACCCTTTCTTGCTGTGCTGACAGATCAGGTACCTCCCCCTTTTCAGGTAGTTGAAAGCAAGTGTTCAGCTCTGTCGCTCCCTCTCTGTATCAAATTTTCACAAGTTATTTCTCTTTGTGCGCCACATTCCCCAAATGACACAGAGGACGGCCTTGAAGAAAAACTAACAGAGATAAGCACACAGAATACGCTCTTTGCATGCTTGTGTATTTACATACGAGTCTCTACTGTTTGTACGATATATAACCCGAGGCATGAGACATCCTCCCTCTGGCCTCCGGTCACGGGAACAGCTGATTACACAAATGAGGCTGTCAGGTGATTTTCTCTTCCTTTTCCTGGAATGAGGTCATAGTCCAATAGACCAGGTGCAATTGGAGAGACCATGTGTGTGTCTGTGTGTGTGTTTGAGTTAAACAACGCCCTGTGGGAAAATGAGAGAATAAGGCAACCTAAATCTGACCGCTGTAGTCCAGAGAGCAACACATGTACAACACAAAAAGCCCAGTGGACTATAGAAACCACTCAATGTTCATTTATAAAACAATGCCACCATCCTGAACTGTACTTCTTCTATCTCCACAGCTTCTCTTCCCACAGACAAACACAGAGCTAAGACATGCGTGACCAATGGGCCAGGCAGAATGTGTGGGAGCCCCTCAGCATGAGACCACCCCCACCTTTCTTTCCACTAACACCTCTCCTCCATCAATCACCACATCTCCCTGAATCTTCAATTTGAACCATTAACAGCCTCGTTTCCCTCACACTTCACCTGAAACTAAAGCACTTTTCCACTGTAGATGGACCTGATACCAATCAGATGAAACTCAGTCTGGTGCTGTCCATCATGATATCCTCAGAGCAGATTCATTCTGACCTAGATACAGTAAAAAGTTTTGTTTTTTTTTTAAAAACTGTATATATTAAAACAGGTTTGCCTGCGGACTATTTGCATAAGATGATGAATAATATAAATCATATGAATAAGCGCACAGTAAAGTAATTGCCTGCAGTTATGAGCTATTACTGTAGGATTACAGTACATCCAAAGACTGTTAATGACATAAATGAGCCTGCTCGTTGATAAAAACACACAATGATTACGTTGTTTTAATCATTACCTCAATCCCAGCAAATACTGGATGATACAGATGTCTTTACTTGAGAATTTAACATTTTTGTATAGTTCTTTTTCACTTAGACACAAAACGCCAACATATGCTTTGATAGAGATGCCCTAAACATGTTTTTTTTTTCTTTTTAAAGATCACAGTGACATTTGTTCTGAGCAAGACATCTTTCAGCTGAAAGAAAATAAATAAATAAATAAATCTCGCTCTGCTCTCTGACGAATAAACTGTGATGTCACTAAATGACCTCAGAAACATCTTTGGCATTCCAGTACTGCTTATTTTCTTATGTTCTTGTAACTTATGGGCAAATATTTATGCCAACACCAATATATATGTGATAAACTAATATCAGCTTTGAATCCGATTCTTATTTTGATTACTTTTGTTGTATTTAATTGTGTTCTGTCTTCCTGCAACCACTGTGAAGTAGTGATCTCTGAATGGTTGATATTAGAAAAAAGCGACAAAAAGGTACAGGTTGGGGATTTAAAAAGGCAAAAACTGAAATTTCACCTTCAACTGTAGTGTCACAACATATTTAAAAAACAATAACAACATGTAACTACCTGCTGTGCATAATCACTGCAGTCATGGACCTCAGATGTTTTGATTTGAGGCCATCAACAATACCAACTTCTTCCCCGTGTTTACTTTACCTGACGTCATACTCTGTTATCTGAACAGACTAATGAGGACATGCAGTCACGGTGCTTAACAACCAGTGTGCACATTGTATAAAGCAGACGTTCCAAAAATAGATGCCTTGGATTAATTGCATTAATTTGATGAATTAAATCATGCAAACAAAAGACCACAGTGAAGAATGCTGGCGCTTTAAGCAAGGGCTGAGTCACAGAGGCCCGCAGAGAGTCCGTTCACATCCATGTGAACCGTGTCACTGTTCTGTCTATAAAGCAAAGCTTTTGGCACATCGAAGAGCTGTGTTGTCTGACAAATCACTTAAACCACACTCGAAAAAAAATAAAAAAATAGTGGTGGGGGGGGGGGGGGCAGCCTCCTGAGGCATTGCTTAGGTACTAAAGGCCACAGTGAGAAAAGGCTGAGGTGCAAAGGAGGAGTGACATTTGAAAAGCAGCAGAGAAGTTAAGTACACTTTATAGATCCTGACAGACTATTCCCCTTCACTGGCTCATATGCTTGTCCATCGTTAGGCCCGAACCAAGTTCATTTGAGGGCTTTTGTAAGACACGACTAAGCAAAGGTTAACAAGCAGCGAGTCCTGCTTGTTGGTTTGAGAGGCTGCAGACAGAAAGACAACAGGCCTGAAATCAGAGTGGTGGGTGAGGCTATTGTAATGTGATGTGGAGGATTATCAGTCCAAAGTCTCCCAGACCTCTCTGACACCTTCCAGGCATTCCTCAGGGCACCTCCCACTGCTGTGCCTCCCTCATCCCACCCTCCCCTGTCAAACCCCACATATCATCCCTCTTTTGCTGGGTGACTCAAGCATTCTTGTAACCCCCCTTTTCCTCCTCCTCCTCCTCCAACCCTCCCTCCACATTCAGCAATGACGCTATAGAAAACAAAGACAAGGCCTAATAATCTTTAAAACCTGCGCTCGAAGAAGACATCCATCCCCCCCCCCCAATTAAGTATCATTCATCCTCATTTTTAAAAAAAAACCTGAAATACCCTCAACATCATACTCTGCTCTCAATCCCCAGCGACTTCTGAGCCAATACCTCAACAAGTGATACTACATTTGTCCAAAGAGTGGTGAGCCAGCCATAACTCAGCTCAGAGGAGATGGGAAGATGGCTCTCGGGCTGAGAAATAGACTGGTTGGGTCTGGCAGCAGTTCAATAGGTTCTGTGGAAGGGAGAAGAGTGAGGGGAATACATGCTGGTAGTGTCTTTGTTGGCCATTATTCACCGAGAATGAATAGCATTAAGTTGCTGCTACGGCTCACCCCTTTCCAGTCTTCCCTGCTGAAATCCCCCACCCCTTCTCTCTCTATTTATTCAGCCTTTCACTAAAAACAGCCTTCAACAGGTGGACAACAGATCGGTCAAGACTAACGCCTGGGGAGTGAATAGAATGGGAGCAGACTACGTTAGCTCTATTTTCAGAAGCGCAAACAAGATACAAGATCCTGAACTTTTGTTGACGTCGGTTTTTCGCACTCATGGCAAGCGACGTAAGGTAGTAATGCTCTGTTTTTGCCAAACACGCCTAAGTATAGCATTGCTGTCTCATTATGGTCAGGCCGATGTTGTTGCCAAAGTAGCGTGGCTATGCCTTGTGTATCATTACGACAGGCGAGATGGCTTTCACCAGCAAAGGTAATTGCACTGTTGAGATGTAAATATAGATCATCCCACACCGAGAACAGACAAAGACTTTTGTTTTCTTCCCAGAAACCTGGCTCGGAAGATGATTCATGTTTTGGAAGCAAATGCATGTCATCTATATCATCTCTGTACAAATAACACGGGCTATATTGAAAATACAATGTCAAGGTGAACCTGAGGACAAAGAAAAAGTACAACTTGAAACTTGAAAATGACAGGAAGAGAGGGTCAGGTGGATTAACATATATGCTGCTGGTAAACAAACACTGGATAGGAACGAAGGCGAAGAAAAAAAACAGACAGGTTTATTTTCTTTTACTCTCTGAACACTCTTCAGATCACACCAACAAAGCACATGAGAGAGTCTCGACTGGCTTTTAGCGTCTTCCAAGTTGTCAGAACTTTGGCTGCGCTCCGGCACCCTTTCTCCATCGTCTCTGTTCCTCCCATGTGACTCAGAACCAGTCCAGACTGGCTCAGTTCTAAGAGACCGCCATTCAAATAAACACACCTAACTCTCATATGGCCTTGTGTTGCATTTTGTGAGGAGCTACATGAGGAAGTGTTTTTTAGAGGTGAAATAATTGGGACCTCAATCAAATGCAGGAGCATCGTCCTTCAGTGCTTTCTAGTGGTCCTCCAGACGCAGCGAACTAGTGCCTCAAAATGTCTCACCTCCTTCCTTCGTTCCCTCTACATAAGTCAGTTTGTGTTCATCCCACACCGAGATGTATAGCCGTGCTCTGTCTCTTGAGATAAAGCTGTACCATTAGTGTCACACTGTGCTGCTCGGTGCTGTTCCTGTCAAATAAATAAAATGGGGTATCGAGGAGAAAGCTGTGGCCGTTGTAGGAATAAACTTTTCACTCATGCACAAAGTTGGATGGGAAGCTGACAGTGATTCTGGGTGCTGTCTCTCTCCATTACAAGAAGTGCAAGTGAGAGGCAGAGTAGAAGTGACTGGCACAACTTCACCTACTTCCAAGGTGCAGGGAGGAGGGAAAAAGAATAGTGAGGTCAAAAAGTTCCAGCAACACGTCTAAAGTATATAGAACAACATTATTATTAGACTGACGTATTGATGCTTGTGGCCTTCATCAGTGTCATCATTCAAGGAGCGCAAGTGAGCCAGTGGACAAAAGAGAGTCAAAGTCAACAAAACCCTACTGCAAGTGACCCGCCTCAACACAAACTTTAGGTCCTGGCCGAGCTGAGGATTTCTCAGGACAGAAGGGGAAGAAGAACTTCACAACTGCGGCTGAAAACATTTCCTTTACTTCTGTCTCTCTTTCAAACGTAACGCTGGATCGATGGAAAAGCATTTACACGCAGACATCTCAGCTTCAAAGTGTCGTAGCATCATGCTGGAAAAGTTAGCAGAAATTGGCGTGTCCTCCCGAGGATCATGTTTCCATCCCTGCCGATGAGAGCCGGAGTTGAGAAATACCTGTGACTACCGCTGAGTCATTTGACCCAGGAATGACTCGACTGCACCCTTTCAAAGTAGAGGCAAAAGCCACATGTTGGTGGGTTTTCTAACCAGTGTGAAAAAAGGTAAAAGAGGCAGGAGGAGGCCAGTAGAAGGGGGGCGCTGGATGCACAGGAAATGCGAGTTAGTGACACAGGAGCTATCAGGTGGGAGCAGGTCAGGGGTCGAAGGTGAACAAAAGCTTTGTAAGCCCCACACAGAGTGAGAGAGAGGCCCCCCGGACGCACTCGCTGACGCCAAGTCTGTCTGTCTACACCTTTTTTTCTGTACGCCCCCACCTTTGGTTTGTTTTGTCCGACAGCGTTTCCTTACATCTTTTTGTCAGGTCTAAAACGATTTTCATTTCGTCCTCCATATACACAAAGAAGGCGAGCTCACTTTTCGGTCCATTAACTCAACACATTGTTTACGATAGTGGTTTATTCCGCACAGTGTCTGGGGAAGGGGGAAGGACTATCCAAACACCTGCAGCTCGAACAGCACAAACAGCATTTAAAAGCTTTCACTGCACCGGCCCTGTCATCTCTCTCCTTCTGTGGCTTTATCGGATCAAAGGAGGGCTGTAGCTGTGTTATAGTAAGAAAGTCTTTTGTAGCTGCAGCCACACACACGCACACAAAAACAGAAAATGTATGCGCGCATGCGTACACGCAAAGACATGATGACAGTGGTGCATAATGGAGTTGGATCTCTCTAATCATACCATTCTAACAGCAGGCATTTCAGTTTTGAAGCAGAGAATATATGCAAAACTGATTCAACAGCGCTTCAAGTACAGACACTTCAAGACCTGTTGAATTTTAACTAAGGCCAGTGAGACAGCCATCACTGTCTTCATCAGGATGGTAGAGGGTCTAAGTGTGGGCTGGAGTGGGCATGTGCATGACACTGAATTAATACCGTATGTGTAAGTATATGTGAGTGTGTGCGCGCGTGTGTGTGTGTCGGTGGATATGCCAGATTACTAATCAGCGCTTAGACAAAGGCCATATGTGTGCCAGTCTGTGCATCTCTCCCACACATCTCCCACATATTCCCCCTCACGTCTGCGTAAAAACCCCATCAGCAGGAATGTGAGGATTGTAGGGTCAGCAGTGGTGACATCATGGCAGGCTGTCAGACGCAACAACAAGGCCTCGGCACCAGTTTCCTCCTGGTTGCATCAGCTATGCAATGCCAGGCTGTGGATCAATGACACCCACTCCAGTCCTGCTCGCTTTATGAGCCTTCAAACATTCAAAACAGACACAGAATTGATGAAAAAAAAAAAGTCTGAGATCCACATCAGCTCCCCATTGCAGCACCAGATCAAAATCAGCTTCCCTCGAGGTAACAAGAGACTTGAAATGGTGAGTGGTCCAATTTGTGGCCTCAAACAGGAGTCGGCTCAATCATTTTAACAAGCCCCGACGAATGACCTAACACAAAACACGGGCTTCAACAAGAGTCCAGACTCTTCACCTGCTTGAGGTGGTCTAGGGTCAACAGCCAGACATAAATAGCTTGATTGTTTACTAAGAGACAAGAGAATAACCTGAGGGAAGAACAACTCGGTGGAGTATTCATTGGGGCTACTTAAGTCCATGCTGCTTGATTTCAAGGACACCAAAATATATGAGGATGACATTCACTGCTTTATCTGGTACACTGACTCACTCATAAACTCATTGTCTGTCCTATTTATTCTTTAATGTGTATGGTTTAGTGGTTAGTAACCCTAACCCTTAGCAGCAACATTACTGCTATTACTTTTCCTTTTTTTAAGGGTGTTCCCCTGTGGTGGATTTGAAAGCAAGTTAAACACGTTATTTGTTATTGATTGATTTTGATCGTTTATGATAGTCCAGTGTTTTTCAGTCCCGGTTCCGGAGGCCCCTTCCCTGCATGTTTCAGTCAATTCCCTGCCACAGCACACCTGATTCAAATGAACGGGTCGTTATCAGGCTTCAGCAGAGCTTGATAACAAGCTCATCATTTAAATCAGCTGTGCCGGAGTGCAAACACTCTACTTTATCTTTCGTGCAGATTAATGAGTTTACGATGCAAATTCTCGAGGTCTTATTCCTCATGTTCAATATAATTAGAAGTAAGCGGCCCAAGTGAGACATTTAATCATCGTTTCCTAGTTTGGTATCCTTTAAGGCATTCTTGTCAGAAAATTCAGCGAAAACAACCAGCCAAACATGCGTGACTACATTCTCAAAAATCAACAACAAACCTTTCTTTCATGTGTTCCTTCTCTATGTGAGGGGTCAAGTGTCAGCAAACAGATGCTAGTGTGTGTTTGTGTGTGGGCAGGAGGATCCTTCAGGTCATCAGATAAAGTGCACCTGAGGGAGGGGCGGCGAGCGTTACCACGGTTACCAAACACAGACACGACCACCTGGTTGGTGGCGGCCGGCTAGGGAGGCAGAAAGGGCACCACTTCAGGATGGTAACCATGCCAGAAAATCCACCCAAAGTGGCCCGATTCCCAAACACAACCCATATTGTGTTTGTGCCATGACGAGCGGAGCGGAGAGGAGAGGAGAGGAGGGAGCACACAGCTGTTGAATCTTTCATGGAACATAAAAAAGGAACTAAGCCTACTGTACAGCTCTCATTACAGCAAAGAAATAACTTCGGCCCATCTAGACTCCATCATTTACACGTGCTTTTAGTCATGGTCTTATAAAGCCACGCTGGGCATTAAGTGCCATAACATAAACAATTTGTTGAAGATGCACACAATAGATGTTTATACTGGTGCTTAAAAAAGATTTCTGAGTGGTGATCTCACTTAATCTTAGGCTACATATTAATAGGCTACATGTCAAATGATGTTGACCGTGGTGACTAATACATCTGATAAACAAAGACTAACTTTATAACTCCAAGTAATTGTTTAATCAATGAGTAATCTGTCATGGCCTTTTCCATTTACTTTGTATGTTATCTGTACGACTGGAAACAAGTGAAGCTATGTGTTCAACTAGAAAAGAAACAAAAAAGAAAGTGTGGACTCAGTGGAAGAAAAACAGCTAAATCGCTCAACAAACAAGGCCATTTGTTTCACTCACCTCCTGCAGCCTAATGGTCTCTGTGACTGCCTGCTGCCCGGTGAAAAAGGAGAAGAGGGAGAAGAGGAAGAGCTGCACAGCCACCGTCACTGTCTGTGTGTTTGTGTCGTGCTTCGCGGCCGGCTACCTGATCTACCACAGCCTGTGGGAGAGACAGACAGAAACCAGCTCAGAGCAATGCAGAGGGGAGGGAGGGAGGGAGGGGGAGGCAGCTGCAGAGAAAAGTGAAGTGGTGCCGCCATTCCCTGTCACCCGGGAAACCAACGCTCTTTCAAAGAAACATCAGCCAATGGCAAACACCGGCAATTGTGTTCGGACAAAAAGTCACATGACTGCCAAAACACCACTCCCTATGCACAGAGTGAGAAGGGAAGAAGAGGAAAAAAAAAAAGAAGAAGAAGTTGTGGGGGTGGAGAGTGATGAAGAGGAGAAAAATAAAGTAGATGGTGGTAGAGATTAGAGAATTTGAGTTTCAGAGGCAGGGAACAGGTCACCAGGCCCGACTCCATCCCAGAACTGTCTGTATTTCCCCTTCATCTTCCTCACTGTGTCATCTTCAAAGCAGCTTTCTACCTAAGAGGTTGGCTGTAGCCTATTTCCGCTCGCTAAAGGGAACAATGCTGAGTTGCACAATGTGACACTAATGGTGCAGCTCTACCTCCAGCTGGCACACTCAAACATTAGCATATCTCCTTCCATATTAGGCCTTACAAGTTCCTTCCTAAACTTTGTTCTTTCCATTTAATGTCGACCATCAATATACAGTCATACAGTCGCGTTTAAAGGTGCGTCCTCAACTTTGTCACAATCTCTTTTTAATGACTGAAGTAGATTTATTGGGGGGAAATCAAAAAAAAATCACCTGTTCACCGCAAAGTTTTCAGCATAAGTAGGTTACTAGAGATGGAAAATTGCACATTTCTGCCACGATACGATTTCAATTTGATACAGGAGCCTGCAATCAATATAAACAATCAGTTACATTTATATCACCTCACAAAAGGCAACTAAAATATGATTTGACAATTGTATTACTGAACTCTTCAGTGGAAATATAATTCTTCAGCGGTTCCAGATTTTAAATGGAAAACAATACAGGTTTTGAATTTTGAGAGCATTTGGTTCAATGCTGCACAAAATAAGTGCATGAACAGGCAAAACTCGAGATAATCCAAATTATTTCATAGAATGCAGCATTTTCTAAAAGTGTGTAGACAATTTCTTTGATGACGGGAGTTTGATGATTAGCTCTGGTTATGCTGGCTCATGTGGTCGAACAAGTTTTACAGCGTTGGTTGTTAACATGTCAACATGCAGCTCATTACAAAGGGGATGCTCCAGTGAACTGGTGAAAATCAGGCACCATTTACAACGTGTACTTCAACCAGCAGTTTTTCAATTCTATAGTCAAGAGCGCGAACAAGAGCCTAAGCGTAAAACAGTCTTAAACTTTATGCCATTTCCAGCACAAAGGCCACATTTTGGGGGGGCGCTATTTGCCGACTCATGCTGGAGGTCTCTGCAATTATTCTAGGAGAATAAGGAAAAAGGCCTGTTGATTTGGGATAATCGAAGTTTTGCAAGTCATATTAAAGAGCATTTACATCTTGACACATGGCAACTGACAAAGGTGGGACTGTAGTTGGCACTAATGTGGGGCTTTGTACCGTTGGAAAACCAGATGGATCGGTAGCGACATTAGCAAATGCAGCGCTGTCTCAGGTTTGGCAGTTTTATGAGGTGTATGAAAGAGATGTAAAAATGACACATTATCTTTGCTCTGTAATCATTCAGAGATGATTGCTGGGGTGTGAGACGTATCCAGGATTTTTATATTGCCAGTTTTGCCAGATGGAAAAAAAAAATGTTTTAAAAAGAAGTTATATTCAATGAATCACATTTATTTTCGGCATAAGTGGGCAGGCTTTTCTTATTTTTTTTTTTTTTAATCTAACCTGTCCATTTGCTCTTTTGTTTTATTTCATTTACTTATTTGTAAACAGTATCTATTATTATCACCAGAATCTGGCTGCTACAAACAACTATCTCAACTTTAACTTTGTTCTTTTAAAGGCACCGTAAAGAACAATGCAAACAAGCCGGTCATGTCAGGTCAATGACAGCATACCCAAGCACACTGGCTTTATTCATTCATGTTTGCAATCACAAAATGAGTGAAGTGGAATGTAAAACAGAAGAGAGACAAATCAAGCTGTGCCAGTCCCACATGACAGGGTGCAGAGATCGTTGAACTCTTCAGCTGTTCATTAAGGCCAGCACCTAGCTTATAAACTCAATAGGGCCCAATCTGTTTCTTTCCAAAAGGGTACTATGCTTTATATTCAGAAGCGCTGACCCTCATCTTTCAACTCTTTACACCTGTCTTCAAACAACTCAATTTGCACAGCGGATGTCAGAGCCCAAAGAAGCCGGTAGAGCAAAATCATTTCCAAAACGCAGTGATGCAGAAATCCCTTTTCAGGTCGATTAATTTGATTCTGCATTAATGGACGGCTGAAGAGAGACTTAAAAAGAATGCATTCGTACAGGCTAGTACAAATTATTTTCTCTTCCTGTCCCCTGTTAATCTAACATTGCAGGGCGGATGGGCGAAAGATGGATTTGCAACGTCAAGTGATCTTATCATTTCAAGAATCCATCTTGCCTGGATTGTGGTGGAACAACAGTTATTGGGATCGATCAGCATCCTGAGAGGAACTACTAGTAGCTACTGCCATGGTTAAGGTGTGACAAATAGCAAAAGAGGCGACTGTTTGATGGAAAACAATAGTGTCATCTCTGCTATGTCGGAAATGAAGAGCTTTTATTAATTGAAAGAAGAGCAAAGGACAGTGCTCAAGGGTATGATTTTACTCTTCTCTGACTTGCTTTGGTTGAAGAGGTTGATTTACCAATTTGCTCCACTGGTAGCGGTCCCCCACTGTCAATCTGACTGGTTGAAGTTGATAGCCTGTAATCGATAATCATTTGGCGCATGAGGTCACTAAATCAACCAGTGACCACCAGTTTGCAGGTTAGTGTCACCTAAAAACATATTTGACCAACAGTTCTTCATCCTAAATGTAATTAGCTGTTGTACCCTGACTCCTGAGAGTTCAAACCCTGTCTTTTTTTTTTTTTTACAGTGCACTCTAGCATCTGCCCACGGTAATAAACTAAATTATAGTGAGGCTCTCTAACATACATTCCCAGTAGAACAGTGAGACGATACAGTCTGCAAATGTTAGGCAGCGGGTTTATTACTCAGGCTGAAATCACACATCTATCACTTTCTCAGCAATGTGCGGTACACTTGAACACAATCATCCGCCATGTAATATATCGCCTCAGCGCCAGTAAATTACCCTACTTCAGCTGTGGCAGGCAGGTCTCGTCCTCAGAACAGCATTCACCAAGTGAAAAGGGGCCCAATTACCTCTCCACAGCATCAGTGTGACAGGATAGCTCCTGAGCCACAGCGAGAGGAGCTGACAAAGCCGACACATGGACAGCAATGACAAGTATAAGCCTCGGCCATTGATTTAAAAAAAAAAAAAAGGTAATGGAGATGACTACCTGAGGATTAACAATCATGTTTCAGCTTGTCAATAGATAACAGGCACATTTAGGCGGCAGGGTTTTAAAGCAGATACTTGGGATATTCCAGCGGATGGATCATGCAAGCTCGAGATTAGACCTCATCGTGAAGTGACAACAAAAGCAGACAGCTTCACCGGGTTGAGAACAATAACTTACAGCATGCAAACTGCTCGGTTTTGTTGACCAAGCTGCACTTGCCTGCCCATTCTGCCTCAGACTGTCTATAATAGCTATTAAGTTTAACAGAAAAATCAAAAGGAGCCCGTGGGGCTATATTTACGCTGACAGGAGGCTAAGTCGAATGTGTGATTCAATACTTGGTAACATATTACAGGACAGCTGGTGGTGTAGATATACTGTATTTTTCCTCTAACACCCATCATCAGAATTCAAAAGGCAGATCTGTCGTTATTCAGGGCACAAACCAAGATTCCTGCTCATAATAGCGTGAGTGTTTCTAACGGTGAAAACATAAATATAAGGAGGTGGTGCAATAATTTAGTGTCTCAGTGACATAAAGATTGAGTGTATGTGTGTGTGAGACTCTCAGCTGGTAGACAAGCCATGAGTCACCATGGAGGGATTTTATAGTGTGGAGGGGACATAGAGGTCACGTATCTAAACCACCCCCTGTCACTTTTTGTGCAACATTTCATTTAATTCCCATATTGTGTGCGGCAAATCTTTATTATGGGCAAACATTAGAGGGAAGACTGAAGCACTAAAGCCACAAGCGTAAACCCATTCCCCAAAACAGAAATATTTGGCCATTCAAATATTATTTCCCCTCGGTGTCATCAGGCTCAATTCCACCAAGAGTCTTTGCATTGATGATCAATTTAAAAAGGATTGTGTTAAAATGTCCAAAACAAAGATACTTCAGAACAACAGTCTATCTCAGCCTCGTTCTCAAACAGTTACCTCACAGGAACATAATCTGACAAAAATCCATCAAGTCTTACTCCACAGTTGACAGGAACAACTACACACTAATGTTGAAGCACTATGGCTTCCAAAGGAAAAAAAAATAGACATGAAGAAGCCATAACAACCGTTTACAAAGCTTCTGGTCAATCTGCGAAGTGAGAGAGATGAAGAAAAGGGAAGAAAACTGCACGATACAAATAAAAAACTAGGAAGTAAGAGTAAAAAAGTACAAACAACGGTGGATAAATGGAGGAAGTACAAGCAAAAGACAAAAGAAACACGCACAAGGACCATCAAGAAAAGGAAGCGACAAACAGATACTGTAAACTGAACACTTCAGCTAAAATAACAAGGACAGATATACGGTAAACACATGTATAAACATGAAGCCTTATTGAATGTGCATTCAGAACTCGGATGGTAAACATATGCACCTCCAAGGATGCTGAAAAGACAGATTTTTTTATGTTTAAACAAACTAAATAAACAAACACTCTATTTTATGTATTAGAAAATAAACTGCATAAACAACACAATTTCAGTGTCTTACTACTTGTTTATATTTGGCGGACCCTGCCACCTCTGTAGCTTCAAACAGGAACTCATTTTCCCCTTAGCTTGATTATTCAGTTATGGAATTAAATAAACATTTCAGAGCATGAACTTATTCTCCAAATCTACATGGTGCCCTTTTATGGTAGTTGTCAGGGTTTTGTTCAGGGAAGTCAACAGATATGAGAGGAGTTCAAACAATAAGGCTGAGCAATTTGTCCATTGACATAAAAAAAATAATCTGTAATTAGCTAATTAATCATTTCAAAACTTTTACAAATATATTCAGTCAGTTAAAATGAGTTTCTCAATAAATCAATTCATGCACTTTCTAGGGCTACCAAGGTTTTCTCAAAATCTAATTAAGAGGGGCATGTACTCCTACTTTTCTTAAATGTCAACAAGCGTACTGTAATTATTGTGTATTGTGTATAGAGAGCTAATTCACCGCAAAAGGTCCCAGCGCAATTTCAAAAGCAAACAGACATACTGTCACTGGAAGTCATGTTATGCTTTTTGCGCATGAAAAATGTCTGCAAAATAAAAAAAAAAAAAAAAGCCCAAAGTCACTTTCTCCCACACAAAACATTTCTACACTGCCTGAAACACCTGGTTCAATGTCAAGCATTTACTTCTGTAACTTATGTGCATCACTACGTAACAGCCTTTACATAAATATACATTTTTATGTATATATTATAAAATATATACCCTCCAGTCAGTCAGCAAAGACACTACTGCTGTAGCAACATTATTTTGGATCACACTACCTTCCCTACTCTGTCTCTGATTGGCTACATCCCACCTGTTAAGTAATGTGCATGTGTAACTTTCACCAAAGATTAATCAGAGACAAGATGTCTCACTCTGTTGCTAAAACGGAGCGTTCAAGATACAGTGTGTACAGGGATGTTGCACCAATGCACTATATGAGAAAAATGATGTGTTTTTTGATATTTAAACTGCGTAAATCTATTATACTAGCACCCCTAAATAAAAGCATGAACTTAAAAATGTGCATGATATGACCTCTTTAACTTAATTTAAGCTAACGTCTTTAAAATATGACCTAATATATAAGAGTCACAAGTTACGTAACCTGCGTACCCGGTTAATTCAATTTTTTAAACACAGTTTGGTGTTTACATGACCAAGTTAAACGAGTCAACCACTCTTTAACAATGTAGGATTTAACATGGCAACAAAGCTATGAAAACAGCAAAGCTCGTCGACTAACTTTGGTGTAACTTTACACAACAGAGTCAGTGAGGAAAGTTTAGTCTCCCAGTTTGTCGTTAGCCTGCCATGACCCCGCAGGTGCACCGCTATGGCTCACTCACAGCCACTTGTTGCATCCTTTATGTTAAAAAAAACATTTTTAATGTTACAATATTCTGTCAGAAAGTGAAAAACAAAGTGAAAACAACTTACAAGTGTTTCAGTAGTCGAGCTTGATGCGACGGACAACCGAGTGCTTCATCCTCTGGACCATGTCGTCAGAAAGCCCGTTGGTGTCAAGCCATCCCGGAAGTAGAAAGGATGCTGTTTCCGGTGAGCAGCTTCAAAATAAAAGCATTAATGTAGAATAATGTAAAAAATAAATAAATAAATAAATGAATAAATAAATGGAGCTCAAGTTAAAAAAAAATTAAGTAGAATAAAATATGTTTTAAGAGAAGAAATTATTAAAGAAACATAATTATGAGAAAAAAACATATTTTAAAGCACAACACAAATGATTATTGTCAGTTTCAAAGGAATACCCTGGCATGCACTTTTACAAGAATAAAGTTTTTATTTTATTTTCTGTGCCAATATATATAAAACAAAAACAGAAAATTACAGGTATAGTGAACTGGTGTTAGCACATTCCTTGGGAAAGTCTCAGGCACACGGCATGTTGGCAGCATCTGCTGTTGAATCCAAGTTCTGAGAACAATAAAGCTTTCACATCACAAGTCACTGAGATGGGACAAGATACATTATACTGTATAGCTTCATTGTTGTAAAAGTTGTAGGATATGCAGCTCATTTCAAAACACTACTCTTTGAAGCTCACCTGCCTTTCAGGTTTCATGACTAAAACTGATGTTATCGGAGGTTTGGCTGGTTGACAGCGTTCATAGATGCCATGAGGAGATAATATCTGACAAAATGTGGCACCGATGCAAACAGTGTTCTCTTCAAAACATGTCAGAGCATGTGTTTCAGCTCTGATGAGGAGGAAGTGTAGGAGGTGACAGGTTGTAATTGCTTCTGGACTAACTTTTCTGTGTGTATGCTTTGACCAGAACAAAGGGAAGAGGAACTGTCACAGATGTCAACAAGACTGGCAAAGGTCACTGCGATCTGTACTGTCATTCAATAATCATCATCTTTTTGTTGCTGCATTAAAAATGGGTTGGTCAGACATTTTTCAAAAAGTGCTAAAAAGGACATTAAAGGCATTAAAAGTTTCAATCACGTATCACTTTACATAGATGGGATCAGGAAAAAAAAAACAAAAATGAATGCTGCTTTAAAAGTTTTGCTTTTATTTTCTATGTCAGACTTTCCCCACACTTCTGAATCATGCTTAACAGATGACGGGTGGCTTTGCCAACACATGCCAGACCAAAAGGAATTTTGTATTCATCCCACGAATTATAATCACGACTCTAAAACACAACTAAAAAGTATTCACAAAGCAGAAAACAACAACAGCTGTTGAAGGCTTTGTTCTATTGAAATAGATGTAAACAACATTTTATTTAAAAGCATGCCAAGACACTTTAATTTGAAATTGATGTATTCCATATTAAACAGGCTTCTCTTCTCATAACACAGCATTTCTTCTCTTCCTCCTGAGCAGCAGGTAATCCCCAGTGCCTCCTGCTGCTCATAGTTACTGAACACATGACCTTGGAATAGAATGAGCGGAAAATACAGTATTAGCTGCGGTTATTAATTCAGCCTCACAAAACAATGAGTCAGCCGTACTTTGTTATTGCTGATCTAACCCCTCCATATGGTGGTAAGTTGCCTCAAATCTCCTTTATCTCAGATTGTGTTATATAAAACATCAAAAAAGCACAAAAGTCCATTTAATTTTTATGATAATTTTAGTTCGGATGACACGAATAATTCTCTGACATGCAGAGCAGCTCGGCCATGCTCAAAGTGAATCAACACTGATTTTGAAACGCAGACAGGTAATGTATATAAACACAAAGACACTGACTTTACATGTGCACACTAACTGTCTTGGCATTCAGTTTTATTCAGTAATTGTGATAAATTTCATGCCACTTGAATATCATTATAGACTGCAGGTCTGCATTTGGTTGTAAAGGCGTCAACACACAATGAGTTATATCAGTCTGCATGATTGGTATGTTCCTTCAGGCAGGATCCTGTGGTCTTATATGTACCGTACAAACAGCTTCTCCTTCCAGGCCTGTCTCAACTTATACTGGAGGTATTTACAGTGACAGCGCCTTACAGTGAAGAACCAGCTCAAGTCAAAACTGGAGGGAAGCATATGATTGATGAAATAAGCTGTGCATTCCTTTCAGTTAAAAAAAAAAAGAAAAAAAGGGATGTTGATGTGTGTGTGTTTTCCACAACGTGCTTCCCTGTAATTTGTTCACACCCATCGAGCTCGCTGCAGTTGCCCGCAGATACATGATTGTATGAACCTCCTCTCCTCTGATAGCTTTGATGGAGTCTTCTGGGGAATGTAAAGACAGTCTGCCTGACATGATTGTGAATTTAACCGGATCACATCTACCTCATCTGATATTTGTTTTGGTGGTGAGCACAGCATGTGTTGACACAGTTTCCTCCATTACAGTCTGACATGAAAGAAAGCACTGTTTGAATGGCCTTGAACGTGTTAGCTCGTTATTCTGCTACTATGTAAGCTGTTATGCCAAAATAACGTTATCCTCTCCTTGTTTTGTATAATCAACTCTGGGGAAAATATTTTACAAAGCCAATTTACAATGCTGTGGCATTAGAGTGCTATAATTGACTTTTAAATTTGATTTTGGGTTGAAAGGACCATCTCAATCGGCGCTGGTGGTGGTTATTAGATAAAAGAGGAATAGAAGCATGTCTTTAATAAGAAGCCATTTTACTTTTTGACAATACTGTTAACTCAAAATCCTATCAAGTAAATGAGTCACTGGTGTAATGAAGCTGAAGGAAACGTTTTGTCTTTGAAATCTCATTTTCCGCCAGTGTCACAGTATCTGTCATCCCAAAGCCACAAAAAACACAAAAATGCTGCTCACAAGCCAGATTAGGTCCCCTGTCCCGAGCAGCTGTGAGAATGATCCCTTTCAGAGAAATTACAGGTCTATTCAGACAGAGTAGGTGGACACTTTGCCACTTTCCCAACCATAAAAGGCCTCTTCCCTCTCATTCTGTTCTCCTCCATCTGTGTCTTGAGACCTGAGAGGCCCGGTGAGATGGTAGTGCGGTTGAAAACACCTGACAGGGAAGTGAGGGAAGGTGATAGCTGATGGAGGGAGTTGCTACAAAACATGAAATGTTATGTAACAGCGGTCTCATGGCTGATTGGAGGTGCACCCGCACATGTAAACACAACATCTGACATCCCTGTCTGTCGTTATGTGTGCATCTCCTAATCCAACTGTATGGACAGGAGTGTTAGCAGCACTCACAAGGTTTAATGAAAGCCTGTACATTTTCTTCTTTATTGACATCCTGTTTCTACGGACAAAGCTGAAGCACGGATGACAGAAATATGGGATGGGTTTTCTAATGAGCGTGTCTTGGTTTCTATGTGTGTGTGTATGCTTAGGTATTTGAACAAAAGCCCAGGCAAGTTTGGAAACATCTACATGCTAGTTGTAGTGGTTGATCTGAAGTTGAATTCTTCCTTTACTCTAAACTTTATATGCCCTTAAGAGTTGCTAAGGTGTCATGTGGGCAGCCTCTCCTGCCTTCGGGAGAAAATCAGTCTGAGATTGTTCTTCACAGAGCAATAGATGAGTAATTTCCTCTTGAGCTCTTGGAAAACAATTGGATACGTCACAGCTGGAATATAAAAACTCTAAATAGACTTGATTTGTTCCACTCCATTAGCTGTATTGTGCGCCGGCCAGGACATCATGAAACATTTTCTCCTGTGTTGGCAGTCTGCAGGGCCGAAGCTTGCATGCTTAAGACTTCACTCTCTTTGATGTAAATGCCGCCTTAGACGTAGACAAAAACACAACAGAAGGAATTAATCTTGTGTTTCGAGGTGGTGGATTTGAAGGATTGTTCCCTCAAGGTGATTGAAGCAATGGGTTTTTTGATTTGGTGTTTACAGATAGTGCCCTCAAGTGGCGGCATTTGACTATTGCACCATGAATTTCCACATAATAACTGACACAGCAGGAAACCTGAGCTGGAATTAGCAGATAGATTACATTAGCCGTTCGGCTCAGTTTTAATGAAAGTAGAGAATCCAAAGTCAAATAAAGACTTTTTTTTAATTCTGTAAAAGACAAGGTAGCATTTGAGTTATAATCATTCAATATTTCAACCTGAGAACTGCAAATGGGAGGGTTTAGTCACATCTTCATCCAGCCAGGAGTAAACCAGCAGCTCTGCAGAATTAGAGGGATTATCCCAGCATGGCCTTCAGTTACACTCTTACTTGTATTAAAGCAATATATGTTCACTGGATGTTGGCCTGGTAATGTTATCTTATGAAAAGTGTGGTATCCCCCTCAATGGCCATTATGCTACCACTCTGTTATTTAAAGGTATGTAACAGTATCACAATACTGATCACCAAATATGTGCCAATTCTGGGGTCAGTCTGGGTGTGAGCTCCCTCTGCAGGGCTGGGGTTTGTGGTGCATGTGATGTTTCTGCAGGGCTGCCCTGGCTGTGTGGGGACGACTAATTGGCGGTCTGTCCAGGGGTTTGGACATCTGAGGAGTTAGAGGATGCATGCTGGGAGACCGTGCATCTGATCTTGTACTGTCCATATTTGAACTGTGAGACAGAGAACATTATGAACAATTAAAGATCCCGTCTATCCTTTTTTATCTGTGTAAATGCATACATATTGGCATAAAAAGTAATCTTGAATAACACCATACCAGGGATCCATGGGGCCTTTCCCCAGGTGAGCTGTTGGAGGTGGGCGGGGTATGTGTGCAGGCAAGGGCAACACAGGCAGATCTGTCTTGGTCACCTGCTGGACCCTCTGGGAAGTCGGCACTGTGTCTTCTGCGGTTGTCCTACGGAGGCAACCTACTCTGCTTAAATCAGGTAAATGTGGTGAGCTGGTCTTGCGAAGCCTTCGTGCCCGGATCCCTGGTGGCTTGTGATTTCCAGTGGCTGCTGTGGCACTGAGAGGAGGGGAAGGGGACAGGCCAGTGTCTGGAGAGAGGGACAGTCGAGCTACTTCAGGAGACAAGGCCTCTCTGTGATGAAGGTCTGAAAACAAAACAAAATCATTGCAGAAGATTTAGAAGCTACCTTTTATTTTTTTAATCTATTGGGACATGTTTTTGTTTTCACTTAGATGTGATTATAAATTCTCTCAAGTTTGCACAGCCAGTGAATGTTCACCTGGGGAAAGTGACAGGAAAGACGAGTCTGGTGAGGCAGTATCGAAGCTGTCGTCATGCCTCTCCTCTTCACTTTCTTCATCACTACTCTCCTCACTCCTCACACCACCAAAACCTCCTTCTTCTTCATCGTCTTCCCCCTCTTCTTCATCACTGTACCGGATAGCCAGAACCTGTGGTGCTCTTTCTTTCTCTATGGACTGGAGACGCCTAAAAAACAGTGCAGACAGATTTTTTAATTCAATCAGCGTAACATGTGAAGAGGATTCCAGAATGACAGTTGAAGTGAGGAATGAACCAATATATGTCTAACCCAAAAGAGTCCACATGGATTGTAGATGGATCAATTCCCTTAATGTAAGTAATGAACTGGGGAAGTTTATTGGTGATCTGCTGCCCCTTTTTGTTGTGATGAAATTAAGGTGACCAATTCGAATGTATTGCACCTTAAATGTTAGTTATCAACTGGGGACCTTTCACAGTGATACCTATTCAATTCTTTATCCTATTCACTTACGGTGTGCAACCGTTAGTACCTGCTGTGCTGCTCCCTCCAAGCTCGCAGCTCTGCTAGCACATCGACGCGTTCTTGAACATCAGACTCCTCAAGGTCGTAGGTGTGTTCTGGCACATGGATGGGCAGGTCACGGGGTGTGTAAGCAGACCTGGTGGGTGCTGTCTATGAGACGGAGGAGAGGGCAAATGAGCGTGAGAGGGCGGGAGGGAGGCATGGAGACATGACAGAATAGAAGGGTAAGAGCTGATTGCATTAATTATGAATAGATGATAGAGTAACGGTCAGATAGGGAGCGAGAGCAAACATAAGAGGGAAAGACAGAACAGGAGGTAAGAGGAAGACTGACAGCAGAGGTGTGTGTTTGGCAGTATGACAGATCACATGGTGCTGACAGTGAGAGCCCAGTCTGTCAAGTCACTCTGACACTGTGTCGGTGACTCCTGATAATAATTTACTACCTTCTGTTTATACTGACATGATATGAAGAGACTTGCTGGTGGTGTCAGACAGCCAATATGGCCTCTCAATGCCCATAAAGCTTGTTGCACCCAGCAGTTGATGTCAAATATTCTTCAACAAGCAAGAAATGAAATACTGCTGTGGAAAAATCTGATATCTGATTGACAAAGAACATGCTGTTTTTTCACTGAGCTGAAGGAATTTTTTTGTTTCCTTCCTCCAACCCACACCACTTACCCTCAACTTTTCTCGCCTTGCTCGAATAGCCTGGACCGGGTTTCCACAGAACAGGATCTTGCCAGCTCCTTTGAGAATCAACAGATAGCAGAAAAAAATATAAGTGATACTGTTTTCTGACACAACCAAGTCCTCTTGGTGGCACTGTGGAGCAAAGGTTGCTGTTAACAATCTGTGCAGGGTGACACTGATAAGAAAAGACCTGGCACAAAAACTAAAAAAATACAAAGATGGAAATGGCTCTCATGGGTCAGTGGTCTTGACACAAATAGTTGATTAAGGCACCAAAGCAGGAAAATAGACAACTTTATAACACTGATGAAGTTAAAACCGGATGTGAACGATCAGCCACTGGAGACCCTAACCATGCGTCAAAGCGCTGGTTTCTGCTGCCACTGTGGCTAGCTCTGATTCTGCAGAACCAGGTCTGGATCCAGGAGGGGAAAGAACTCCAGGCCTGGTCGCTGACACAGGTCTGGAGCCAGTGTGGGGTGTGGAGAGGGGCCAGACACAGGAGCGGCTGGAGGCAGGGCGCCTGACTGAGGCGGGTCTGCCATACGAACATGCATCGTCTGCTGTTTCCTCTGCAAAGACAAACGTAAGTGGCCCATTAAATGCACAGCTGTAATTAACTGGTCTGCACCGTATGACTCAGAACAACATATACAAGCACACACCGTCTTCAGCAGCTTTCTGAGTGGAGTCTCTAATGTAGTTTCGGAGAATGGCCCAGTCTTCTCCCATGGTGGTGCTGCTGCTACGCCCGTCCTCTTCAACCCTTAAATCGTCTAGGTAACACAGCTGAGGGACTAACTCCCTCACTGCAGCCCGATAACCATAGTCTGCCGTCTGGGTAGAAGAGAGGAAAGAGTGCATAGAGCTTGATATTAGTTTGAATGTGTGATTTAAATGTATCCACATTGAAGAGAATGACTGACGTTTGAATGATGTGCAGTTTGTGAGGAAGATTCAAATGTCTCATGGGAGATCTATGAACTGTCATACCTACAAACACATCTTACAGTGAATTTCATTTTTTAAAATCTGAATCTTTGATATGAACTCATATTCTTTCATTTAATTCTGTTTAAAAAGTGAGACACTGCATGTACTCTTTCACTACAGTGACTCGCACCAGCTCGCCAAGCAGGCAGACCCTTTGTTTTGTGCAGAGATAATTATTTCAGTTTAATGGCATGTAGCCTTTTAAACACTGAAAGCGATGAGTGCATTATATAACAGTGTTTTTAACATTGCTGTCCTTATCAAAAACATTATTGATGCACATATTCATGCTGTGGCCATGCAGTGGTTTCATCATTTGTGCCAGTGACATTGATATGAAGGGCTAATGTAATGAACAGCCTACTCATGTCGGTGCTCGAAATAGACTCATCCATTCGCTGCACACTCTTCTTTTGTTATACTGTAAAATACTCAACTACATGGTGTATTATGGGCTACATGAGGTCCGATAGGCGCTAACGAACCAGGATTAACGTAAAGCAGATGCCAGGTGACACTTACTCTGACCTACATTTTAAATTCCAGTTCGTGTGATAATTGATTATTGAATCTCTGATGGACTATCTTACACATTGGACATTTAAGAGACAACAGTTTATGTGTCACTGAAAATATTTCACAGGTTTTGTCCACGTTTGTAAAGGCTATTGTAAAATATAGAATAAACTCTCTTTGCTCCATCAGCCACCTCACAGATAAAAACAAAAACATTTCCTGATTCCTTTTTCAAACTGGAAATGAGTTATCTTTTGCTGATACGTAAAATACTATAAAGAAAATGTGTGTTTATAACTTCATCACTAAATTTGTACGTAAAGTCCCCATACATGGCAGAACAGACACCAAACCTCTCTGTCTTCATGTGCTGACACTGAAATACTAAAAAACTCTAAAGCTATGAAAACTATAACCTTATGTAACAATTTTAACTTAATATAATCTTGTTTAATGTTTGCTTTTTTTATCTTATATGTTCATCGTTTTAATATTTTATGTATTATGTTATATGAACTACCTTGAGCACACAATGCCTTGATAACCTGTTATTCTATTGTGTGCATAAAGTTTATTAAAAAAGGTTTTAGTTTGTCCAATCAACCAAAATAGTGATAGACTAGCAGTCCAAATGTTAGACGCTTCTTAGTGTATCAATAGATATGTACATTATATTAAGATAATACGTATGAGCAAGCATCATTGCACTCGGTTTTGACATTATGTTGTTTTAATGAATCTGAAGGAACGACATAAAACTATGTAGGCGCTGAGTTCTGGTCTTTTGTCAGCACGCACAGAGAAAAAGACGGACAGAGAGGAAGAGAGAGCAGAGGGAGTCCAGTGAATCACTGAGCTACTAAGCGATCAAATTAGAGCTCAGCACTCCTGGCCTTCACCAAACCACACAGATGCATGAATGGAGAAGAGAGTGAAAGGCTGGCCGGGAGGAAACGAAAGAGAAAAGAGGAGGAGAATAAGGGCTGGGTGAGAGGAAGTGAGCGGATGTGTGTGTGTGTGATGGGAAGAGAGAGAGCAAGAAGAGTGATAGCTTGGCAAGAGAGCAAAACCCAAGAACCCCTCACTCACTACAAAGCGCAGGCCTAATGCATATTCAGCTCAGCATCTCCCCTCATTGCCCCAGTTTCCTAATTAATGCTCTGCTGGTGGGTGTAAATAAACACATTCACAGTGGCCCAAAAAACTTGCAGCACACTGTGTCTCCAATCAGCAGAAGGTGGAAATGCAGCTTCTACCCTCAATATATCTGAATGTGTGCATGGTGAGCTGCCTTTCACGCCCCAGCCATTTACATCCAAATAAAAATGTATTGGCCAGGTTTTAAAGGGATCAAATAGCACTGTAATGTAATATTAAAGCATTATGCCTGTGTCATGTTGTCTCCACAGAGGATGGTGCCAGTTTCGTGGCTGTTACGTTTGATTATTTTGATGCCTCCTGCTCTCCCTGTGTCTGATCTGCTGAGCTGAAGACCCACATACAGAGCGGTGAGGTCACATTGATACTTTCTTGTCTCGGCACATGATAATTACATTTTGGTCATTAACTGACAAAGGGGCTGAAAGCCTGCTAACACAGAGGAGACCAACTGAATGATACCTAAATCAAAGTCAAAGGTTGCTTTTGTAAGTTGGCATTTACGACATGAACCAGCCAGTTTTTCTTTTTTTTTTTTTTCCAGGAACTACGGTTGGCTTCTTGCACAAGCTTTAATTCATCTCCACCCATTCTCTTTTTCTTTTTTCTTTCATTTTACTTTTTGCCACATTTTGTGACTCTTATCTTTGCACCACTTTGTATTGGTTACAGGGATTCTGCAGCTTTAAACAAGCTAAATTTAAGACTTTTTAAAACATTATGTATGACCTATTTCAGCCCCATTCTATCAAAAAACAGGACTTAATGTTGTTTGGTTGGACTTTGGTGATGTAGATACAAAAAGATTATGTCCAATCGCAGGTGTTTGGAGGTGGCTTTTTGCAGCTGCTTTAAGTTTGTCTGACTTCCCTTGTGACTATAAAGTCTTCATACCCAAAGTTCATAATCAGAGAGTTTTGTTGTACAACATGCAGCAGACATCAAATTTGTTCAGTTCAACAGGTTTCAAAAAAACTTTCTCGAGCCTTAACTCATTGCACTTGCACTGGCCCATATCAGATATAAGTTACATTAACAGCAACTATTTCAACTTAACTTCTACATCTAGATGTAGCTATGTTTCTGATGATAGGCAGTGCACTCAACAACACAACACACTGTCTGGGTGTGCTCCAATCGATTAGTGGTTGTTGGTCCCATGTCATTTTCATTGTGCAGTATTTTTACAGCCTGATTAATACATTTTTTTTCTCCCCAAAAACACACTTAAAAACAAAACTAAGTTAACTGAGACTGCAACTCTATACAATTCAAAATCATATCTATAACATTTTAAGACAGTTTAAGGCTTTAAAATTCAGATTATTGGATTTCAGACTGCAGAAACTGCTACATCAAGTAACATGAATCCATGGTTTTAAGTGTATTAGCTAAAACACTATTACACTCACACCTCCATCCAAAGGACTACACGCATTATCATCAGTGCATTATTGTGTCTGGATGGTGTCACGACTGCTGATCAGTAATAACTGTTTTAATGTCTTGAGTACAGCACAGGCAGATGCATGTCTTTTGTAGCTAATATTGGCTCTCCCCTGATGGCTCCAATTCCGCTACACTCCCTATGGAAAAATGCTTATTTGTCGAATATCTGTGTCTGCTGAATCACAAAGGACAAACACGAAGCCAGACAAGGACAGGCAGAAAGGTCTGGCGATGGAAAACAAAAAAAAAAAAAGCTCAACCTGATCTGTGTGACCTTATTCAAGTGCCATCTCTTTTAGCAGGCGTTGACCAGTGTATAATATTTAGATTTATGATATAAACAAATATAGCAGAGCATACCTGGGGGGCAGTGGGGTTAGGGCACAAACACACAGGGTTTCCCTCCAGGATGAGTGTCTGGAGGTTGGCACACAGCCCCAGATACTGAACCTGGACCAGGTCATCCACATCGTTACTCTCCAGATCTAACAGTTGCAGGTTCTCCAGCATGCCAACCTGACTCAGGTCTGACAGATTGTTATAGGCCACGTACAACTCCTGACACAGAGGGATGGTGTACTGTAAGTGTAGTATTCTCTCTCAAATACAGAATGGGAGTGTGGTTAACAGTCATATGTAGTTATTATAGTTATTACCATGGCAACAAGACTGCCATTTTAACAAGACTAGCATGGACAGTGTTGACATATGACATATGTATTCCAGAAACCTCTATAGTCATATGTCATCCTTTCATTTTAGAGCCAGCATAAAGTGTTTTATTTCTTTTTAACTTAATATAAATAATGGCAGCTCTGAAAAATATGAAATATCATTAAAATGGGTAAACACACTAGAGGGGGGCTTTAAAGAGACAGGAGCATTCAGACAGAAAAATAAAGTTAGGGAAGCGTTGCACTTTTATCACATGACGATTTGCTGTTGAAGTGTCTCTCCACAGAGAAATCTGTAACCTTCAAACTCTACCTTGAGGGAGAAGAAAGTAGAAATGCCATCTAAGTCTTGTAGAGAGCAGCAAGACATCGACAGCACCTGCAGGTGGGAAAGGGTGGTTCCCAGGTCTCTGAGGAGGAAAAATAGAACGGACTTGATTTGGAGGCAGGGATGGGAGTTACACAACACTATGAACCATGGGAAAGGCTATCTAGTCCCTTGGCCACTCAAGCTAGAAGCTCTTCTCTCTTCCCCAATATGCAGGCCTCTCCTCTGCCGCCCACTTGTCTCCACAGCACACCCCAGCTCTGACCCTTCCAGCAGAGTCTCAGTCAGAGTATCTACAACTCCGTAACACCCTCTGCACAACAGCTCCCACAGCCCAGAGCAGGAAATGCTATCAGAGGCAGTGCATGTCCGGCTGGCTCTGCTCCGCAACTCTCAGGGTGGAGCGGACAGCTCCCTATCTTTCTGTTTGTACTCTCTGATCCCTCGGCAGTCTCTCGGGTAACAATTCTCCACCTGTCTTCTTGTATTTACAATTTACAATATATGTGTGTGTCATCCTGGAGGTTTATTGCTTTACTTCTATCCAATTTTGATGACACAGCTGTGGCTGCATTCAAAGTGGTAGGAAAATCCAGGAGAACCTGTGCATTATTCCTGTCTTTTTTTAAAGTGAGTGTCCAAGTGGACAAATCTGACAGCTGATATGCCACAAAACCCTCTTTGTCCTATAGTGAGACAGGTGGGTGAACCAGTTCTCCACCTGTATCTATCCTTAAAAACAGTCCTGAGAACAGTACACCACATCTGCTGGTGTCTGGTTTGCTAACAGCGACATGCATCATCCGTACAGAAACACTGTATTACAAGTCCCTGTTGGAAAACCTTGGCAGAACGGAGTCCCACACCTGCACTGCAACCACACTAAAAACAACAGGTACACATCCTTGTGACTTCTGAGCTGCTATTCTGCTTCAAACCACTGCCTTTCACTAAAATATATTTGCAAGCACAGGTGTGACCAGTGTGGAGCATGACAGTAAACCCCATGCGCCTGTCAGTCAAATGACAGTTCTCTTTTCGGTAAGGTCTTACTCACTTTGTTTCTAAGGAAGCTATAGATGAGATGGATCATATGGTGACAGGAATCCTACGACAGTTGCACAAATTCAATGCTGTGGGTTTCGATATTTGCAGCTTTTTTGCGGCTGTAGTATTCCATGAAGTAATGATGACGTAATGTGAGTGTGACTGAGTGCAAGCCAGAGAGAAAAGAAGTGGATGGTCTGTATGTTACGTAATGTCATGCTTACCTTACTGACATGATCATGCTGTTGTTCATTCTGAGCTTCACCAGTCTGGGCAAGTAGGCACCTACAAGACAAGATCAGATAAACAAAGCCATGTCTCTCACTCTGATGTAACAGTGGGGTGATTATTTATTGGCTCAGTTCCAAATTCACCTCATCAGGTGTTCCAGCTCAATTAATCAAAAGGAGGAAGAGCACAACGTATAGCAGGTGTGAGATGGCTAGGCGTGACTCACACATGCTCTGTCATGTCTGCACCCGCTGTAAAATCTAGGATTTTCTAAGGACAAAGGTGAGCATAATTAACATGCTCCTCCACCTTTATCAGCTCAGTCATCTTGCACTGTGGTTGGCACACCTGACAGGAAGTCTGGGACAGATACAGTGTGTGCGTCATACTAATGTCTTTAAATGTCTCTTATCTAGTTCTGGTTTCTGATTGTCTTTGTGGTCATTAACCGGCATAAGTTATGATTCATCATTGCACACAGTGTAAAACTGCCGTTAGATTTCTTTGTTTGCGAGTGTGTGGTTGGGATGTTCAATATTTATCAGGCCAATAATTTATCGCCGGTGTAGATGTAGATGTCTCAGCTTCAACATTGTTCTTTACTTGTGTTTTAAGAGTGATGTCAGCTACATTTGGCTGAGTCCGAACTGTGGAATATTAAATGATCCATCTTTGCTCACTACAGCTTAGCCTTTCTTACTCTCATGTGTGCATCAAGTACAGGTTACGAATTGCCTACAAAATACAAAAATCTAAAAATGATTGGTTGTTTTATTAGCTGTAATTATCGGTTATGTATTGGCCGGGAAAAATCCATATTGTGCCGTGTATAAATTCCATGCTGTATTGCATATCTTACCAAAGTTACCCAGTGTGTTTTCTTGTGTGTTTACACAGATCTCCAGCGACGTCACATGAGAGAGGTCCCCAGTTCCGCACAGTGATTCCTGTAAGGAACGGAAACTAACAGTAAACCAGATGACCTGTACTGGCATGCTGAACTGGATTTCGTCTGTGCTTACTCGTCATGATTCCATATTTGACTTAGGCATGCAACTCTGCTGTCACAACTTTTGAGAAGCCTGTGATGTGAAATTATGTGTTTGCCCGCCTCATCTTGAAACACCAATCTGCACGGTGTGTGCTGACTAGTTTCTGTTCATAGCGCAGTTTGCCAGGAACAGGATGCCACAGAATATTGTATTGTAATACACACATCATAAAACTATCAAAATTATTCAAAGTGCTATATATGTTAAATATTATCTCTGTGCATTTGCAATGTGAGCGGTCAATTCCAGTCATCACAGACAATTTATGATTAATCTGCATAAATGCCTCTACCACAGCTGTACATTAAAATGACAGGTATCTCAGATAATACAGGTTTACTTGAGGGCAGCCTTTTATGCACATAGACCAACCACATGCACCAGACAACAACAAGGGAGTAAATGAAAAAGGGTGCATCAGTGGGACGAACACTGACTGTCTCCCTTGGACACTTGTGTAAACCTACCAGCTTCTCTGGAGACAGGTAAGGCTCCACTGCTGTTTCAGAGTCGTCGCAGGGTTTTGTGGCAGGAGTTGGGTTGATGTGACCTGATCCACTCAGCTCAGTCACTAGGACCCGTGCTGTGCCAGGCCGGACCTCCTGGGGCACAGATGCGTGACAGCAACTCATCCTCTACCTGAAATAACCAGTGAGAAATAACATTGGTTTACTGGTTTTCCAACAAGGAGAAAAACATGCCTGTATATATCTTATCTAAAAAGCGTTAAATTAGCTAGCTAGCAAACAAGCTAGCAGTAACTAGGCTACTACTCTGTATGCTTAACGTTGACTGTTAACGTGAAAAGGGCTAATTAATTCATGTTCAACTCGAATACCAACGACGTGTATTTCAAAAGTGAACATTATATAGTAGTTTTCGTACAACATATATTTACCTGTTGTGGGAAACTGTAGACTATAAAATGTCTCTACATTTTACAGACTGAAGACACTTTGCTTTCAAGCAAAAGTTTGCTTGACAACCAAAAGCAACTTCCTGGATACGGCACTGACAGTCCCGTGGCTCCCTGGGATATGTAGTGCACACGTAGCGGTTAGCTCGCTAGCTCAGCTCTTGGGGGGGTAACCATGGAAGTATAACGCCAATGTATGATTATATTTAGCTAATATTGATCCTACATAGCTACTATTATCAAAGACTGAACCTCCATTTGTGCCACTATAACCCCAGCGCTGCTCTGGCGTTGCCTTCACATGCTCTCTGTAAACTCCGGTTTTACTATTGTGTGCTTTCAATTCACAATTTTGCCAAATGCAATAGTATTTTAAAAACATTTTGTCAAAATCTCATGCCATGTACAGAGCTACTTTTGTGATACAGTGTCCAAGTAAACAGGACCCAGAGGAGTCATGAAGCAGAATATTTTTAATGATAATGTATTCTATGATAAAGTAACTGAAAACTTTTTTTCTTTTTTCTTTTTTTTAATAGCTCCACAGAATCTGTTTGGTTAGCTATACTGCAAAACAAGTAAGAGGTATATTATTATCATGTAGGAGACCGAGGCCCTGTCGATGGTACTATACCATTAGCACCAATTTGACTGTTAATAGAGACAATCATAAAGAAAATAAATAATAAGGCAAGTATATTCTCAACCAGAAGTACATATTTGTTTGTGAAGATAATATTTACAAGATAATGAAATCTATTTTTTTTTAATTAATATTATTATTTAAATACATGTACATGAATAGATAAAATAAGATTGTTCTCTTGAAATGCTTACAAATGTTAGACTAATGATGGTGTAAAGATTGAGTGGGTGGGGTTACTGCTGGGAAATTTGGGACAGTATTTATATTTTTTAAAAAAAAAACATTTAATCCTGCCTGCCATATAGCCGAATTATTAAACATGCCTTCATTACTACATTTTTATTTTTATTTTTTTGCTACTATTACTCATCAGTCATGCATCATTTTTGGGGGGGGAAAAAAAAACTGAATGAAGTCGTGGGTGTCAGCCGGCGGAGTTGCCATATTTCCGAGGGTCCGTGGAGGCAGCAGTAACATGCATGGTAACCGGGGCGGTTCTATGTTTGATAGAGCTGGGCGTGGGCTCGACACTCCTCATCCCCTCTTCTCTCTGTGGAAGCACATTGTTCAACGCGGGCTCTCATTTCTCACCCAGAACCAATGAAAGCCCTGCTGCATTTTGAGCTGGCTGAAAATTAAACACTTTCTCGGTAACGGCAGAGAATAAGGTAGCAGATATCTGAGGACGACAGGAAGCAGACCAAGAACATTTCGTTTCCTCCTGATTTTCCTGCTGAGAGGCAAACAGAGTTGAGAGATTTTTATTATTTTTTTGGGTATTTTTTTTTTCCTGTCCTCTTCTCCTCCTCCCGGTAGACGAAACGTCGCTCTTGTCGCTAATTAGACCCTCTCTGCTTGTTGTAAGTATGCAGGGCACATTCCTGTGTCCGAAATATGTCGGCTGTTTTTGTCTGTTACCGGTTCAGCTTTTTTTTTTCTTCTTTTTTTTTTCCCAGTCAGTGTGTGTGTGTGTGTGTGTGTGTGTGTGTTTTAGGGGGGCTGCGGTCCACAGTTGAAACATGTTAGCTAGCTATCACAACATTTACACATTTAGCTTTTTATCCATCGAGCTCAACAACTCACGCTTAGCTATACAATCCAAGAGGGAATTACATCCGTTATGTGTTTGTCCTTCTATTCAAATCAACAATTATCTCTTTTTTTGTCTTGTTTTATATAAACAGTCTCCATGTAGTTCGGCTGCTGTAAGTTGGCTATGGAGGAATGAAATCACACAGCCGTTGGGTTCCCCCCCCCCTCTTTTTTTTTTTTTTTATTTCACGTTGAAAAGGAAACCGAAGGCTTTTTTTTTTTTTAACTGAACATAGCTGAAGTGGGGAATTTTGACTTTGTGTGGGCTGTATTTAGGTGTTAATGTTGAAGACAGTGTTGAGTCTGAGGGTGCTGCTGCTGCTGATAGTGGCCACACAGACGAGCAGGGTGACGCCCCGTCACACTGAGTAAAAACTGAATGTATCACTGCGGAAGTTAGATTCCATTACAAGGCATTTAGAAAGCTGACTGGGTAGATTATTTCTTTCTCCCGAGGCTGCCTGTTAAAACAGTTCAAGTGAGTTTTTTTTTAAGAGGGACAGGATGGCATGAGACAAACCCTTAATGTTTAAAATATGTGCATGGCCTCAGAAAACAGCTCAGACATCCAGAGCTGACAGAAATCATGTCAGAAATCATCCAAGTAGCATCAATGAAGTTGGTGCCCTTGCAGAAAAAGTGGCTTGAATTGTTCAGCTTTTGTGTTTTATTAGTGTTTTTTTTTTTTGTCATGTAGTTAGAACTTGACTGCTCTTCTCACATCCACCAGAACATCCCCGCCGCCGCTGCTGCTGCTGCTGCATCGCAATATGAGTAATAAGCAACGAGTCACCCTGCATAGTTTGTCCATGATCGTATAGTGCATGGTGGACTTCATGGCTTCCCATTAAGACGGTCCATTGAATTTCCAGTGAATTTGACATCGGCGATCTGAAGCCTTCAGAGTGAAAGGCAAGAATTCAGGCAGCTGGAAAACAGCTGGAGGTAGTCCAGCAGCCAATGATAGAAGTGTGATGTTAATCTCTTGTCCCCTTCTCTGAGCAGCTGTAGCCTGGGTGGTGCCCAGCTGCATGCCAAAATAAGTGTGACTTTTTGTGGACGCCAAGATTTTTATAAATGACACACTACTTGATGCGGCTTCCATGTGTTTAATTAGGGCTGCAAGGATCCGTCGATTTGTCTATCATCAGTTTGAGTATATATTATTTAAGTCAACATTGTCTTGATTTCAGGGTGTTGTGGTGTATCGTTATTGACAATAACCATGATATTAAGATGTGAAGTATTGATGTTTTGTTAATAACACGTACAATGACATTGTGTGAATTATCTAGCGCAGACGTTATGATGATATTAGCCATTCAGATCATGTGTTTAACACTTCACCTTGATGCCTTTTCACTACTCATTCATTCTTTTATCGTTTTATTCTTTTTTGCAAACTCTGTCCTACTCTCAAATATTAAGTTTATCTATTTTCCAACTTAAGCGCCAAAACACACAGTGTAGGAACAAGAAGATGGATTTGATAGGTTTTTTGGATTAATTTCTATATATACCTTGATGATATCGTTACCGTGAAGTTCTTTGTATGTAATAATCGCGTGAAAGTCCCTTAATAATCTGACTCCAGCTGCTTGGATGTGAATATTTTATTGGGGTGTAAACCATAAGTTTCATCATGAAACTATATATATATATATATATATATATATATATATATATATATATATATATATATATATATATATATATATATATATATAGATAGATATAGATATAGATATAGATATATATATATATATATATATATAGATATATATAGATATATATATATATATAGATATATATAGATATATAGTATATATATATATAGATTCTTTGGACGATGACACAATATTTGCTGACATCACAAAGTCTGCAACGATACGATTTTGATTTGATACAGGCGCCTGTGATTGATATGAAATTATATCATCTACCCTTTTAACACAATCGGTTACCTTTATATGAACTCACAAAAAGCAACTAATATATGATTTGACAATTTTATTACTGAACTCTTGAGTGGAAATATTACATTATCAGTGGTTCCAGACATTTAAATGGAAAACAGTCTCTTCTGTTGCATAAAAATAAAGCAAAGTTGGAGCTGCTCATGGACAGAAACAGTGACACAGACGTCTAATGGGAATTTCAAAACAAAGGCGTGTCTTAATGATGGGTGCGATATGAATCTGTGTTTTCGCTTTGCATCAATGCTATTGGAATGTGAATCGATATATTGATCTGTATTGATGTAATGAGATCCTAATATTTTCTGGTTTCTTTACCCTTCTGTGACAGTAAACTGAATAACTGTTGGGTTGTGGATGAAACCAGACAGTTGAGGACGTCATCCTGAGCTTGTGGAAACATTTTCCCACCATTTTATTGACCAATCAACTGATTCGCTGACTTGATTTATCAAAACCAACCGACAGTTTGTTGCAGCTCTAGTTTTATTTCATTAAGTTTGTGCATAAGCAGATTTTAGTGGTGTTTTCTTCATGTTCAGCCAAATGCTTGACCTGATGTTGTTGTAGTTTCTACTTCAGATTTATAATTCTAAAGGAGAGTCAGTTTGAATGTGTTTGTCTTCGGAGAACTCACCAAACATGGGACGGGTTCTTCTACAGGTTGACTATCAGCTCAGTTTATGTGTTTAATGACCCGCCATATGCTTTCTGTGCATTTTTGTCACATGCACTCACAAACTGGACTCTTAGGTTCACTCGTTTTTCTGATTGCTAAAAAAAAAAAAAAAAGGAGCGAGCACTGATGAGTTTCGGGGTGTTTGGTGTCCGATGATAAGCCTCATGGCTCCTCTAACTGGCAGGCCTTTGTGTGGAGGTCAGCTGGCCTTTTCATCTCTGCTGCTGCCTCCACCGTCTCACCCTACCCGACGAGCTGAAAGGATGACCCAGTGGGGAAAAGGTCACTTGTACTCCTGTGCCTTTAAGAGCGACTTGTTTAAGCATGCAGGCATACACACAGATACATGCGGAAAACTCTTTGTGTAAATGTTTGTGCGAGGCTAAAACGTCGAGAAGAGGGATTGTTTATTAGAGGATTCTCTTTGAGTGAAATGATGGTTTCATTCATGTTTTGGAAAATTCTCTGGCTTCCTCCCCTCAAGGGGGAATAAAATGGATGCTCCTGTTTTAAAGTCTAACCACTAGATTTATCTCTGAATTAATAGACTTTATAAGAATTGCTTCACTTACTTGTGTTTCATTGGCCTCAGATAGCAGAACAGTGACTCCTCAGCTGCCGGTTCATACTTATGTTTGGATGCCGTTTAGGGGGATGATGTCATTGGAGAGCAGTGGGAGGGTGCGGTGGGCTATCGAGGCTCCAGGATGGGTCTTGGAGTCTCAGTATTCGACCGTGATACCTCCCCAGAGAGGGTCTCCTTACCATCATCTCTCCATTAAAAATCTATTATCTCTGCAGCGGGATTGTGGCTCTGCCAGTATGGATTCTTTAACCAATTAAGCACTTTAATGGAGATCAGAATGCATGTTGAGGAGGATGGCCATCCATGATCCCTCCCTTCTTACATCATGTGTTTTTGAAGTGTCTTCAAGCTTATGAGGAATCGTAGAAAAAAAAAGGGGATGCTAACAGTACGGCTGAAGCAGCTGTGGGAGAAATCCTGGAGAATGTTGGGCGTTTTCATTATTGATCCCTTTATACATTTTTCAGTTTCCAGGTCGACCCCTCCCTGCCTCCTGTGGTTTTCTATGCCCTTGGCACATAGTAAGAGTAGCCCTCTCCCTTCCCTCGCCCTCAGCCGTTCTCCTCCCATCACCCCTCTCTCTCTCGCTGCTCTGTACTTGCACCCTCCGTAAGCTGTCATGTAAGATTATCCTCTTGGTCCAGGCGAGGCTCTAGGGTTTCAAAACGAACTGTTAATTTCCCAGGCTGGAGGTGGCATGCTATAAATAACTCTAAACACAGACATACAGACTGTATAATGCTTCTTGATCAAAAAGGGAGCAGCTATGCAAAGATTTTTTTTTTTCTTTTTAAATGGAGTAGGTCATCAACTTGTGGATGACACAGCAGCGAGAGTCTATGTCAGAGTCATGTTTGTTGACATTGGTAGGAGGAATCTTTACTTTATTCACCTTGATGTGCTGATTTGTTAGTACAACTTGGCTGGTTGATGTGCACCTTGTATGAAATGTGTGACAGAGGAGCATTATAATGAAGAATCGTGGTGCTCCAGAGATGCCTTGATCAACAAATCTTGTAACAGTACCTAGTACAGACCCCAACAAATATCACACCATCATGATTTTCATAGGTGTTAGTGAAAGACTGTGATGCAAAACTGATCATTCCTACTAATCATGAATCATATCCACAACCATAATATCTGTCAAAATGGTTTATCGAATTAAAGCTACAGTTTGTCCTGCCAAACGATTAATTAAGAATAACACATGATTCACATTACCTGCTTGAGCAGTGCGTGATGCTGAACTGCACGTGTGTTGCTGCTACAGGTTATTTGCCAGCCCTAATTTTCTACATGGAGTTTACCTGTGATAATTATCAAGAAATAAGATGCCATGATTTTCCTTTACGATTGACCTTCATTGAAAGAGAGAGAGAACATGAGGGAGAGGGAAAAAGAAAAGAAAAAATACAACCCTTCACCTGTCGCGTATAGTCTTTTCATGTCTAAGATAAGAGAAGAAGATAAGATAATCCTTTACTAGTCTCACAACCAGGAAATGTGCAATATTACAGCTTATGTAATGTGACATATGTTACTGATACAGACAATAAAACTATAGTTAAAAGCTGGTTTGATGTCAATATTTGCAGAGACACTTGGCATGAGAGGCGTGTGAGCCACGCTGCTTACGTCAACTGTGTGTCTTATCTAACCTGTTAACTTTTTCCTTTTCATTCCGGTGCCCATGTTATGTCACATGCTACTCACCCAGAATAAGTGTCTTTAGCTGTAATTTGAAAATAGGTGTTAATTGGAGCCCTCATCATGGTTCTGCTTATGGTTATTGCTGGTGTTTATGCATGTATGTGCACGTGCAAATGTGGCTGAATGTTGCATCATTGGGGCAGATAAGGACTTCACAGGTTACTTGTGCTATATGATACAAAACCAGGTCAGCAGAGGAGTGCACAACACTGCTATAGGGGCAGGAGGATAACTATCTGCGTGAAGTGAATAAAAAACAAATGTGGGTGAAATATATATAAAAAGGTCGATGATGCATGGATGATTGCGATCTCCAGCCGTGCGTCTTCAAACCTCGTCTCTGTCTGCACAAAGACCAGCTCTGTATGAGCCCCCACTGACAACAAGTGGCTCTGAGAAAGAGATGGCGTCTCTATCAATGATTAATTTTGCTATTCATCTCCATATGTATGTGTGGATTATTAATCAGACGCCGTCATGTGACCTAGTTTGAGAGAGCAGATGACATGGCTGTCTGTCTTCCTTCCCGCAGTCTCCCTGCAGCGGGCGCGGGTGCGTTGAATTTGCATTTCAGACTGTAAATTTTAAACGTTTGGCAGGTGTACACTCGAGATCTGGTTATGTAGAAGAAATGTGGCGACCGACCGAGGCAGAATCCGCAGAGCTGTTGTTGTGGGAGAAAGTGCAGGTGTCAATCTTTTTGTTTTTGGTGTGTGTGTGTGTGTGCCCTACATTTTCTGTCTTTCCTACATATCAGCTTCTGTTAAGGATTTCAGTTTTGATACATATTGATCCATAACGTTTATTTGAATGCTTTTTACAAATGAATATGTCATGATGAGCATTCACTACTGCCAGGCGCTATGAGTAAAGTTTGTGGGTAGGTTTGTGTAAGGTGGAAGTATCAGAAGATCTGATTTACCAGTAGATGTTACTAATACCAGACCAGTTATGACTAATGATGCTCTGACTAAGGTTAAGAATTAGGTTATGTTGCTGGTGTGGAAGGTTACAGTACAGTCACCACAGAAGGAAGAACAGATGGGGAATATTGGAGTGAAGGAGGATACAGGTATCCCTCAGGGAAACTGGCTGACTAGTCTCTGGTCAGCACCTGTGTTTGTCCTGTCACCTTTATCCACAAGACTAGACTGGGATTAGCATTACACAGGTTTGTCTCACATTTTTATATAGTCTGTACTCCATTCGTCACTCGGCAAATAAAAGAAAATGAATCATCAACACTGATATTTATGACACGTGTCTGTTACTGTTCCTGTAATACTGATCTGAAATCTGACAACAGTTTGTTGGCCAATATTTGTTTTTTAACATACAAAAAAACATATTTGATGAGGTTAAATAAGCAATGACAAAGATCAGTTTAGTGGGACATTTTACAGTTTAAATACAAACTTGCAGAAAAACTAAAAACCCACTGCTAACTGCTGCTAACACACAGCTAGCAGCCGTATGACCACCTGAGCAGGGAGCTCGGTTGTTGTTAGATAGAATTAAAACTGTAATGTCTTCATATTCTGTTGATAATTTAAAATTGTAAATGTTTTAAACTGGGAAATTTAACTGATACTGAAAACAGTTGTTAGCTGTACCCCTCCTAATCCATGATAGCATGCTCGTTAACCCCTGTTTTAGTGAATTGGATTAGAGAGAAAATCTAATTTCTCTAATCCCATTGACCAGTCTATACTTTCACATGTTACTTTGCATCCATGCTGTTTCGATCCCATCAATTAGATGATGTGAACCTTTGCCCTGTCTTGAGCTTGAAGCCCAAAGAGGCTGCACCGAAACGACGATTGATCGTTTTCTTTCACTTGATAGATTGATCGATAAAATAATCTGCAGATTTGATCTATAGCGACAATAATAGTTAGTTGTAGCTCAAAGCCGACAGTAACCAGAGGTGTACAAGTCTCTCTTCAACAGCACAGCTGCTGTTTGTTTGGTTAAAGGAGGCTGTGAGGAGCTGGGCTGGCTCTGCGGCGCTGCCACGGCCTCTGTACTCCAGCCAGGGCGGGCTGCACTGTGTACCAGGTTGATTTATACACAGGGAAAAAGGAAGCTAAATGTTTTGGCCACAAGATTGAGGGGGTCAGTATAATTCCCTTCCTGTTGTTCTTGAGAATTACTGCAGCGAGTGTGTTTTTACAAGGAGGCCATTGTTGATATTGGTGGATGGTGTTCGGAGCTACCTGTTCCATTAAGGCGAGCAAAGGCTAACATGATCATGGATGTGTTGCGTGAACACGAGTGTGTGTGTGTGATTGAACAAGAGCTGCTAAATGGCTGTGTTGTCAGTTAGCAAGTCTGCTTTTCTGTCAATCATTAACATTGGTTAGCCAGTCTTAGTCTCGGCTAATCATAGTCTGTTCACATCAACACAGTCACACACGTCTGAGACACAAATAGGTTTTGACAGAGGTGAATGCAGGTTCTATTAATAAAACACCACTCCCGGTGACAAATATAGGTGCATAGTGTCTGTTACTTTCTGACTTCTCATGGCTGAAACTGGCTTCACAAATGTAGTTTTTCTTTGCATTCTTTTCATAAAACTGTCCACCTGTTACTCCTTTTTTATTTTTATTTTTTTCCACTAAGAGACGAGTTTAAGATTCACTCCAGCTGCGTGTGCTCCTTTGGGAGATAAAGCACAAGAGAGAGAGAGAGAGGGTGTGTGCACGTTCCTCTCAGGCTGTCTATAGCGCCGATGTTCAACCGCCCTGCAGTGAGCAAGGGCTTTGAGTAGCAGAGCTACGTGGAGCACATTTTATGTCGGGGATGACAGTTGGTGCCCCAGAGAAGGTAAACCAGCATATGTGACCTGAGGTACTCGTGAAATCCCGACAGATTGATTACACACGCCAGCGGGTGGTGAAGGTTAGTGATTTTCTACTTGAGCTCACTTGAGGAACGTTCCGCGGAGTGAGACCGTGTCGATGAACGTGGAGAGATGTTTAGCCCCGTTTGACCTTATTTTTACTGTCAGCCGCTTCATCTGAACCACACAGGACATGAGACAGACTGATTTTGAGGAAGAGAAACAAGGCTGCGTCTGGTGTAAGGGTGGTGCAGATGTAGATAAGAGTGTCTAACAGGGCATGATGTGATTCTGATGTCATCAGCAGTGTTCAATTGAATTCAAAAGTGTACGGTTATAAAAACAGCCGGAGTTTTTGGTCACTACCGTCAAACAGAAAGCGAAACTAAACTGCCGCTCGAGGGCCATTGCATCCTGGGAGAAACGGGACTTCACAGTGATTTTCCCCTGAGCTATGACATCGCTGTGATGACCTCACGTAACCACTCATTGTTGTCTGTATGCTGTCAGACTCAGGCCGTAACTACGGCAGGCTGTGGTCACACTTGCTCCAGCTTGTATTTTGATTTAATCTTGTAAAATCTCCACGTTTGCTTCATGTGCTTCTAACGCTGACTCAACGTGTGCCGTCATGTTTACTGCAGGATTGGCATCAGGTCATTCTCCGGTCATAGATTGGGTAACTTTGTGGTAAATCTGAAATGAGCTGAGTCACACTTTGCCACTTCATCTGGTGGAAACACCCCTATGACTACTTTCTCTACACATTGACTCAATATGCCTGGAATTTCACTGGACATCAGCGTTGTGAGGAGAGCCACTCCTGTGTGTACGTGTCTTTGTACCAGCTGTCTATTCATGGACATTCGCCCGTGTGTGGTTCCAGCTGACTACATAGTTTACACTGTGATAGTAAACTTGACATTTTCTACACATTTTCCGCATTTTTTTTTTTCTTCAAACACACAACTGGTCTTTCTGGTGAAATCCGGATTAGCTGCTTACCCGTTATTGCCATCAGTTCTGCAACTATCTGCTGCTGTTGTCAGTTGCTGATTAAGGTGTTGCAACCCAACCAATTTACAACATCTTGACCTCGAGTTACAACTAAATCATTTCAGAAGCTTTTAAGCAGTTAATGAATGTTTCCTGTTGTTGATGTTGAGCCCTGCGAATTTCAAATGCACATCCACAGGCGAAAAAAATGTCTTTTGAGGCCAGCCAAGCCTCCCATTATTGATTTATTTTTTGATAATCAAGCAGATTTTCCGTGTCCTTCCAAGCCAAAATTGTACTTTAAATCTTACCCGTCAATGCTCAAACTGCTTTAGGTCCATATTATTTTCCTGAAGGATGTTGTGTTGTGTAACCGTCTGTAACAACAGAAAACGGATATCACTTATGTTTTCTCAAGAGGCCGACATGTTTCTTTAATAACATGCCTTGATTTATATTCATGGAGGCCCTGCTGCATCGACTAGACCTATTAAGCGGGTTCAGTGGGTCCATAGGGGACAACTGCAGGCACACCTGGAGTCATAAAGTCCCCTTTTAGGCCCTTCATTCTGTTGCTATGGATTGATCCCTGTGGAAGAAGCAAGGCAAACCAACAAGAAACAGTCCACAGCAGGAGGCAAGCTGTGTCGGCAGCAGTGATTTACCTCATACACACATTTTTCACCTTTTTAAAATATTTTGTTCAGTGTGTGTGTTTAATCGCTCTATTTTTATTTTATTATCTGATCGTTGAGGCCCCGGCGCCTGTTGCTCTCGGTTCAAACGTAGAGATGGGTAAATGAATCCTGAGTGATGAGGGTCAGTCTGCCAGTGTCATGCCTCTCCTTTTCCTCCCTCGCCGCCTCCCTCACTCTCCCCCTCATACACACTCTCTGCTGCTCTCACTGAGTGGGAGAGGATTGGAACATCGAGTACCTTCAGCACATTTTTCACATTCCCCTTTGAGGGTCTCAACCTCAGCCCCCACTACACACACTCCAACCACACACACACATGCACACAAACCACTTATGTATTCTCACCACTGGGCAGTAATGGTAATATCAGTATGCTTTTGTCTGTATCACCACTTGTGGACTGCATCTTTTCCAGTCCAGCTGTGTGTATGTCTGTCAGAATGCTAACCTGCCTCTTCCTGTCTCCTCTCTCCTCTACAGCAGCAACGTGCCTGCCTGTGCGCGTGCGTGTGTGTGTGTGCGGTGAGCTGCAGCGGCAAGGATGACGGAGTATAAGCTGGTGGTGGTGGGAGCTGGAGGTGTGGGCAAGAGTGCACTCACCATCCAGCTCATCCAGAACCACTTTGTGGATGAATATGACCCCACCATAGAGGTAAGGCTCTCTTCAGCATGTTCTCAGTGCTTCTTGGGCTTGCAGTGGGATGGTAGAGAAGGCTTGATCATCCAGCAAATAAAAAAAAAAAAGGTCCTCTTTGAATAGTTAGATGTATGTATTTATGTAAATTGCCCCCTCCCGTAGTAACTGCTGAACAATATTTCCTGGACCCCACTGAGACGACAGCTCAGTGTAAATCAAGTTAATTTAATTAAATTAATCAAATGCTGTGGCAATGCTCCATAAGGTCAGGCTGTGGAAGAAATTTAAAATGTTCTTTTAAGAAGAAATGTTAGCCCCGCCCCTCTGTAATTCTTATATTTTCCTGAAAATAAGACATCGCGAAGACTCGAGGGAAGCCAGTGAGAAGTGCTTTCTCGTCTCTTCTCTCTCATTTTCTCCCTCTCTGTCTCCACTCTCTCCCTCTCTTTCTCACCACGCCTGCGTCTGGCCGGACAATGTCCTTTTTGTGTGTTTGCATTCCTGGCCCCTATGCTCTAACAAACAAAGGGACGGCACTCCATGTTTTTGTGGCTGCATGTTGGAAGGCTAAACATTGGCTCCAGTACCCTGCTCCTCTGATCTCTTAATGTACATTTGACCTGGAAGTGGACGGGGGAATTTATACCAGTTAATACACAGAAAAAAAAAAAAAATATATATATATATATATTACACACACACACATGCAGATTAGTGACGAATGCCAAAGATGTGACAACTTCAGTGATGATTGCCTCAAACCCTTCCTGAATCACACATTCCACCTGTATCTTTACTGGCCGTCTAAACGTTTGACTTTTCCACCTTTTTCTGCAGGACTCGTACAGGAAACAGGTTGTGATTGACGGGGAGACCTGCCTGCTGGACATCCTGGACACTGCAGGTCAAGAAGAGTACAGCGCCATGAGGGATCAGTACATGAGGACAGGGGAGGGTTTCCTCTGTGTCTTCGCCATCAATAACACCAAGTCTTTTGAGGACATCCACCAGTACAGGTGTGTATGAGGCCAAGAAAGAGGGGTGAGGATTAAGGGATGCAGGGGCCTCACAAATCATGACATTGACTAAGAGAATTATGGGATCTGCTGCTGCAGATGCGTATTTACTTGCCAGATTAGTCGGGGTGGAGCCCAGACACAAAATCATTCCTGTCAGTTCCCCTCAGATGTTCTGTGTATTTGTGAATGCAGTGTGTGTTGCAGGGACTCCCACGGGGTCTGGATGCGGAGGGGTGTGTATACGTACGTGTGCCAGCTCTCTGCAGTAGTTGGGTGATGTCATGCTGTAGCGTTTAACACGGCTAAAGAAAGCTTAGCCCCCAACTGGAGGATTACAGCACGATGCCAATGAAATCGATCCTGACTCAATTAGAGGAGCGGGGAGAGGTAGCACTTTCAAGGGCAGGGAAGGAGAAAGGGAGGGAGCGGGGAGAGATTCAGCTGGAGATGACAGTGCTCTCTCTCTCTCTCTGTTTTCCCACATTTTTTCTTTCTCATCACATTAGAAGTGCACATGGAAAGTGGAAGAGGCTGCATGTTAACTTTGCCACCTCTTACAGATTTGCAGGGTTTTTGAGTTTATTACAAACAGATTTGTTTGGCTCGCTGGCATTGCAGCCCAGCTTTAACTGCTGGTGTCACTGTAAAGCCATTGTGCAACATTGGTTCTGGAGTAGTTAGTGGCCCAGTTACAGCTGTTGACTTATTGCAAAACCTCCTCCTCCACTTGTAGTACATAGCAGCATTGCACCTGCATAAGACTGGGCCGTACAATTTGACTTTCATTAAGTAAAGAAAAACGGTATTAATGTACCATACGTTCATAAGATGAGATCATATATTATGAGACTTGATTAACCTGCCTCACCAGCGTATAAAGTCAGCCATTTAAATAGAGTACCATGCCTGGTACTACATCAGGACTCAGATCAACTGTGTTCATAATTACCATTAGCAGTGTTGACTGCAGGAGGGCAGGTCTGACTGCCGTGGTTGCATCCTGCTGTATTGTGGCTCGGGGAGAAGAAGGGCTGAGCTGATAGATTGATCTGACCCATTCCTCTCACTCGGTTCCCCCTGGCTGCCTGGCGTTTGGCGCTGGCTGCTGTAGTGATGAGGTAATGCTGTTCACCGCCTGCCTGTTGTCCACCCCCCCCTCCTTTCCTCTCTCCACCTCCCTCCTTCAGCAGTGCAGCACAGCCCAGCACCACCAGCGGGCCCCGGCTCCTCCTCAGGGTCCTAGAGCTCCCTGGGTGGTTGGCTCTCCAGTGGTGGAGCTGCTGTTGTTGTTTATGAAACAAGAGATATGTCACTGTCACTAAACACACAGCTGGGGTGGGCTGAGGAAGCGGTGAAAGCTTTACAAATAAAATCTCAACGGCTGCAGTTTTATTCATTTATTTATTTTTTTTCTCAATTCGCAGAGAACAGATCAAACGTGTGAAGGACTCGGACGACGTTCCCATGGTGCTTGTGGGAAACAAATGTGACCTCCCGGCACGCACAGTGGACACAAGGCAAGCCCAGGAGCTCGCCCGCTCCTACGGCATCCCTTACATCGAGACCTCTGCCAAGACACGACAGGTAGGTGGTGAGCAAGAAGCACACGGCCTCATGCACTTTCATCAAGAACCCTGTTATTATCTTAAACGGACCATCCACATGTGTGTTATAGGAAAGAAATGGACCCAAAAATTAAAATGTTGTCATTATCTACTGACCCTTTGCCGATGGAGTTTCATAGTCCACAAAACTTTCTTGTCTCGTGCAAATTAGAGAAATATAAATATGCATTTTCATTTTAGAAGTTAACTGCGGGGCACAAGATGTCTCCTACTTCAAATTAAAATCCCACTTCACATTTGTGTACGCTGAATTTTCGACCAGGATTTGCTTCCAGCTGTAGGAACAAGAAGAAAAACTCTGGAAACTCTGGAGTTATAGTTGTATTATTTATTCACTCTGGTGCTCCTGTTCTCTACATTTCTGTCTTTTAAGTTTTCCTCTCATCTTCTTGAGCTACAACACTCAGATTCAATGTAAATTTGAAGTCTCCCTGTGCTGCATCGTACTGCAGCCAACAAGTGATGACAGCGTTTTGCGACGGGCTCTGCAATCTAACATTTTGCATGTGTATTCATGCACATGAAGAGCAGCGAATGGGCTGCAGCACGATGTGATTTGTGTAGCTGGGAACATTTTATTATGCCGCAGGCAGTGAGTCATAGCCAGGTTACCTTGGCTTGAGAACAGAGCTACAGTATTTGAAAGGCCTTCGTGGGGACAAGTCGCTGCACAGCTCCCACTGTCTCTGACTCACTGTCACACATTATGTAGCAGCATACACTATCTCACATTCAGCACTGAACCGGCAACAAGTCTGCCATTCAAAGAGAGGAGTATGTATGAACTAAGCGCTGACTTCTTTTTAGTCGATATTATATCTTTATTGACAGTGTCTACAATGATCAGGGTTGCCATGACAATGACATGACACCTGAGAGGTTTACCGTTAGTTACAAGAGGTGCATGCAGTGTACTCAACTTCTGCTTCAGCGTCGTAGGTGCCGTTCTGTAACATTTCTGCGTTTGTCTGTTGACAGGGAGTCGAGGACGCCTTCTACACACTGGTAAGGGAGATCAGACAGCATAAGCTGAGGAAGTTGAACCCACCTGATGAGAGCGGTCAGGACTGTATGAGCTGTCGCTGTGTGGTATCGTGATGCAGGTGAGACTTTTTCTCCAGAAAATTCATTATCATCTTGGACGGCGACACGTTAACACAACAAATCTCCAAACTGATCTGTAGGGCTGCACAGAATATCCTCAATCCTCAATTTGAGTAAAGTGATTCTTTGGGGAAAATTAGGTCGCATTTTTTATTAAATCAAATTTCTTTAATGAACATAACTCATCAGTTTCACCAGCATAAATACAAAAAATAATGATATAACAATAAACTTGCCTTTAGGCTCATAGCAAAGTTATACTTCGGCACAGTGTTGGAGCCGAAATAGATATTTATTTTTATTGTGGTTATATAAATGTAATTTATCACATCGCTGCTGGACTGCCCTGATAATACAGGTGCGTGCCTCCCTCTTGTGTGGGAGAATAAACAGTTTTTTGACTGCAGTTAAAATGTTTTTGAAAGGTTAAACACCAACAAATATGGATTGAAGCAGAATATTTTGTCAGATAAAAACATGTGAATGTTTAAACAATTTTGACCTTCAGACTTTACAACACTTACTTTTAGAAGTGTTTTTCGATTCTATGTTAAAAACAGGCATCCTCCACTGGAATCTAATCCTCTAAATGGTGTAATAATAATAATAATAATAATTCTTCTGTCATTTCATTCCCCAGCTGACGGTTGCACGTCGAAGAGAAATGCTACAGCGCGTAGCGGCAGCATGGACTTAAAGATAGAACGATTAAAAACAAGTCAATGATGAAATATAAACTTTTTTTCAAAAAGAGGACGATTGAAGCAGAAGCTCTCAAGGAAACCACCAGAGCTGACTGAACCACAGACCTTTACGGAAAGGAGGAACTGGACTGTTGCCCCTGTGGCTACCTGAACTGGCCCGGTCCGGCCCCCTTTTTCGGTCCACACGTCGACCTGTGAGCAACACCACTAATGACTCTGTCAACTCCAGTGTGGTCTCGCTGGGTAGCTCTACAAGTTTCCTGCTAACTTATTGTTTTCAGTCTCAACACTGGTCTTAAAGGGGGCGTCTGTGACCTCCTCCCCCCTTGAAAGCCTAATCCCACTCCCCCCCTGCCTGCCCACTGGAAGGACTGACTGACTGAAATGGAAAGGACTGGAATGGACATTTAGTTACCCAAACACCTCTCACATAAATAACCCCCCACCCATCCTACTCTGCCCCTCAGATGGCTGTGTAGTCCCTTCATGATACTGGATACAGGAGGCTGAGGTTGAGGAATGACTATGATGTTGTTGTTGGTGTTTAACAGTTAGCCCAGTTGTAAAAAAAAAAAAAAGAAAGAAAACTTTTTTGTTTTTGATATGAATTTTAAATGACTTTTTTTTGTGGCTGCAAAATTTAAAACTCACTGAGGAGCAATATGTGAGCAAGGGTGTTTATTTCAGACGGCACCTGGTTTGACGTAGTGGGAATTCCTTTTTTTGGGATAGAGATGTTGCAAGTACAAACATAGACGGACTTCCAGAATGCGGCTCCTCTCCTTACAGACGTTTCTTTGCTAGGAGTTGTCTTTGTGGAATATTAATAGTGATGGCTAGTGTACGTAGGTTCTGGTGCAATAGGATTCTTTACTGTCCACGAAGTATTGGGAATAAACCACCTCTCATGGCTACTCATTTTCCAGTTTTTACTTTTAGGAAGGAGAGGTACCGTGCATGAAAGTGTAGTTGTCATTTTTCCAGCTGGAGAAGGTTGCCTGTAGAATAGGAGGACAGCCCTACACTTGTACAGTTATAGAATGACAGGAGATGGATTTTTTTCTTTGGAGCATTTAGTTTCCGTATGGTGTACAACTCTTATTTACTACACGTTGATAAAAAAATAAAAAATAAAACAGCTAATTTTAGTTTGCAAGAGTCGCTTCTTGTGGATAATAAGGCTCAGGAATCGGGGTCCAGGAACAGTTTCCTGGACACCGGGGTTAAAGGATGTCACCGGTTAGCTTTGCAGAGTGTAACGCACAAGCCCTGCCTCAGAAGTCGAACGTTGTTTATTTCCACACACACCATACTATCCTCAAACTGCTCCTCTTTCTCTGCCACCTCAACTCTACAATGGAACAATAACAGATCAGGTGCTACTCGTGTCAGAAGCATATGTGCTGTATATGTGGGACTATTGTGTGTAATAACTGATGGATATTGGGTTATGGGAGCGCATTGCTCGTTTTCTTAATACTGACCAGCTTGCGCTCTCCGTGACTCCATTAATTTGCTGCCTAAAATGAGAAAGACTGCTCTGTGTTTACTTTGCCTTATCTGTTAGCTAGTTTGTACCTCATGTATGCAGCGAGCTCTACCTGAGACGAGTATGTGTTCTGTTGGCTGCGTTGTTTTTGTTTTATGTTTGAACATGTGTGCAACTAAAAAAAGAAAAAACTATAGAAGTATGTTGACCTTAGATGTGCGCTGTATAGAAATTGAAAGACAAACCCCTAAAACACTACACTGATTCTTTTTTTCTTCTGCATCTGAATGTGATTCTGTTGAACAAGACTGGAAAAACAACAAAGTTTGAAAAAAAAAAAAAAAGCCACGGTGTCTCACTCCCATGTTTATATGAAGTTTCATTCCCATCACACTGGAAACAAATTGTTGCTTTTGAGTCCAGATTTATGTTTTTAACCTTTCAGATGAATTGATCATGTATGATAATGTACAGAGTTTCCAAACACTACAGGCAAGTTTTTGGAAACAGGCTTCAGATGCAAACCTCACAGACATTTCTTCCATGAAAGACGTCAAATCTTATTTTGCTATTGTCTCAGAATTTTTTATTATTTCTGATCAAATTGAATTGTACAGTTTAAAATGACTCTTTTTTTTCCACTCATGAGAGAAAAATCATTCATTCTATTTACTGTGTGGATGGTGGTGGTGGTGTTTTTTTTTTTGTTTTTTTTTTTAAATCAGTTTACTGTTCATTTCTCTGCTTCGGAGGAAGGATATGAACTGTGAATGTGTTTGAGTCTCTAGATATCGTTTGAAAGAAGCCTCGTGTTTAAAAAAAAAAAAAAAAAAATAGTACAATGTTGAAATAATGCAGGAGTTGATCCTTGGTCCCACTTTTGACTGTGTTGTTCCTAACATTTATTTTTCACCCATTTTACTCAAACATTTTAATGGAAAAAGAGTGTGGCGTTTGTAACAAGTAATGACAGTCCTTACAGTACGCTTGTCCCCTCCCCCTGTCGATGGTTAAGCAGTACACCCATGATAATAATAATAATAATAATAATAATACCATAGAATTCCACAAATCTATGTATTCAAATTCCCATTGCATTAGAATATCAGCGTCATGTTGCCGCAGTGATACTCCAGCCAGCAAAACCACAAGTATACATGTCAGCGGACCCTGGCGAGCATGACAAAGACTGTACGGACCATTGGGAGTTTTGCACAAGGATACAGTGGGCTCAAGGGCTTGTTTCCCCCCCTTGCAAACTGTGGGAAAGAGGCGTGGAAGGAATTTGTGAAAATGTCAACTGTTTAGCTATTTAAGATGTATTTACTCTTTGAAAATGTGGCAAATTGTATTGCAGGACAGGAATAAAGATGTCAAGATGAACCCTCGTCTGTCTGTGTTCTCTCAAGTCATCAAACTTTCAGATCTCTGCTTCCTCTGAAATTTGAGATTTTGCTGCCACCTACAGGCTGCTGTGTGTAAATTCTGAGACACACACGCTCCAATCCAGCTACTTAAAACACAATAAGTAAAATAAAAGTAAGTAATAATAAATAAATAAATAGTAATAAATATAACAGGGCACCAACAACAGGTAATGCAGAACTGAGGAAACACTATCGTTGATGTACTTCAGTGAAGAGACACCAGAGGCATGAAAATAAAGATAAAATAATAAAACTAAACTAAAAATGATAAAATACTAAAGGAGGTTAAGTCTGAAACTGCTTTTTAATCAATAACATACGTAAGTAAATAAATCAAGTAAAACAAGATAAAAGAAAATTAGTGAAATAGTAAGTGAACAGATAAATAGAATAAAGCCAGGTTTAAGCAGGAGAAAAACTAATAAATAAATAGAATTCAGCTCAAAGTCAGCCTAAAAAGGAAGTTCCTCAGGGAGGCTGTTACACAGACGTGGACTCACCGTGAGGTTTTGTTCTCACTTTTGGAATAGTTAAAAGGCCCAGAGGACCTGAGGGTTCATACGATAAAAGCAAATTTGACCAAGGCCATTAAGAGCTTTAATAAATGAGTAAAAGGATCTTAAAACCAACCCCAAAGCAGACAGGTAAACAGTGTAGAGGCTTTAAAATTGGCGTGATATGTGCTCTCTTTTCCGTGCTACAGAGTTTTGGAGGAGTTGTAATAGAGCTATGTTCTTTTTTGGGAGACCAGAAAGTAGAGCGCTGAAATCTATCAATGTGGCAGGTTTTTAAGATGATAAAAAGCTGCCTTAGTTATGTTTCTGTGTGGGTTAAAACTGAGGTCTGAATCAAAAATAACTCTGAGGTTTTTCACTTGGTTAGTCAAGTTAAATGCAAGGGCGTTCAATTTTATATCAATCCTCTGTCTTTGAGCGTCAGAACCAATAAATAATATCTGAAATACAGTTAAAGAGTGCATCGACTGGGCCTGGGTCATCAGGAGACACGGAGATATACAGTTGTAATGTATGATGTGGCAGTAAAACGTCATAAACCTCTCACTGAGCTGCTGTTAGCTTCATTAATGTGATAAGAGATGGAAAGAGGCTAACCTGCTCAGACATCATTAAACAACACATCGGCCCTGTTTCTAAATCAATCATTCCCAAAATAGGAACAGATAATGAAGGTAAAGGAAGTCCTGGTGTCCAGTGCAGAAAAAAAGTTATATATCAAATATAGTTAAAGCTTTAACAATGCCACTGAGAGGAGATAATGGACTCCATCAAAAGCTCCATCAACACCTTAAAAATCAGGGTTGAGCAGGATTAAAACCACAACAGAGTGTAATATTAAAAAAAAGTGTTTATTATGTAAATAGCCGGTAAAGACAACAGCACTCACAACAAACAACTGCATGACCTGAAGGAGTTGTCATCAGAAGACGGACTCAGATTCACAGTATTCCTGCTGATTCAGGCTCCTGTTGCAGCTCGTCTGAGTGAAAAATTTCACCACCGTGCAGTTGCAAGTCAGAAACTGAATACGATCCTTATCAGTGGCCTACTAGGTGAAATGGCCGAGGCTAACGTTAATGTTCAATCTATATAAATGAAGCTGTCCATTTAAAATGTGTCAGTCCCAACTCAAAACCTACAGGCTTCAAACGAAGTAGAATTATTTTAAACAGGTTTTGTTTTACTGAGAGGAAATATGGTTACAGTGCCTAAATGCATTCATTTGATCTAATTCATAAAGTATTTAACATGTGTATACACTGAGAGCCACAACATTAGAATAAGTGACAGGTGAAATAAGTAACATGGATCATTGTGTTCCAACGCCATGTTCGGCTGTGAAACCTTGAGTCCTAGCATTCGTGTGGATGTCTCTTTGACAAACACCAGTAACCCAAACACAGCTGCAGACCAAGTACACCCCCTCATGGCAGCAGCACTCCTTGATGGCAGTGCCCCCCCAGCAGGACAACAAGCCTGCAACGCTGCTCAGAAATTACCTGAGGAACGTGGGAAAGAGCTCAAGGTGTCAACCTGACCTCCAGACTCCCCAGATCTCAATCCAACTGAGCTTCCACTGGATGCAGTCTGAGCCAAGAACAATCCATGGGGGCCCCAACATGGATGGTAGTTGGTTCTGGCGCATCCAGTAGATGCTCAACTGGATTGGGATCTGGAGAGTGAGGAGGCCAGTTTGACACCTTGGGTTCTTCGCCATGAGGGGGCGTAGTTGGTCTGAACGGTGTTTGGGTGGCTGGTGTTTGTCAAAGAGAATCCACAGAAATGACAGAAGTCAAAGTTTCCCAGCAGAACATTTGATTGTAACAAGATGATCAACGCTAACTTCACTTGTCAATTGTTTAACATTGTGGCTGAACAGTGTAGATATACATTTTAAATAAAATATGATTATATCATTTATCTTATATATAAATGAGATCAAATAAATGCAGTCGCTCTAAACAGACATACTGTTTATATTATTTTAACAGTTTTTTGTAAAGACAAACAGAAAAAGAGGGAGAGAGACTAGTGGCCCAACAGTGACACTGTACTGGCTTCTGCCAACCAAAACTGTTGGTATTCAACGACCTGTGAATGAGACTCGACTATCCTCTAAAACCAGTTACTGGTCCTAGAGTATTAATGAATAGCAACTGACAAATCTCACACTTTCTGCCTTTAATTTTTGCACCTCTATTGCACTGACCTGGTTGGACTGAGTGTCTCTCCTCTCTGGGTCTGATCACCATACAGGTCAGAGCTGTTCCACCTGAAGCTGAAGACAAGTCCCACTGTTCACCTGGAGAGAGGAGGAAGTACTTTAATATATCATGATGACCACATGCACGTGTGTGTGTGTGTGTGTGTGTGTGTGTGTGTGTGTGTGTGTGTGTGTGTGTATTCTGATTGTAACAGGAAAAAAGAAGATGTAATAACAGAACACACACACATCAAGTGGATTTCTTACACGATTATAATTTGATAATAAAGAATGACATAGCAGTCTGTGCATTTAAAGGTAAAACCAAAAGTAAACCAAATGTATTAATTGTAGTAATAGGAGTCTATCTTTTCTTATCTTATCTATCACAGGGAGTCAGTGCAGTTTAAATAACACATTAAACCAGAACTGAATACATCCTGTGCAGGCTACAATGAGGCTGCATATTGTGTGTATAAACTACTTCAGCTGCTCAAAATGACTTTCTAGATGCTGACATACTAACATACTGTTACACACAACACATGGAGCCTGTTAGCTAGCTGTGCTGTACTCTGATATTCGGCTGTAACGATGCTAGTTAACATTACACAGCACGATAATGGCGTCATGCTAACACTCTCCAACAGACACACAGGTTAGCTAACATGCAAACCTGTCTGTAAAAACACGACGAGTAAATGACTCAGACATCTTTATAAGCTCGTTACAGTGTCAGTACCCAGTTAATGTGTCCTTACTCGTTAATAAAGGCAGCTGAGCCATTGCTAACATGCTTCCCGGACCTTGAAAGTCAGCTAGCTAACATAACATAACAACTCAATTCAACTGACCAGCAAACATTAGCTAACCAGACTTCAAGGCTTTCTAAAAACATACATTTCAAAAACGTTTCATGCCGATTTTACCTAAACTACCTACATGTTTTGAGAAAGTGACCAACATTTAATTAACTGGGCATTATTCATGTAATAAACATGGCAGAGAAAAAACGGCCAAAATCACAGTGGAGTTTGGTGCGCCGAACAAAACATAATGTCGCGGATTTACGCGAATTTACCTCAACATTTAACAGTTAAATTAGATGTCTTCAGCTTCCTGTTCAAAGTTATTTCAGAAACATTTGAGGCAAAATTCTCACCGACATGAGAGGGAGACGCCTCCCTTTTAACCCGCACATTTGTAGAGCTTATTGGGCTTACAATGCATGAAGGTAGTTACTATGTAGAGCTCCCTGATATATTAAGTAAGGTCACCTGGTCTTATTACCTGAGATCAGAAGGTAATTGATCTATACAACCCCAATACAGACATGGATACACCTATACTGAGCAGGTAGCTGCACACATAAAGCAGATTCATACAGAGCTGTTTACTTACCATGTTGGTGTCCTCAGAGAAGAGCTGCTCAGATCTGAGTGAAGCTCAGTCAGCCTTTAATATAACATCAAACATTTTTGGAGGGAAATGTACTAATTTCACGCGGAACTGTGCAAGACCGCCCCTTTTGGCGCGCACCGCCTGGATTCGTCAGAAAACCTATGGGCGGGACTTATTTACCCGGATGTAACCAGAGAGTCAAAGTATCAGCAAGTATTATTTTCTAATTTCTGACCATGTCATGTTCCACACTCCAGTCCAATAGGTGGCGGTAAATGCACCTAAAAGCTGGTTGCCAAAAGCCCATAAAAGCCAATAGAAGAAGAAGAATTAATTTCTCTGGTCTTTAGTTGTTATTATATCCAATACTAACGGAATGTAATCAAGTTACATTACTTTAATATTGTAATTGGGTGAATTCAGGTCATTTGGATACCTCAGCTCAAGTGTTATTGATTTCTGATGAAAAAAAGAGAACAACTCTAGTTTGAAGTACTTCTAGTTTACTCTGCCAAGTTTATCCATTTTATTAGGGCACTAGGGGACTCCATAGAGCTCCCTAACACTTGGTCATGTGACCAAAAACCTTCTCTGATCTTCATGAAATTTGAGGGACTCCTAGGTCTCATTGATAAAACCAAGAATTAAGTTTGAGGATTTTTTTTTGCCCCAACAGGAAGTTGGCCACCCTGAAAGGCATGCACCAAATTTCAATTTTCCAACTTTTGGATGTTCAGACTCATGAGCACTTTAATGTGTTGTTTACACATTGTGGGTGGGTACAGCTGTGATCAAAGCTCAAAGGACAGTCGTAAATATTGTGTTTGCACGGGACTGACATCATCAGCGGTGCAACAGGAAGTTTTTGGTTCTTGTTTTTGTAAAGGCAATAAGTTGATCTTGTCCAGGTATACTGCTGTGTTTATATCAATTCTGATTTATATTTGGTAGATATATTTGCCTCTTCATACAACTGACTCATGATTGATTGGGGTTTTTATTTTGGTCACTTCCAGAAAACTGAAAAGGAAGGAGGAAGTATGCAGGAAATTCTGAGTGAGGGGAAGCAGCTCAACAAGGCATAAGAATATTACCAACTAATGTGGCTTATTATATTCTATAATGTAATATTAATACATTCTAAATCCATGATCAAATCTATTTGACTGTGATTAAGGCAATAAAGACATTGGAGAGCACACACACTTCGACTGATTTGTTAAAGTACAGTTGGTAAACATCAAAACACAACATTTGGACTTTGAACTGTAGATTCACCCATATCATACCACTGAAATCAATTATCCAGCATCAAATATGACATGAAAATATGTTTACACATGCTGAATAGATGTAAAAGAGAGTGAGTCAATAAACTTGCAGGGGGCAACACAAACAAATGATCTCAATCCAAGAAATCAGACAGTTTTACCATCTCAAAGCAAGGCTCCTCTTCCAGTCATAAATTATCATTATCAATAATATCAATATAGTCTGGATACAGTATCTTGTTTTTTCAGGTCACGTTCAGTTCCCGTCTTGTTTTTCTAAGGTCTTTATCCTAGTTGCTGATTTTTCAAGGCAAGTGATTTGCATAATTTGCGAGGCCGGTCTGTGACTGGTTGTCAGGGGTCATAAAAGACATCAGGTTATCCATAAACCTCCAGACAGACGGGTAGGCAGGAGCTGTTGAGTGTTGGTGATCGGAAAAGATAGACAGAAAAAACGTGCGACTTTCTTCCTTCTGGATAAACTGTGATCATGTCGTACTCTGGAGAGAGGATTAAGAAAATGCTTCCCAGGGTAAGAATCAAAATAATCAATCTGTCTTCATCAAGCATAAAAAAACAACTTTTATGTAGTGTGTAACAGTGTTTGTTTTTAATCATCTGTGTCTTTTTAAAGGAATATCTTCGCAAGCATGTGGCCCATGATATATACACTGCATTAACTCACTTCAACAGACTTGAGCCTGTGGTGGATTTATACGGTAAGAACAAAACAAAGAGCTCACAGTCTGTTCCTGAACTTGTGGAAGTTAATGAAACAGTATTTTCTTCATCTTTATTTATTTATTTATTATTATTTACAGTTTACAATGATGGAACCAAAAAGAACCTGATGAGTCTGACTGGAACCATTCCTGTCCTGTATGATGGTAAGAACGACTTTACATTTTTTATACAGTGTGCAGCTCTTTTGAAACTATCCAGAATAAGAATAGATAAAGCTCAGAACGTATGAGACAAAAAACACATTTTCCCCCTCTGTTTTTTCACACAAGACAAGACCTACAACATCCCAGTGTGCGTTTGGCTTGAAGAAACCTACCCCCTGTCTGCCCCCATCTGCTACGTCAGACCCACACGTGAGATGATGGTCCTCCGGGGAAAGTACATCTCCAGCAACGGCGAAGTCATGCTGCCCTACCTGGAGGAGTGGAAGCATGTGAGGACTGAGACGTTATCTTGTAATCTTTGACAGGACTGGATGTAAAAAAAAAAAAAAAAAAAAAAAAAAAAAAGAGACAACGACATCAGAATAGTGCGTTTTAAAGCGTCTCTTTCCTTCTATCAGGGCGAATGTGATCTGGTGAGCCTTCTGCAGGTGATGGCTGCCGTGTTTGGAGACTTCCCCCCCGTGTGCATGCAGCCTCAACCAGAGCCGACAGAACAGACCTCCTGTAAGCAACACACACACACACACACACACACACACACACACACACACACACACACACACACACAAGCTGCAAAACAACAACAACAGCAGCTCTTTGCCCTAAATACAGGCTGGTGTTGATAAGACAGATACAGGATTCATATCTGGGCCGCACCTGAACATATCTGTCCCTTCTCGAGATGTTTTATGACTTTATGACAACCATCTTAAATGAGATATATCTGTACTATTATTTATTTATTTAGTTATTTATTTATTTATTTTTTAGGTTGGCTGCAGTTCCAGAGAGAATCAGAGGTTTCCACGAGGGATGAAAGTTTGTACCTGTTCTTAGACAGAGAGGACGGTCAACCTGTCCTGCAAGAAAATGAAACCAACTGTTAGTCTTATTTTTTTTGTGGAAATTAAAAATGACTGTTTGTGTGGTGCCTGTGTTTTGTTTTGTGCACAATGTCAGATGGTATCCATTGAATAGTTTACTGTATGTTTCATTTGATTGATAATGTATCCTGTAAGTCTACTTTTTTTAACTGATAAGACTATTAATGTCCAGCAGCCTCTGATGAAAACACTTGACTGTCTTTGGCGTGAATGTACTGTGTTAAAGATGTTTTTGATGTTCGTCGTGAGAACCATAACTTCTTTGGGATCTTAATGCTTGTGTGGTGATGAAACAGAATTGCTTTACAAGCAGCTTGTTAAACTGTCCCTGAACCCAAAGCCATTTCATTTGGACTTTTGACCAGTGAAGTGAGCGGTGAGTAAATTGGAGAACATGTACACGGCCAGGTGGAGAACAATGTAGGACAGTTTACTGTGAAAGAGTGCTGCTCATTTAACTTTGACTGAAAATCTAGTGACTGCTGTTGTAAATAAAGTTCCATTTTAAACAAGTTTGTCACTGTGCTATCAACTTTCATTCGACTTACCAAAAAAACAAAAAAAAAGGTGTTTTGTATGGATACTGCTCCCTTTTATAATAATATATATATAATGGGGTGTAAACCTCGAATATCCTTTAGAAACAATTTCTCTACTTTCTCTTTGTTTTCTACTTTTATATGCTCTCAGTAGTAGAAGTTGTATGCACTTCATTATCCACCTTTAATGTCAGCTATTATTTGATTTATAAGATAAATAAAAATCACATAAAGTTATAGTTTACCTGGAGAATCATTAAAATAGAGCGGTACGTCAGCATAACTCATGAGGAGATCATGATGATGTTAGTTTTAAAAAATCAAAATGTACTACTTCTACTTCTAACTTTACTGGCCCGCGGACCACACCTTGGGCACCACTCCTCCTGCTGACGTCACACGCGGACCGGAAACAGTCAGGTGGAATGCCGGAAATTCCTTTTGTTGACTGTCGGTTATTTGTTTTTCGGCGTCTCTTTAGAACTTATCGAACAGCTCTTCTTCTCTAGCTTCCATCCTCGTGTAACACATTGAGTCTTGGCGCGTCGACAGCAGAGAGTTCGGTCGTGTTGGACTTGAGCGTTTCACACAGACACGAACCAGTGTCTCCGTCTAAGTCGGGCCCGAGGCTGGGCTAACTTTAGCCTAGCATTCACCCAAGTCCGACTAGCTAGCGTTAGCTGTCACTCCAGCTGTCTCAAAAGTCAGCTGTTCACTCGATTAACTAATTAATAAGTGCGGTTGAAACAAACACTCGAAAGCCATGGCGGTCGTCAACGAAGGAGCCCTGAAGAAAATGCTGAAGGTGAGCTCGATGTTCAGTTGCTGTAGCCAACTGTCGCTAGTTAGCTAAATGCACCGTTAGCAAACATGATACCACTAGCCTGTTGGCACATTTGCATTTCCTGGTACAGGTGATACTTAGCGAACGGCCCGTTTTAACCTCAATTATACTAGGTTGAACATTCGTTTTTGTTCAAACGATCACGAGTGACACATTTAGTTAAGATCCCTCGTGCTGATCTTTGTGTTGCGTTTCTGCTAACTAGCACAGCCATCTAGCTAGCTAACACCACCAATATGCTACCTAGAAACATGTTTTTAACCAGCATTTCTAGGATTGAATATGAATGTTTTTCATCTATTACTCTTACAACAGTGCTGCCACATGCCGATGAGAAGTATCACAACCTACAGAACAGCTGTTTGGCTGTTACTCGTTGTCTCTATGTAGAAGAAAATACCACATTGTTGAGTATTTGTGCTGCATTAGATATGAATTATGTATGCATCCCATGTTAGAGGTAGCCCACCCGTTCATACTAAAATGCACAATTTATTGAGGTTCATTCAGCCACATCTTAGATCATGCGAACTACAGGCTTACTAAGAACAACCAATCTGATTTGGTTGATAGATGGTTTCAGTCCTTAGGCATGACTTTGATGATGAGGGTGCAATTTTTCACATTCAAATTGCCAACTCTGCCTTTAAGGACCTGACATAAAACACATTTGTATATGAGCAGAAAGTGATTAAAAGACTATAAAATATGGGCAACACTAAAGTTTCTACCTTAACTAATAACTGGGTTTTTTATTTTCATTCTTAGTGTCAGTAGTTGTGTCTCAACTGTCAGTAAATTAACATTAATGAACTTTTCTCCTCTCCTCTTTTGTTGCCTGTGTCCAGCAATACAAATATAGAGATCTGACTGTTCGCGAGATAACAAATGTCATCTCCCAGTACAAGGACTTGAAGCCAGTTATGGATGCTTATGGTAAGTTAAATGAAACTGGTCGCCTGTCTTTGACTGTCTGATCTGCATAATTTATTTTAGCCTTATATGATGGTATGCTTGTTGTGCTTGACATGAGAACTTCTTGTATTTCAGTTTTTAACGATGGCTCCACAAGAGACCTGATGAGCTTGACAGGCACCGTCCCAGTGAGCTACAGAGGTAAACAATTTGTCTATAAAATGAATGAGTGTTCCTTAATATAATCTGAAGGATTGAGGCATAGGAATTATGTTTCTGTTTAGTTTAGCATATTTGCTTAGCTACTCTTTCTCTGTAGTATCTTCACTCTAGTTTTTTAAAAAAAAAAAAGCAAGATAAACTTTCAAACTTGTCATCTGTTGGTTCAAGTACAGCAAGCAGCAAATGGTCCTCGGTGTGACAGCTGAGGCAAATCAGAGAAAGAATCACTCTACATTTTGGAACAAGCATTTACCTGCAAAACAAGCTGCATCTTGCATAAACCCCAGAGTTTCTCAATTTAGGGATTTGGATTGCTAACATATATTGACTTCATGCTTGAAATTAAAACAAGCCAAGATTTTTAGACTGTTAAATGTATATTTATTTTCATTTATTTTACAGCATATCATAAATAGGGTATGCTTCAGGGAGATATCCCCAGTACTCCTAAAACAGGATACAAACAATAAGATGTCCTCTCAAAATAACCATGTTTGTCGAGTATGACTGGTGGAGTTATCATTCACAACATGCTGTCTGTTTATGTTTCCTGTAGGCAATATCTACAACATCCCGGTGTGTCTGTGGCTGCTGGACACGTATCCATACAACCCTCCCATATGTTTTGTCAAACCTACCAGTGCCATGATGATCAAAACTGGCAAGCACATCGACGCCAATGGCAAGATCTACCTGCCTTATCTGCACGAGTGGAAGCACGTAAGTATGATGAGTCAATACGTTTAATTATAGACTGTCTGTTTGTTAAGGCCGTGAAAATATGTGGAATGTGTCAAATATAAAAAAATAGATTTAAAAAGGCAGTAAATTAAAAGTTTTGTGTAATGGTGTTAAAGAAGATTTGAGATGTGACATTTTTTTAAATCTATAGAAGTTTAACTGTAGCTATGTGGAATATTTAAGATGTGGGTTCCTGTCAGTCAGTGCAAAATGGCGCAGTCATTAAGGCCATAAATGTATCTATGTCGTCAGATAATATTTCAGTGGTGGCTTACCTGTTAATAATTTATAATGTCATGTTGCATTTGATGTCTTGGTTAATAAAACTTGTCCTTCACTGTGTGTCTGACAGCCTCAGTCAGATCTGTACGGTCTGATTCAGGTGATGATTGTGGTCTTTGGAGAGGAGCCTCCCGTGTTTTCCCGCCCCACCACACAAGCTCCCTACCAGGCCTTCCAAGCAGCTGGACCCCCTAACCGTGAGTGACATGCATTCATGTTATAAGAGGGTAATCTCAGTGGCCATTGAGTCATCGAGTAAGAAAAACATGATGATTTGCAGAATGTTTTCATAGAAAGTGATGTGGTGTTAATAGAATTATTTACACACAGTATACTGAAAGGTGAAAAGGCCCATTTATATCAGTGATGAGTTTAATACTAGAAATATGTCTCTGTGATGAATAGATAAATAAATAGATACATAAGAACCATGAATACAGCTTACAAAAACATGAAAACAAATCTTTAAAAAAAGTTTGAAATACATATAACAACTGATTTTTTTTAACAATGTGTTAAGTTGAGCTGAGTTGTATATCCTAATAAATTGATAACTTTTTCTGATAGGAATTTTTTGTCAATGTGGTTTTGTTGTCATATCTTCACTAACTTTTAATTGTACCTTCAAATTTTGGCTAAACAGACACAAAATTACAAATTATGATTTTTGCAATACTAAACATTAATGCTGTTGTGTATTGGTACACTGGCCTTATTGATGCATTGTGCTGTTACGGATGCATTTATTCCCTCAAGCACCAGATGGAGCTCAGATGCCACTACAGCACACCATAGAAAAATGAAAGTGACTGTGTCCGTGTGGAAACCAAAGAGATTAAGAATAATTTCACATGTATGTCATCAGATCTGATTGTTTCACTCTCACCTCTCTGTGCCTCAGCTTCCTACATGCCTGGCATGCCGGCAGTATCATCCTACGGCCCAAATCCTAACCCAGGGTAAGATGTTTGCCAAGCGCTTCTCAACCCAGCTAAACACACATACACTGTTTCCAAACAAACCTGTCCTGGCCTGTTTGTTCTCATAGACTCTGAAGCAGCAAATCACAAAGAAGCATATTTATTCTTGATACACAGTTCAGCTGGTTCACGTACATTTATAGCTAAGAGTTAAAAATAACAAACTTTTTTTTTAATGGAAAATGTCAAGAATTAGCTCTTTGTTGATCATGTAACCATTTGCAGCGGCTACCCAGCATATCAGTACCCAGGGAGCAACTCTTATCCGGCCACAGCTGGACCGGCACACTACCCATCCCAGCCTCCAGTTTCCACAGTGGGTATGTATCACATTTCGTATCTGGGGTGCTTTTTTTTCTTCTTTCTCTTGGCTATGTTTTAAAGTTTAAAACTGGCACAGGATTCAAACGTTTTTCACACAGAATATACAGATGAAAGCTGCTCTGCTGATTAATAATTTATATCCATAACATGCAGTACGAGCAGCTGAATATGATGCATTGATCACATTATTATAAAGTATAATATTTTTTTGGCCTTTGGCTTTAGTGACAAACCCAGGGCAGCTGCAGCGAGGACAGAGCCTCTGTACAGGGGACGGCTGCTCTACCTACTGAGCTAAATGGCGCCCCTGATTGCATTATTATTGATTAAACTACTGTATAACGAATAGTTCAGAGTAGTGATGACAGTATGTATACAGCAATAGTAATGAGGAATTGTGTTCCTCATTGAAATGTAGTTACATGATGAAAATGCAAAAGGTTTCTTTAAAACCAGAAGTTAATTTGTATGGGTGGTGCTTTGTTTCTTGACACCTCATCACCAGGAACTATATCCTGTATCCTACCCTGATATTCAGGATGTGTTTATCTTCCCCCTTTCTCTCTTTTCAACCTGCAGATAAAACCTTTTTTTTTTTTTTTTAAGTCCGTTGATCTTTTACCCAAATATTGAGCCCAGACACAGAAGAATGTGTACTATTAGTAATTACTATTTTGGCTGCACGTCTCCATGCACATCTCCTTTGTGTCTTAATATTATAATACAATGATCCAAAACTCAATATTTAAATTCACCCCTAAAAAACCAAAACATTCCCTCCTTTCCATGGTCTTTAGTTGACCTTGATTTAATACATGTGACCTTTTGACTCAGACTCTCTCACCCACTGTGTGACTTCGGTGGCGCGCTGAGCTGCCAGTGAAAGGTCATTAGTGTAACTTAAACAGGGAGCATTAAAGGCCAAAGGGTGGGATGGACTTGAAGGGGGAAGGACCAGTCCCCACTCTCAGCCCTTATAGCCTACACCTCAGAAGCACACGGAGCTATATTTAGGATGGGAACAGTAACCCCCTCACAAAGACGGACCTAAGATCAGGGGGATCCATCTGCTGCCCCAACATCAGTTACCACCAGTGAAATGCTGGTCAGGGACCAGCATACAGAAGGAGCTTTAGCTGTCTCCTATATTTAGTAATCTCAACTCTGACATTTGTGGTGCTGACTCCAGACTGTACATGAGGTGGTCTTGACTCTGAAGACACCCATCAGTACTGTCTCACTTACATAATAAGCACTCTTTGAGGCTTTAGTTTGTAATGGTGTATTATTTACTGATATGTCAAATCACATTTTATTATTGTGGTCATTCTCATGTTATTGGATTGGACTGTTTTGTTCCAGTAACTAAATATAATTGTTAAAGGGTGACTCTACCAATTTTAAATATAAAAGTGTGTTTAGATGTCTTTATGAGTACTGCTGCATGTATGACAAACGTAGGATAAAGCCTTGTGTGGTTCCAGAGGAAGCTGCATGTAATCTGATTAACTGCGTCAAACGATGTTACTCAGTGGCTAAGTTGCATTGTGGGTAATGTAGGCACCAAGTTTTAAAAAGGGCAAAAAACGTTCTCTGTTTCTTCTGTTTGCTGTCTTACATTTCTTCTAAACTTCTTCCTCTTCAGGCCAGAGCAGAGATGGCACCATCGGCGAGGACACCATCCGTGCATCTCTGATTTCAGCGGTGAGTGACAAGCTTCGCTGGAGGATGAAGGAGGAGATGGACAGAGCTCAGGCGGAGCTGGATGCCCTGAAGCGAACGGAGGAGGATCTGAAGAAGGGACATCAGAAACTGGAAGAGATGGTGTCAAGGCTCGACCAGGAAGTGGTGAGAGTTTCTCCTCTTTTACAATTTTATTTCTGTCCTCTTCTGTTTTCTGTTACATTTTTTCACGATCACAAACCTGACGTGGTGGTGATCTTTGTGTTTCCACTAGACTGAGGTCGACAGAAATATCGAGCTGCTGAAGAGAAAGGACGAGGAGCTGAGTGAAGCCTTGGAGAAGATGGAGAACCAATCAGAGAACAATGACATTGACGACGTCATTGTGCCTACAGCGCCGCTGTACAAACAGATCCTGAACCTTTATGCTGAAGAAAACGCAATCGAGGACACCATCTTCTACCTGGGAGAGGCCCTGCGCAGGGGCGTCATAGACCTGGAGGTTTTCCTCAAGGTGAACATGTCAACACAGCTGCCAGTAACGCACAATATAATGTCCACACAGCCTGTGAACTCAGTCCTCCACCTGTGTCTACACAGGATGTGTTCAGGCACAGATTCCAATAGAATTGAGGCGTAAAAATATGCCTACGCTGCGATCAGATTAGAGAGAAAAACGTGTTTTAGACGACTGCTGTTTAGATGCGATATATGGTTTTATCCTTATTAACTCGCACTCTCTTTTGTTACAGCATGTACGCCTTCTGTCCAGGAAGCAGTTCCAGCTCCGTGCCCTCATGCAGAAAGCCCGCAAGACTGCCGGCCTTAGTGACCTCTACTGACCGACACCAACTACCTGGAAATCATTCATATCTTTATCACCTCTCACTCTCTTCATCCTCTCTTTTATCCCCTTTTTAACGTCTTCTCATAGAGCGCTGCCTTCATTTTAATCTTTATAATATCTGTTCTTGTGAGACAGAAATCTGAGCGGCAGCAACAGTGAGTCACAAAACATACTGGCCTCTCTTGTTTAGCACAGCGATATTTTCCAACTGTGTGTCCATCACCGTATTTTGATCAGACCAAATACTTGATTGAGGTCCCTACGCGTTAACGTTCACGACTCATTTGCGAGACATGACAGCATTAACATTACCCCCCCCCCCCCTTCCAAATATAAATAAAAAAAATCACTGTGACCTCTGTGATAACCAGCCACTGCGATTCACACAAAAACAGTGAGGTGCGAGTCTGTTGTGCGTTTGCCCTGCGTGTGGTGTGACTGGGTCGGGCACACAGCCAGTTAGTGTGTCGACCTGTATGTATTGCACTGCAGGGTGGCCCACAGGTTCTCTGCCAGAAACAAAGTCATTTGGTGAGTAAGCACAAATTGTTAGGGGCTAGTAGAGAGGGGCTTTGTAGCAAGCCCCATGTACCCACGCTGTTCATAATGAAAAGGTTAAGCTCTGATATAAATACCCGGGGCAACCTTTCAGGGAGGACCAGGGTCAGCCTCAGGATTAAATGCTGTATGAGGTGCGGGGTCGTGTTCAGTGTGGAGACAAAGTGATGCTGAATGTGGGTCTGAACTGTGTTTTTCTTGTTTGAATCTGTTAACGAGCTTCATTTTGAGCCCACCTGTCCTCACTACTATTTGTTTTCCCCTCCTTTTCTGTGTGTATGTGTGTGTGTGTGTGTCTCTTTCCACTGGTGTGAGTGAGGTTTCATTCATTGTATGTCAGCGGCTCAGGCCTCCCCTCCAGTCTGACTGCATTTAACCAATCAATCATGTACATTTTGGTTGGTTTACTCTGTACAGCGCCTCTGCTTAAGGTCGGGGCGACGGTCTCGACGTACTTTATTCTAAGGTATTACAAATGGAATTTCTGTGATTTTCTTTTCTTCACTTTTCGTTGTGCTGTACACTCACTCTCAGTCCTGCTGAGAACATTAGCTTTTCAGTCAACATGAAGGAAGATGTTGTGAATATAGCCTGAGTGTGCAGGGGTACAAAAAGGAAAGAACTATTTGTACTAATCAAAAAAAAAAGTTAACTTATGTAAAGTTTGCAGACAGGTCTCATTTAAATTAGCCTTTTACTAAATGCACTTTGAATTGTATGATAGAATATCTACTGTTATTTTTTGTTTTCTTGTTTCCAATTCAACCATAGGCCACCTGTTCTTTTATATCTGTAGATTTATGTAAATCAGTACAAATAAAAGAAATCTGATTTAACAATGTTCATCTCTTGTGTGATCATTTCATTAATATAGTTTTATTGTACAATTTAATTAAATATTTTTGTTGTTAAGTTTGTGTTTAACAGGAAAAAAAATAGCTTTTAGAGTTTTTGTGGGTCATCGAAACACAGACATTTATGATTTTTAATTATTGTTTGTGGTCGACTTGCTGGTTCACATAAAACAAATGTGCTTATTGTTACAGTTAATTAGCATTGATCTGTAATTAGGGTTCAGGGAATTGGACCTGGTTTATGTGTCGGTGTCCTGAGCACAGAAAAGCAAAATCTATTAATTGTACTCCAGTAGTACACACCACTGAAAGTACTTAACAAACATAATGAAAAAAAAATACTAGTATTCAGGTGTATATACTCACCTCGGAGCTGTCATACAGAAGCTAGTGACCACATTTGGATCTACTCTGTCCTGCGCTGACCCACAGCTGTACACTGAGGGCAGCTTAGTTAGCGCTCTGAACACACACACACACACACACACACCTACCGCCTTTTTGCTTGGTCGGATGCCAAACACAGGAAAGGACAAAGGACACGCTCGTATCAGTAACCTGGCAGATTTATTTGATGTTACGGCAAATAAAAATCAGTAACCAGCTGCCATGGCAGGTACAGTTCTTCACTGAGCAGTCAGGTGGTTGAGAGACCGTATCTAACGCTGTAACATTAATACATAAATAGATCTGAACAGTATTAACAATTATAAATAATACCATCATTGTTTCTCTTGAGTTCCACTTTTTGTTTTCCAGAGTCAGGTGGAGTAAAATAAATACAAAACCCCTTTGAGGGTATTTTAGGCTGCGCCAACACACAACAACACCTGCAGGGCAGAAACCTCCTGAGAGGATTCGTAGCCTGATCCTACGTCATGATTGTAGCTGAGTCTTTCCCATTGGCTCTCTGTTATCTCTATGCTGAGTAAAATTACGGCTAGTCACCTCGCTAACAAACCTTTTTAATTATCTCGGGTGAAGTCTTTGTCGCCTCTTGCCAGTTCTCTTGACCTTAATAGTTTTTTTTGTTCTGTCAGTGCACTTGTGGTTAGGTGTGTTTTAAAGGCTTCAATGCCAACCAGTAGATGTAGCATTGTTTTTTTCTTAAATGATAAGGTACTTTGGTATCACAGGATAATGGCCCAGTGATATTCGCAGCAGTGTTGTTATGACTGTACGTGGACAGGAAGCCCCTCCTCATAGAGAATGGAATGTCTCCATTATACTCCAAATAAAAAAATAAACAGAGATCACCAAATGGGAAAAAAAACACCCAGCTGGCAACAATCAGAGAATACACTGAATAAACACACACACACACTACAGACAAGGAGTGTAAAGCAGAAGCTACAGTGCACAATAACGTACAGTACGTGGAGTTGTATACGCTCAATTTTGCTTGCAATGGCCTTGTTTTCTTACATAGACAGGACAACAAATAATATCACCTCTCACCAACACAGGCTGAGCTCAAAGGCCTAAAGGTACGAGTTGTGTTTTCTGAGAATTCAGTCAGGATGGAAAGAGGACGGGTGGGAGGCCGCAAAGGAAAATGACACCCATGCATGAATATCTTAAGGTAAAATCTAGCCTCCACTGGTTTAGCTACAGACACTTGGCCTTGTTAGATATTCAGGAGGTTTTCATTCGCCTGTTTGGACAACAGGAAGCACAGGAGTAGGCAGTCGACCACAAGGTGTTGGGTGTGGTTTCAGCTGAGGATTCAGAGGAGGGCTTTTCACAGAGTGAGCTCCTTCTGGACTCCCCACAGGGTCTCAGCGCTCTTCACCAGCTGCTTCTCCTCATCAGGCTTCAGGGTCAAGTGGATCACATCCGTCAGACCGCTGTTGCCCAGGACGCAAGGGACGCTCAGGAAGACCTCGTCCTTCACTCCGTGCATGCCCTGCGAGATGAAGGTATCACAGAGAAGGTAATGTCAGAACATCTGAAGAAGGGACAATATGTTGGTTGAAATAATCAACAGGTTGAATTGTGAGATGAGCGGCTCTCCTCACCTTGACCAGTGTGGACACAGGGTGCACTTTGTGCAGGTTCTTGGTGATACTTTCCACCAGGTCGGCCACAGACATACCGATGGCCCAGGAGGTGTAGCCCTTCAGCTTGATAACCTCGTAGGCTCTGCGGTGAAAACACAAGATAAGAAACAAAAGATTAAAAATGAGAACGGCTTGCAGAGTTGATGAGCTGAAGAGAAAGTCAAGCTGTCCGTCTGCTGTGGTATCAGGGACTGCGTTTGCTCCCACTTTGTCATTTTTCTCTAATATCCCTCAGCAATCTTCCTGCCAGATGTTTTTGAGCCGGGAATCCAGCTGTTTGTCACCATGAGAGAAGCGTTAGTTTGACTGACGCCTGTGTCTTAGTTTAGCATGTGCACATGCTGCTGAGCTGAGCTTGATGTACGCGTGTATACTGAGAGAAAAAGGAACAGATCTGGTCCATGTAAGGTGGCTAAAGCTGTGATGAAGGTAGCGTGCCATAAACTCACATCTGTTACTGAATCTGGAAACATACGCTACAGTTTTCTACTCAGCTACTCTGAAGAGAAACTTGAACAGCAGAATACGTCTCCTTTAAAATAAAGGCCTCTCCTCTGGTGGCAGGGCAGAGAAAGAGCAGAGCACCTTGGCTGATGTTCTCTCTTTCTTTCTTTCCCTGTTGCGACATCCATTATGTGCACATAACCCTCGTCTTTGTCCTACTTTTGAAATGTTTTATTTCGTACCTAATCTTGTGCAAACATAATAAAACTATTCTTCTGTACACGGCTGACCTCTTAAACGCCTCTTCACTGGCGATAAATCAGGGTGACTGTCTGACAATGTAAGAAATGGTGCAATATCAACGTTTACAGGACGAACTGTTGCATCATCTGACTTTCAAAGAAATGACACAATTTTATTGACACGACATTATTCAGAGAGATCCAGCAAATGTGCAGTAGTGATTGGGCAACATGGACATGGAGTTATTTATAAACGGGTGAAGCTGTCTTTTCTGTAGACATATAAGCTGTAAGATAAGTGGATATTTCCTTCATGCAGACCTGGGCGTGCATGTGTATTCATGACTCTGCTGTACAGTGAAGTGGCACCTGACACAGTAGTGTTACTGTGGATCTGCCTCAGCTTGTCTTTTGGACCACAGCCCAGGTCAAATTCCTCTCCGGGGTTCGTCAGATTCACTGGATTGAATTGAGGCTGTTGGCACTTTTGGTCTTCACGTTTCACATATTACATGGTGACTGAAGGCATTAATCATAAATGGCCTGTTTTAATAAAATACAACACTTCAGGCTCTAACCTCAGTGCTGCACGTGGATGTTTGTTTGTTAAGCGGATTAAACTAACGTGGTTTGTAAGTCAATTGATTCGTACTCACCCGTCAACCACCATCTTATGAACTTCCTTCCAGTTCTCACTGTCGCCTTCAGCCCCCATCTGTGGGTTGAGGCTCTGCAGAGTAACTCCAGCAACATTGACACCGCTCCACACAGGCACTACAAGAAACAGACATATGACAACCATAAATCAAATTATAAAGCATTCATCTGACGCTTTATGTAGCTGCAGTGACAGATTTCCAACAGACCATCAAACAGGTAAAGTTGGACGACCGGGGAAATATTATTTTTAGTCAGAGCTGCATACCACTGGAGTCTCCGTGCTCTCCGACGATCCAGCCGTGGCAGCTGGACGGGTGGAGGTGGAGCTTCTCTCCCATGATGTGGCGGAAACGTGCGGAGTCCAGGTTGGTGCCAGAGCCGATGACGCGGTGACGCGGGAAGCCGCTCAGCTTCCAGGCCACGTAGGTCAGGATGTCCACTGGAGGGGTTACAGGACGAGGGGACAACTCTTAGAAACGATGACCTACAGGCGTTACTCCAGCACCCATCAACACCACTTCACACCACACCACACCTCCTCCCCCCGCCCGTCTCACCTGGGTTGGACACCACCATCAGGATGCAGTTGGGGCTGTACTTGACGATGTTTGGGATGATGAACTTGAAGATGTTGACGTTGCGCTGCACCAGGTTCAGGCGGCTCTCGCCCTCCTGCTGGCGGGCACCAGCGGTCACCACCACCACTCTGGAGTTGGCTGTCACACTGTAGTCTGGCAACAGCAGAAATATTTGGATTTAGATTTAAAAAGTGACTGAAAACTAATTTCTCAACAGTCAACAGGTTGCAGTTAGTTTTGAGCGCTCTCACCTTTGTCGGCTACAATCTTGTGTGTCTTGAGGAAGAGGGCCCCGTGCTGCAGGTCCATGGCTTCACCCTTCAGCTTGTCCTCCATCACATCAACCAGGGCCAGCTCATCACACAAGTCCTGGTTATAAACATACAAACAATGAGGGGATAAAGCTGCAGCGAGGCGCACTCGAAGCCTCTGATCTCAGTAAACAACCCCGTGATATGAAAAGGAGGAAAAACACTGTTCATCTCTGGCTTGTCTACTCAGCAGCATTGTTGGCTGTAAGACCTGTGACCTGGTTTCTCTGGTTTAGTCTCTGTTGTTCCTGAGCTGGCACAGATCCAGAGAACTTGTTGTGAAATGGGGGCAGGACAATATAAAGGAAACGTAATACTTCATCTCACGTGTTGGATAACGAGGCCGCATTCAGGGGTTTTACACTACAAGTCGATTTTGACTCAGAACACACTCATGCCTCGGAGGCTAATTTGCAAGTCTTTATAATATCAGGACTCCTGACGTTGTGGATTTGCTTACTCATTCAGGTGTATGTAAATTGGCACTGTGTAGTTCTGGGAAAAGAGATTCAAACTCAGAATTCAATCAGGTCATGATGCAGAAATATTTATCTTTTCCCTGACTGAATAAACTAAGCGGTTCTCGGAAGAAAACAAGGTCCTCATAACACTGTTTGAAGGTAGGAAGGTGGCAGGGTCCGCCACATATAAACAAAGTCGAACAGTATCAGTAGCTGTTGTCCTTTAAAGTCAGTTTGTTCATTCAGTCGTAAAATAAAGACAGTTTGTTCATTTGTTTGTTAAACGATGATAAATCAGTCAGTGAAGATAAAAAGTTTGCAACCAAAACCACGTAGTGCACCTTTAAGTTTTATAAGTTTGTACTTTTAACGGTTTATATAAAGCCCCTTACACACTCTCATGTGTGCACTTTTGTGTCTTGTACTGTAGTAACCAAGTAACTTCCCCTTAACCCTCACCCTCGTTTCAACACTACTTCCTTATACACAAACACACCAACAGACTTCATCACTTCACTTCACTTGATACCTCCTCTTCCTCCTTCAGTCTCACCTTGAGCAGGATGCTGATGGCAGAGGCCATGCCCACCATGCCGACACCCACCACCGTCACCTTGTTCCTGCTGCCAACAGGCTCCTCCTTCATCACATGGCTGATCAGCTTCTCCTTGGTGGACATCTGTGGAAAGAAAGAAGTCGTGTGAAGCGGGCGAGGGACGGACGGCGATGTACATCCAGAGCGGAGGGGAAAATGTGATGGGAAAGAGGAAAAAGTAAGTCAACAGGAGTGGAAGGAAAGAGAGAGAAAGAGGAAGGAGACTAGTGCTGCATAATGTACGAGGCAGCTTGAATGGGTTACTACCAACAAAGGAGGCGTACGTGACTTCACTCTGAACCGACAGCGACTGACTCAAACTCGGGTTTCCCTTTTCATCTCATTTGCAGAATTGAAACTGTGGCCTTCCTCTGACCTCGAAAACACGACTGCTACCAACCACATGTTCCACCTTTTCGCAGTCACATTACCGCCTTAAATGGTTCACCGAGAGAAAGTCTCGACTCGCAGCGCCTCTCTGCGTCTCCACGGCAACCACTGCCTGGGAAAGTACTGCAGGCTGTCTCCGTGCAGAACAGACCATCCCCGGCTGACGTCACACTCACACACACACACACACACAGATACACACTACTATTTGTGTTTCCTGGTTGTGGCGGCCATGTCTGAGTGCTCCAGCTTTACATCACCAGCATGACTCGGCTGATGTGCAGACGAGCACGTAGCGGATCGTCCCCACAGCGTTAATACACTGTAATACCTTCCTTGAGAGGATATTTAAGACCCTCTCCACGCTGAGTTTGCACACAATTACAGCACATATAAGTGGGCCAGTCATACCTAATATCCCTTCATCCAATTATCTCTCACTCCGAGCCGAGGTGAGCTGAAGGCTTACATACCAGGGGCTGACCCTGAACTGGGTTTTTGCGCTTTATAAGAGGGCCCTTTGTCCCCTTACGGTACAGGATTACTGTAGATGTTTGATTCTGGTCAGAGGTCCCTTTCTTTACTGTGGAAACATGCTGTACAAAATCAGCTACAGCACTACTGAAGCAGGGAGGATTACAAGGAGGATTATTAGCAGCTGAAAGAACTTCATGTGATATCGTCAGAAGGAGCGAGGGAGATGGATGTTTTGTGTCGAGCTTCCCTTGGGACTTAAAATAAGCAGCTGTTGGACACTTATGCATAATCATATTTCCCAGTACATTCTGACATTTACACGAAATGATCCGTGTGGGTTCGGTGAGGCTTTGCGGAGCTCCTCCTGATGGGGTCTCTGGTGCCACGACTTAAGTTTTTAGAATCTAGTTTTTCAGGCGCCACCCCACAGTTTCCTTTGCGTTTTTTTTTTTTTTTTTCTCGAGAATGAACATTCACCAGCAGGAAAAACTAGATTTTGTTTTCGCGGTGCTCAGGCTGCACTGGCCAGCCGAGTGTATCCAAGCAGAACCTGCCAACAGGATGCACGTCAAGAATTCATCCACACCACTGCTGTGCCAAGAACGGCATTAGTTTAATCAATCGGGGGGAGACAAAAAAACCAAGCTGCACTTTTTGGGGTAGATCCATCTTTCAAATGCCTTATAAAAGTGACATTTTCCTGCACTGGTGACATCAGCGATGGCTGCAGCACCACTCTCACTAGGATCTGCCTCCCATGGGTCAGTCAGCCTGTGAATGCACTTCATTTCCTGTGCCAAGTTCACTGTGGCCCAGTCTGTTCGATGGCTCCTCACAGGCAGCAGGGGGCATGCGCTTGTGTAACACTGCGTAATATTACTCCAATGCATCCACATGACGTAACAGAGGCCTCTGGCGACCTTTTCATCTGGTGATGTGCGATACGACCTATAGATTGTTATATATTTTAATTCGCGCGGGCTCTGTGATGTTAGTAATTTGCATTAAGTACATGTGAATAATTGATAACATCGCATTTAAAACACGAGTAGCGCTCTTGCAAGCTCACATCCTGTTGCTTCTACTTTCTGTTTTAACACAATAAAATATGATAATTAAAAAAAACATCTCACACTAACGGACCGCAGGTACAGTGAGAGTCAGTAGCCGAAGCTGCCTAAATCACAACCAATCAACATTATCGATACAGACCGTGACACGCCCCTCTCTGCCCATCCTCCTGGAAATGCGCATCAGGTTGGTGAAGTATCCCAAAACTCTTTACGCACAAACCGAACGAGGACTTCCGGGTACGTTTTGGGGGTGCTAACGCGCTAACGCTGCCCCCCTTTTGTTTTTAAAGCCGGACGGGGTTGCCTTACCTTTCAGGTTTCAGTCGAGATGTAGAAACAGCGAGCTGGAATGTGTCTGCTCCTCCTCAGTGCAGCGTTTCCGCAGAAGTGGTGCTGCGGAGGGGGAGCCGCCCGGTATTTAAAGACCGCCCCCGCGCGCAGACGCGACGTGCTTCGTGTTCGTGACGCGGTGGTTCGGTGTGTTGGCTGGCGCGCGTGTCTCCAGTCACGTCCCGGGCAGGATGCGGCAGTGGGGAGAGTGTGTGTAAGCGGTGTGTGTCACTGCTTCTTCCTCAACAATGACCTGGAGGCAACCTGATCAAAAACAACGTGTAATTTCGCTGCCACCTTGTCTTCAGAGCGCACGTGCCAGGTTTATTTTATTTTACAATAATAAAATAATGACACTGAGGGTTCACCACAACTTCATTGGCTGGACTGTGTGTGACGTAACAAAGATGTAGCTCGAGGATGATGGGGGGGAATGCACAAGATGTTCTAATGAGGCTGTTGCACCATCAACAATCACCATGATGGACCTGGATGTATATTTAATTTGAGCTTAAATTTAAAACTTTGTATAATTCATTATATATTACAGGATGTAGTCGTGTGATGAGTGTAATGATTATACTAATGGGTGTTTTCCTGTGACTCATCTAACTTGAACTCTGGGTTTAAAGTGTGTCTGATGTTAAAACACGTGCTGTTTGGTGTGATTCAGCTCAGTGGAACATTAATATACAGTGTTTTATATTTTAATCATAAACACAGACAGACAGATACAGATCCAGCAATACAGGAATTACACAGTGGCCACAGGAGATAAAGACCTAACTTAGTAGATCCCTGATGTATGAAATATGTTGACTCACATAGATTAAACGCTCATGTAAATATGTTGTGGAAGTTTAATATCAGTGTTTAAGGACAGATGATGTCTTTAACCGCCTAGTGAGTCAGTGTGATTGAGATTCTGGGATGTATAAATACAAATTTGACCCTGCTTGAAAACATTGACCCTCCACAAAATGCTGCCTCCCGTTCTATGTTTTAGCTTTATGGAGAATATAATGTGATGGACAGCAGAAGCACGTGGTCCCTCCTGGAGAGATGGAGGTTTCTGAGATGATGGCATTGTTTGTTATAGCGTCACTCTGCCAGAGCAGCAGCACCATTACTGCCCCCTGCTGTCTGCTTTAAGTCATTACAACATCCAGCTCTGTTGCTTAACCCTTCGTGTAGCAGCAAGGCCTTTGTGTGACCTCTCTGAGGAATTTCCTCATTCTGTAAGAGCAGACTCGACTGACAAAAGACCCAGGAGTTGCGTATTAGTTGCAACACAGCATCTCCATTTGTGTCATTGTTTTCTGGATTCTGGTGATCAAACTCATGCAGTCCGACTATCAGGCTGCAGATATGCTGAAGGCTGCTTTTCTTACGTGAGGTTATGTGAGAATGTTCCTGTTGGGTTATTGACCACGAGGAAAACAAAGAAACTCTTTACAGATTGGATTGAACATCATGTTCTGAATAAACCGAGGTGCTGTATTGTCGGCTACTGGACTTGTTTCACTTGTCAGTCCAGTTGACTACGATACAGCACCGAGATCTACGGTGACCTGGATGACTGAGAACCTTTATCAACATCAAGTATTGAGTGTTTGTTTAATTCATACATTGCTATAAATTACAAAATAGCATCAAAAAAGGACAACAAATTAAAGGCGTCCCACAATAGTTCAGTGTATTTTCATGATATTTCAAACTAGAGCTACTGCGTGGTGGTTATATGCCTCTACTTTAAAGAAGCCAAAGCTCCTAAGAAGCTACAATATGGTACAAAATGATATGATTTTGACTTTCAAAATCCGATCAGCTCACCCTCGAGTCCATCTGTAGGTTTGTGCTAAATATGACAAAAATCCTTCAGTGCATTTTTGAAATATTGCCCTCAAAAGATTTTTTGAGCTTGACCTTTGACCGTCAATGATCAATTCATCACTGAGATTTGTGCCAAATTTGAAGAAACTCCCTGAAAATGCTCCTGAGATACTGCTTTCACAACACGCAGCGTCACAGTGACGTCCACCTCCAAAATGTAATCAGTTCAACCATGAGTCCAAGAAGAAATGAAGAAACTCCCCTCAGGCATTATTCAGATGTCGCGTTCACCAAACGTGAGGTTGCGGTGACCTTTGACCTTTGACCACCTAAATCACGTCAGTTCATCCTCGAGTCGACACGTGTGCAAAATCTGAAGAAAATTCCTCAAAGCGTTCTTGAGGCCCCGACCATCGCTGGCTGCTGGACAAAGATAAACTCCAGGTGGGAAGTGTGAAATCGCATTAGATTCCAGTCCGCTGTAATAATCGGAAATCAAAAGGGAAACGCTGGCTGTGTGTTTTGACTACTGATGCTTTTGATCGTGAATTGTTTGAGCAGGAGATTCAAGCAGATTAGCAGCTTCATCGTGCAAATAGATGCGCGCAGTCAGAAGGGAGCCGGAGGTGTGGAGAACAAAACAGCCTCACCTTCAGATGTGAGTCTGAAACAAAATCATTTATTTTGCATTTAATTGAGAACAAGTCACAACAGATAACTCCCACTTACACTTCTGTGGAAATATTTGGTTTTAAACAGGTGTTACTATTATAAAAAAAAACAACAACATTTTATCTCTTTTCTTTTGTTCACACACGCCAGATTGCAACTGACAGAGTTTATACCCACGTCTTCTAGATTATGTGTATCATTCCAATACATTAAACATTTTCTGTGCTATTATCAGTCAGCGGTGTGCCAATCCATTCAGTGACAGGACCAAGTTTCCTGTTGCTAATCTAAAAAAACTAAATGTACCAGCAGATGAATACAAAAACAGTGTCTGCATCACATTATGTACTGATCTAACACTCCGGCTTGTTGTTCTCCGTGATGTCATTAGCCTTCAGGCCTCCGGCTGCCGTCGCTGTTTTATTACGATGTGATCGTTTCACGTCGTGTGATGTCGTCTGCTTTCATACGACCTGTTTTCGTGTTAGCAATAAATCTGATGTTGTCTGAGGAGCTGTCAGGTGAGGTTGTCCAGGTTCAGTGGTGTTGGTCTGAACTGCCTCCTATTGGATTATTATACTGATAATCTTCAGGGTTTTAATCATGTAAAATACAGTGAAGACTTGATGTAAAATGTGGTGATGATGAACAGACCACATGAAATCAAAAGAGCCCTCTTGCCTTCCTGAACTACACATCTTTATGGTAAAGATAGATCAGCTATGATTATAATAAACTAGATTTTGAGAATCCATTTCTGCTCTCACACACTCACAGTATATATCCATCCGGCCCTTGGGGTGCGGCAGGCAGTGTGCTTAAGGGATCAGCGCTCCAACAACTCGTTTTCTCTTTCACACCTGCTCCACGTCACCTGAAAAGCTGCTGCGCTGACACTTACTGCCGCTGTCTGATCCCTGCTGTGCTGAGTTTGATGTATCCTGTCGGAGTGACGAGCACGGAGCCAAGATGCCAGATATCAACTCCAGAATGTGCAGGTGTGGGAATCGAAACAAGGTCGCTGTAGAAGACTTCAGAGAAAATATGATAATAAGAATAATTTACAATATAATGAATTCTAGTGGATGTTGCCACAAACAAACAATCCGGCATCCAAACAACTGAAAATAAAGAGTTTGAATAAGTTTCTGCCAAAAATTTAATTTCAGTTTTAGGTTGATTGAACTTCACAAAATCAACAAGTGGGTATAAAAGCAAACAAAACGTGGAACTAATAGTTATATTTACTTCCCATTTTCAAGATAAATTATTGTCCTAGTGTGTATTTTCTGCAGCTGGGAACCGCGTGGGATCATGGGAGTTGGCGTCCTTATTGGTAATCAGCCACCGCTGCTGATGAAGGTCTATGTTCGTGGACAAGTGAGTCTTTTCCATTTGTATTCAGGCTACTTTTAGTCACATTTGCCGACTTTCTGCTGCACTCGATGACTCACTTCCTGAAGTTACAACCACAGGCACCCAAAGGAAATCCACTGTAATCTAAAAATACAGATTTTCTCTGGGTTTCGGTAACTGTTGGAAAGATTTGAGAACATTTAAAAGACAACAAAAACAACAAAGGTGAACTTGTTTTCACACATTTTTAATGCAGAGATTAAACACATTACATCTTTTATATCCTCCGCTCTTCCAACCTTTCTGTGTTGCTCTTTTCTGTATAGTTTTGCTAAAAAGCCACTTGTTGGATTTGTTTTTATGAATTTCTGTCTATATTTCTGATAATTAGCAACTGCTGGCTCACTTCACGTGTTTCACCAGCAGTGGGCGCCGTCATACAGGCAGTCGAAGAACCTGAAGGCTCTTGATAACATTTCCACATGGTCCTGTATTCTAATTATTTTACCTGAGCTCCAGTTTCCTCTTCGATCAGATGAAGCGTTACCTGATGAAGGTTTCCATCCTGCTGTAGACTGAATATCTCACCCGACGCCTCACACTTACATCTCAAAGACGAATCCGTCACACTGAATCTTCCCATTCAGCTAAACCCAGCATGACTGATGATGATAGTGATTCATGATTATAGGATCCATTTAAATGGAAGAGGGTTTTTTTTATGCCATAGAATATTAATCATGTTTTAAACTTTAATGTCTTCGGTATATATTTACATATATATGTACAAGTAAGTCTCGGGCCTTCACCTCCTGACCCCTGCTGGTCCACAGCGGTTGCTCTCTGGCTCCCCAGGAGTCTTTCAGGTTTCTTCTAAGTGAATCGGAGCTGAAGAGAATCGACTTACTTTAAAGTTTTACTGAGAAAATCTATCTTTTATGTTTGTATTGAATCAAAGGCAGCAGAATTATCCGCTCAGGTCCCCAGGCCACCTCTCCCTTAAATGGCAGTCCCAGCTCACCGGTTTGAACAACATCTATCACCTGATGGGCCCTGACTTGAAAAATAATGAAGACTTCCCTAAAATGTGTTTAGGTGCTGCAGCGTGTGTGTGTGTGTGTGTGTGTGTGACTGTGGCAGTGTAAAGCGCTGCTGGAGACCGATGAAGTTTCATTAGATGTGTGTGAAATCATACTTCATCTCCAGTTGTTTAATGTCCTCGGTTTGCCTGCGGCGATGTGCTCCAAACTTTTTTTTTTTTTTTTTTCCTGAAAAACTTCTTCCTGTCTCCTCGCCGCGGAAACAATCGCCTCCGTCTCCATCGTCCTCCAGCAGCGCCTCTCTCAGCGGTCTCTGGAGCGTGTGCCAATTCAATCACCGCTCTCCCCCCCCCAGTGGAATAAAGAACCACTAGTTTGTCATGTTAGCCGGCCCTCTCACACCACCAGGGTCAGTTGCCAACACGTTGTTATTGCGCAGGGCATTGGGACCGAGGTGTGTCTGCTGTGGGTGATATCCCACCTGTCTCAGCCTGCCGCGTAATAGAGAGAAATCTAATCACCTCCCCACAGCCTCCTCCTCCTCCAGCCTCTGTTTAGAAATAGAACTGAGGCTGAGGAACAAGGCCACATCAATCATAAAACGGATTCTCCGGGGAGGGAGATCACTCTCACAACTCTGTCAGAACAACATCCAGCCCACTGATGTTACCTTACCTTACCTTCGAATGGACACATCCTGAGCCACGCACGCGTTAAACCCACAGCCCTGTCGGGTTTCTGCTTTTTTTTGCCCCCCCTTGCTAATATGTCCTTCTCTGTCTTTCAACATGAATCAAACGCTCTTATACCTCTTTCCCTTTCATCCTGCAGTCACTTCTCAGGTTCCTTTCCTTCCTACTCTCTCTCCCCTCCCCTCCAGCCCTCCCTCTCCTTCCTTTATTCCTGGCTTCCAGTTTCGCTCCATGCACACCTTCTGTCTACGATTGATAACATCCCTGATGGAGCTCCTTTATTAGCCACCCACGGGCAGATTAACCAGAGCAATAATACACCAATCAACAGCAATTATGCACTGATAAGCCCAGGGAGAGCTCTGCTGGGTGCGGGGAAGGATGTAGCAGTTGTAGAGTGATTGGGAGTGTTTTAGTACAGAATTAAAGGTCGTGTGTCTGTGCATACATATACGTGTGTTATACAAGTATATTTTAATTGAGTGTACTTTGTGTTGTGCCTGCAGTCCTAATCCCATCGTAGGGCATATTATTATGATCAGATGTGAAATCAGTCCCTGGTCCCCTGGTTCTTATCAGGTGTTAATTGAAGCCATGATCAGGCAGGCTCTGTTCTCATCTGCTGGAGTCTCGGAGTTATGATTTAAAGTGTGAGCACGAGTGCCGCAAACCAGCTGAACAAATGGAGGTTTAGAGCCGATATGCCGTGTCATCACTCTCCCGAGTGTACTAGTACGGGTGAAGACGCCCCCTTCTCCCTTCATTACAGCATATTAAAGCACTTAACAATGTGGGGCTCTCGTTAGTTTTTGGACTTTGCTGCCCAAACAGCAGCCTGGCATTGTTATAGAGCGGCTAAATGATGATGAAAACGAGTGGAAGGGTAGATATGAGTTTCCTGCCTGCAGGCATCCACACACCAGCCAAGTCTGATTTCAAGAACAGCTGTGTGGATTTAACCTCCCCCCCTCCCTCCAGTTTTTGCACACACAAACATGCATTCACACGCATGCAAGGACACATCCGTGCACATGCAGTGCGTGTAGGCTTGCACAGGCACAGAAACACACGAGCAGGGGCAACTCTTTAATGGTATACCAAAGACCCTGGAAGCTGTTTACTGCTGTGCAACTGGGAAGCCCACCAATCTTTCGGTTCCAGATTTGCTTTATACCAGAGGACCTGCCAGACTGTGCATCAGATTAGTTCCCACTCCCCCCCAACCGGCTTCAGAAACAATGATCCAACTGTCGTATCAAAGTGGACCTCTAATTATGCTCTGCTTATTTCATGTTGGCGTGAGAACAGCGCGGCAGAGCTCGATTAATTCTTGCAATTTCGGAGTCAAAAAGGCGCACAGTGTAATTCTGGGAAAATTGGCACTGAAAACACTCCCAGACACTGTCAGATCTTCCTTTTTTTTTTTTCTTTTCTCTTTTTTTTTTATTGCCACTGCGTGTCACTGAACATGTACGTCTCCTCTCCGGCAACCTTGAGGTGACTCAGCCTCATGACCTCCAAAAGTTAATCCTGGAGCTGGAAAATGAGGCGGACATTTACCATTTCTTTCGAGCATGAAATTAAATAAATTTCCTTTTGCTGTCCCAGCTCTAATTATTTCAGAGGATTTATGAGAGCGGTGGCTGGTGTTTATTTAAGGACGGTGTATACACTGTGTTGTACACTGCTGCAGGTCGCCTCACATTCTTTTGCATGTCGCCGGCGAAGCTTCTGTCTCCCAGTCCAGTGACCTTAACACCTGTGATTGATACGGGAGGGGGGGATGATGTGGCTGTGCAGGCATGCTCTGCCTGCAGTGTGTGTGCGTGTTTGTGTGCATGAAGGGGTAAGGTTAATTGAAGTTGTTAGAGTGAAAATGATTCCCTCGGGGTGGGGGGACGACATAGCAGGTGGAGGCGGGAGGTGGGTGGGATCAGCGGTGGGTGACGGAGAAAGCGAGGGATGAGACGGTGAGGTAAAGGCGAGGGGAACGGGTGGGGGGTCAAAGGGATTGCTCCTCGGCCCGGGGTGCACAGAGGCAGTGATACATGAGGACGCAGAGATGAAATGATTCATCTAAAGGTCAGGTGTGTCCGTCCTTCCTCTTGCTCCCAGCCCCTCTCTGATCTCTCCTCTTCCTCTGCTGGTTGTTCTCTGCAGCCTAAATGCTCACAAACGACCAGTTTTCCCCGCAGCATGTCCTCTTAATTCACACGATAACCTCTACTAAACCCATCTGCGCTGCCACTCCCTGTCTCGTGCATCCGTCTCTGTCTCCTCCTGTCTGTCTGTCCGTCCCCTCCTGTGGCCTTTCCCCTCTCCTCCCATACTAGCCTTCATTTCACAGATGACAGGTTGGCTGACTGTAATCCAACAGATGCTGGGGCGGGGAGGCCTGACCAACTGTTTTAACTCCAATCAGCTTTTATTGCTCTCCGGAGGAACCCCACACAACCCTCCTCTCCACCCCCCCGTCAGCCTGACATTTCAGAGAGCAGGGGGAGAAAATAGCACATGTGTATATGTATCGGCGTGTACACGTGTGGATATATGTGTGTGCGCTGATTAAGGCAGGGAGCTGATGGGGGGGGGGGGAAAGGGTGACAGTCATTACCCCCTGTGCCCGGCGTGGGGCCCAAACCGCTGGCTTCAATCAACTCAGACGCGTGTGTTCGTGCAGGCGAGCGTGTGTGTGCGTGACGGAGCGAGAGTCCGGCGTCAGCGGGGATGGAGATGTCGCTGGTAATGCATCTGCCACCGTCGCTCGTCCCCGACAGCCTCAGCCGCCCCTGCATCGCCCACGTCTGTCGCCTCCTTCCAGTTCTCCATCCATCTCTCTCCGTGTTCATCCCCACCGCCTCCGTTCTCCACCCTCAGCCCTCCCTCCATCCATCCCCTCCCCGCGGAGACAAAGACAAAAAAGCCACCGCAAGTTCCTACAGTGTGACTTTGAGGCGAGATGATGCTGTGTTGCTGTTTGTGTTGCTTGGGCGGTTTTCAATTTTTAACTGCTCCATAAATGTCTCCGTACGAATGGTTATTATCAGGAGTGGAGCTTGTTTACCACGTCACCTGAAGGAGCAAGGACACTGTTTTTGTCAGGTGCTTGAGGAGCTTTCAAAGAAAGAGTAGTCTGAATTCCAAACCATTATGCAAAGGCCACTTTATGCCATCATGCTGCTGCTCCTGCGACAACTATTAAGCAGTTACTTTAACTGATGCCAGGCGAAGTCATTTAGTTTAGATTTGCACCGTCTTGTAATTTAAGCTGCTCCTTTGTGGACTCTAAATGGGATTCCTTGCATGTTGTGAAGACATAAATACAGGAAAGGTTTCTACTATGTTCTCTGGCACACAAAGGTGTTTAAATGATGTTCCGCTCTCTGACCGTCAGGGCGTCTACAAATCCTCATTTTGCTCCGTTCGCCAGCACAATAGCAGACATCCAGAAGCCATCAGTCATTTGATAAAAGGGTGCCTCTGTTTATCTGATGATTAATGGCGTTTTAGTGCTCTCTGTAGAGCTGCGGCCCGCTTGAACTCTGCAGCCTGACCTGCAGGCTATTAAAGCCGGTGAAGATTGAGCATAGAAACATTCGCGGTGTAGAGGAGGGCATGTAAATCTTCTCTCCTCCCATAACTTTTACTGCTGCTGCTGCAACATAAAGGTGATGAGACCTTGGCCAGCCCAGTCGCCAAGATAACTGTTAGCTAAGTACCTTACAGATAAGTTAAAACCGAACGTGTCTTTATCTTCAACTTTACGTCTGTTTATGTTAAATTTTATCGGGTTTATCGCATCCAAGGACCAACTATAACCTCATGACTGCCATTTTTAACAACCGGAGCGAGTGCAGCTTATAGTCCGTGGATGGATAAAGAAAAGATCTTCACTGTGGATTAATACCAGCGTAGCTAAAGCTAGATAGCCAGCTAAAGGCTTATAAAGGCTAATATCATAAGCTTCAGTGCACAAAAGAATCAAAATGTGGTAGGTGGTACTTTCTTCTTGAGCATAATCAGCATCCATAGCAAACACAATGAGCAGCACAAATGTGTTGGACTGGTCATGTTTGGAAGCAAGAGATGCAAAGCCATAGTTGTTCCTGGTGAAGCTGGGGAGATCAGAGATATATAACTTAAATCTGAAAAAGCAAACCGGTTCACAGTTAGAACCAGTCCTGAAGTAGCACCTGGTTCACAGTGTTTGGAAAAGGTGTTATCTTGTGAGACAGCAAAAGAACCGCTCCAGGACTCTGCGAGAAACACCCAGCCGGTGCTTCGGTGTCGGGATGTGATCAGCAGCATCAAAAGCTGCACTACGATCCAGCAGCACCACGACAGCCACTGACCCATATCAGAGGACATCATTACATCGCTGGTCACATCTGATGAGAGCTGGTTCAGTGAAACGCTTCAGATTGTGCCCTGAGATTCACGTCATGTGCGCTGGCTGTATGTACACTGGCTGTGGCTCAGGAGGTAGAGAGGGTCGTCCGCTAGTGGTAAGTTTGGCGGCTCGATCCCCAGATCCCTCCGGCTGCACATGGAACTGTCCTTGGGCAAGATACTGAACAGCCCTGAGCGGCATCGGAGGCTCTCATAATCAGCCTTCATCTCCTCTCTCCCTCTGAGAAAGTATCTCGCCGTTATTATCCTTTCAGCAACTACAAGACAGCTTTAATGTCCCCGAGGAACATTACCTTGGATATCTGCAAATGAGGCCTTTCATATCGTCTGATGTAACTCCTCCACCACCCACGTTAAAGTGAAGCGAGGAGATCCATTTCTGAGTTTACATCTCATGCTGACTTCTATACGCCGCTCTGTTTCTTTTGCATGTAACTGCCAAGTAAATGGGACAGAGATTTGTGGAGTTAATACAAAGAAGATGAGTGATTGCAGGAAAGTGCAGGAAAAGACATCAAGCTTCGTGCACAACGATGTGCACGATACATGTTGTACCGTATGTTTTCCTTTCCATTAGATCATGTAGCTGGCAGCACGCACAGGGAGGTTCTAATAGCTAAAGTGGATGACATTGCCAGAAGCAGATTTTGAATTGGGTAGAGAGGAAAGCTTGCCTTAGTGTGTGTGTGTGTGTGTGAGTCATTTTCAAGGGTACAACAGGGAAAGGTCACATCTCACCAGCCACACATACATGCTGCTGTTAATAGCGGCTAAACAGGTCTCGGGAAATAGTCAGTGCTTTTTAAAAAATGGCTGTTTTTGTTTGTCAGGTCAGGAATCAACAAATATATGCAACTGACAGTATTCACATTTCTCTCTGACGTCACGCTGAGGGTGGAAATGTGGCACTGCTGTGTAACAGGTTGCAAAAAATAAGAAAATAGTTATCATTTCACTGTCACAAAGTCAACAGACAGAGAAAATCTTTAGCACCATCAAGCTGTATTTCAAGGTAAAACAACATATTTAGCGACCACTTAGCTTCTTTAAGGCACAGCTAGCATCAACCAATTCCTAGCTATCATCGCCATTTGATAGTATGTGAAGAAAATGTGTAAAAAAGTGTGTAAATTTATTCTGAAAGACACTTTTATTGAAGACTGGAAGACAGTGAATATCTGGAGTGCCATTGAGACGTATTTCGAGGTAAAACAACATACTTGGCAACCCATTAGCATCTTTAAGACCGCAGCTAGCTTAAACCAACTCCTAGCTAACATCCCCATTTGATAGTATGTGAAGAAAATATGAAGAAAAAGGTGTAAATTTATTGTAAAATATCAACGCACAACTTGGATACCTTGATCGAAGCCTGGAAGCGAAATGCATTGGATGCTGAATGGTAATGCTAGCTAGCTATTGAAGCTAATGGGTCATCAGATACATCCTTCTAGATTTTCTCCATCCATCATCTTTTCATTTTGCTAAATAATTTGGAAGCAGCCGCATTACGTCACCCCAAAATTTGAGCTTCCCACCCTGAGCGTGTCAGTGACATCAGAGGGAAATGGCCGCCGTGTGAATAAGTTCCATAAGTTACGTAAACAGGGAAGTAAATGAATGTTTCCTGCAGTTTATATAGGGACAGTAACAACAAGTAACAAATGCACATCAAAGGATGCTGCTGATGTGTTCTAATGAATCCTGGAGCGATCACAGCAGAGCATGGAGGATGTCCTCGCACTCCGTACGCGTCTAAACTCAAACTCGGTAATGAGCCAGAGAGACAACAGGGACTGTGCACGCTGAATGAGTGATCAGTGAATTAATTCAAACTAAATGTAGTTGTTTTAGTCCCTTCACCCCACGCTGCCATTAAATGTCCCTGTGATTAGCGAGGCGCGCGCAGCCAAACCTAATTATCCAACGCCGCAGCCAAACCCTCGACATGATTACTAACAGTTTGCTTCTTATACTGCAATTATGTTCTTTGCAATGCCAAAAAAAAAAAAAAATCTATGATTAAAGAGGAAACGCTCGCCTTGTGTCTGTGTGTGTCTCCTCAGGTATCTACTGTACATGCGTGCAGAGGTGGATGCAACCACAGCTGCTTTTGATGTTACTTGATGATACTTTAATTGAAGCTCTCCACCTCCTTAAAATTAGATCTTTATTAGGGGGTCCAGTTCTCTGTCTTGAGACTCACAACAGGACAGAGAGGAATCCACTTTTCCTCCCAGAGCACATTTTGCTGTTGCGAGCGCTGCAGCACCACAGAGAAGAAGCAGGAGTAAACTGGGTCAGATGACTGTGGTTGTGATTCCATGATGTCAGTGAGGAGAGGTGAGACGAGCGAGACAGTGTGCGATGTGAGGAAAAAAAAAAAAATCCAAAACAGAGTTGTTGCTGTGCAGGGTTCTCGGATGGAAAGTGTGTATTGTTATAATTGTGGAGGAACAGTAAGTGTTTCCATACCGTAGGTTTTGGGAGAGAGGAGAGGGGTAAAAGTGAGGAAAAAAACAGTGGGGGCGATGAAAGAAGTGCAGTCGAGTGACCAGCAGGGGGCAGTGGAGCTGCAGCTGTGTCCCTGTGTGTGTGTGTGTGTGTGTGTGTGTGTGTGTGTGTGTGTGTGTGTGTGTGTGTGGGAGAAGCTTATTCCCTGGTGAGTTTTCCCTTCACAGCCTCACTCGTCGGCATGTTAGTGTACAGCCGGCACACTGTAGTGACATTTGAAACAAACACCAGCCGACCACTGATTGATCACATGATCATGAACATGCATCATGGTGGAACATATTGTGTGTGTGTGTGAGTGTGTGCAGATGTGTGTGTGTGTGTGTGTGTGTCATTAGCATACAGAAGTGGCTGGGGCTCAAGTGTCCCGCACTTCAAAGTCCTCATGCAGACAGGAAGACGTGCGCAAGTGTCCTCCATCGTCTCGGCTGTTATGGGATTGTGTCTGTCGCACACGTGACTTGGAGACACATTGCTGCTCTGCACATGGAGCTTTAAAGCCACATCTTTGTTGAGACTACGTAGATTTGGTTACCTCTTTCTCTCTACGGAGCACCTTGTACTACCTCTAGACACCCACACTTATATATGCACACAAACCTGCATGTGACGGATGGAAACGAGATCCTCGCTGTCTGTCATGTGGCTCCGACAAAAGATCTATGCGTGACTATAGAAAGAGTAACCCGTCTTATTGTCTCCCTCGGGCGCGCCCTTCTTGACCTCTCCCACTGCTTTGTGTCTGCAGAGGGAGGGAAGCTATCTGTATCATCACCTGAGCAAACTCTGAACAGATTCTTTCACTTTTTTTCCCCTCTCTGCTAATGTTACGCCTCTTCCCTTTCATCCCTCTGTGCTCAAAAAGCCAACACGCACTTGTATATTTGTCCGCTCATCCCCGAAATCAACCTTCGTTGCCCTTCCATTCATCTCTCCCCTCTCCAGCTTTCTAAATGTTTGCAGATGAACACTAATAGTCTCCTCTGTATGCGGATGACACGTTAATTAATCAAGCGCGCCGCGCCGGCCAATCCGGCAGCGGCCAGCAGCTTCCAGCGCGCAGCTAGCTGGCAGTAAACAGTTTGTACAACCCTGAAGTGCTGCGAGTTCACATGAACTGTACGTGTTTGTGTGTGCAGCAGTTGTTCCTGGGCGGAAGCGTTGTAATACAGCCATTTTATGAATTTGTGTGTGTGTGTGCTTGCACATTTGGTGAACGGTAATGTGTTTACAGCCCCCCCGTTGAATTGGTCAAACTCTGCTACGAAGCATTTCATTATATGCTAGTATGGAGGAGCTATTATGCAGTCTGGGCTCCCGCTCACGTCCGGAGGTTATTGGACTCTTGCCACACATCAAATATGTTCCACTTTTTGGAAAGCCTCCCCCCCTCCCTCCTTCGCTCTCTCTCCTCACTGGCGCACCTCATCGTTCAGCACTTCTCTCTGTAGCAAACACATCTTTGTCACAGGATAAACTTGATGATAATTTCTATCCACGAGGTCTCGCACTGTAAACAATATTGCATGATTCACGCCTTTCGTTACAGCATTGTTGAGTCTGATCAGTTGTTTTGGGGAAGGGGGTTATTAGTATGCACATCCCGTGGTGTGTTGGAGCCTGCAGCAGTTGCAGGCGATTGCAATTCGGCCGATGGTAAATTCATGTTATCTATCAGGACTCTTTGATAATTTTTTTTTTTGCCTCGCTGAATATTCCCCAAACATCCGGAAGACAAGGAGCTGTTTTGAATTCTGTTTATCCTGTTGATTGAATTTTTGCAGCATGGTGGCTCTGCGGGTTAACGCGTGTAAATACGCACATAAACACAGGCTGGCACACACACACACACACACACACACACACACAAGCTCAAACGCAAACTAAGAAGACTTCTCATTAATTGCTTTGCGGGGAAGAGGGGGAGAGAGGGATGTAGGCTGTGAAGGAGCGGAGGAGATGGATTGATGGGAAGCAGGGAGGTACAGGCAAGGTGATTAAAAACTCCAGCTACAGATGTTTCTGGAACACTTCAAAGTGGTGCGCCTGCCAGTGCCAGCGCCGGGCATGATGCATTATTGAGACGGTGCCCACCTGGCACCTGGCGCTGACATCACATGCCCGGTCCACCTGGCACTGTGCGGTCACGTGGGTGACACTCTGGGTCACACCCCCTCCCGACACACACACACACACACACCAACACACCTCCCTGCGTGATGAAGGGCATCAGGGGAAACAGCACACATGCTCAACACAAACCTCAAAGACACCAAACTGGGGCAAGTGTAGTTTGGAAACTTAGCTTCATGAATGAGAAGTGAGGAGGCGGGCAGAGCACTCCCTCTCCCCGCCTCGCTTGTATATTGCGTAAGACGTTTCTGGATGTAAATACACTTCTCCCGGACTAACAGGATCTATACCTTAAATTGAGTTTTATTTCCTCCCTCGGCTTTAAAGCTGGCTGTTTGAATTTACAACGCTGCACGTTTGTGTAATGTTTAAGCAATACTGTGTTTTGTCTCGAGTGCGGAGAGGAAGATGAATGGAAATTAGATAATGCACTACAGCAACATCATTTCCGATCCAATAAATCACTGAAATGCAATGACGATAAGTCAGTAGAGTCTCTATATGAGGAATATTAAGACCGGAAATCTTCGGCTTTCAATTAGCCTCCACTGTAGTGTTGGTGTAACTCCTTCTGCTTAATATTTCAGCAGCCTCCCCTCGCCTGTGTGTCCTGCTCAAGAATATTTAGAGGTGACACTGTGTGTGTGTGTGTGTGTGTGTGTGCATGAATATCTGTGTGTGCTCCTCCTGCATGTGTCCCCTGACACCTGTACTCTCTCAGGGTGTGAGGGAACAGACAGAGGCCAGAGCCACAGTCACAGGTCTCAGACCAGTGGGGTGTGAAATGAATCAAAGGGGCCAGCACACACACACACACACACACACACACACACACACACACACACACACACACACACACACACACAGGAGAAGGAGAGCACACAGAAAAAGAAAGATGAGGAGACAGAGATGAGAAACTCTCCTACGCTGTTGTACAATTCTTTGCTGCAATGATAATAATTTAAAAAAGCACACCAGTAAAAATACAGTGTAGATATTTTTTTTAGTCGTCTCTGGTGGGAGATTGTGTTTGGAGTAATGGTGGTTCAGCATCAACTCCCCAAACCCTCATTACATACTGGACTGGACTTATGTACTTTAATTAATTTAACATTTGTTAGGGAATTTGCACCTCTAAAGTGAAGAGACCTCGGGCCACAATCTAACTTTACAGACTTCATTGTTCTATTTTGTAGCGCAATCCGTGATACTTTATGTATATTCACAAATAAAGGAAAGGAAAGGAAAGGAGAACTGGTTGCGCTGGACTTTATGGGATTTGACTGTGACAGGAAACATAAACAAATATTCGCTCCTGGCTCTTTTCGCCAACATGGGAAATTTGACTTGATGCACGGCAGAGACATCAAAACAGACTCATCCATGAGTAACACAGGATTAAAAGACTGTTTGGTGAAGTTGGAGGAATCTTGTGTCCAGCAATTAAACCTTTAAATATGACAGATATTTCACAAATTCACAGATGCTGGATTTTCTAAAGGGGGAGAAGGAGCAGATGCACTTTAAAGAATTTTAGACAAAGTTATTGAAGTGAAAAAAACACGAGCCACAGTTCAATTAAACTTATTCTAATGGGAGATATCTCCAACTTTAAGCTTTTAACTTGTTAGAGCTGCTGTCAGGAACTTAATGAATATTAAAGCAAAACTCTTGCCAAAATGCAACCTCGGCTTTTTCATGTGAATGTATAAAACACGAAGGTTTGACTCATATACATTTATAAAAAAAAAAGCCTGGGTTGCATTTTGGTGAGAGTTTTGCTTTAAATTAATACATATGGGTTAGTATGAAATAAACAGCTGAATATACATGAAATAATCGGAATCAGAATCAAAAATTTCAAAGATTTATTGCCAAGAAGGATTTTACACCAACAACAGGAATTTGTCTCGGTGAATACAGTGCATACATCAAAGAGAATAAACAATAAACAAACAGAGACATAAAGTGCACAAAGACATAAAAAATATAATACATATATATATAATACAAATAAATAGAGTTGACGTCCATATGTATTTATTTAATCTGACTGACATTACATGGTATAGAATTTAAATAAACATTTGCAATTTCAAAAAAAGTTTTAATTGTTTTCTGTTTGTTTGTTTGTTTGTTTGTTTGTTTCCTTGTAGATTCACTCATGAATTATACACTCCAGTCTGCGTCTCTGCGCAAACAGTCATGTTTAAATCAACTTGAGTTTATCTGCACAACTTTTATTCTGGAAAAACCCAAAGATGCTCCAGCAACAAGAAAAAACAGGGGGCGGGATCGCAGAGAGAAAGAGAGAGAGGAGGAGCAAATCCGGCTCTCTGGTTGGCTGCGCCCGCCTGTCAATCACCCCCCCGTGACGGCTCCGCAGCACCTCCCACAGACGCACAGCGGCAGCGCAGCGCCTCCGCCGACCATGATATTCGAGGCACTTGCGGCTCGTCTGCAGCGATAGGAGAGAAAAAAGAGGAGAGAAAGAGAGAAACCTCACCTCCTCAAGCAGCGAGTGAGGGAGAGAGACCGGAGAGAGAGAGAGAGAGAGAGAGAGGACGAGGAGGAGGAGAAGAAGAAGAGGCTGTGGAGTAACAGAGGAGAGACGGCAGCGGCGGCTTGGACCTCCAGCAGAGGAGGAGTGTTAAATTGTCTGCGCTTTTATTGTAAAGTGTCTTAATTTCCACACAGATTCGACATGTCATCGTCCGGTAAAGACAACAGCGGTGCCCAACATGCCAATTACGTGGGACCTTACCGCTTGGAGAAGACGCTCGGGAAGGGACAGACAGGTTAGTTGGGACAGCTTTTCTTTTTTCTCTTTTAAATGTATTTTTTTTTTATTAATTGCACTGTTTATTTTCGGGGGTGGAGGCGCTCCGCAGAGCGAGTTGGAGATCCGGCCGGCTGTGTTGCGTCTGCAGGTGATACATAACTCACCGCTTTAGTTGCAAACACCTGCCAAACGCCTTGTGGGCACATTTCTGGAGGGCTTGTTATTTTCCTCTGCGCGCTGACATGATCGTTGTTCACACAGTGTGGGACGAAGAGGAGGAGGAGGAGGAGGAGGAGGGGGATTTAGGTGATGATGGTGCTTTACATTGGGGTTTTGCGCTGCTTGTGCGTTGGCGTTGGACTGGGTGTGTAGAGAGCAGCAGCGTGGAGACTCGTCCAAACGCCAGAAGAATGACAGTGAAAATGAACTTTTTTTTTTTTTTTTGCGTCCTGGCTGCCCTGTTTGTGTGTGTTGCGTCCTGTGATTGGAGCGCAGCGCCGTTAATCCCGATTTGCCTGATAGATTGATCTATTCTTAGTCCGCAGGCAGGCACAGGCAGAGAGGGAGGCGTTCCTCCTATAGGCTCTGACTGCAATACGTGGGTTTTTTTTTTTTTGTTGTTGGTTTTTTTCCCTCCGCTGTGGAGTCGAGGGGTCCCACCTTGACAGATCACATCCATGAGCCTCACTGTGCTGTATTCATACACTCCCAGCAGCAGAGGCTGGTGTTGGTGTTGGTGTTGGTGTTGGTGGGGGATGTTGCTGGGCTTTCCTGGAATAATGAGCACATGCTTCATCCTCAGCACAGACAGCAATGACACTGCAGTTTGGTAAAGTTGCATGCACACTGGTACAATTAGTGGTCATCGTTCCCCTTCATATGTCAGGCTGTGTTTGAGGTGATGCCTGCAGCAGCTGAGCCCTGTTGACTGTGCAGCAGCAGCAGCAGCAGCAGCAGCAGCAGCAGGATCCTCGCTGGCGGTGGTCAACCACATGCAAGCCGGTGGAGCTGGATGTGGAAGAGGAGGCAGGCAGGCAGGCAGGCAGGCAGGCAGGCAGGCAGGCAGGCAGGCAGGCAGGCACAGCCCCAGTGTAGGCAGAGATGGCAGGAGTGATGCAGCACGCACCGGAGGCTCACCACCCCTTAAAGAGACTTTTCCCCTCCTCGCCTCTCGTCTCCGCTGAGAGATTTTCCTCCCATCTGTTGTCTAAAACGGCTACAATAGGCGTTACTTCCCCAACCCCGGTCCAGCTGGTCATGCTGATCGTCCGCCGTGTGTGTGTGTGTGTGTGTGTTTGTGTGTGTTTAAATGTGAGTTCTCTCAGACAGTATGCTTTTTTTTTTTTTTTTCTTGAAGTACTCTCCCACTCACTCACCTACCTGGCGAGTCCCCCAAGTCGTTCATCGATGTGGAGTTTGCGTCTTTGCCCTCAGCGTGTTCGTCAGGTGCGTGTGAGCCCTCGTCCACACTCTGAGGGCCTCTGTCAGGATCTGCAGCGTGATGACTGTAGTTTGATCCAACAGTGGGAGTGAATGTTTCCGGCGACGCTCCAGTTGGTACTTTGATAAAGGATTAATAACACAACGCACCTTGGCTGGTCTCCCTTTTCCCCTGCTGCTCATGTTGAAGCGTCTGTGATTACAGGAGGATCTCTCACTCGCAGCCAGACTGAATGTTAGATGTTCTCTCAGGAGTGTCTAATGACTGTTTACAGCTGTACAGAGCCGGCCGCTGTTGGCCTACGTGTAATCATACGGTGTCTCTGAGATCGTCCAGGGCTTCGGGATGTATTTACGTGAGCGTCGAGCCAGATTTGGATGCGGATGTCGGACCTCATGGAGGCGCAGCCAGCTACGGCCCGGCGTGGATCGTGTCTTGTGTCCAGCGACTCTTTGACTTTGACTTTTTTTTTTTTTTTAAATTTGGAGAAATTCAATGATTTTATTTTTCACTTAGAGAGGATTTTCTAATTAAATGATATGTATTCATTTTGAATGCTTTGGGCCTGGTGTTTCCAATTACATTTTCATGTTTCAGATGTGCAGCACTAACAGGGACTGGCATTATGTGTGTGTGTGTGTGTGTGTGTGTGTGTGTGTGTGTGTGTGTTCGGTGTTAGAGAAATCATTTGGTTACTGGCGTCTGTTTAGGCAGTTCATGCCAAACCTATTTTAGATTAATGACAGTGCATAATATCCCATTCGCCCATTAACCATTCGTTAATCTGTCAGATCTCTTTCCCAGGCCCCACGGAAAGGGGGTTGGCTTGGCAACCGTGAGTGCCCAATGGGCCGGGCTCGACCGTGAATGGCAGCCGGGACCGTCCAGTGGGCTAAATCCCCCGTGAGCTTTCCCAGGCCGTGGTTGGCTGGTATTATTAGAGGGGAGAAAGCGGAAGCCCTCTGGTTGATCTGGCTGTCCTGCTCAGAGGAGTGGTGCTGCTCCGTGTTCATTAAGTGATTAGGTCCTGTCCTGACAAACACACACACACACACACACACACACACACACACACACACATGGCCACCACAGTGGTTCTGGTTTGGCTTCCTGATCTAATCCCCTTTCACAGCCAAAGTCTCCTCGGCTCTCGCTCACGCACTCACGTGGCCTGAAGCAGAGCTCAACATACACATAAAAAACAGATGAATGTTGTGATTTGCGATACCACTCGAGAGTCTTGTGTGAATAGTTCTCGTTGCATTTCATTTTCACTCAAAACATTATAAGGATGATGGTGGTGATGATGATGATGATGATGGGATTTTTGCTGAGGTGTTTACCAAACAAGCATCTTTCATCACATCTCGAGACTTTGATTTGAACGCCGGGACATTTAAGCCCCACGAAGCTTCATTTATAACCGTATGTTGTGACACATCTGAACATTTTGATTAATAGTTATTTGATTACAGGTCCTATTTTGTTAGATGGGGGATTGTTGAGTGTCATTCGCTTTGGGTTTTTTGTAGGTTGGACCAATCAACCTGTGGCGTATTTGAGTTGGGAATCTTACAAATTGGAGCTTCGAGTCGTTCATCCAAACCTCAAAAGTATCACGAGCTGCCACACAGCAACTTAGCATGTCGGCAGGAAGCATCTTTTGACATTTATTTTGTAAGAAAGTATGTGGACCAGACGTTTGATTCGGTCCATGATGTGCTCCATCTCTCTCCCTCTGCGCTCGTGTCCCTTCAGTTTCATTGCGCTCTCTCTCTCCCTGGCAGATCTCTGTACGAGTCCCTCTTTGTCAGGTGTGCATTGGGGCCTGATGGGATCTATAGATATTGAGTGTCTGCATGGCTGCCTACTGATTGGGGCCGAAGCCACGGAAGCATGGAGGCCATTTCCAAGCCAAAGACAGAGTTACTGTGCTTGACTGGCGGAACTTGGCCAGGGGTCATCGTGCCTGCGAGATGGTTCGTAGCGGTCCTGCACTTTATAAGGTTTCCACGTGTGAACAGCTGAGTCTGAGCAGATTCTTTGTTACTGCTGCACTGAGAAATTGCCAGTAAACTCTCTTCCCCCCCCCCATCGAACGCTGTTTCTTTAGCCCAGCGTGTTGTCTGTTAGGTTGTGTAATGCTCTACGTTAGCCTCGCAAGCCTTTAATCGATGTCACGATGCGACGCCGTCTTGGCAGCCGAGGTAACATTTAGAACTCCGTGCAAATGTCTCCATCGCAGCAGGGGTTTTTAGAGTAACAGCCTTGTTGTATTGCAGAATCTTAAAGCTTTGTTTGACAAAGCTGAAGATTTGTGTTTTTGCCACGCAACGACTTAAGACGGTCTGAATCGGCGCTCTGTTCCCCTAATGCATCGGAAAACACTGCCTTGCTTTGCCTTTACTTTGTTCCTGAAGGCTGTTGATTAGTGGAATAGAGGCCTATTGTCTGGAAAACACTGCCTGTTAATCCAGCGTAAGTCCCTGTTTTTCTTTTCTTGTTTTTTTTTTTTTTTGTTACTACGAGTCTTGGATATTGACAGGCTAAGAGTTGGAGGTTGATGTGTAGGCTCCTTGATTCTTTGATTGACATTTAGGGAGTGAAATCATCTGTGCTTCAGGGGCTTTTCATATTGACTGTTCATCTGACATAAAGCTGCCTGTGATGTTGTAGTCTCGCTCTCTCCTTCTCTGTTTAGTTCGCCCTGTTTCTGTCTGCTCTTGCTCTGGGTTCAGCGGGCTTGCGAGACATTTAAGCCAGCACCCAGCTGTTTTTGTTGTCCGCATGTCAGCGAAGGGCTGGCCCGGTTTGTAACGCTCACTGTGAGTTTCGCGGTTGCAAAAGTGTTTGGTTGTGTCTGTTCACGGGAGAATGAAAGAAAAAAAAAAAAGCTCTCGTTTTGTCTTTCATTTATTTACACGTTCACACACATGCACAATTTAAACGGACCGCTCTGGGAGTCTAGTGCATTGCTCGGTAACGCAAAACCGTTAATTCGACGTTGATTGATAGCTGGTGCGCTGGGGGTGGTTGACTCAGATCAATGGGCACTCCCAAAGATTTCCTGTCCTGGTGGAGGGGATCCATACTGTTTCGCAGCACATGATATTCCTGATGATGACAAGTGAGGAGGGAATGCTCAGTCGATGCTGTCGATGAAAAACCACTTGGCAAATCCACAGAAACTGAAGCGATCTGTGCACATATTTGTGTGTGTGTTGCTTTGCGAGCGATGCAGGTGCTCAAACTCTCGGTGACCTGTAGCCTCCGTGCCATTGAAATAATCTTGATACCCGTGTTGAGCTCAAACACAGGTGTCTTCCTCCCCCCGCGTTCACAAGATTACCCAGAAAAAGCCAACAGCCTTGACCTAAAATTGGCGAGTGAGGGAAATAAATGAAAGGTTGTGGACGATACACCCATGTTTCAGCGGGCCCCGATCAGAGATTCGAGTCAGAGGAGCCCACGACCCAGCGGCTGAGCTGTGTAGCTCCCAGCTGGATGGCACCCTGTGTTAGCGAGCTGGATCAGAGCTGTGGAGCAGGAAGCCAAGCCTGCATGGCCTCAGCTGTTTGACTGTCTGGCTAAAGCCTCGGCCCTGCTCCCTCAGCCCTGAAACGTATCCTAAATGGTGGGGAATGCTCGTGCCTCAGCTGATACATATGTGGTCTATTTGTGAGGTTTGTGAACTGGAGTAACTCAGAGATAAGATACCATCAGGAAATCACAAAACAAACCACGCGGAGCGATCGGGGTGATCTCGTGGACGAGTGCATCGTATCAAACAACCAAAGGCCGCTCTGCGCTCTGAGTGAACAAACTTCCATGTTTCCAAGAACCCAGAAAGGAAGAGAAGGCAATTCCAGAGAAGGATAGTTGATCCGTTGAGTAAGAAATGGATACCAGCACAACAATCTGCCTCACCGGAATCCTGTCAATATGCCGTAACTTCACACCGTCTTCCATTTCCCCCCTCGCAAGTGAGTTAACGTCCAATCACTTTATTTGATAAGCAGCGACATGAGGAGGTATTTAATAGTCAGATTGGCAGGGGAATCAGCTTAGAGACGCTGAATGATTTCATTAAATAAGGTTATTTGGCACCAATAAATCGACAAATACAACCCTGACCCTGATTCCAACATAAAGAGGAAGTACTGTGATATATTGCTGAGGACAATCCGTGACGTACACCAACAATGCCTCAAGTAAACAGAACCAGGACTCTTTGAGCCGCCTGTGACTTTGACTGAGGTTACGTAAAGATGATGGTCTCTGTCATTTAGTCCTCTCCTCTCATCCGACTCACTCCCTCACTCCATCTCTCTCTCTCTCTCTCCCTCTGTGTCCCCCTTCCTCCCCTGGCCAGTCAAGATTCATACAGCGCTCCAGCCATGTGGTAAATCAGACAAGACCTCGGTGGAATTGCATCGATTGGGGGGAATGTATGTAGCCAACGATTTTCAGAGATTAATGATGAGGAAAGAGGTGGAGAAGTGGGGTGGGGAGAGGGAAGCATGAAGGCAAGGAGAGGAGGAGGAGGAGGAGGAGAAGATGGAAAAAAAAAAACCTTGAACTGAGAGAGCATGAAGCGGTCTTGAACGTTCGGACTGCAGTGGAGGTTATTAATTAAGGCGAAGTATTGATCACTCTCTTCATTACTCTCCCCTCCTCCCTGATTTTCATCTCTCTATCGCTGACCCCCAGAGGAGGAAGAGGGCTCAATCTTTAGATGGGAGGTCACTGAATAAGCGAAGGACTGCCGGAGCAGCCTCAGTGGGAACGACGAGCGACTCGTGTGTGTCTGTGGGTGTATGTTTTTGGACAAGCCCCATCGCTTCCTATTTGTGGTTTCATTCCGACTGCCGCCGTCAGTGTTTCTCTGCCGTGTCACACGTGGCGTGGAGAATCAGGTTAGGACGACATGGCTCTGGGTTCCATTTTCCCCTCACTCATGCTAACGCAACCTTTTCCACGCCGTCTGTCTCTTCCTCGCTATCGCTAAGGTCCCCGTGTAATGTGTTATCGCCTCACGCTATTTCGAATTTCATTGAGCAGCAGAGAGAAAGCGAACAGTCACACACACACCATTCACTTTGCTCCAAGTTGTTACCTTTGTTATATATAAACGACTTCACACTGTTGCTTCAATAAAATATACATGTTGTTTTGCTCCGGGGCGTCCTCCCCCCCCTCCTCTGCCAGCATGAGTCGTTTTTTTTTCCTCCGCTGCCAGTCAGTCGGTCACTCAGTCAGCAGCCGCTCCTGTCAGGACATTTTAAGATGAACAGTATATTAAACGTCTGTGCACGCAGCGGTGGGCTTAATCAGCCTGTTTCTCCCTCTCCTCTCCCTCACCCAGCTCAGATTAACCCTTGCTGAGCCGCCTTGTCTGGCTCTGACTGTGAGAACGCCGGGTTGGTTGCCAAGGTTGGTTGTCTGGTTGTCATGGTTTCCCTGCTTCTTGCTGGTTTCCAGTCTGCCCCCACGAAGAATGAAAAGGGGAGTGCTCTCTCTCTCTTCCACTCTCTCTCTCTCTCTCTCTCTCTCTGTCTTTCTCTCTGTCACATTTGACTGTTTTGACTTGTAATTAAGCATTTTTACATTTTGGTATTGATACTTTTACTTCAGTAAAAGATCCGAGTGCTTCCTCCAGCACTGCACGTCACAGATCTCTGACTGGTCAGCGAATACGGTGCAACAACAACTTTGCCCGCTGTCATTGTTGTCATCACTGGTGCATTACATTCTGCAATATGTACACATGAATAGTATTCAATGTACCTGCTGTTGGTTTCATAACAAGGGTCAAACACACTATAATATCTCAAATACTATAAAAAACTTAAAAGGAATTTCCGATGTGTGGCTAACAATAGTAATAATGCTAAGCTAACGTCAACCAAGGCTATGAAACAAGCTCAGTCATCTCCAACAACAACTAACCCGACGTATTAATGACTTATCATTAATTATTATGTCGATGAAGTCGTCAACGCATCACGCAAAGTTTCGTTGCTCAACATTAGCTGCTGCTGCTGCGGGGGATTTAGCTTTCAGGCTCTCAAACACGGTGCACTCTTCCACTGTAGATATAATTACGTGTTCGACAGGTGTTTTCTTAGGTGTCGCCCTTTTTCAGCTCTGTCAATGACGTCAGCATCGAGTTTTGAGAAAGTGTCATCACATTTGCGGCCACCTGCAGCTCACCGGTGCCCTGAGTCACTGCAGGCACCAGTTGATCTGATGTGAAGCTGAACTCTGTCATAATTCAGCCCGTACTCGAAAAAAAAAAACAAAAAAAACAGCACTACTTATTTTTCTCCATGATTTGCTCTTGAAGTGGCTGCATGATGAAGTAAACATCATCCAATGTTTTCTAATGCCTGCAAGTGAGACTTTATCTGCCTTGTCTCGACGTTCAACGGTGAAAATCACAATGTGAACGTACATGAGCGACTGTGTTTTCACATGCGTGCTGCATGTGTGTGTGTGTGTGTGTGTGCAGGCTCGCGCAGGCTGTGTGCCGGTGCGTGTGCTCAGACATACGGTCATGGATCAGACAGGCTTGCCCTGCTCTGTGCTCTGCGCTGTGTGCTGTGTTCCCATTTAAATCTGGGAGATTAGCACATGTGGGGAGCCTCGGCTTTAGTTGCCGTCAGCTCAGCTAGCCTTGGCAGGCTGTCCTCAGATCAGGGGGGGAAGCTCTGTGCTCATCCCCCCGTAGCTGTCTGCCCTGCTGTACCTTATCCATTATCAAATAGATGGGTGGGCCAGTGACCTTGACTTTGGTACAGTTCTCTAAGTGCTGCAGCACACTTGTACACTTCACACGGCAGCATTTGTCACCGGCCTGCCTCACAGGACAAAACAGTAAGCAGTATATTTTACAACGTGGTGAGAAAAGAGGTTTATTTCACAATGTTCAAATGATTCTTAAGGCTCCAAAAAAGTATTAAGTATTAAATATTTTACATTTTGGTGTCATGTGCTGATATTTTCTGCAATATTATCACACTTTTTATTGGTAAAGGATTTGCATTTTTTTGATGATCTGGATTCAACATCTAAGTGATGTTTTTGTTAATGCATTGATTGATTATTTAAGCACTTAGCAGGATAAAAAAAAGCTGCTTTAAAAATGGCACTGAAGCTGTATTTTTAAATAAATGCAAATTAAGTGCACTTGATTTCACTTGGGATGTGTTGCCTTTTAGAAAATATGAAGTTTTACTTAACTGAAGGATTACTGCATTTCCAGTGTGAATACAGCGAACGTAACAACTTAAATTAGATGAAACATGAGTCTTTTTCTTCCACGGACCTGCTGGAAACTCCCCTCTGACTGTTTTCCAAAGAAAAAAGTACAGGACTGAATGAAAAATGTGCGCTGGTTTACTGTGTGCGATGCATCCCAGATGGCAGACGCAGGCTGACTGTGATGCATTCAGAGTTTTCTACTGCCACTCGCTCCGTTGTCAGCACGTTAGGCTATGAAGCCGATGTCGTCCATGCCTGAAACACCTGAGATGTGGCTTGGCATGTGAAGTGAAGCAGACAGCCCTCGATGAGATTAGGGTTAGATGAGCATGACTGGTCACAAACCAGCAACCTGCGCTCGCTTGCTCGTCTCTGTGGCACCGGCTTCCGACTCTTGGCCAGACTAAAAGAGAATTAGCGCTACGTTTCGCCAGCTCGACTTATTTTATCTCAGCTGGGAGCATCAAGGAGTCTCTTATCCACCGAGGGCGGCTTCGGTTTTCTATTCTGATGATGCTGGTGGAGTGTTGTTGCCAGTTTACAGAAAAAAAAAAAAACCCTCACCTGGATCACAGGTGTTCCTGCATCAGTGGGCCCGCCAAGACAAACTGTTTCTTTTCTGTTTGTGTTTCCTGTTCTGCCGCTTCATCAGAGAATGGGTTTGGAGCTTTGAGCCGGCTGCCAGGTCAAATCCTCCGTCATGACTATGTATTAGGATGAAATCAGATCACAGGGAGATGTCATACTTGAAGTAGTGAGCCTAGCATGACTCTTTGTGTTTTTCTCCCCCCCCCCATCTGGCCTGAATTGTAGCTTCGGCTTGTGCTACTTTCCACCAAATCTCTGGCCTTGTAGTGCTGTACTGGTTTTGCGAAAGTATTTCAGCATAAATCTTTTAATACTGCCAGCACGCTCTCTCCCATTTGGATTTTGCCCTATATCCACTGGCTGACGGCGCACAAACAAGCATCAGGCCTCTCTCCCTGTGTTGTGGCGTCTTTTTAAACGGAGGCTGCGTTGAACTCGGTGTGACTCTACAAACATCGAAAGATCAGCCGCTGTACTCCAAAGTCTTATGCGCTCTAATGTGACCCGGGCAGTAATTATACATCAGTTCTTCCGCCGTTACTCGGTTGATAAAACGGGCCCTACAGTCCGGAAACTCACATTTATTTTTGTAATGAATGATGATAATACGTTTGCCCTTTTCCTTCAATGGGCTAAAAATCCGAGTCAGTAAATCCAGTTCCATACTGCCGTGAGGTCAGACGCTGTAATGAAGGCCTTCACACAGAAGGAATAATCCATCAGTCAAATGGCTTTTTGGCCTTTTACAACCCGCTGAGTGCACTCTGCTGCTGCAAAACATATCTTTTCCAGGAGTCAGAAGCATCATTTTTTATTTTACCTCTTTCTTTTTTCTGTCTTTTCTTATGTTTCGCTCTCTTTCTGCTGCACTCTCCCCTGACTAATGGAACAGTTGATGGAGTGATTAAGGGAAAGAGTGATGGAGTAGGCGAAGGTTTCATCTCTTTATCCCAGATGGTTGACTTTTTTTTTTTTTTTTTAGCTGTCACTAAAAGCTGCTTATTTCTGAGGTGGCTGCTGACGTTGCTGCTGTGTTTTGCGCTGCAGTGTGTGTGTGTGAGTGTGTGTTTGTGTATGTGTGTATACTTGCCTGAGTGCTAGTGTTTTAGTGTGCACCGCGTGCTCCCTGTTTTTTTTTTTTTTCCTTTCTACGGGCTCTCTGCCGATACATAACAGCGTCTGAGAGCTGTAACTCATGGGACACGGATGAACATGAGAGAGACGGGGAGGAAGGTGGGGGAGGCCTCACAGAAAAGGAGACAGTTTCTGAGTGAGGAGAAGAGTCACAGCAGTAAAGCACCTCTCAGGGTCAGTGTGTCTATTATCATTCAAATGCAGGCATGAACACACACACACTCACACTCACACACACACACACAGAGGAATTTTCCCGTGCAGCAGACGAGTGAATGATTTTGAGTTTCTTCAGGAATCCCAGCTCTCCCTCCAACTGCAGCGGAGCTCTGACGTCATCGACCGGAGAAAAATGCAGCCACAGCGGGAAGAAATGCTCACAGCATGTAGCCTCAGGAAACACACACACACACACACACACACACACACACATCCACATGCCTTTAGGACATCTAGGTAGCTTGTTTCTCCTGGGAGTGCAGACACCTGTAAAGTATTTCACACCGCAGGTCAGCGTATAGAAAGCTGTACAGACGCGGCTGATGTATTGACTTCTTCATGTATGAGTTTTTATAGACTGGAGGTCTCGGCGCTTTGATGTGAAGAGTCAGTAGCCATGGCAACACTGAGACACATTTTCATGTGCTATTTCACATGCTGGGGGCATGAGTGTGGCTGCTCGAATAAGTTGTCGTAATGGCCGGTCAGCTGCTGTCCTCAGCGCCGCTTGGATGTTTTATGGTTTGTATAATGAGAGCGCCAGTGCGAGCCAGCGGTGTCCGGGTCCATTTGTCCGTGTTGGTACCGCTGCGCACACAAGCTATTTTTTTTTTTTTTAGAGAAACCGACGACATATGCAGGCCTGCGTGTGGCACCGCATGACTCATGTTATGATCATTATGACGGCTATTTGTCTCTTTGTGTGATGCGCTCTCCACCTCTCCGCTTTGTCGGACATGCGGTTCAGCAGCAGCATCTTCTTCTGGGTTTTATTGTAGAGTAGAGCTGTAATGATAAAAGAGAAAAAACAGAGCTGCTTCTGCTTTGGCCGAGAGCTTCTCTCAAGAAAAAAAATATGGTCATGGTGCCTCTGGAAAACATCACTCGACCCGATTCGAAAGCCTGGGCTGCTGCAGGGAGGACACAGCACGGTGGCCTCTCACTGCTTTTAAATATTTAACATACTAAAGAACTTTTCAGTAGCAAATAGTGCAAATATTGCTCTAAATACACAGCAGATTGAGAAGAAACTGCCATATTGGCTCCATATGTCATGAAATAACCTGATATTCCATCTCTTTCTATACATCTGATCTCCAGAACACTTATTAACAGAACTACTACCCTAATAAACACACCACAACCTTCTCCCTCTTTTCTATTTCTGCTACCATTATCCCTCCTTTTCACGCTCATCATGTCACCCCCTTCTTATTCGACCCCTCTTCCTTTCCCGCTCCCTCGTTTCCTCGCCTCGTGCCTAATGGAGGTATTCCCCCTGCAGCCTGCGGGCCTCGCCACTGCTATTCTGCTCAGGTAGGGGCTCATTTCATGCAGGATGATTATATCTCACTGGCAGCAATTCAGGGCCGGATAAGCCTGAGAGTGTTGCGGGCCCCGGCACAGTTGCAGAAGGAATTCAATTAAATCTTTACATACACTCCCCCTCGCAGTCCATACCTGCCAGTCAGCGGACACGCAAGGGCACCGCGCACAGCCACACTCGTTCAGATTCACACAACAAGCATGGACGGCAAAAAAAAAAATAAATTGCAATCACACACACTATATTAGATGTTCATTTAATATATTAAAGTAGCCATGACTGCAGAGCTTCATGTTTTTAATATCACAGCCATGATCGGCCTTTTATAGTGCTCGCGTTGTTATGAGATATGTTATGATATCGCCCCCCCACCCCTCCCCGTTCTGTTCCTCCCCCTCACATCTTTCCCAGTGTTATGGATAGAAAAAAACAACAACAACCATTTGGAGCATTAAAAATAGCAAATCATGCACATAACCATTTGTGAGTATGTGTGTAAATGGGCTAATTTAATGTGAACACAGCCTATCGCAGTATGTCTAATGGAAGAAGCGTATCCTGTGTTGGCTTTATGGGCCAGAGCTGGTAATTGCTTGTACAGGAACTGATTTGAGCAGACTGTCATCATCATACTTCACGTAGCCAAACCACGGGAGGGGGAGATGACGGCAGTAATTGGACAGTGATGGGAGTAAAAAGTGTGTGTAATTTTTTTTTTATCATCAGTCATTATGTTTAAAGTCTCGTGGCGTTGTGCGGCGCCAAGATTTTACAGCGCGGTCCTTTTCAGCGTGTTCCGCGGCGTGAAGCAGTAATGACGAAATGTCACGGTCAAGGAAGGAGATTGAAAAAACAGACTGCAGATTTGACAGAGAAGAGAACGACGTATTTACGGGTTTTCTGACTCTGGTCAGAGTTGCACATTTTGTAATTGAGCGAGAAGTCTATTATACGTGATGTATTAGTGTCCTATATCTGACAGACATCAACAACTTAACTCTTCTCTGTCGTAAGGTTGCCATGTTGATTCCTCCGCCCTCTCTCCCACACATCAAGCTGCAAAGAGGTAGATTTCCACTTGTTGCGTATACTAAAATCGTTACTAGTTGTAACTCCACTTCTTTGAGTTTGTGCTCTCCTGCGGGCTTGGTCCGCTCCACTGATGCATCGAAATGATTGCACCGTTATGGAGTAGCCCTGTTTTCATGTTTGCATCAATTTCTCATATATATTCGTAGCTCTGAAGGTAATTGATAAATAAATCCTTAAGATAAGTTTAGCCCGCTGCTCGTTCCCCCTAATGGGAAATTTAGAGTGCTGCTTGATTTATTTATTTTTTTCTTTTACAAGGGAAAATAAAGACCTTTTGTAAAAAGTGTAGACGACCGAAGAGATGTATTGTCTCTCTGAGCTGGAAATGGGGAACGTTTGGTGTTGTTGCCACATGTTTCTAATGCCCTCAAGCTTGTGGATCGGGTCTGTACGACTCGGGCTGATTAGGCTTGCATGAGACCTGAATTTATTACTCCTGTCTTCGCCAGTGTCATTATACTTCAACCTCTTATATTCACTCCTTAATGAGACCCTATGAAATATTCAAACCTTTACCTGGAGGAGTTCAGTGTGTGTGTGTGTGCGTCCCCTGGCTTTGTGTTCTCTATCCTTGAGTGTGTATCAGCAGTTTTTGATCTCTCTCTTAGCGCCGACAAATACAGCGAGACAGGAGACAGACAGACGCAGGGAAACGTTAACACGCACCTGCAGACAGACGGGATTTGAGTCGACATAATGATTTGTTATTCCAGAAATTTGCCGTCCCAGCTGACGATGAGTCCGGGCTGGATCAGGCTCATTAAGCTCGGAAGGAGATGTGCCTTTTTTTTTTTTTTTTTGGCTCTGTGTGCGTGTTAGCCTTACTCTGGGCCTCCTCTCTTTTTATTTCACTCCTGCTCGCCCACTTTCTTTCTCTCCCTGAACGCAGCACTAAATCAAGCAGACCTTTTAATTAAAACGCACATTTTCCTCGGCTCCAAACGCTCTATAAATAGGCCACAAACGCAAATACCTGTTGCCTCGATGTGTTATTGACTGCACATCAAACCAACTCAGTGAAAAGAGAGCCGAACTCTGAGCAAACCAGCCGGATTCCTCGCGTCTTAAAGTCTCCCGCTCGTCCAGGAGAGGCTGTTAATATCCGCCCCTCGTCTTGTTTGACTTTAGGAAACAGACCCACCCTTCTTGCCCTTGTCCCCTTCGAGGGGCTCTTTAATGAAGTGCTCTTGTTCCCTGTGAATTATACTGTCGCGGCTTCCGTGTCACGTATGAGAAGTCCCGTGTTTGAGGGCATAAAGATGACAGAGAGCTCAGCGAGGCCCTCTCCTGGGGCCCCGGGATGTGTGTCCGGACTACGGAGTGATTCATTAAGCGAGTCCCAGGACCCGCATCAGGCCTCCTCTGGTTCACACGGAGGCGCTCTGCTTGATGTGACCCCTGGCTTTACATACGCCTGACACACATGGGCGGTCTGTGATTTCTCTCGGAGAGGCTCAGAGTGGCTGGTGGAGAGCAGGACGAGGCTCCTCCATCTATCTGGTCGTATATAAGCAGTGCGACGTGAAGTGATTACTGCTCTCCCCTTGCGGCGCTTTCACAGTTTAATGGCTACAACAAACGAATGGTACTCATTTTAAAAAACAGCTTCTAGGCAGCTTGTTTTTTGTTTTTTTTTGTTTTTAATGTTGTTTGAATGTGTTTTAAATGTACATTCAGTGACAGAGGGGCTTGTGTTAGCTGAGGATATTGCTGTTTTTACAGCCCGTCGAAAATTCATTCCCAACTCACAGTCCATGCGGCTGCCACCCATGCACAGATGTGTACAGGCATGCAGATGTTTGCTTAATTAGGGCCAGATTATTCAGCGCTAAGGATCTGATCAACCGGATGAAGCTGCTTTCGCTGTAATGCCAGCCGTCTTCCTAATCTACCCTCCGATGAGCTGAACACACGCAGAACGCTCGCTGGTGCAGAGAGTGTTTGCCAACATGAGTGCATATCATTCACATGTGTTAGTCTGTGTCTGCGTGTGATTAATCTCTGAGGACCGGAGGTGTGGCGGTCGGATTAGAGGTGACAGCAGTGGTCATCTTTCACTGGATGCCGTATTAACTGGGCCTTCAGTCGGGCCCGCCTCTCTTCTGTCCTCTTTCTCTCTGCTGGATTCTGCTCGTATGTAGAGAGAATACCGTAACACGGCGGCTGCAGGGATGAGTGACTTCATTTCTTTCCCTTTGTTGACTTTCACACAGTTTTTATTAACTTCCTCAGCTGAAAGAGGCGCTTTCTTTGCATGTGTTGGATTTTTGGAGGGATTTACTGAAGTCTGTTTGAAAGAACGCATTCTGCCGTACGGGCGGCGCTCCATCCCGAAGGATACTTCTTATTCACTGTGAAACTTGCAGAGCTAGTTATTTAAAAAGTCAAATATGCAGCTATTAGCAAAAGCATTAGGTGATGGATCGCCTCATTTAGCTGTGCAGCGCGTCGCGGGGCAAATTTAAATGTGCCTTAAAGCCTCCATTGGCTGTTCAGCTTTCATCATTTGACACATCTGCGTTTCCTTTTTATATATTTCTCTCATAATATACAAATTCTCTCCTATTTTTGCAGGGCTGTTACTAGATTTTTACGAAACCTCACAAATAGTCTCTAGCAGCGCGCGATGATAGCCGACTCGTCCGTGACAGCAGAGGAAAAAAATCTGGTGTTTGCTTTGTTTGACAAAAGCAATATTTAACTTCCAGAGTTCTTTCAAATGTTAATCACTTGGATGAGTGATCAGTCCAATTATAATAACACAAATAATGGCCTGCGTTCATGTTAGTTCAGCCAGTTAGTAAAAACAAGTTGATTAAGCCGAGCCACATTAGCCTACGAGATATTATTTTATTTGGACATGTAATAGCTTTTAAATTGCCTGACTGCTCGCATATTTCCAATCAAAACTTGCAAATGATCCCCATCACATTAAAACCACTGGGCGCCTCGCTTTAATAGGGGTTCCCCAAATTCCAGCAGGACCGTAGTGATGCACGAGTTAAATCCCCCCCATCTTCACCCCGGCGCGTGCAACTAAGAGCCGAGGTCTTTTTTAATGGCTTTCACCAACCTCATTCTTTTTCAGAGGTGCTTTTTTTTTTTTTTTCCTCCTGCTGCACCCGCTTTTTTCTTTTTCCATCAGCATCTTCCTCAGCCTCCTCCCTCATTTTCATCCTCTCTTCCTTTTCTTTTTTTTTCTATGCCTGTCCCTTCCCCTCACCACTTTCCTCGTGCCTTTTCAGCCCAGATATTTCTCTCTCTTCTTCCATCTCTCTCTGTATTACCCTTTCTCAGCCTAATGGGATCACCGGCGAACACGTCTCCCTCTCTGGCTCTGCTCTCGACGATATCCTCACTTATCGCTGTGAAGTTAATGAAATGGAGTACAGGAGTGACCCCCTTTCCTCCCCTTCGCTTCCTTTACCTACAGTATCTTCATCTCTTTGCCCCTCCATCCCCTTTTCTCTTTCAAAACATCTTTATTATTCCTGTGTCCTTGCTGTCCCCTCTTCCCCCGACTCCGAGACTTTATTTCTCGTGGTTTTGAAAAACGCTTGAAAGATTATTTCGCTCCCCTCTCTCCTGTCTTTGACTCTTAATCCCGCCTCTCGCGCACAATCAGTAAAGCTGTAAATGCATCTCTTCCCTCTCATCCGTATTGTTATCTCCCCACAATCCTTTTTTTTAAATTCCTGTATTCTGCAGCGTCGTCTAATACTGAAACGTAAAGGCCTGGATGCACATAATGTGTGTTCAGTAAGCAAAAACGCCACCTGCCTGCTCACTCCCCCGCTTTCTTTTCTCTCTGAGGCTTTTGCTAGTGACCCGGTGCCTTTTTATTCTATAGGTTGTAATATACAGAGTGGGAGGATGTGTGTGTGTGTGTGTGTGTGTGTGTGTGTGTGTGTGTGTGTGTGTGTTGTTTAGTGCATGTAGCCGTGCTTATCATGTCAAACCCATCTACCTGTCAGAAATGTCACACATGGTGTCGCCCAAACAGATGTCTTCACTGGTGGGCTGTGCATGTATATGATGCTGTCTCTGTGTGTGTCTCTGTGTGTGTCTCTGTGTCTCTGTGTGTGTGTGTGTGTGTGTGTGTGTGTGAGCGTGTGTGTGTCTGAGTAGTCTCTCACTATAACGCACAAAAGCTGCCTGTAGCTTGGCTCATGGGTTAATCAATACGGGAAAATACATTTGTGCTCTGGAGAAATTATCTGTCACAAAACCCGACTTCGCTGATGCTGAAAACACACATGCACACATACACACACACACACACACACACAGAGCGAGCGCACACATGTGCCGGCACACCTGGTGAGTTCAGACGACATGTCAGCATCTCAGCGAGCGCCTCCAATCAAGACCGCGATGCCGAAGTCGGGCCCCCCTCTGCTTGTGTGCCGTCTCCCTCCTACAGCCACACCCAACTAGACGAACACACACACACACACACACACACACACACACACCACATACACACACACCACATACACACATGCACATTAATATAGATTCGTACTTGAGTGCGAGAAGAAGAAGACGCTGTTCTTGATTTGATTTTTGCCGGCGTGCGTGCTGGCAGGCAGGGAGAGTGGGAGTGCCAGTTATTTATACACCCTTTGTGTGTATTACTGCACCTGTTTGCTTCAGTATCAAGCTGACCCCACGGGCTGGAAACCATTATAATCCCATGTGTATGGTCTCCATGGTAACTAAAATACTGAATATCCATATGGGCAGATGGCTCCACAGGTAAGAGCCTAGACGCTTGTGTACGGTCTGTCACTGTCCCGTCTTCAGGCTCTTTCTAAATATTTCAAAAATGTTCCTGTCATGCATCTGTCATTTCATTCCAAAAATGGCAACAGAGTTCACCATTTTTCCCTCCTCACCGGCTGCGATCAGAGAGACAACGGTATAAAGATCTCTAGAGGAGAGATCGGTGGGCCTGGTGCGCCCCGGCTTTGATGCTGCGCCCCGCTCGCTCACTCATCCACTGTAAAATGTTCACCGGGCCCTTTGAAAACCCCAGGCCGCATTACACAAGGGGACTGCCTCTAATTGAAGGGAATATTATGTCATCAAAGGCCCATGAGGGAATGGTGGAGATCTCACAGAAATGCAGAGAGAGAAAAAAATAAAAAATCAGCCTCTGAGGGCTGCGACTGCCGATTACTGTCATGATCAGTTAATGAGTCGGTTATTGTTTTGATTTAGCGTTAAATCGTTGGAAAAGAGCAAAAAAATAAAAATAAAAAGCCAGAGGTGGCTCCTTTTTATAAGAGTTGTTTGAGCAGTACTTCAAATTAAAACATATATTCAATTTACAGCGACAGGAGTAGAGAAAATCACATTGGGTGACCTTGTGTTTGGATTCATGCCCCCATGTTCATAGAAACACAGCGAGAGAGATGTCTTGATGCCCCAGTGGTCCATATTTTAACATGATCACTGCCCCACATAAAGTGCCCCTGTTTCCCTAAAAATACACCTTTCTGCACCTATACATGTGGTGCCCTTTTTATTATTATTGCCCTTGTCCCTCAAACACTCTGAGTCCACCTCTGCCTCGGGGTTTAAACTCCTGGGACACAGAAATGCTTCTGGTGAGATCCAGTCTGAGTGAAGATTGAGAGTTTTAGACCATTATTTACAAAGAAAAGAGGGTCGAGATCTGAGGGAAAGTATGACTTTTTTTTTTTTTTTTTACCTCAGGAAGTAAGTAAGTGGGAGGAAGAGAAAAGAGTAGATGGACAGATAACCCACGAGGGAAAAAGAGAGGGAGTTTATCTACAAGGATTAAATCTCGTTCGGAGCCCGGCCCTGCCAGATTACCAACTTGCCCACTCGAGTGCTATTGAAGCGCAGGCAGATTAGGCACACACACGTGTGCGCACACCCACACGCGCACCCCACGTGCATGCACATAAACACAATATAGTGGATTAGGGCCTCGCTGCTAACACAAGGGCCGGGGTGAAGCAGATGGCTGCCCTTTGTATTGTTACGTAACCTCGAACACAGCACGCACACACATATAAACTTATATGTTTTGCATGCAGAATTGTATATGTTCTTTCTCCAGTGTAGGATTTTAGGAGTTTTTGTTTCAAACTGAATGATGGGATGATTTAAAAAAAGGAGGAGAGGAATGAAGAGGAAAAACTGGAGAAAAGAGACAGCCGGGCCGTCAAGTAGTGGGAGGGCGGTGGCGCGGTGCCAGGATGTTTGGAGAAGCGCCAGATAAGCATTCTCACACACACACACACACACACACACACACACACACACACACACATACGTATATACACACAGCTCACACAAAACACTCCCAGTAGGGTGCTGGGGCGAGCCAAGGTGACCTGACTAGGTGATGGGAGGGTCACCATGCCAACGGGGCTGACTGATGTCACCGTGGCAATCTATGTCAGAGGCCGCCGAAAGAGCGAGAAGGGAGTGAGGGGGCCAGAGGCTTGTGAATATGTGTGTGTGTGTGTGTGAGTGTGTGTCATGTGGTGGCAGGACCTGTGTGTGCTGGGGAGTCGGATGGAGTCAGGCCCTCAGAGTGCTCACTGACAAGCTGACATTGAGAGAGTGTGTATTGTACAATATGGGGCGGTTGTAGGGCAAGAAACCCATTAACCGAGGGCCGGTCTCTGTGCCGCTCTGAGACGGAGGAGCAGAGGCGCGCAACGTATGTTTTAAAAGGAATACACCAGGTTTTGTCCGATAATTAAATGCATTACAAGGAGCAGTTTAATTCTTATCCCTCTTTATGATGTAAGCAAATGCGTCTGACAGAAGATTGGCTCTTTTTCTTGCTGCCTGTCACCTCATTAAGATGTATCCAGGTTTGATTAGTCACAACATTAAAACCAATTTTTCATGGTGGAGGTATGAATTCAGGGATGTCTGCATGAGGAAAGAAGCTGCTTTGTAGTTTGGTGGTATGCTATGGCTATAATTACATTTTTATTTTGTTTCCCCATCGTAAACCATATTACGGTTATTAATCAAAGAGATGATCCGCTCCAAAAACAACTGTGTTTTTTCAAAAACAAGTAGTTTTAGAATAAGTTCACTTGCTTCCAAAACAAAATCTTAAGCTAGCCAGAGAAAGATCTTTATCGTAAGCACCACCGCCTGTAACGCTTTCAGCCACAGGTGTCGCCAAAATCAGCAAAAGAAAGTTCTGTATACTTGCTTTAAATTATTAAGTTGAATATCATAAAACCAGCACCGTCCTCCTGCTCAGCTCAGGAGATTAACAGCACTCACGTATCTGTCTTTTTAAAAATACAGCTCGTCTGACTCAGTCCACAGATAACACACACGTCCATCTACCTGCCTGCACCACCTCTAAAGCTCACTATTTTAATCTTGTGTGTTTTAATCCACAAATCAAAAGTGTAAAAAATAAATAAATAAATGAATAAAAGAGACAATTTGTTGCTTTACAGGTGTTTGTGTGCTCGACTGTTTTCTTGGCTGGGAACATTTGGCAGGCAGCGAGCAGAGACTCTGCTTCTCAGCCAGGACGTGAATAGAACGCTAGAAAAATAGAATAAGCGTATTTTCTGGCTGTAAGATTGTACTCGCATATCGTCCATCCTGAGAGTGGAACGGGTTTAGTTTTTATATAATACATAACGTAGCTAGATTTAGCAGTTTTGTGTTGGATGCATGTGCAGAATGTGTTTTTATCATCTGCATTTTCTTTTCGCTGTTGAATTTTGGGAGCATAAAAGCCTTTTGAGAGCAAAAAAACAACAACAAAAAAAAGCAACGCTTTGACAGTCATCAGATGTCATAGCATGTCTTCTTTAATAAATCACCGCTTGTCAGCGCAGACAGCTGCCTTTAGAGACGTTTTCTCTTCAGAGGAAACAGTTTGTCAGCCTCGGCCTCGCTGGTCATTTGCCGTGTATCACCTTCACGTCTTTTCTCCGATCCGGCCCGTCTTTATTTGAAGCGGTGATTCATTTAGAAAGGTCTCCGTCAGTCTCTCTGAGGTTCTTTGTCTTGCCGTCACCTCGCCGTCCCATGTGTGCCTCATTATTTGCATCCAGCTAGGTGGCACCTTCCCCTCCTCAGTCCCCGGTCCCTGCCCCCTTAAGGATGAGCATGTAGACAACACAGGAAACTAATTACCCATAATGATTCACCGGTTTCCATTACACCTTACAGAAACAGGCAGATAAGACAGCGGGGTGATCTAACCAGTCCCTCTGGGTCGGGATGACACCACACTCGGTTGAATATTCATACGAACGCGCACACAACACATAGGAACAGAAGCAGCTATGCACTCAGGACGTGCGTCATGATGGGAGTCATTGCCTGAATCTTTCATTTTCACCAAAAAACAAAAAAATCATCACTTGCTCATCGTTTCTTCATCCGTCACAGACACGTGCACCGTTACGTCTGAAATACTAATGTCGTGCTTCAGAAGTTGTTTTACGTTCCTTGCGTTCGAGCTACGATTTCACATTGGGAGGCTCCTTTTCTTTGTAGACTGAAGTGCAGCATTTTAGTCTGTAGTGTAGCGCAAAGAGGTGCGAATGGAAATTCAACCACGCTGTGTCACAGTGAAGGATCCCAAGGGGGGGAAAAAAAATAAAAAAAATACAAGATATGGGGGGATAAAGAAGGCTTAGACAGAATTACTGTCAGAAGAGACCAGGAAGTAGTCTTTGAATGTGACCCAGAAGTTAGAAGCTTTCTATTGATTTTCTTTTTTATTCACTACTCGCAGGCCTTTTGGTGGCTCATTGGGGAGTGTGGTGTTTATGTGGAGCGCTTATAAGAACAAGCTCGGTGTGGAAGTTTTACATATTTATTTTACACGGTTTATCGCCCAGCAGTTTTTCCTTAACAGCCGTAAGTGTTTCAAGAATATGGACTTAAAAGAAAAAATGCTTTGGGTGATAAAGATAACAGCTCTGAAGTGATAAATCAGACGGGGCCAGATTGAAAAAGTGGTCATCTCTGGTGTTTTATAGAACAAAAGGGCTGACTGATGGCACGCTGGTCGCCCGTTAATGCAGCAGAGGGTTACTCTAAGGTTAGCTCACAATCTGCAGCTCGTCACAGTCAGATGATTCTCCCGGGAAACAAAGTGTTCAGCGACCGCCGTCTGACTCTCGACTGCTGTGGAGTTCATCTCTTATTTATACACACACACACACACACACACACACACACATTCAGGCCTAGGACCAGCGCTGGGACGACCAGAGCTCCCATTACTCAGTGTGGTTGGAGAGGGAGCGAGGTTCAGACATCCTCGGGGCGGTGAGGTGAGGTGAGGTGAGGTGAGGTGAGGTGAGGTGAGGTGAGATGAGGGAGGGCAGCCTGAAAGTTTGGTGACACACACACGCACGTACGAACGCACACAAACTCCCCCGCAGACGTCGTGGTAATAATAGTCCAGTTCAGTTTTTTTTCTTTGTGAGGACTGTCATTACCGTCATCACTCTCTGAATCACTTACTGCCAGAGCATGTAGACACACACACACACACACACACACACTCTCACCTCGCCTCGCTCTACCTCTGCTTCTGTATTTCTGTTTTTTCCTCCACCTTCACTGCTTCTGGTGAATCCCTGAGATGACAGAGCCCCCTGCTCCTCTTCTCATTCTGCCCCCCCGTGGCTTCATGTCAGCCTGGCAGACAATAGGGACGGGGGCACATTTGCCTTTATAAAGAGGCAACGCTGCTTCACCCTCTCTCTCTCTCTCTCTCTCTACCCTCGTCTTCCTCTTTGCTCTGTATCTCCCCCTCGCTTTCTGTCAGTGGTGATAACTCATTAATATGTCACAGACCTGTGTGTGTCTTCCCTGGTGTGTTACAGGGGGATGGGGGGGGGTCTACCGGTGTAAGAGAGCCAGTGAGCTACGTGATACATACACAGAGACTGGGGTGAGGTAAAGGCCAGCCATGCTCGCTCCCATGTGACCAGACTCATCACAGTGTACATGTCAGATAGCAGAGTTAAAGGTCAGGAGTAGGTAGAGCAAACACCCGCGAATGCTATGTTAACAATGTGTGTGGCACGCAGGGGAAAGCAGTGTGATATATGAGCTTATTTAGCTTATTCATGCTTTTATTTTGAGTCAGTCTTTAATGCCCGCCCTCCCAAATAGCTAGTCCGCTCTGATTGGTTAGCTCTCACACACCTGAGCCAGCACCGCTCACCGTGTCTCCAGTTGACTGTGTCGTTGTTTTCAGTTTCCAGTTAGCTTCACTTCTACACTGAATTTAGGCAAACATTAACTTTAAAGACCTTGAACACTGAATGAAAGAAAACACATCTAAAAAGCACAATAGCTTTTCTTTTAACAAAGGAAAGTGCTGGAGGAAAGTGTTTGTAAATTGGATTGATCTTTGTTCGTGGCGTGTAGCATCTTCTCATGTCTCAGCCTCCAGACATGAGAGTGATACCAGTCGTCATGTAAAACCAGCAGGTTAGCTTTTCCCCCCCAAAAATTTCAAACTATTCCTTTAATGTTAGAGGACTCAAGCCTCTTTCATTCTCTGTTTCGCTTGTAATATGTAAAAAAAACAAACGATTTTCTACTTACATCCCAAACATTTGTTAGTGCCAGTACTTACAAGAGCGTCTTCCTCAAATTTAGCATTATTTCATCCATCCAGGATTTATTTTTCCTTATTTTCTGGTAGAATGAATGAGAGGAATAAAGGTTAAACCACACAAAGGGGAAGTCACATCGAGATGCTCCTCCAGCGCTCCCGCCTCCCCCCTCCCCTCCCTCAGGAAGACAGATTTATGTTTAAAACATCACTCTGCGTGAGCGAGGTTCAGCTGGAGTTAAATGCTTTGATCAACATGCTCTTTGTGCTGTACCTGACCTGTGTGCGAGTTAACCAGGGCTTCTTGAGGGCGGATGCTGCTCAGCATGGGGACCCGACAGTCGTGCAAGCCGAGCTCCGCGCCTCTTTAGGGCTGGCTCTTGAGCGTGCGTGCCCCCGGGCGCTTCTTCCTGAGTGGTCCCCGGGTGCTCCTCAAACTGACATGCTCATGCACGCACACACACTCCGGCGGTTGTACAAGCACACCTGGGGATTGACATACGCATGCACTCGCAATACACACGTGCGGCTGTAATGCTTAGATGAATGCACACGCACACACACGTAAACAGACAGACAGGTATACACAGTATAGCTGCAGGCAGTCGGGATCAGTGAGGTGCATCGGGAGGCAGAGAGACAGGCTGGATAGAAGTTAGGACAGTAGATCATTTCAGGTCACGGCTCCAACCTGTAAAAATCACAGCAGTGTTTTCTGGATCTGCACTTGAGGCTTATGTTGTATAAAATGCCCTCGCAAATGATCCAACATCTCAACTAGCAGCTGCTGATTAACACCGAACCGTAAATGTATAAAAAAAAAGTGGCCAATCTAACGTCACCCCACTGTTGAAGCCTTGAGTTTGGCATTTTGGCCGTCGCCTTTTTCTTTTTAGAGCCCGAGGTGACGATATTTGCTCGAGACAGCTGCGCTGGGGACAACCGACTGACGCTGAAAACCCTGATTAGGTTTTCACCGTAGCAATCAATCAATCGCAAAGTCAGCCACGTCCTCAAGCACACCCTACTGTACCCTGGATTTTACTTGAAATGGAACCAAAATGTGCAAATTGAACATTATTCTGTGTTAAAGAGGACTTGAACCAGATACTGAGACCATTAAACTCATCAGGAAACTGTTAAATGAGGTTGTAATTCAAGTTGAGAAGTAGGGTCATTTTCTCATAAGCTTACACACACATCAGCTACTTTTTTGCTACCAGTGTAGTCGAAAGAAAGAATGCAGGCTGGAGGCTGCAGCCACGTCCTTCACACAGTCAGCGAGTCAAACTGATGAGGTTTTCTCACCATTAGACTGCAGTTTGGTAGCGGCGATTCCTCTCGTCGCGGATTTGTTTTCTCGGCCTAGATCGCGGCTGCCAGCGCTGGTGGACGGGGGCTGGGCGATGAACCGTGTGTGTGTGTGTGTGTGTGTGTGTGTGTGTGTGTGTGTGTGTGTGGTTTTATGTGTGTGCCGCAGAGCTGCAGAGCCCCAGCGAAGTTGATTCCTGTCAAGCCCGTAGCACCACACTCAGACAGGGCTTGACCAAGCGTTTAAACACCGCTCTAGGATTTCCCGCTAGCACAGGCTGAGTGGAAGTGTCAGTCAGCGAGATGTGTGTCTGCGTGTGTGTGTGTGTGTGTGTGTGAAGAGAGAGAGTTGGCAGTTCAGAAAGGCCATAAAGGTTGGAAGGCTAGCTTTTGGAATCAGTCAAAGAGCAAGAGGGATAGTTGGGTTCGATTAAAATCCAGAGGTCAGCTGTAGCGGGCGGAGCGTAGATGAGTCGGAGCCCTTTTTGTTACAGCAAACTAAAGCTATAATGCTTCGAATGTAGATTTTTTTTTTTAACCTGTGCATGCTTTTGAATTGGCATCAGAAATCGTTGTTCAAGCAGGAATTGATCTATTGATTAAGACAGGAGATTCTTATCCACGGCTGAAAACCTTCTGTTGCAGTTCATTTCATTTCTGAAGCCAAATAAAGGCAGCAAGACACTTTATACAGTGTATATATATGTTGTCACCTTCACTCAGCACATGCGTGAATCAGAAACAGCATCTACGCTCGCAGACGCCCAGTTGACCACTTATCGTCTGCTGCTGCTGCTGAGAGGAGGTCACTGAGGAGGTCTGAGGAGGTCTGAGGAGCTGAAGGAGGAGCGCCGCACAGCATGAGAGCTGAGAGATGCTCGTCATTAGGACTTCACAAACGCTTCCACGCCACAAACCTCACAGATAGAAACACATAACAGCTACAGGTGTTTGTTTTTAAAAGCTTGAGAATGTGTTTTTAATTATTGTGTTTCTTTTAAAAAGCCAGGATGACTCAATTTTTCACTCAATTCACTCATAATCAGTTGTTTTTCTCGAGGAGCAGCAGTTCATTCACTTCCAAAACCCTAAACAAAAACCGAAGATCAGTCCAGCTTCAGGTGCAGTCGGGATTCACGTTTCCCTGAAAGGTATCGCTTCACCATCTGTGTGAAGGTAAAGCTGATTTAACTCAGATTAGCATTATTTCTAGTACATTAAATTCCTCATTTTGCCGCTGGGAAACCCACTCTGGGTTCCTCTGGGAGTTTTTGTCCCCGTTTTCGAGAGCCTGCCTGTCACAGATACATACACATATATATATACACATACACACATATATATATATATATATATATATATATATATATATATATATATATATATATATATATATATATATATATATATATATGTGTGTCCACGATGGGGGGATGCCAGTGAGCTGACAGGAGGGACGGGGATGTTCCGATGAGAGGATGGTGAAGTGTTGAGAGAGCGGTTGAACGGCGGGCGGCGTGTGGTGTTGCCATGGGTGACGGCCAGGCAGGTGGTTAATGACTGGCGACGCGAGCAGGGTGGTGGAGCGAGCATGTGATGGGAGGTCAGTTTGATCTCCGGCGCTGGCCGGGCTGCTGGTGTGGGGGCTTTGAGATTTCGAGGAAATGTGCGCATGTATGTGCGAGTCTTTTGTGCCTCTACGCTCTTGAAGTCCCATTAAAGCAGAAGAGGGGTGTCGGGGGTGGGTGGGGGGTGGACTTGTCACTTCAGAGGGGCGGCTGTGATGCGGCGGGGGGGGGGGGGGGACTGACTGTGTGAGTTGGCCATGAGGGAGCTGAAGCCTTGGGAACATCAGTCGTGCCGCGCGACAAAAGAAACTGTTCTGTGTGTTTGTGTGTGTGTGTTTGCCAAACTTGATGAGAGTCCGGCATACAAATGTTTATTTGTTTTGTGAGTGTGTGTGTAATTGTATTTGTGTGTGTGTGTTAATGTGACTTTTTGAATTAGGCTACGGCTGCAAGATTTAAATGATAATGGATCTATTGACCCTGAGAAATGCTGCATTTGCAAGTGTGCAGTTTTGTGACGGTGATGTGGGGGAAAAAAAGGGGCCAGCGAGTGAATTCACTGGTTTTGTGTGTGTGTGTGTGTGTGTGTGTGTGTGTGTGTGTTCTTCCCTGCGCACAACCTGCTTTGTGTTCTCTCGCAGTTTTAAATGAAGTGGAAGGTGAACTTCGTGTCTGCTGTGGATGTGTGTTTATTCTGGCGAAATGTGTTTTCCTGTTTTGATTGAGCGCAGGCTTAAGAAAACACCTCTGTTACACACACACACACGCACACGCACGCGCACACACTCACACACACACACACACACACACACACTCACGCTCACTTGGCTTTTATTGGAGCAGACAAAGCACACAGTCAACCAGCTGGCCACACGACAACCACAATAACATTAACAAAACACTTATCTATCCAAACATATTAGCAGGCATTTAGAAATAGTGTGTTTGACTGCGTCCTTGTGTGCGTTTCTCTGTGTGTGTGTGTGTGTGTGTGTGTGTGGAGTCACACAGTCAGTCCTACGGTTCAAGGTCAAAGTGTTTTTTTTTTTTCCTTCCTCTCAGCCGTCTTCACTCTCAGTCTTTCTGACAATCTGCCAATTTCTCTGCTACATGTTCCTTCTCCGTCTCATCTCTTTCCCTCATTTGGCCTTTTGCTCCCTCTCTTTTCTCCTCCTCCTGTCTCTTTGTCGCCTCGCTCACCCGTCTGTGTCTCTCAGTGTGACTTTTCCATATGCTTCTGCTTCTCAAAGGAGAGCCTCCTCCTTCTCGGACGCTCCTTTTCTTTATCTGTGCCGCACCTTTTTTAAAAAAGATTTCCTTTCGTCCTTGCCTCCGTCCCCTCCATTTCTTCCACTTCTACCTCTTTTTTTTCCCTCTCTATCCCTCTAGCTCCCTCTCTTTGTTTCGCTCCCTCTTTTTTCCTGTCACCCCTCCCTTCCTCTATTGTCCTGGTTAATCTGGCCTGCTCTCCGGCTGTGCCCTCGTGTCCAAATGATGCATTAATCCAGGTTACCCAAACCCATTGTTTATGCTGTGTGTGCACCCCATGCCAATGCTCTCTCTCTCTCTCCCTCTCTCTCTCTCTCACACACACACACACACACACACACACACACACACACACACACACACACTCACAAAGGCGCCCCTTGTGTTGTCACGTCACGCAGGCTCAACACATGACAGACACACAAAAGAGCGATGGTGCTCCTGACATTGTTGAATGTAATCTCAGATCCTTAAACACTCGGCGTCACTGACAATAAATGAAGCCATCATTTCATTTCACAGCCAATTGGAATCAGCCTGAAAATATTCATAGGCGGTTTTCATGTGATTTATCACCCGGTGACCCTGCGACCCCTCGTGTGTTGCCCAGTGCAAATCTATCTGGCTGTTATCACGGTGGAATAACTCATTGTTTGATTCACTTTGCTCTGCCTGTGTTCTGTGATCAGCCTCCGCTGAAATCTGTATCCCAGATTCCTGGCAGACTTTCTTGATTCTGGATTATAAATGTCTGGTGTGATAAACCTTGATAAAGGTCAATATAGATCAGAGACTCCGGGGCTCTGCTGTTTGATCAATTATAAATTCCACCATCGCTAATATTCTCATCGAGTCCCCGGGGTATTTACAAATGTATTTAACTTATATTATTTGCAACAGTGATTAATTTCCCTGGGAGGTAGATCTGAGACGGTGGATGTTCTCGTGTGTGAGTGAGTGTGTGTGTGTGTGTGTGTGTGTAAAAGACACAGTGTCCTTGAACAGGCTTATTGCTGCAGCTGGAACATCATACGCTCCCCCCCTCCACACCTCCAACACTTCTCTCTCACACACACACACACACACACACACACACACACACACACACACATTACCGTCAGCCTCTCCAACCTATTCTCCCCACTTTCCTCCCATTTCTTCCCCCAGCTTAGCAGAAGATGGAGCGGGCGTGAGGTGGAGGACGGTGGTGAAAGAGGACCACTAAAGTGGGCTGACTTTTTTTTTTTTTTTTACGAAGCGTCATAAATCAGTCGTGGCGCACACAGCAGAAGTTTTTATCCTCGCGGCTCTTCTCTTCTTCTCACACGTGGAGCAGAGATGGAGGGATGAAGAGCCATACACATTTTGTATTTTGCCACAGCCTCAAAACCAAAGTGTAAAGCCCTGAAACAGTTCTGGTCCGACCCCTCGGAGTAATTAGCGCCTACAGATTTTGCATATTCTTCACTCCGTGCCCTCACACACACACACACACACACACACACACACACACACACACACACACACTCATATGCACACACACGTGAACAGATTTGTTCCTGTTTCATCATCGCATTTGGTTTTAACTCCCTCTTTCTCCTCGCTGTCTTCATGTTTTTTTTCCCTGTGTCTTTCCGTGCCTAGGAGAGGTGCAGAAGAAGCCTGAGGCTGCAAAATAAAACTGTTCTCATTCTTTCTGTATTGCTATATAACACACACACACAGACACACACACACACACACACGCTTGCTCCGGGGGCCCTTTGCATTGTTGCCGCAGGTCAATCCTTATGAAACGCCGTGAAATCATTTCTCAGCTCCATCCTCTTTTACAGTCAGTGCATAGATTCGTGCAGTCGGGTCTGACCTGAGAACTTAAGCAAAGTTCTGTGAATTGACTGACGTTTTAGCCTTGATTCCTATAGTCAGCCGAGGCCGGCTCCCTCTTGATTGAGCTTTCAAACACATTTGCAACACGAGCAGCTACACACCTTGGCTGGCGCTGCTGGAGCAGCCGCCGTACGTCTGACTCGGGTGTCTAAACATCGGACTTCACTGCGTTTTGTGCGCGCTCGGGTCGGATGTTTCGTCTGCGTCCCTTTTCTTGCGAGCTCAAGATGTTCCTATGATTCCATTTTGCAAGCGAATCATTTCCTGGGTGTCAGTAGAAGTTGTGTTTTCTGCTCCAGCAACGATATTGAAAAAGCTTCCACTGCATCCATTTGTGGGTTATTTGTCCAATCTGTTTGATGTCAGTCTCCATTCCGGTCTCCCTCCACTGCCTCTCCTTTCCTGTCTCGCTCTCTCTTCCTCGCGACATTCTCTCTCTTTACTTTTTGCTGTTATTATCTCAGCCCTGCATACCTTGAACAACCTCACCTCATTAGCTGTTCACATGGAGGAGAACATCCCCTTTTTATTCACGCCCCCATGGAGGGATAAACCAACGTGATGAAAGGAACGGGAAAGGGTTCACGGCCTGTGCGTCCTTCGGTTAAGGAAACGTGAAGGCTAATAACGGTGTCTGTTCTCGCCAGCTCTCCAGAGGCACTATTCTTGGTTTGGGCTGGCTTTGGCTTGGTTGAGCAGACAGTCGTGTGAGCGCGAGCAGGAAGGGGAAAGCCCTCTTAGAGCTGTGGTTGAACTTTTACTCTGCGAGAGAACCAAAGTAGGAAGAGGAAGGTAGCTTTACTCTTAAGTCTCCGGGGCTTGATGGGTTTCACCGTCTCTCTCTTTCCAACCCTTTTATTCTCTAACTCAGTTGCAGAGTAGAAAGTGAAACATTTTAAGAGTAAGACACAGCTATTTCTGCTTTGGCTATGCCGAAAAATCAATAGGAATATTTGTGAAAAAGCTGCGGCGTGTCCCTTAGTAGCTTCCTGACCCTCTGTACCCCGAACCAGTCTTATCTGCCTCTCCCAGCTGGGCCTGCGAGCATCAGAAGTGTGGAGTGGTATAAAACTCGGATGAAAAAAAAAGCGTGTGTGTGTGTGTGTGTGTGTGTGTGTGTGTGTGTGTGTGTGTGTGTGTGTGTGTGGGTGCACAGGTTTACGTACAGCATATGTGCTGTTTTATACGTGTAGTATATACAGCATGTGTCTGTGTGTGTGTATGTGTGTGTGTGTGTGTTTTACTGTACGTGTGTGGTCATAAACATGTCAGTGGCACTCAGGAATTGAAGGTGTGATGATCACCCGCAGCTGCTGCCGCCGCCGCCACGGCTGTCAAGCTCACACATACCTTGTTTCCGGATCATGATGCATCGGGTGCGAGCAGCGTAGTCTCTGACAGTCCAGGATGAAGGATGGAGAAGGACGACTCGCCACAAATACTTGGACGGTCACCGGAAGCCCAATCCAGAAGCTGCCGTTCTCTCTTTTCAAGCTGCCTCCCGAATGAATTTGCCATCTTTTCATGTTTGTTTCGCAGCAAAGTGGGTTTCGAATGGCCCTCCAAGAGAAGTGACAGAAATAGAAAAATCCACCGGGGACGTGTTATATCCCCGGAGGCATATACATTACAGGCACAATTATGTCGGAGGAGAGCAGGAGTTGTGCTCAGTGTTTCGACTAAACAGGCCTTCAAAGTGGGAAATGACTCCGGTTTGAACAGAGGTTCCAGAAAACGGCACGGCCCAATCCTTACGAGGATGAAGCACTTTCTTTGATCATTACTTAAGAGGCAAAAAGACCTTCTCTCCGTTTTTAATTTCTGCCCGTCTTACCTGGAACCGGAGGCTAGAGCGGAGCCGGGGAGGCGGCAGAAGAAAAGGCTGTGCACTTTGAAGTTATTGAAATGAGGGGAGGAACGGGCGGGAAAATACCAGGGAGAGCTCAGTAAAGTACTTGTTGAGCTGCTGGAGAGGTTCATCCAAACTGTCAGACTCAACTCCTCCGTCTCTGAAGTATTTTCGTGGACTTGAAAGTGGGAATATTTGATGTAAGCTTTGTGTCTCTTAGTAAATGCATTGTGCAGATGTACACCTGTGCAGAGGAAAAAAAAAAACAATTCGCCATGTCTGCTTTGCGTTAACCTGTTTGCTAACTCAACATGGTGTGGTTTATTCAGCAGCCAAGTGAGAAGCTGTCAGAATCCATTGATTCCTTGGATGAGGAGTCCCGCAACACCCTTGAAGGGCCTGTTCCAGCGCTCTCAACCCCTTTAGAGAGTGGCTGTTGCTGACAGGGTCAGACTGATGTCATCTGCAAGCAGGCAGGAGCTGACACCAGTGATAAGCGTAGAGAAAGCCCTCTGAATAGAGCCATGGGCATTGATGATGTTCAGCCTGTCAGGTTGTGGCAGGGCGTCGAGGCTTCCAGGGCTGCGTCCTCAAAAGAAAAGACGAGGGGGGAAGCGTCGACGTCGAGGTCAAAAAACGGAGGCCTGAAAGTACACGAGGAGCACGAGGGGAGAGAGACGAGACGAGCTCAGGGCTGACCTCCGTCTGTCCAACAGAGCAGAATCTTCTTGGTAATGAAAATAACAGCGTCGGGTTTGTTTATTCTGTCCGCGGCCTCTCTGTCGTGCATATAGATTGGACCGGCGTGGTGGTAGGCGGGGGTGTGAACGCGGAGCACAGGTGGCACGGAGCGAGGTGTCTTATTCTTTCTGTGTGCAGATGGACCTCATGCAATTTTGAGCAGCAGACATGAATGATACAATTACCGTTGTCCCAGGGTGCGAGCCAAATCCTATTTCCACCTTAATGTAGGAAATCGCAGCTTATTATTCTGGAAGAGTTGATTTTTATTTATTTATTTTTTTTTGGTGAGGTTCACATGCTTCTCTCCCCTCCCGCTGCGAACGAAAGCAAATTGGACCAAATGTATTCAAGATCTTCAAATTGAATAAAGAATGTCATTTCTTAATGTCTGTAATCCAGAATTGGGGGGGAAAACAGGATCCGCCTTAGGGGACAGAAAGGATTTGTTAACTATAATTCTGCTACGTGCTCGTTCGTAGCACGGGGTAGACGACTGGCTTGACTCGCTAATTCCTTTAAATTAGAGGTTAGATGTTTTTGCGCCTCTCGCCTAAATCGCTTCACAGCTTAATTTGAGCACTAGATCTGATAAGTGTTCTCCCATTACTCTGCTTCTCCCTGCTTAATATTTAGTGTGCGCCTGTGTGTGCTGAAGGGGGTTACGGTGGCCTGGAAGGGAAGGAGCTGGGTTCACGCTTGAATGTGTGTGTTTACAAAAAGGCAGACACGGAGAAGGTTTTTTAAACATTTTTTTTATTTGTATTTTAAATAATTACCGTGCAGCAGAATCGCTGCTCTGATGCATTCGGCTCTCGGGCAGTTTTATTGTGATTTAGCGGTTCTTTTCAGCAAATACTGTCTGTGTGGCGTGCGTGGCGAAGTGCAAACCCAGTTTTAACCGTTTGATTCTGAGCAGCGCTGACAGGTTTCACATCACACAGCTGGAACATGGAGAGTGCATCAGCAAAATACTCTTAGCTGAGGGTGCAACACAGAGTTCATGTGCGTTTGACATGGTTAATACGCAGCCGACTGCTGCACGGGGACTCTGTGATTGTGTGTGTGTATGTGTTTGTATGCAGTATTATTGTGGAGCGTTAATTAGCGCAGATACGTTTCCCATTTCATCTGCAGCCGAACATTCCCTGTTCACAAACCTTGATCAGCGTTCATTCATTTTAGCCCATTACAGCCCCCTCCTCTCCACTTTCCTCCCTCTCTCTCTCTGTCTGTCTCTCTCTCAGCTCGTAGACGTGTCAGCCATTAACCCGCTAATTTACACCGCGATGGGGAAAAGGGGGGAAGCGAGAGGAGCGCAGAGCCTCGGCACTTTCTTTTCCTCGTGCCTCCACATTCCCCCTAATAGCTAAATGTTTTCTGTGGCCTTGTTCGTGTAACGCCAGCTTTGGGAAGCTCATGATGACGGAGATGTTTTAGGATGAAATATGGCAAATTAAGTACCCTTAATCTGCCTTTCCTGTGTAAGATAATAGAACTTTGAATGATGGATCACAAGGTTTTTTTTGGGCGGGGGGGCGGAAGAGCCCACCACCAGATTTGCTGTCAAAATGTGTCAAAGTTAAAGAGCCCAGGTGTGCACTGATTGGGACTTATTCAAATAGGCTGACAAATTGCTTGTTTCAAGTGTGTCTAATCAGAGTTTGCACGCATCCTAATTCTTTGATAAGGCTGTTTGCTTTCAGTCGTTTATTCTGTTCTGTGTGCGTGTCGTGGAAAAGATTACATTAAAATTATAATAAGTGCCGTTTTAGAAGTTGGGATGGTACAAACAAAAAATGTAAGAGACAAATTTAACAGGAAAATAACAGACCGGAGTCGTCATCTCAGGCTCGTCCGGGAATAAATCTCCCACGTGACCTACTTGTACTGCGGCTGTTAATATACCTGTGACGACCGCACAAGTAAAAATGTGTGTGTGTGTGTGAAACACTGCGGGGTCCTGGGGCTCCTCCCTGTGCTGCATGTTTTAGATGTTTACCTGCCCCAACACACCTGATTCAAAAGAATGTAGAACATGCAGGGCAGGTACTGAAGAACACTGTGATGCTGTGACCTAAAATGTTTGCTTAAGGGCATTTTGTGGTACGATACACACTTGAAAGAGGAAATACAGCCACCGTAAGTGCCTCAATTCTGATCAAATATTTATAATTTGATTTAAGTGATGAGATAAACAACCTGCTAGTGTTAAAATTCTAATATTTTTCCTGGACGTGAATATCTTTTTAGATAATTTCCTCTCTTATCCACAGGCAGAAAGTAGGCCAGTGTCATACTATGGAGTGTAATTGTCACATTGCGCTACACACACACACACACACTACTGCTGGCCCAGTCATTCTCAAGGTCACGGTCCTCCCATCCTCCTCTCTGTTTGTCCCCATTTATCCAGTGTATAATGGGAAGTGCTGACTGGTTTACATACGTTTGACTCCCCCGCCCTCTCGCCCCATATAGGCCTATTGTAGGCGTACATACACGGCTACAGCCAGGCTTTTGTGTTTAAAGTTCTTTATGTGTATTGATTGTTGTCGCATTCCTCGTAGAGCGCGCCGACACCAAAGACCGAGCGCAGTATCTCAAATTTCATTGAAGTCGTTCGTGGTGCGAAATAGGTGTGTGAGGCAGAGCGTCGAGGTCAGCGGTGGCGGAGGATGTGCTCGTGTTTTTACCTCCTCCACCCGCTCTTCTTTATTAGCTGTGTGCAGCCGTATTAGGACTCACCCTGGGGAGGAGAGGAAATAAATTAAAAATGTGCAGGGGCAGTGAGCCTGACCGACACATTCATATTTATTGTGCCTTCCTGGACTTTATGTGTGTGTGTGTGTGTGTGTGTGTGTCTGTTTGTGGCAAATATAGGGTTAACGACTCCCAGTGCCTGGGGTCTATAGCTGCCGTAACCCTGTCAGTTAGTGAGGCCAGGTAATTACCTCAGAATGACAGGTCTGGAGGGCAGTGTGTGTGTGTGTGTGTGTGTGTTTGTGATTGTGTGTGGGTGTGTGTGTCTGGATGTGCTTGAGTGTACAGTAAATGTGCACAGAAGAGCGTAGATGTGCATGCTTGCAGTTCTGTGTGTGTGTGTGTGTTTCTTGGGGGGGGGGTAGCGGAGAGAGATAGATGGGAGATGGATGGAGAGCGGCAGCATTTCTTATCCCATTCAATTCAATTAGACAGGATCTATTGACGTGCCGCGGAGGACCACCTGCTTGCGTATGCAAAGCACACAGCGAGGGGCTTTTTCGCTTGACAGCTACACCCAGATGCACCCCTCCCCTAAGATCAGCACATATTGTTAGCGGGTAGACATTATTTTCCTCCGAACACATCTCTTCCTATCAGGCGTTCCTGTGTCTCCTGTTTGTCTATTGGCGTGCATCTCTTTTTTTTTGTTTTCATGTGTGTGTCGTCCTCGCAGACTTCCATATCAGCAGCTGTTGTTATAGGTGTAAAGTGATGAGCCTCACTGGGGGAGAAGACAAAGAGTTTTTACTGCCATGCCTGCGCTAATGATCGCAGACATTTCCTTAACAACTTTTCTACTTATCTCTCCCTCCAGGCCATTTGTTTCTTTTCCACGCTCCACCGCTTTTTCAAATGCATCCACTGTCCACTTACGTGCTGTGTTTTCTGTGCCGTTCGTGCTCCTGACTAGGCGTACGCCATCCGAAATGTTTATTGTACGCCGCCCCGTGTCCCCCGGAGAATTTAAGCTACTCAGCTCCCGTCATGGTTCTACCGCTGAGGTGGGATTTATCCAAGTATGTGTTCAAAACGATGCCTCCAGCGCAGCACATTACAACGCCTTAATCCTCGGTGGGTTATACAGAGGAAGAGAGGGGAAGGAAGAGAAAGATCGAGGACGGGAAGGACACAAATAAAAAAAAAAAGGTGCAGGAACAAAGGCAGAGGAGTGGGAGGGAGGAGGTAGAGAAGGAGTAAGAAGGTTGGAAGATTAGGACAGAATCAGGGGAATGACTACAGAAGTCACAACTGGATTACATGTTGTGTGTAGATCCGGTTATCAGAGACTCTATTAACGTGTCCGCTGCACTGCTGCGGCAGACAGAGAGCTGCAGAACATGATAACGTTCAGCAGAAAAAACAAACATCTTATATATGTGTCTGGTTTAGGATCATTACAGCCGATTCCAGAAGTGTTTATTATCCTATGAGTTGTACAATCACATGTCACATCCAATCAAAATGTGAAGAAAGAGGAGAAGGCGCGCTCATCTGAACTGGTTTTTGAAGTTTTGTATTCATTTTCACACAAAGCCGATTGTTGGAGCTGAAGAGCAATTGTGCTTTTCTAGAGCCTGAATTATTCTTTGACCTTGATTCATGAAAAATAGGAGTGACAGATAATGTTGTGGACGAGTAATAGAGGAGCTTATTAGCTGTCCTCCTGGGCAGCCAGTGTCGAGTTTAAGTGCCACAGTTGTATCGTCTTTGTAGCGAGTCTAAATTGGTAGTAAGAGCAATTACTGAGATATGAACTGTCAGTCTCTCTGGGAGGCTTTTTTTAGTAGAATACTTTCTCTCCTAACATACAATACGGCATATATTTTGTATAAAGGTTTGAAAGTATTGGGTTGTGTGAATAAATAGAGGGGTGAGTGTTCTCGTGAGAGGCTCAGAGTGAAATGAAGAATGAGAAAACAGAGTATTTGAAGTGAGGGAGTCGATCTGGAGGAGAGGTCGGATCAGGGCTGTGACTATGAGGAGAGACGGAGCGTTTGTTGAATTCTGTGTCCGTCCCTCTCGCAAAACAACCCCGCGGGCCGGATCCCGCTGCCTTTAGTCTTGTATTACTCAACATACTCTGCAAACAAATGGTTGATTTTGGTCAATTCTGCATAACTTGAGCACTCAGCGTTGTATTTTCCAGATCCTGACAGTATCCACGCTTCGCACTGGATGTAAACGACTGTCTGTGTTGGAGAATCGTCTTAAATATGAGTGTAATTCCTCGGGAGACTCAACCTCCGACGTCGCCCCACCCCCCACCCGTCTCCCCTCTCCATCCTATCCTCTTTTCTGCCTGTTGACTTCTTGAGAAAGAGAGCGTTATATCTCTCCTGACCACACATCACGCTTTAATCTCATTCATGCTCCCTATTTTTTTTTGTTCAGAGTCGGCAGTCACCGGTCTATTTGAGGTACTTTAGCAACCCCCCCCCCCGGGCTTGAGCTTTTTTTTTGAGCTCTAATTCTGTCTTTGTGCACCACCTTTGGTCCCGTGTTCACAATAAGGGAAACTAATTTAAAGGGCTTCCAAGTGTAATCTTTTAAGCTACACCTCTACTCCATAATACCGCCGCTGTGATTGCCTGTGAGGGGCTATTTAAGACGCCTGTTTCTGGGACTAAGACATTTCATAATCACTCTATGATCTCGTTTCATGAGCTTAGGAGTCCTTCATTCATCGGGGGGCTCTGTCGGGGTGTAACAGCAGGTTTCATGTTAATGTTTAGCGTCAAGCACAAGAGACGTCCTAGCGAGTGACGTGTATTCACGTTGCGAATACAAATATTTTCAGTTTACATACTGGAAAATGCTTCCAAATTTATATTTAACGGGGCTCTGTGCAACTTCTGTGTTGAGCTGGAAGCCATGTTTTTTTCTAAACCGCCACGGTCAGGAGATTACGTACAGTCACATTCTTTGGACTGTCGTGGAAAAATCCAAACCCAAGTCCCTCACAAAGAAGTCCACAGTCCAGCAGCATTGAACAACTTATAAGAAAAAAATGTCCGCAGGCTTGTAGAGGCAACTGAGAGATGTGGAAGAGGCTCGGTGTGTAAATCTTGCGCAGAGGTCTCTGAATCAAAACCAGAAGAAAAGATTTACGTAGCGTGCGATCGTGGGAGGTGTCATTGTTAAAAATCAGGTAGAAACTACTCTTTCCTCTCTGACTCCTTTGGAAGTTAAAGCCACAGCGGCTGCACAGCTAACTGAGGTAGCGAGCTAACGGCGGCTACAGCTAGAAGCGTTCACTCTGGTATTACGCCGCCCTCTGTTTGTGTGGACTGACTTTGCTTTGCGGCCAATTCGTCTATACTGCAGCTTCAGTTAAAGAGATAAAGAAAATCTTGTTATGGAGACATCTGATCTTTTCGTCAGATGTGGGATTCTTGTCATCATTTGTCGTCGATGACTGTAAATGTAAATTTGTGTATCAGCAGTGATGGGATGTTAGCTCGCGGCAGGATGAGTCACATCACATCCTGTAGTAAAATGTGGAGGCAGAGAATGAAAAGGAGGTTTTTACTTTTGGGGGAGGGTGGGGAGAGAAAAAGAGAGGGGATCTAATCCAGAGCTGTACTCCCCCCCCCCTCCCCCTCTCTCCCTCTCTCTCCCTCTCTCTCTCTCTCTCTCTCTCTCACTCATTGCTGCTTCCCCAGACAGATTACTGGGCTTTGAAGGCGCCCTCTGCAGAGGCAGAGTTTTGAAATGGGGGCCATTGGATGGGATAGAGAGCGGGGGAGGCTGGTGGTGGAGAGGGGATGGGATATAACTCAGAGAGGGAGATTAGTATTGCTGTGGTGTGTGTGTGTGTGTGTGTGTGTGTGTGTGTGTGTGTGGGGAGGGGCTGTCACACACAGAGTGGCAGAGTGAATAGTTTGAGTCTTTATCGGTGTGTGTTTTGTGTACTGTACGTTCCCATGTGCAGGTATTTATTCAAAGTGATAAACGTTTGAAAGGTGTGACAGCGCCTGCTCTCACCGTTCCTCCTCCGCCTCCTTCTCTCCCCTCACGCTCCCTCCCTCCTTCCCTCCTTCCTTCCTTCCTTCCTGCCGCTCCACTCCCCTGTGACGTGGTATAGTTATAATCCACTCAGACATGTTCTGATGTTTTGGGATTTTTTTTTTTTTTGTTGTTGTTGCTTGCTTGCTGTTGAGTGTTGGCACTCACCCACTCACTCTTTCTCTCTCTCTCTCTCTCTCTCTCTAAATCCCTCACTCTGTCTATTTCTGCTTTCCCCAGAGAAAGAGAGGAAGAGGATGGCCTGCCGTTTGTGTGGCAGCCATTATGTGAATCTGCTGTTTGTTTATTTGTTTGTCTCTGTTTGTTGGTTCGTCTGTGTGTCTGGTGGAAGACGGCTGCACGATGATGTGTGTCTTGTGTGTCTTGTGTGTCTCCTCTGCTCGGTATGCACACACCCATCTGAGCGCATGTATTCTGTCAGATGGAGAGTCAATATTGTATCTGCTTGTAGCGTGTTGTCGTATGGCTTTGTGTGCGCGGGCGTCTGCTGGGTGCTGCGTGCGGTCCACAGTAGGTGCTCCGTGCTCACTGCAGGCCAGGTGCGTCTCCTCGCCGCTTCTCCGCTTTCCCAGAGCAGCGCGGGCTCGTTTGATCTCGGGACGAGCCGAGTGTTTCTTCTTCTGACGGCGTTTCTGCCTGCCAGTTAAATCCAGCAGCAGAGTGTCAGGGGACCAGCGTGAATGAATATAATGCACTAAACTGATAAACCGACAGACACCACACCGTACATGTGTTGCTCTGGTGATCGATCCTAACAGAATTTGTTTAAAACGTTGTGTTGGACGTGGAGGCCGAGCGACAAACCTGAACACTCAACACAATCCGACTGAGCCTGTCGAGGAGTCCACTTTCATATTTAATCATGATGCTGTCACCTGTTGAACCTGTTGAACGGTGAAATGTTCCCAACAGGTGTTTTTATTTTTGATCTTTTGGAGCATTTAACGACAAAAGTCAGTGCAGTGAATGAGGTAAAACATGAAATATATTGTCTTTTTTGAATTTCGTTTTAAGCAAGTGTGACGACTACACTTTGTCCTCTTTTATTGAGTCAAAAACGTAGAATTTTGCACAAAAATATTGTAAGTATTGACAATTGTTATTGATTTATTTCCAGTTTGAACCAAGATTCAGGCTTCATATTGGGAAAAGTCACACAAAATGCCAATTTCTACTTAGTGTGTTGTTAAAAATGACTTCTGACAGAGTGACTGTGGTTATTGATGGGAGACCCAGAGGAGTGAAGACTGATAATGACTTTGTGCTTCCCTCCACGCCGACTAAACATGCTTATTATAAGCTACAGTTACCTGAATCTGTGAATATGTGGAACATAAACATCAGTGAAACAAACAACTGAACTCTGCAGCTGTGAGTTACAGTGTTTGTATCTGTGTCGCTCTCGTTGGTGTCTCGTCTTTAGATGTAAATTTGGATTCAGCCGGGAGTCACACAGTAGATTATACTCTGTGGTTTGGGCGCTGACGTCACGCATCCGTCCTGTTGCAAAATGTTTTTTTTTCTTTCATGGCGGGCGTCGATCTACAGCCATGAATGGATTAGCAGAATCAGGTCGTGCTGTCCAATCCTGTCGTCCTCTGTTTCGTTTTCCTTTTTTTTTTTTTTTTTAACCCTTTTTGTTGCTGAATAAACATCTAAACAACCAGCGTCTGCCTTTTTTCACAGAGCCAGCCATACCTCCCAGGCGTGAGAGTACCCACAATGCAACACGCCGCGTTGCTAATCCTATTGGCTGCTGACGAATCACCGGCATTCTGCAGTATGCGTCACCGTCGAGCAGAGTGCCAGGACAGAGCGAGGCTAAATGCTTAACTACACCTTAAGCTTGTCAGATATGAATGAGCTGGAGGACACAGAATGGAGCCGGACTGAGACTAGTGGATTTCTGATGGTGTGCAGGAGTGTGTGTGTGTGTGTGTGTGTGTGTGTGGTTTCTTGAATTTGTGTGTGTCTCTCTTGGGGGGGGGGGGGGGGGGGGCTGTGATTCCCTGTGCAGCACGGTGTTGCTGCTCCAGAGTACTCTGATTACATTTCTATAGCTTACATTAACTTTGTTTTACTGCCCTCTGAGTTTTTAAAGCAGGAGCGGAGCGTTGGACTAAAGAGAAAGTGTAAAAAAAACAGAAGACGGGAGGAGGTGCAGCCAGAAAAGGAGGCAAATGGAGAGACTGCTGCTTCCAAACTATTAATAATCCGACAGCTAATTGACCGTGACTTCTTTTTCCCAGAGTAATAAATGCAACAATACCCGTGTTCTGCCATTTAACTGCAGCTACTCTGCAGCAGAACACCCCCTCCTCCCCCCCCGGAAAAAGCAGCCAGGCATCATGATTCCCGTTTAAGAACAAACACAGCGACAATGCTACACATGAAAATAAAGCTGAATTTACCTCCGTCGACTTGGTTACATGGGTACAAAGAATACGAGGGGGTAAAAGGAGGAGGAGGAGGGTTCAGGGCCCAGGATTTAATTTCCGCTTTGCACTGTGAGATAAGTCAAGCTTAATGAGCTGACAGAGAGAGATGGAGGGAGCAAAGGAGGGGGGGGAAGCTGTGAGAGCAGGGGAGTGAAGAGGAGGCGAGAGGAAGGGCAGGGAGGGGAGGGAGGGGAGGAGGAGGTGACGGGGGGGAGGAGGAGGTAAGTGATTGTGGATTGTGGAAAGAGGGGGTATCCTGCAGATCCTGTCAGGCCTGGAGGAGAGGAGAGCCGCGCAGGCAGAGGTGATGAAGGAGAGAGGGGTAAAAGTCTTCTGTCAGCGCTGGGATCCCTCTGTATAAACTGTGTGTGTGTGTGTGTGTGTGTGTGTGTGTGTGTGTGTGTGTGTGTGTGTGTGTGTGTGTGTGTGTGTGAGGTCAGGATTTTTCATTATGTCACCAATACAAAGTGTAGACAGGCAGTTTTCACACAATCATCAGGAAGGTGTTGAACGATTTTTAAACGTTTGCCTTTGTGTGTGTGTGTGTGTGTGTGTGTGTGTGTGTGAGTTGTGAGTTGTGTGTGTGTTGTGTTGTGTTGTGTTGTGTGTCTATAGAGGCTCTCAGATGAATCCTGGTGATTCCTTCTGTGCTGACAGCAGCTTGAGAACTTTTGCTGACAGCGGCTTATTCACAGAGTGTGTTTTGCTTTGTTTTGTTTTTCATCTGTGTGTGTCTGCTCGCTTCTGTTCTTATGGGATTCTATAGTTTGTTTTTTTTATATATATAGTGTGTTTTTTCATCCTGTAGTAGTTTTCAGGTACAGATGTTGGAGGGCTGCGACTGCTGATTGTTTACATTCGCTATAAATCTGTTGGTGTTTCAGTCTCAGTCTTGTTTTGTCCACAACCTGAAGACTTTATTGTCATTTAAGGAGCAATGAAACCAGAAAGTTTTCACGTTTAAAAAAGCTGAAATCAGAGAATCCTGATTAACCGGTTATCAAAAAAGTAGTCGATTAATTAATTAATCATTGCAGCTCTCCACATGTTAGATTGGAGGGATGTTAAAGGAGAAATGTGACTTGAAATGTGTGTTTTTGTGTCTTTTTCTGGCCTGAATCTGTTTTCCCTCGCCTGTATTATTTCTATTTATTTAAAGCAGGATGCGGGAGGTCAGAAACTGTAACAGAGATGAAATTAGCTGGCAAAGACTCGAGGCTAGAGGTCGACGGCAGCAGGAGGGACGAGAAAGGAAAAGCGCTATCTTGAAAGCGGGTGAAAGGTCACGCGTGGAGACTCAGTGGAGCTGTCCCGGTGCTGTTTGTAAAGCCCAAACACCAGGAGCTCTCCGTGGTGCTGAAGCCAGCGTGCGCTCCCTCTGCCTCCGAGACAATTGCTGAGCCGTATTGAAGTCGCTTCACATTATTGCAAGGTGCCAATAAATCCTCCCTTTATTAGACCTCGCGTATTGATCCATTCCTTCCCTCTCCTCACATCTCTAACTCTCGCCGCCAGTTGCTGCCTAATCCTCGCTTTTTTTTTTTTTCTATTTTTTTCCCCCGCTTCCTCCTTCTTCATAATTCGTGGGGAAATGTCAAACTGTATCTCTGTTGCGAGTCTGTGAGCTCTGTGGAGGGGGGACGGTCTGAGGCTGGAGATGTTGGGGGGAGCGGTTTGACCCCCTTCTCTGGGGCTTAGAGAGAGAGATTTGCCTAAATGCCAGCAGAGCTTTGATGGTTGCACTGATAGGATTGAAGCAAGGGAATGATATTTACATTTACTCCATTATGGGCCCCGCACGGTCAGACGGAGATGCAGCTAATTATCGAGGCGCCAACAGTGTTGATAGTTTGTGCGTTACTGCTGCGTGTCCCTTTGAAGGCATGCGTTAGTGAGTAAATGTCTTCTTTGTGTTGCTTGATACTGATACGACGTTTGCATGCACACAGGCACGTATCTGAAAATGCTAAACAGGTGGGAGATAAGCTTGAGTGATTCGCTGTGCGGGTCGTGAGCATACGTGCCAACTGTGTGTGTGTGTGTGTGTGTGTGTGTGTGTGTGTGTACTCTCCTTCAATAATGTTCCCCCCAAGATGTGACTCTGGATGTGTGATGACTTGTGGGTTTGTGCATGTGTGTGTGTGTGTGTGTGTGTGTGTGTGAAGGTGTGGGTGTGATGTTAATCAGGCTGTCACGCAAAGACAGAGTCCTGCGGGGAAAAGCCTGTTGTGTCTGGAGTTCTCCACAGGACTCCCCCCTCACAAACATGCAGCGCATACACAAACCCACACATTTATATATATTTATATATATACACACACACATACACACACAGCCGCTTTCTCTTTGTCATTGTTTTCGTCCTTTTTCCAGCCCCAAGCTGTAGGATCAGATCTCGAAAAAGTGTCTTTAAGTCAGGCTGTGGGTTGATCGGTTGGTTGGGAGCACGTAGATACAGACGCAAGAAACATCGTCGTCTTCATCAGATTCCTTTAAAAGTCTCTCTTAAAACATCAAATTGCACTAAAACAAAGAAAATACTTACAGCTCTTACAAAGACTAGCCTCGGCTGTATGTTGTGTTCAGTGCTTTACACCAAATATTAGCGTGCTGAGGGAAGCGTGCGAAGCTGGTGAACACGATGAACATTATACCTGCTAATAAATCAACATGCTAACATCGTTGTGGGCTTGTTATCATGGTGATGTTAGCATTTAGCTCCAAGCTCCGCTGTGCCTAAGTATTGGTATGATCCTGTCATTAAAGGAACACCTGTTTGGACCGGTTTTGTGTTTTTTAAGTTGCTAAGATCACGCTGGCCATTGTAGTTCACAGGAATCAAGGTCACCTGCGACGAGCGCAGGTCAAAATACAACGAAAGCGAGGGGCGAAAACACAAATGAGCTGCTGATTACTCTCAAAATTCATTTATTTGATTAAACTTTTAACCTGTTTTTAATTTAAAATACTGATTAAATGTCAGATTTACACACACACACAAAAAAACATATTCAGTCCAGTGTTTGAATAATAAATGACTGCAGTGAATGAAGCTAGAAAATAATAAGACAAAGCAGGTGAGATAAAAGACGACGGGGTGACAATGAGAACTAGCAGGGGGGCGCCGCAGCATGATAGAGGGGAGTAACAGCTTCTTCCAACGCCTCCTCTCACACCCAGCACAGCTGTGTGCGACTTCACACACACACATCTGTACACACACACACACACAGCAGAGCCTTGAAGGACTATGTCACACATGTTGTCACACATGTTCGAACCGGTAAAGCCGCTCACACACACACACACACACACACACACTGACGCTCCCTCTGACACTTACACTTCCGAGGCGTCTCTTCCTCGTGGTCACGCGAGCGCAGACACATGAACACTTGTAATGTGCGTGCCACCGACTCTCTGTCACGCACACACACTCACCTCAGGGCTGTAATTTGTCTCCTCTTATCCATTAGTGCAGGTGGGGAGAAACAGGGGAGAAATGGGAGCGGTGAAGTCACGGTGAGATATGGTTTGTTGTCGGTAGCTGCAGGACTAGAAAAGTATGACACAGAGAGGAAGATATCAATAGGACATCTGTGTGTGTGTGTGTGTGTGTGTGTGTGTGTGCAGCATATGCAGGATCCTCAGCATGTCTCCCCGTTTCCTCCGCCGTGCGTGCCCCCCCGTGTAAAGGCGAGCGCTAACAGACAGCGTGCCCTGAGGCTGTAAAGGCCAGTGAACCTTTGGTATTTGCATTATTAGATGTCCGCTTGTATCTTCTTTACAGCTGTCAGGGTTACGCTGCAGAGGGTAGACACTGGCATTTCTGACTGTCCAGTTAGCCTCGACCTTACATCTTTTTTTCTCTGTTGCTGCTTCCTCACATCAACACACACACACACACACACAGAATACTGTTTTCGCTCGGGAGAAGACTTCCTCGTCTCCTTTCGCCGGAGATAAGTTGCTTGCACACACTCGAAGCTCTGTTTGATCTACATTAAAGTGGATATGCCGCATTCTGTTGAGCATAGAAAATAATCCGATCAATTATTAAAGCGAGCGCATTTACATTCGCTTTGAAAGAGTAACAACAAGTCGCCGTCGTCAAAAGCGACTACCAGGTCCGGTTGTCACTGCCGGGGAGCAGTGCATGGTGGGTAGAAGGTCACCATGTTCTGAGAATCAGCTGCTTCATTTCCCAGAGTGCTGCTTGAGTGACTGCATCGGTGTGTGTGTGTGTGTGTGTGTGTGTGTGTGTGTGTGTGTGTGTTAGAAGTAGAGTGAGTGATGTCAGGGCCCTGAGCGGACAGCCTTTTTTCAGCTGCTGTTAATCACACTCCATCTCTGACAGAACATCAGCGCTGAGGCCTTTACTGTACTCTCCACCTCCTCCACCCGACACTTCAGGCAGCGCTTTATCTGTTTCTCCACCGGGTCTCCGTTCCTCAGCTGCTGCTGTTGTTTTTTGTTAGTTTTTTTTTTTTGTCCTACACAATCACAGGGGATGCTGATAGATCCATCTCCAATCATTCATTCGCTAACGAAAAGTGTCACAGCCTTAACCTGAACCCCTCTAACCTCTCGTCCTACACCTCATTCATGATTAAGACGTGTTGGCATGTCCACTGTTTGTAATACTGATGATCCACACAGATCTCAGATCAGTTTCACCACAACTTGCTGCTGAGAAATTAAGATCAAACCTATTTTCTTTTACGCATTGAGAACAGAGGGCTGCATTAACAGGCAGCTTGGTCAGTGGCCCAGTGCTTCAAACTACGGCGCTGTAGGTGCCCTGCAGCATAATATCTTGAGCTGTACAATAAAACAAGCAAATAAAGTCACACCAGGAGGGGTCAGACGTGAGACAAGGTCAAGTCTGGACTTTAAAGGGACAATCCATAATAATTCAGTTAGAAACATTCATAAAATCAACTAAAATCAGCAACAGAATGTGAGGAAATCACAGTTTTGACATCATGATGTTTTGTTTTGTTTGGAAAGCTAACTAGCTAGCCCCAGCGTGTCCCGGTCTAAAGCTCCTGTACTCGCGCTGTGAACGTCATCACACATTTGGACCCTGAGCTCCCTGCGCAGACCGCTAGCTGCCAGGCTAACTGAGCTAACAAGCTAACTGCAGCTACAGTCAGAGGCAGTTAGCGGGTACTCTGCTGGTGTGCTGCTCCTTATTTGCTTTGAGTCTGATTTTGACGATCGGCTTACTCTGACACATTGCATCTTTAACCAAACGTCAGTGTTATTTGCGTTTGACTTATTTTGAAGTGATATTCATTATTGCCAGCTTGACTGCACGTGCAATACTGACACTAGAGGAGTAAGAAGAGAGTCGTAGTTTGAAGCTTAGTGTTGCTGCATTTGAGTAGTTTGGAGTGAGAACATGTTGATGATTATATATGCAGTATGACCAGAAACAGAACTACATTAGAAACCATCCAAATAAAGGCAAGATTGCAAAACAAGTCATTTGAAGGCACCACCTTGGTCTTTTGGATCTTTTTTGGCCCGTCTTTGCTTGTTGTTGTCGAGTGTGTCTTGTTTTTATCTCGGGGGACTTCCATGTTTGTCACAGTTCACACTGAAGGCTCTGTACTACTTGCCATAAGGGACTACTACTTGTTATCTTGACAGGCTCGTAGTGCTGCTGCCCATACGCCATATGGCGCCGGGACGCAGACCAACACAGTTACAGAGGGAGGGACAGATGTACCGAAGGAGATTCAGTAATGGTGAAGTGGTAGAGAGGAACGTAGGACTGGATAATTTCATTATAGCACAGCGAGTCTCTCGCAGCAATGGGCAGCAGCGAGAGTAGAGTTGATACAATGTGAAGGCTGACCTTCTCAACAGTTAGTGCAGTTTAGATACACATTCATCCACACGCAGTTAATACGCCCACAGTCCCTGAATAGCTACATGTCCAAGTTTAATTTCTCCCATGTGCTCATTTGTAAGGAAATGAACATCGTCTGCTATTGATATCACGAAAAGGTCACTGCAGCATCTCGTCTCCGAGCAACTTTCAGATGGTTTTGTTGTTTTTTTTTTTCCTGTTTTAAACAAAGTTGCGTGTATAACTCCACACTTTTGCTGAACTTCACCACCCTCCCCCCCAACAAACCCATCTCCTCCTCCACCTCCTCCACCTCCTCCAGATGGCGAAGCCCATCACCGTTAACAGGCAGAGATGGGGAGAATGAAAGAATAGAGAGATGGGGATAGCGGGGCAGGAAGTCCATGTATTATTAATCATGAGTAATAGAGACTTGTATGGCTGTATACATTATTGAGGCCAGGTCCTTCCGAGGGCAGTTAAGCTGAAGTGGCGCTTGGTTTAATGGATTGGGACAGAGTCTGGCTTGAGAGCACATTTACTGAGAGCCTGGTGTAAAGTTAGCACCTGTTTAAGTGTTTGATTCTGAACTTACCTCACTCCAGTGTGGCGCTAACGTGTGGGAAAACAAGCTGGGGAAGTTAGAAAATTCACAGCTGACTACAGTAGAAAATGAAAATGAAAAAACGCATTCTTTCGTCGATGGATAGATCATATTTTGAAGTTTGTTTTAAAGTGTGACTTTTAGCGATAAACTCATTCTCATACGACTCTGCAGCAGGCCATTGTTTGCTGCGTGCCGAGCGCCAAACAGCGATGAGACAAAGTTAGTGTTTAGCTGGGGAACATATTGAAGCATTTATCAGCGTCAACGTCTTTCAAAACACCAACGTTAATATAATATGTCAGTGTTGTGTTCTCGGCTCGATCCTCTGCCCTCCGCGGCAGCCAAAAAATAAATTAATCCAGCTGGCAAAACTCTGTAAAGACTTTTATGAGCTCCTTTTGTGTTCCAAATTGTTTTTTGCTCACAAGTCGCTTTATGTGGCTTCCTTTGAGAGATGATGGAAAACTGGTCCCACATACTTTTCTGGCTGCTAGCTTTGTGTGTGTGTGTGTGTGTGTGTGTGTGTGTGTGTGTGTGTGTGATTTTATTGTTTGTCTTTACCTGAAGCTGGGTGTTCTTTGTAATGTTTTAATTTCAGGGCTGTTACTGATGATACCACCCATCCAGAAACAATTATAGAAAAGCAGAAGTCAAAAATAAAAACAACAGAGTCTGCACATTAGATTATGGTTCCCTGAACATTTAGAACCGCCGCATGTGACGTTTCAGGCCCCTCGTCAGACATAAAAACAAGCGTAGAGACTCATCATACAAGAGCCATGTGATTACAAGAATCCCAAAATACAAGAAACACATTGAAAGACACAACTTATTATTCATTTTCTTGTTTGTTTTATACGTTCTTGTGCAAGAAACTGCTCCTGAAATGCCTCGTCAGTGGTCCCTGAACTGTTAAATGATCTTTAAGTTCTCAGCATTACAAATTTTGTAACTATGCACAATGAGCCCTGAAAAGTACTCATATGACTTATATGAATTGTATTAAATGTGCACAAAACACCCTGCTTCTCCTGCATTTAGATCATTTTCCACATGGAAGACATTTCATATGATGACAAAAGAACAAGTTTCATAAGATGGTACAAACTTCTCAGGTGCATCAGTATTCAGGATTAAGCACCGTGTTATAAACTCTTTTGCCTGACGCTCAAAAATACCCGGCACTCGCTGAACATGAATCACAGCACACCTGTGTGTGGCTGCCTGTCATGCAAGACTGCAGGAGCCCTGTTTCATACTCTGCTGCCGCTGAGCACACACACACACACACACACACAAACACACACGAACACACACAAACACCTCCATGTCACACACAAACAAGCGTGTGCATTTTTGTCTGGATAAACTCTTAACATGCGACTCGGCGGACTGTTGAGCTGTAACGATAATCTGTCATATTTGCTGTCTGATACGATCCGCCCGCCGTTTTATGGTGTGTGGTCTTAATATCTTGCCTACCTTTCTTTTTTTTCACAGCCGAGATCTAATCTGATATTATTAGTATTGTTTTTTTTCTGGCCCGCATTAGCATTCAGCGCCGGCTTCCCTCCCGCTTCATGTGTAGGTGTATAAAAACACGACACTGACGCAGACAATCTGATTTGAGGGCTGTTGAGAATCTTAATGTGTTTGCTGTTGCATAAGCGACCTATACTTCGTCTGTATCGGCTGACTTTGTACACACACACACACACACACACACACACACACAAAGCTGTTGGACTGTGCAGCTTGGAGAGTGTGAATGTTGGTTTGAGTGGGAGGAGTGTTGGGTGATCCTCTCAGCTCAGTGGCAGGTCCTGTCATTGGAAAGAACAGTATCACTCTGCATTTACATTGATCCTTATTAGGCCTGGAGATTAAACCCCTTTGCAAGTGTGAGCTAGCTGCGGCTGCAGCGCCTCGGAGTTTCACCGCTTACCACTCGTACATTGGCCTAAACACACACGCACACACACAGAATCACACACACTGTCACACACATAAGCTCTCTTAGTCACTCAACACTCTTGCAGTCATGCTTCGGTGTTAATCTAGGACGCGGCCACCGGGAGACATTTCAGTCTCAACCTTTTTTTTTTTTTTCTAATTCACACTTTTACAGCAAGTCAGAGTTTCTTAGAAATATATTTGGCTTGCAGGAAATTCCAGCTTGTGCAATTCAGCTTTTAGAGCAATTAAGATTTTTTTTAATCAGCAGAAGTTGCGTTGAGAAATATTATTCCTTTCTTTTTTTTTTTTGCAATGAAAGCATCAGGTTGAAACCAGAAATAGATTTAATTTTCATTCATTAATTTTCGTATCTATAACTTTGTTTTATCGCTGCGAGCAGCAGCAGCAGCCGCAGGCAGCGGCGCTTCAGCCACCAATCACACGCCTCCGTCCTCTCAGAGAGGAGGAGGCGTGTGCAGCTGACTGCGATGGGATGGATGGGGGTCTCCAGGGTAACAGGACAGGTCACGCAGTGTTGTCATGTTGTACAGTTTCCAATTATATTATGGGCTGTTTGTTTCCTAACCCTGCGATGGGGTGTCACCCTGGCAACTAGCCAGCGATGCGGAGCGCAGGACCGCAGCACCTAGACAAGAGCACCTGTGTGTGTGTGTGTGTGTGTGTGTGTGTGTGTGTGTGTGTGTGTACTTCAGTTTGCATGTGAGTCACACAGGGGACCCACATGAGAGTACAGAACAGGGAAGGTGGGGAAATGGAGCACTTATACACACAGCCTCAAGCACAAACAGCATTCCTTTTTTTTTTTTTTTTTTTTTTAAACAAATTTCCATATCCATTAAAATTCCCATGCACTCTGCGACATAAGAGGCTTTAAAAGTGAGATGACTTTCAATTGACAGTTTTTTTTTGTTTTTTTTTAAAGGGGAGCCATCCACATGTGCCTCTGAGTACCTTTCACACATCGGTTCGTATCACATCGTTCTGTAATGTCGGGATGAATATGGATGTGCCTGCTGGAGGAGATACGTTCGAGCTGAAAGTGAATGTGTGTTGCTGAATGTGCGTGTCACTACCATTAGGTGTTATCTGCCTCTGCCTCGCGGAGTGCCTCTTTACTGATAATGCAGGGTTTACATTGTCTCCCCCATAGGGCCAGGAGGCTGAAATCACAGGGAATATATATTCACACTTAGACGTGGAGGGGAAGAAAGAGGAGGCAGAGTGAATGTTGTTCGCCGGACACGTTGCGTATTCTACAGAGAGAGCAGAGATAGGAATCAGGGTGTGTTTCTGTTCTGATATGGACGAAGAGCCGCAGAGCACAGACCAGAGCACAGATGGGGGGGGGGAGGAAGAGAGGGAGGGGGGAGTCATGAGGGGAGGGAGGAAGAGAGAGGTAGCAAGAGCGAGCAGGAGAGCATCAGAGATACAGATCAGGACCTGGAAGCTGTTCTCCTGTGTCCTGTCATAGATGAGAGGCGAGGTGATAAGGAGAAAGAGGAAAGGACAGAGAGACGAGGGCATGGAAATGGAGGGGTGAAGAAAGGGCAACACAGGGGATTTTTACCACTTGTTCGCAAATGGAGCAGCAGTGGGCGAGGGACTCAGCCAGAGCGAGAGGGAAATGTCAGTCACTGCAGTATATAATGGAGAGCGGGAACATTCGGCGGAGCAATATTCGGTTTTCAAATGTTCTCTTTTCTGCACTGCGCGGCTCCCAAATGGAATCTCTCTAACGGGAAAGCTATTTCAGAGCAATGTAAATGTGAATGCAGCGTGAAAACACCAACATTTAAAAGCCATGATCATCAAAAGGCGCTTCGTCGACTGGAATATAAGCCCCATGCTGAGTTTTTGAAGTCAAGTGTCACATCTTTCTCTCAGAGCTCAGCTGAAGATGTCAGAACTGACCAACATAGATTTCTATATATATTACTGTAGATACTGTAGATTTATTATATATAAATGTGTATATATTAACTCTCCATGGTGTGAATTCAGCCATACTGTTGGCACAACACCTGTCCAGTGAAATCCATCCCTCCATCCATCCTCAACTATTCTATCATCGTTCAACAGCATCTCTCTGTGGATCTCCCGGCTCTGCTGGGGAACTTCTTACTTTGGCTCACAGAAGTGCAGGAATAAGACTCTGTGGCATCGTTCACTCAGATGATAAGAGAAGAATGTATGTTACTGTGATAATGGGCGGGTGGAGGATGTGGGTGTGACAAGTGGCGAAGGCGTCCCTTCCCTGGTATCTGAACAGGATGCACACACTGACCGGCCGATAATAACTAGGAGACGCCCAACAGTGCATTAGTGAGCGTATGTAAAGCTGTACATAATGATGAAATGCACTTACTGCTGAGGATTGATGCAACAGATTGTGCAGTACTGATAATGACACATAAAGAAACTATACACTTGGACACAGAGAGCATAAACACAGAACTGTGTAACTGAGAACTAATGTGGATTTAAAACATTAGAAACGAGACAGAAGAAGTTTAAATACGATAATGTCGCTGTGAAGCCGCTAAACCCTGACAAATACTGCCTAAGTCCTTGTAAGGTTCTTACAGGAATATTACGCACAGCTTGAAATGATACACTAAGTGAACATAGGGCTGAGGAATTATTCCTTTTAATGTTTCAGTATACTTGTTAATGGCATTTTCCTTCCAGTATACTCGCTCGTCTCCAACACACACTGAACCAGCAGGCTATAAAAGTTTATTCAAGTGTGGCCTCTTTATTTTGTTTCTGTCTTTGGCAGATAAATCAAGTCGCCTTAATAGCCTGCTGTCCTTTATTTGGACATTTGGCTGTTAAGGGTTATGGGTTAGCGATGGTGAGCAGAATAATATATATATATTTTTTAATGCCGTTCTTCTCTGTAGCAGAATACACCTCTCGCCCCTTTCATAACACAGATTCATACAATGAAGTTCACACTTAATTGCACTTAAATGAGACAATTTGTGGGTGCGCTTCTGTGTGTATATGAATAAAAATGCACAAGATATAATGTGTTAATTAGAGGTGCTGGTAGGTGGTGCTAACTTTAGACAAAGCCGGGCTACAGTAGCTGTTTCCAGTCTGTATTTTTTGCTAAGCTATCTGGCTGCTCGCTGTGGCTTCATATTTTTCCAGACAAATATGAGAGTGGACTCAATCTTCTCATCACCCTGGGCGAGAAAGCAAATAACTGCATTTCCCAGAATGCCCAGCAATTACTTTTTACCCACATTTCCCCTTGGATTGCCGTCCAGGAGTTGTTTAATCAGTTTCCGTCCGGAGTCTGATAAACTGCAGCTTCACGTCCCTGAGAAGTTTCATAATGTATCCCAAGGTTAAAAAGTGCACATATTATTTTTAATTCCACGTGATTTCTCCTCTTCTTTCATGGTTTATATGCAATTCTAACTCAAGCACTCTGGAGTGTTTTCCACGGGCGTGTATTTACACTCGAGTATTCTTATGAAATATTGAATTTTTTTTGAGAGCGCTCTCCATGCACAAATACTTTTATTTGCATAGCCGCTGAAGGAACCGGCGTTGCTGGGTTTCAGTCCCCCCCCCCCGGACACCTCAGCGCTGCTCTTCCCAGCCTGTTGCCCAGGAGACCGACGGCATGTAGCTGCAGGTGGGTGCAGAGGTGGGTGTTGATGCCATCCTGCCTCCCGATCTGAAGATCACATGCCGGCATCAAACAAAGGATTCGTCCGCAGGCTCACAAAAAACCCCCCAAAAAACCTACTGTACTGCAGGCTGAACTGTAGCTCCTCTCTCTCGGCACATTGTCCCATCTTGTCCAGTTTGTTTTTTTTGCAGTATGTCATCCTTTCTCTCCATCTACCTGTTAGCATTCCCTCTCTGCCTCGCTCTCCGGTCTTCCTCCCTGTGTTCGGTATGATTATGTTACTAAGCAGAAGTCTCCTATCAGAATGTTCATTGGCGGAGCTCATCTTTGGCTGGTGTTACATAACCGCTCCCCCTTTCTCATCTCAGCGCTGACTTACTCACAGCGTAAGATAAACAAGCGGTTAAGTGGAAGCCGGAAACTCCTTGAATACATTTCACGGAGTTTGCCGCTCTGTTTCCTTATATAACCTGCTAGAGAGTCAACATGTTGCTGAGAGAGGGGCAGCAGATGTAAAGAGGAAAAGAAGAAAAAACCCTTCCCAAATACACTCGCCGCTCTGAGCAGATCTTTCTAAAACGGAGTTCAGAGTCGTCAAAAGAATTTGCTGAGCACTCAGTCAACATCTGAGCCGCTGCCACTCTTCATTTGAATGTGCCTCCGCTTTATTCTAAATGTTGCCGTAAATGTGTATTTGATGTAGACGAGGAGGGAGAGAGGCGTCACGGAGAGGGAGGGAGAAGGTGTGTGTGTGTTAAAGAGAGAGAGAGAGAAAATCATCATTCTCTCTCGGACAGCTCCGGCCGTCATGCTTGTGTAGACTGCCGGAGCTTCACGAGGCTTCCCTCATCTGCCTCTGATATGGAGGGGACAGTTGCTAAGGCGCGGGCTGTGACCCAGCTGATTCGTAGGTTTTGGTTGCTAAGGCGTAGAAGATGTGATCCATCTGTCGGGTTGTTATCTGACTGCGGTGCTCGCTCAGACAGAGAGGAGGGAGAGAGAGAGAGAGAAGGGAAAGAAAGGGATTGTTTGGAAAACCCTTTTTGTTTTGTTTTTTAATGTATATATGTCTACAAGTGTCACTCTCCGTCTTTGCGTGTGCATCAGTGTGTTTTTAATACGGTTAAAAGCCTCTGACTCCGAACAAAGGAGCCCCGAGGCTTCAGGTGCAAGTCACATCAAACACACGGTGGGTTCAAAGCAGCTCTATAGGTTACGCTTCATAAGAGAGAAAGACTTCAAACACCCACCCTAAAAATACAGCACGGCCGAGACATCAATACAAACATACCGTGAATACTGCTGGAATCAGCTGTGATGATATTCGGCTTTATCTGAATGCCTTGTCTTTGTATTGGCTTTTAAGGTCAGAGATTGGCTTGATTTACAGATACGCTTGTTTGATCTTACCTGTGAAGACGACCTCAATCAGAGCCTCCTCTTACCTGCTAAACTCATCGTACCAGCCCAGCGCGTGTCTTCCCCGGCGTCTTCTGCAGCACAGGGGAAGACACAACCCCCCCCTCCATCCTCCTCCTTCCTCCTTCTTTTTCTCTCCTTGCAGGAGACTTTGAAAAATAATAGCTGTGCACTGGGAGCGCTATTGATTTGGTCTCGCCGTGCTCAAGGAAAAAAAAACTGAGCTTTATTTTCTCCAAAAAACAGACCAAAGAGGAAAGAATTGGCCGTGTTTTAGAGAGCCTTTCACATCCAATTTGTGTCTGTTTTCTTTTTTTTGCAACCTCTTTCTGCTGTTTTGTCCACTTCCTCTGGTTTATTCCTCCACTTTGTTCTACCTTGTCTTCACTTCTTTCCTGCCAGTCGTCTTTTTGTTTGTCTGTTTTTTCCTCCTCACACTTGACCACTTCTCTGTTCTTTCTCAGCGCAGCAGCTGATTTTTTCTTTTCATATGTCAGGCACCAGGTTAAGCCCGACACTGGCTGCACACACACCCACATGCTCCACTCCTGTATCTCGAGATCCCTTTGTGACCCGAGCCTCTGTTTCCATACTGATTCTGCTCTCAGGTTGATCGCAAATCTTGGCCGTCGCTGTTGCTTCACATGGCGCTGCAGGCAGAGCTGTGCAACAGAAGCACACTCGCGCGCCTGCATGCACATCTGCACGTGCACACACACACACACACACACACACAAAGACAAGCATGGACATGCACAGTTGCGCAGGAGCACTTTAGGTGGCCACAAATACAGGGCGGTGCACATGCACACACTGGAGCAGGGCGGTGCTGGTGAATGAGAAATAGCTGAGTGTTGTGCGCCTGAGGCTCTCCTTCCAGCTACTGATGTAAGTTTGAGCCAAGTGGCTGCTCTTTCGTGCTGCTGAGATGGTGTGTGACCACCCATGCTAAATGTTTGCAGCGATGAGGGATGAATGCACGGTCAGGTGAACGTCCAGTGGTTGGACCGATCAATATGTGGATCAGTGATCAGTGTACAGGAGGCTGCTTTTTGTTTTTGTAAGATGAATCTTTGCGTAAGACTTTTTGTGGAGCTAGAATCTCACATTACTGTACGTTGTGCTGTTTATGATTGTATATGTGAAAAAGACAAATCTGATTTGATTTGAATGAATCTGAAACGAGAAGATCATCCTATCACGTAGAGGGCTAATAGTCACGTTGTACGTAACGTAGACGGCAGGTTCAGCAGTGAAACGTGATCTCTTGGCTTCAGCACAGAGAGGAGTGAGGGTTCTGTCACCTGCAGCTCGTTTACACTCCGACTGTGGAAGTGTTAGTAAACAACGCTTTGATGTTTGTGTCTGAAACTGTTTGAACTTTGATCTCTGAAACTTCTTGTGTGTGGGGTCGTGGAAAGGTGACGGTGCACCTGCACCAGAGAGTGTCAGTTCAGTCGGAGATCAATCCGCTGTGTGTGTGTGTGTGTGTGTGTATGTGTAACTGACTCTGCGACTGCCCGAAGACAGTCTTTGTACCCAAGTGTTGTACAGCTTCCATGGAAATATGAATAAAGGGGATATTCCCCAATATGTTGTCTGTATCGTCCCCCCCAATGTAATATTGTCCACAAACGTAATAAACCACAAATGTAATAAAAATCTGCAACATTTAATGTAATAAACCCACAAATGTAATCGTCATTAAGAAGCATTTTGCTGATGCAAAGAAATAAATCTGTTTAAATATATGCCACAAAACAATTAAGGGGGGGCGGTCAGTTGTGCGATAGCTGAGCGGAGAGTCAGCAGCTGGATTTTGCAGTAATATTAGCAGATGGATAGACAAACAAACAAACGAACAACAACGACAACAACCATTATACATTGTATTATTACATTTGTGGTAAGTTATTATAATAACAATTTTCACTTCCCCGTAAACGTAATAAATCCCTGCAAACGTGAAAGTTGCGTGAACACATTTGTGGGAAATCGTGTGTTATGTTTGTAGTGGGCAGCGGCTATTATGTTTGTGGAAAATGTATTACATTTGTGGGTGTATTACATTAAATACATCAGATTTTTATTACGTTGGTGGACATTATTACATTGACGGGGGTTACAGTTGTCACTGTAAGAAAAGTCATAAAATTTCCAGTTGAAAAAAAAATGACATTTAAGGTTTTTTAAAGACAGTTAAGGTCAACCCTTGTAGGACAACAGGAGGGTCAAACAATTCTTTGATGTTGTTGTTTAACAGAAGATTGATCAATGGTTGTGACCTTACTGAGGTCACCATGCACCTGTCTCTCACCCCTGAATATGTATAAAACAATATCTGTGTCCTCAGAGGGACGAATCAGTGCAACATTGTGTCATGGACTGGAAAGACACGACAAAGTTGTGATATTGGTATTGTGCCAGCCTTCACACAGTCGCTGTTTGAGATTTGTTGTGTTGTGATCTATAACGTGGGGCTACGAGAAGGTGCGAGTAAACCAGACAGTCGATAATCTGCAGATGCGCTCTGCTTGTAGATTCAAACTCATTCTGATTCACATTTGTATGCACATTCCCTGGCTCGCTCAGACATGACAGCACCAAAACACATTGTCAGGCAGCCGAGTGAATGGGAATATGAAGGAGGACGCATTGTGCAAGAGGCTGCTCTTTGTTAAGAATCTCCTCCCCGCTCTATAAGCAGCTACCAGCGTCATCGCTCTGATTAAGTCACATAAGAGAAAAGGGAAAATTTGGCCTCATTTGCTTCCCCTGGGAAAGAGAAAGTGTGGAGAGTGCGAGATGTGTGTGTGTGTGTGTGTGTGTGTGTGTGTGGGGGGGGGGGGAGAAAACAAGGTGTCCTTGTGATCACATTGCAGTAGTTAGAGCGTGTTTGTCATTTGATTGCTCAGAGGTAGGGAAGCTTTAAGAGCACGTGGGAAGAAATGATCTGCAGGTGGGAGGAAAATGAAGGATGGAGGGAGGGAGGGACCCACAGAAACAGAGCTCTATTAATAGTGTATGTGCATATGTGTGTGTGTGTGTGTGTGTGTGTGTGTGTGTGTGTGTGTGTGTGTGTGGTCCCTACAGCCTCATTGTGGCAACTTTGACTGTGGACCTCAGATTACGCGGGAGGGATTTAACCTGTGGCGTCACCTCAGGCTGCAGCTTATACCTGCGGCGCTTGTGTATGTGTGTTTTTCTGGCAAACGCAGTCGTTTTCACCTGTTTGATTGTGTTTATCTGCTGATCTGCACATGCCAGCACCTAAAATCTGTGAGTAATTGTTAGTAAGTGTAAGTACCATACCAAGATCTCAGTCACGCAGCATTGGATAAAAAGCCGACACGATATTTTCACATATCTGTATTCACATCCGATGAGGGAGGGCACAGAGTGCCACTTGTCTGCCTCTCCACTGGTGTTGTTTTCCACCCCCTGCGTGGCGACATCGGGGAGAAGCGTGGGCCTGTCACTGTGTCCCAGAAGACACCAGCAGGCTGACTGTCGCGGAGGCTGCTTACATCTACATGATAATATGCACTCAGCAGAGATTTGACAGACAAAGGGGGATGACCTGGTGGGGAATCCAAGGAGAGTGATGCCTGAGAGCACAAAAGGATAGACTTGAGCGAGCACAAAGGGATGATAGTTTGAATTGGTTTTTTTTTTTTTTTTTTTTTACATCGTACAATTCCTTAAGGTCACGATCGTTAAATGATAAACTGAGAGTTATTATTGCCCTCTGTTGATGTCTTTCTCTTTTGCCCAGTCTTTTGTAGTGCTACAATTTAATCCAAACAAGACAAGTTGTTGCTGCGCGAGATGTAAAATGCACGACTCCTTACACATCAATGGACTTTTAAAGGGCTATTCCACCAATCTTGCACCTGAGGTTCAGTTTGCTCATCACGTGGAACATTTTGTGTGCAGCTCTAACAGGAGCTGTTTAAAGATCACTGGGGTCGTCGCTGCTGCTGATTCCAACCATTCTTTATTAATGTGTCTCTTTCAAGCATCCCAACTTTGTGTAAAACGTTGTACTAAATCGCTGGAACAAGAACAAGCCTGCTGCCTCTGGTTACATTCAGTGTTTTCTTAAATCAATATATTTTTCCATATATGCAGTACAGATGTGTATTCATTATTCAGCTGCCCGTCTCTGCACTGATTTGTTATTCATGGTGTAAATATCTTTTAAAATCATGAGACAATGAGGCGAAACATTTTGTAGGAATACACCTTCCTAATTGATTTAAGGAAGTGGTGCTTTCTCACTTTTAAAGGGTGACTTCACCAATTTCACCCATCAAAGTGTATGTACATGTCTTGGGAGAATACTGCTGCATGGAGTGGCTAAGTTGCATTGTGGGTAATGTAGGCACCAGGTGTAGAAAAAGGAAATAATGCACAGAACACAGAAAACGTGATATCTCTGGTTCTGCTGTATCGGTTCTGATTGTTTGTTTTCAGACTGGCTATTCTGGGCTGCATTTCAAAATCGGGCACCTACATTACATTACATTACCCACAATGCAACTTGGCTACTGAGTGACATTAATGGAGTTTATCAGATTACATGCAGCTTATTTCACATATGCAGCAGTACTCCTAACACACTTTAATGTGTAAAACTGGTGGAGTTAACCTTTAAGGGAGGCCAAAATCCAGATAGACAAGAGAAAAGCATGTAAAGGAATGATGTGTATATGTATATATATATATACACACAAATGTCATGGCGTCCACACTATGTATAGTCACTGTAGAGAAACAGTGGCTGAGGAAGCTGCTCCTTCTTTGAAAAGTTTGACATTTGTGGACATCAATCCTCGAGAGGCCTCGGCTCATCCGAAGCTTAAATACCACTACAGCAAAGTGGAGATGAGAGAGTCGGCTCGCTGTCTAATGAGGTGACGATGGAAGCGGGGATGGTGCGTACGATGAGAGACGGCAAGGATCCCAAGTTGCGGGTGAATTTGGAGTGGTAAATGAGGGTGCAAGTGTGTTTGGCTTTTGCTGGATTGTCATGCAGTACCACAGAAGTGTACCCCACAGCTTTGATTAAGAATGGATGACTTTGCTTTGCTCCTCTCTCCCTCCGTCCTCTCTCTTTCATGCTTCATATCTCCGTCTCTCTTTTTCGCCATTCTTACGTTCAGTCGTCCCCCCCCCCCCACCGCCTTTCTGCACGAACTCGACGTAGGAGGAGGGAAAAAAAAATGGGAGAAGGTGCGGGAGAAGATGGGAAGAAGGAGAAATCAAGTAAAAAGATGAGTGGCAGCAGAGATGAGGAGGGAGAGAGGGAGAGATAATTGGATAAAAAAAGAGGAATGGGTCCATTTCTAGCTTATATAAATGTTTGAATTTTAAAGGTGCTTCTGCTGACGTGCTGCTGTGGATGTGCTGCACTACATCACCCCCCCTTGGTCCTTCTCTTAGCCAATCATCACACCACACTGCTGTATTTGGGTCATAGCAACGTGTTGCTGCTGTCTCCACTGGCAGATGCATTGTGCGGTAATCTCCGAAAAATAGGCTGGGAGGAGGAGAAGAGTGAGGAAAGTGGGAGAAGAGAAGGGGTAGTGACAGGAGCGAGGAGCTTTCTGCCTTCCAAAAATCCAACCTCCTCCTTTGTGATTTTCCTCCAGTACAGTATCTGTCTTTGCTGTCTTCTTGTCGCCTCTCCCTCCATCCTTATTTATCTCCCCGTGAAGTGTTTGTGCGTCCCACAGCTGCCGCAGGAGCCTCATTCCACCATCAGCGCCTTCGCTTCCCCTCGCTTTTATTCATGAGTTGATTCACACTGTGCCTAAATCATCAATGAAATCTTCTCCTGCACTTAAGTGGATCTGAAAATCACTGGTGTTTAAAGGGAACGCCTGAGCCATTGATTTTCTTTTTTTTTTGTTTTTTTATCCTACCGCTCAAATGCCCCGCAGATATTTAATGGATGGTCCGTGGGGGGAAAGTGAAGAGAACGAGAGAGAAAAATAAGTAGAGGGAGGAGAGGTGGGTGCATGACAGCGAGGCTGAGAGGACGTTTGGATTCAGACGAGATGAAGAGAGCGATGGTGAGATAGAAACAAACAGCTGGTTCACCTTGATTGAAGAGATGGAATCACAACTCCACCTGTGATAAAATGGAGATTTAGGGCTGTCGAGCAATTACCTCTAAATTCATCCACATCATGTGCACCGCTGACCCCTGGTAGAGCATGCTGGGAGTAGTCTAGCTCGCCGTCAGCCTCGGTGTTACGCTGCCTCCCCACAGAGCTGTTATGGACACACTCTTTCACCTCTGCGCTTGCTTTTTTTCAGAGGGAAGACTAATGGATTCCCGACGCAACAGTTGGACTTTATCGCTGCAAGTTCTTTGACGTCGGTTTGGTGTATTTCTCTTCTCTTTCCTGATGCTTTACGTCTTCACACTTCTTGTTCAGACCACATACTCAAGTAAAGAGTGAAATGAGAAAAGTAGGTGGCCAATACTGACTTTTTGAGGACATGATGGCGGAAAACTATTTTCCAAACACGACGATTTCAAAATGAAAGTGCACAACAACATTTACCCACAGAGATACAGCCAGAAATGCAAGTTGATAGTAAAGGAACAGAGGTGGAGGAGGTTGTATGAGTGTTGACGATTAAACAAACAAATGAAAACACGCTTATTATCTTCACGTTTCTCATCTAACGCTCAATGAAAACGTGAATAAGCACATATTCCAAAAAGTTTGAGCTGTTGCTGAAGCCTGTTGACCGCGTGCAAGAAATCCAAATTAACTATAAAATAAGTTTCTGAGACTTTGAACACTTTCCGAAGAAAGTTAATATCCCTCCCTCGACTGACCTCATCTTCACCGATTTTCAAAAGTCGCTGAATGCTTGAATATTTAAACATTCGCCCTCCAAACGTCTGGTCACTCAGTATTTTATATCTAATGTTCTATCGGTGCTACAGTCAAGGTCAAGCTGAATAAGATGGCTTCTTGTAGAAAACTCTCCTGCACCCAGTGAGTTCCCAGCTGCTAAATGTTTTAAATAAAGTTAGACGTTGAGGCTCCACATCGGCTCACTTTGTGCTGCATAACCTTCGTGAACCCAGATTGCATTTCTGCGTTCCACCTGCAGGCGCGCCCCCCGAAACCGTCTGCGGCTCAGATATCATTAATCAAACCAGACTGACACGATGGAAGACTCCACCAAAAACTTGTGTTTATCAGAGCCGTCTGCTGGTGTTTGAATCCTCATAAATATGAATAAGGTTATGAGTCACGCAGAGTTCACAGTCGTGCGTGTGTGTGGTGTTAATGTGTGTGTGTGGCTGCTCTTCTTGGAGGTGGTGTGTGTTGAGTTCGAAAATAATGCTTCCCTGAAGGCTCCTTCACGCAGTTTATTACACATCAGTCCCATAACGACTGTCATCCACCCCCCTCTCTCCTTTCCATTTATTCCTCTCTCACCCTCTCCATCTCCCTCTCCTCACCCGTCCGTCCCGCTCCCTCACTCCCAGCACTCGGCGCTAACAGCCGCTTCCTTTCCTCTCTGTATGGTGATTTTCTGTCCTCGACGTCCTCCCTCAACATCTCTCTCTGGTAGAGGGTGTGAGACGTGGGGACCACTCCATAGTTTTTCCCCTGCATCATTACTATCTGGTGGCAGAGGTAATGATGGAATGGAGGGATGGAGGAACGGAGGGGCGGAGAGATGGAGTGCTCCTCCACAGCGGCTGCCAGTGACTGCATTAAGCGGCCCCTCGAACGCTGCAGAGGTTCTGACGAGGGACTTTGTCACCTGCCCTCTGTTGCTCTGCGCCGCACATACAGAAAGTAAAAACGAGAGTTTGTGGATGTTTTTCGTTCGTTTGCGCTGTAAGCTGGCTGCACGCCGCGCACGTGATTACGTGTGTGCAGCTGTTGGCTTTTGCACGTCCGTGAAGATGCATCGCGACTCCTGAAAACTTTACTAGAGTTCATCAGTGGACAGAATCGTCTCCGAAGACTCAACCGCCTCGACTTAAAGTGGAAACTTGTTGCATCGACAGTTGGATAACTTTCCATTTTCCTCACAGTAGCAATAACCAACAACAACACAGGACCAAACATTAGCTTATAAACTTATTCATGCATTAAGTCTGTAATAGAGATGTGAAAGCACATGAAATTGGCGCTCAGCTGCCAGTCCCACGAACAAAGTTTAGAGAACCAATCCAAGTGCTGATGGGGATAATTAACATTGTACAATCAACATGTACTTACATTTACATTCAGTGCATTCAGCAGACGCTTTTGTCCAAAGTAACTGATGGTTATTCATACATACATTCATACACTGATGGCGGTGGCTGACATGCAAGTTGTTGACCAGCACATCAGTAGCAGTTTGGGGTTCAGTATTTTGCCCAAGGACACTTTGACATGCAGACCAGGGGGAATTGAACTAGCGACCTTCTCATAACAAGATGCTGGCTCTACCCCCGAGCCGCAGCCGCCTACTTCGTAATGATAACTGAAAGCAAAAAAAAATGCGTCTATTGCCAGTTTAACCGCCCAAACTTTAAGGTGAATTTCCTCCGCTCACCCGCCCTGAGGGTTAACAACGTGATTCAGTCGTCTGACTCCCTCATGCAAAGAATATATCTTTGTTTTTTTCCCCCCCGAGTTGAGTTTAAAATAGCTGCAGATTCGTTGCAGCTTTGAGATTTAAAATTTAGAAATGATTAGCATTACTTTCATGTGCTCCTTATCATCTGAATGTTGTGTTTTCTCTGCTTCCTAAAAATGTTCCCGAGGTATTGTGGAAGGAGATGCTTGACCCCGTTTTCCCCCGCTTGACTGGCACATGTTGCACCGCATGGGGTTGGAGCAGGAGAAGAGTTAGACGGGTTAGTTATTTATCTCCCTGTGCAGAAATAGTTGTTATATTTTTAGCAGAAGGAGTTCAGGCTTTAAAGGTTGCTGAAAAACCTTCTTCTCTTGTGAGATCTCATTTGTAGGTGTGATTTTTATCAGCTCCCAGTCCTGCTTCCACCACCTCTCTCTCGCTCTCCTTTTTATATTTGTCTCTGCAGTCATGGGTGAGCTGCTGCAGCAGTTCGGGAATGTGAACAGCAGCAAATGATATATCTCAGTGGTCTATTTGTATGCGATTGTGTGTCCTTTTTTTCATTTTGTTTTGCTTTGGAGACAAGTGGGAGAGCAGGAGAGGCAACAGAAGCAAACAGGGTGTGACAGAGTCGGGCGATGATGTCCGGGGCGTTGTGTTTGTTGTCACAGCAGTGCGGGAGACGCTTTCTGAATTAGTCTGCTTCATTTTGTCACATTTGTTCGTGACGCTCTGCTGCTGTTTATGTTTTGTGTTTTTGCACCGCAGGCCCTGAACTCGACTACATTTGGATAATATTATAGCGGCGATATTACGCAACAAAAGACCAGGAAAAACAAGATCGGAGTAATTAATTAAGCCCGCTGTGATCTGGGGACGAGCACATTTTATCTGCATTACTTATTGTGCGAGATTCCCTTCCATCATTTAATAACTGATGGAGGGAAATTTCCTTCCCCCCCCTCTTCGTGTTCTCTCTCCTTCCCTTCCTTCTCCCTCTCTTTTCGAGTCTCTCGGTGCCCCATTAGTTGAGCTCTTTTGCTTCCTTCTTCTCTTACACCACTTAGGCCCATCGCATACATGCAGAGTATGTGCACCAAGTTAAATTGGCCCCTAAATATCCTCCAGTCTTCACATTTTACCATTCTCTTTGAAGGATGTTTTTTTTTTCGTTTTAAAGCTGCTCTGGCATGTCGTGTAAATTGTTTCCCTCTCCTCTCCTCTCCTCTCCTCTCCTCTCCTCTCCTCTCCTCTCCTCTCCTCTCCTCTCCTCTCCTCTCCTCTCTAACCCCCTGCTGGGTAAACCCGTTGACCCCGATCTTTCCACCACTTGGTGCACGGAGAGCTGGTCCTCTCCCTGGCTGACCTGGCTTTTTACTCTGACGGTGTGGATGCATTTTAGGAGCTGCGAGTTGGATCTCTAGGTCTGTTGCTCGACCTAGCTTGAGTTTAGTGAATCATCAGATTTCTCTGGTGTGTATGTAGCGTGATAGTCCTGCTTCTCTGCTCCGTCTCCTTTCCGTTTTGACTCAGACTAGTCAAGCCCCGGCCTCCATGGGCAGCCGGCAACGGCTGGCCGGAAAATGTTTTAAGCCCCGGCAGGAGGGCTCAGCGGAAGCCTAAACTCCGGTCAGGGCTCCCGAAAGGCATTTTAAAGTGTGTTCGACAGCTGAGCAGGGAAATAAACCATCATTTTCAAAAACCAAATTGGGCTACGAACCCAACAGCGCTGTTTCCATGCTCGCTCATTCTCATTATGACCCCACTCTCCACTCTCTCTTCCTGTAATATTCTGACCCCTCCAGCCGCTCTGCTCACATCCCCGGGCAATGGGAGTTGAATGGCGCTCATTACTGTCACCACATTGGAAATGTGGCTCCCCTGCAAGCTGTGAAAACCAGCCAGCCTGTCCTGGTCTGACCGGTTCTTTGTGTTGCTGCCTTGGAACTCCTCCTCTGCCGTCCTGGGAGGTTAAAGCTCAGACGCTCGGCTGCTTTAGACTCTGGAACAACAAGCACGGCTCGCTGCATGGTGTTTGTTGAGAGGACAAAAAAGAAGCAGAGGGAGTGAGAAAAAGATGGGAATTAAATAAAGACGGTCGTTGAAGTGTGAGGGTTTTTCTTTTTTGAGAGATTCAGCAGAACTCCACAGTGATGGAGGTGCAGACTTGCTGCAGGGGGGTTTACCGACACACACCGCAGATCATTAGTGTCACCGTTTCTTTACTGTTTCAGTCATCACTTTAGATTTAACCCACAGCAAAAACACTATGAAAAGAAATGAATCTGTAATTTGTCACCAGGGTGTCAGTATTGCAGCATATGATCACACGGCGAGTAATGAGTTTTCCCGTCACCGCCGTCTGCTTGATGCTCAAAGTCCCTCATGATGAAAAAAGCATGTAATTAAGGATGTTAAAAACTAGTCGGGCAAGTTGGAGGATACATGGAGCTTCGTGCATATGTTCAACACACACAGACACACAGAGACACACACCCTCGCTGTCTGTTTGTACAATATATACTGCAGGTGTGATGATTTCTCAACATCACAGCTGTGTAAAAGAAACCACCAGGCCTGTTACGGCTCTGCTCTCGGCTTCATGTCAGCAGCTCTGTAGAATCAGTGTTACTGTATTGTTTGACAGCACAGTCAATTGAAAAATCAATAGTTTTTTTTGGTGGCAGTGGTGACGGCGATGTGGTTAAAGATGAACAGTGGAGCTTTGGAAAGGGGGAAAAAAAATTAAGAAAATGTTTGAGTTTCTGTAATGGATTTTTTTTTTTTTTTTTTATCCTTGGAGTGAATCGAAAATGTATTTATATCTTTAAAACAAAAGGTGTTGCAGTGATTCTGTTTTTCACAAGAGACAGGTTACTGGAAAATTGTATGCGAGACACAAAAAGTAGGTCAGTTCAAGTCCACTTACTGTTCACACGGGTACACTGAACTGTTTACTGTTTTATTTCCCAGACAGCTTAAAGTACTCAAAAATGTAAGCTCGCTCCACTTTACCAGCCCAGTCGTCAGGATATGATGTTGGCAATAACATTTCTGTAGACGCTGATATGTCCAAGGTGGAGGATCTGTAGCAAACGTAGCGAATCAGGTCAACATTAAGTGTCTAGTAGGTGACTTTTACATGGAGACTGAGGAGATGGAGATGGTGTTATACAGCCAGCAAGGTTGCTGAACATCAGACCGCAGTTTGAGGTTTCTGTGGTGACCAAAACTGACTGTTTTTCAAGGGAAGTCGGACCATCCTCATCTCTGATCCTGGCGACCGAAACAGGTATTTTAAGCCAGACCATGGTGCTTTCCTTCCCCTAACCGCGTGTTATAGGCACAGTGTTGTAAAGTTGCATGAACTTATCTGTGGTTTTGCAGAAACATGCTCAGCTTAAATGTATTCTGGTGATCGGGCTGACTTTACCGAGGCTGAAAATGTTGAAAACACTTGTAGTATGAAAGTGAACTCTGCGTGATGATCAGGCTCGTGACCTTTGTGATGGACAGCTGAGTCCTGATGTTAGGCTATATAAGTTAGAAAAACAAAGAATGAAACATCACCAAGAGACCGAGGCAGAGACGTACTGTATACTGTACAGAGACAGTGTACACATGAAAGCAGCTGCAGCCCACAATCATACATGCTAAAACAAACCGATATGATCATTTCACAGAAGCTCTCTGAGTCCGCCGAGCTCCTCAAAGCTTTTAAAAACTTTGGCGCTGGATGAGCGTCGGGCAGCATCGTGGGTGTGTTTCCATTTGGGTCACAGGCGGTGAAATAAAAAGATGAATGAAGGCAGACGCATCTCCTCGTATCTGGTCATGGTTTATTTCTGTCAACACTGCAGTGAAATCAAAGACAGTTTAGACGTGAAAGCTCAGCTAAACATTCAGCCCCGCAAAACTCAAGGGGCCAATTTATGTTTTCTGTACGTGCACACAGGTATTGATTTAACCAAAAGAAAACAAAAAGGGGGAATCACAAAGATGATTGCTGTTTCAATGTAAATGTCCCCTTTGATATTGATTTTCACTTTCTGCTGCAGCGTTCGACTCTTTCAAGAAACCGTTTGTAGAATTTTTCATTAGAGAAAAGGACGAGTTTTTTTCCTTTCCCTCTGGCCATTGTACAGGTGGATTATAGTTGAATTTCACCGCGGGGGCCGAGAGAAAAAAACCTTTTTTCAGCTCAGCTGCAGCTCCTTCCATCTTCTCCCTCCATCTCCCTCCTCCAGAGCACTCTGTCGACAGCATGAGCCCTGCTCTGTCTTCAAAGAGGTGTGTGTGGGTAATGTGTGTGTGTGTGTGTGTGTGTGTTTACTTTAAGTGCAATTCCCCAAGCTGAGGGTTAATACCAGCAAAGAGAGGTCTATATGTCTATTAGCTGGGGGCAGGACTGCCTCCGTGTGTGCTGAGGTTGTTGGTGGCAATCTAAGAACGATGAGCTGATTAGTCCCCCCTGTGGGGATCACACTGGTTTATGAGGAGTGGGATGGACACAAACACACACACACTAAGACACACACACTCAAATTGCAATATCTATCTCTGCCAGTTTGTATGTATTTGTGCACCAGTATCCATTAATTTTTTCCACTCCTCTGCCATGAACACCTTGTGTTTTCATGCATTTCTAGGTCTGTGTGGGTTTGTGTGCAGCCGCGTGTGATTGACTCTCCCACGAGTAACTCGCTCTAATGAATTCCAGCAGGTTTTCTCTGCTCTGTGTCGGACGGTGTTGGACTATCTCCCTCTGATTCCGCGCTTTCCTGTGACCACTTTCTCCCCTGGAAAGCAGCCATATAACCCTCAGCACTGGCCCCATCGCACCGGAGGGTGCCCAGTGCCAAATGGACACCCTGGCTCACCACTGCCTCGATGGAGGGAGTCAATGAGACGGCTTAATTTAGGTTGAATTTCTCTGTGTGGAGTCGGATATGCAGAGTAGAGATGGGAATGATGCAGGTGTAGTACTTACGTGCATTACTTGTCGGCCCTTTTTGTTTCTGGCATCATTATTTTAGTGTGAAGTCCAAAACGTCTCTATTTTCCATATCATGTCTGATTTTTACTTCTATTCTACACTGAGAAGACTTCATTATTATGATAGAACATCATTCTGATCAGCTCAACTGCTTTTTCAGGATTTTCACCCAAACAAAACAACATATTTTTGCTTTTCGTATATATTTGAGTCCAGTATTATCATGATATTAAAGGGAATATGTCAGAATCATTGTTTCAACATGAACTAGAAGAATCAACAGAATGGGAATAGATAAGAGTTCCAGCACTGTCTCAGGGTCGTCCATGTGTTGTGTTGCTGGGAGATCCACTGAAGTTAGCATGCTAACCAGCTAGCCCCCAGCTTCATTGTACCTCAGGAGCTGACAGTCAGATAAGAAACAATATCAGTATTCCCGCAGTGCCCAGAGCTCCCAGTTCAGCCAGAGTCAGCTGATATGTCAGCTGGCTGCACAATTAATTGACCTCACCAGCTAATGGCAGCTGCAGTTAGCAGCATTTAGCGATGACATGTTGTCCCCTGTTTGTTTGAATTCAACATCAGGTGGCTGATGGCCTGAAGGTTGTGATTGGTCACACATAAAATGAGTGAAACCTCCAGATATACAACATCATCGTCATCCTCAATATCTCTAGATTTACAAGACTGTTAACTTCTGGAAATATAGTGTAGAGTTACCTGTGACTAATTATGCAGGCCTAATGGCAAAATATCCGCAGAGTGTGACGTGAGTGATTGGAGGAATTAGAGAGGGAACCAGGAGGAGATAAACGACACAGAGCGACTCCGGGATCGTCTGGATCCTCTCGACAGGATCAAATCTGTCTTCTCACCTTTACTCACAGCCGTTAGAATAACTCTGGTGAGATTAAAGTGACACAGCATTTGGTTTCCTGCCGTGATTCAATCAATGAAAGGAATGTAATTACAGTCTTGTCTGTGTTTCACTTTTGCTGCAGTTGTTTTTTTTTTTACAGCGGGTTGTGGAGCGAGGTGACACAGTACAAGATTATACATCGCATCAATAATGTATATAGGGACATGATTGTGTTCTCGGCGTTATTAGATTGTACTCACGCAGAGTACACATGATTAAATCGAGGATTTGTCGAGATACTGATTTGGTTTGCATTGTGTTTGCACGGCTTAGAGTGTGTGTGCTTTCGTGCCCCGTCAGTGTATACAGTCATTTGCATCGGACTCTCCTCCCTCCCCTCCCCCCCTCCGTGTATACATAATTCCCCTCATTGATTTCCGGCTGGACTATTTGTCACCCACTTACTCGAGTCAAATTAGAAAGCACTGTTCTTCGTATTCACAATTCAATCGATTAGAGAGGGGAGGGGGCGGACGGCGCCGCCAAACTGAACGTAATGAATATAATGCTTACTGGAGGAAAAAGCCTTCATGGATTGTGCGTGTTTGTGTGGAATTAATGGGAAATTTTCCAGCTTGACAAAGCATGAGTTATCCAGTATGCATGTGGATTGAAGGACGCGGCTGCACAGAGTCGGCAGGTGTAATTTACATTAGTGCGAGTCGCTGCTTCTGTGGCCCCTCGCAACACACAAGCCCGTCGCACGGCGAGCCCACGAGAGACGGACGGCATTAAACACAAACATTCATTTGGAAATAATGTTAAATATACACTGTTGTCACCTTTCTCTCCCTCTCTTCCTCTCTTCCTCTCTCCCGCCCTTGCCTCAGCGTTTTGTACCATAACTGAGAAGATATCACTTTCCATTTTTATTATTCGCTGAAAAGACTTGAAAATTCCATTTCTCGCTTACCTGCTCATTTGCCTAAAACGCCGGATACTTCTCCCCGAAAAACAAATGAATGCCTCCGTCAATTAGAGGGGATTGACTGGAAATGGAGTTGGCACGGTGCCTTCCCGTGTTCGAGTGTGTAAATGTGTGTGTGTGTGTGTGTGTGTGTGTGTGTGTGTGTGCTGCCGGGCTGCCTGTGCTGTCACTTCCAAACCCCCCTCGTAAGGTTTGTGTCGTCGTCTCTCGCAAAGGAGCGGGAAAGTTGCCGTGGAGAGAAAAGTGCGATCATGGTGGACAGGTAGTCTGTGGCAGCTGTACACACCCTCAAATACACACACACACACACACACACACACACACACACACACACACACCTTTCTTTCCATGGGACAGTGAAAGTGGTGTTAATGAAGCCCCTTCAGTGGAGTGGTCTGTGGAGAAGCTGCCAAACATGAGCCCTATAGCCCCCATCACCACCCAAACTCCCCCCAGCACAAGAACTCATTACTGCCAATTAGCCCAGCACTTAGACTCCTAATGGACCCCGTCACACACATACACACACACACATGCACACACACACACACACACACACAAAGTCATATTCACACACAGCTACTGTACCACTGGGGAAAAAAATAGCAGCCTAATTTCAGCTGGAGAGCTGCGAGGCTGCGTGACTCAAGCTCAGGCATTGTGCCATTGTGATGTAAATCCAGATTACGGTATAGACGCTCCTGGTAGTGGGTGAAGTAGCCGGCTAAAAACTCATATGACAAAGAGTCAAAGAGAAACTTTTGTCGTCTGTGGTGCCTCTTTTCAGCGTGCCGTCAACAAAATCATCCATCTTTTTACCCTCTGTGCGATACATCTCCAGAGTAAAGTGTTTGTATGCAGTGCAAACATTACTTTCACTGAAAACGGAGCAAAATAAGCAAACAGCAGCCACTTCTGTGCGTGCATTGATTTGTTTCATATCGCGAAACGCCCTGCTTTTTCTGCCTAGGTTGAGATATTCTGCGCCGAAGTCAAAAGAATCTCCTCCCGCTGTGTGATGTGAGCATGTCTGATCAAGCCACTTCATACCGACTCGCAGAAAATCCCCATTGCATTAGGTATAGTTGAAGTTCAGTGGAGACTGGCATTCTCTGCTCGTCACAAAAAGCAACGATTTATTTCCAAAGATTTGCCTCGGCGGGGTTATCTGGGTGTCAGCTCCCTTCTAATCGCGTTTGAGAGACGCTCGGCTCGCGGAAAGAAAAAAACAAGAGAAACTCATCTCGGAGAAGAAAGCATCGAGCGTGAAGTGTACACAGAACAAACAGTGAGGATAATGTCGCCTGTACAAATCAATTCAGTGTCGAGGCCATCAAGCTGTAACCCAGAATCTCAGCGGGGAGCATTATACGGCGCCTGCGTTTGAGGAATCTAGTGTGTTTGAAAAAATTGCGGCGATCGTGTTATCTGTGAAACATGATCCTGCACACTTTTCTCCCTTCTGTAAAGGAAAACTTATATGAGAGATGGACGCAGGAAGAGAGTTTAGGGGAACTTGAGGTAGACGTGAAGGGAGTTTGAGAGAGAGAAGACATAAAGCCGGACAAGGTCAGTGTGGTGGAGATCGAGGAAATGAGGTCAAATCAGACAAAGAATAGGGTGAAGCTTGAAAAAATATTGTCCCACACAGCAGAAGTACTTCATGAGGCAACAGAAATGTGATTTGTGTGTGGTTCGTGCATTGTCTCTATATAACGATGACTCCTTTGTATGAACGTAAAAGTCGATAATATAAGAATAAATGAGGCCAAAGTGATGAAGTGGAGTTGAAGGAGGTCTGTGAGTTTCAGTGTCCAGATGACGTCTTAGCAGCCGAGGAGCTGCTGAGAGCTGCAGCTGCTGTAGTGATTGTTGTCAGTGCTGATTGTCTGAATGAGCTCTTGATTGATTGATTAATTGAGTTCCTAAACGTGATGTCATTAATGTGCCTGTTCTGTCCAACTTACAGTCCCATTTTCCCATTTTCAATCAAATAACTCTTCCTGGAGGGGACGAGTGCAAAGGCGGAATCAGCAGATGTTGGCATTTTAAACAAGTAATCAATGATCAAATCATCGTCTGATTATTTTCTGTCTACAGCAGATCGATTGTAGTGAAGCTGTTTTTCTCAAAGGAGACAAAGGAATGGTTGGATCCTCAGAGTTTGTGTCTGTGTGTGTGTGTTTGCATGTGTGTGTGCATACATACTACCCAGTGGTACAGATGGAGAGAGGAACGCGAGCTGAGTGGGAGTGTGTTGCTGTTTCTGCAGGTGTTGTTGCTGGGAATTGATTTCTCCTGCTTCCCCACCTAAAGTCACTTGTGTATCTGTGTGTGTGTGTGTGTGTGTGTGTGTGTGTGTGTGTGTGTGTGTGTGTGTATGGGTGTTTGGCAGAGCAGGGAATCCCAGGTCCCTGCGGTGTTCTCCACAGTTCAGTGGGATGCACCTGAGCCCCACGCTCAACCAATCAGGTGTTTGTGATTCAGATCAGGTGCCTCGTCTCAGGTGGCATACCAGTAGAGCTGGACACGCACAAACACATGCCGAACACACACACACACACACACACACACACACACACACACACACACACACACACACACAATGGCCATCCTACGCAATCTTTGAAATGCAGTTTGATATTTCCATTCTGTTTCAATAGATCAGATGGTGTTTTCCTTCTCTGCAGCGTTCCTGTGTGAACACATTACAGGTGTATCGCTGTATACACAGTATACAGTAACACACCCATAATCCTACACCAGCTGGTACACGTGAGAAGGTCTGGTCAGGTCAGCGTGAACACCATGTCTGATTGTATGGACTGGACAAGTGCCAGCCGCTGACCTCTCCTCATGATAGCATACAGCTCAGCACGCGACGTGGCTCGCAGGGCAGCGGGGCGGTCAGATGGTCGGAGCGAGGGAGGCCACGAGGTGATTGAAGGTGATTGGAGGAGAGAGGAAGCAAGGACAAGAAGAGGGGGGGGGGGGATGAGGAAGAGGAAAACGGATATAGGAAAGGGGGACGAGAGAGGTGGCAACGCTTTCAGAGTCCGAGCACGCAACAGTTTCAGTTCCTGTGAGTGAAAAGCTTCATTACAGTCTCATGGGTGGCTTCACCGCAGAGAGAGACAAAACAAGAAGGAGTGGAGAGAGGAAACGGAGAGTTAGAGCCATTTTCTGTTCTTTCTATTCAAAGCTGACATGACACTTTGACTGCCTCTCACACACACACACACACACACACGCACACACACAGCTCTCTGACCTCCCTCCATGTTTCTGCAGGATTGTGTTTTTCACAAACCAGGCGTAAATTGTTTGCTGCACTCTGATAAATGCCACCTGTTCATAAGTAGATTCCTGTGCGGTATAATTAATCGTTTGCATAATCAAAGCCTGCAAATTGCGATGTAAGGCAAGCGATTCCGCTCTGTTTGTAGTGAAAGGTTCATTCACAAAAAATGTTGTTTTTTTTTTTTTTTGCAAGGAAAAGAAAAGCGTTCTGACAGCAGAGCTTCAAGTCCTGCTGTCAGAAATAATCGAAAACAGAAGTTGAGCGCTCTCAGCGGTCGTATAAGGGCCCCCGGAACAATTAGAAAATATTACCGCAGCTGCCAGCCATGTGTCATCAGAGCGGCGCTGCAGTGTGACAGAAGTGGAGAACAAAGATGAAATCAGATGCTTTAAAAAACATCTTGCTTACAGAAAACGCTCTCTATAGATTTTGAATTTGTCTCACCATCATCAAAACGGCAAAAGTGGGAATTTCTTTTGGAAAAGGATGGCGTTCGTGCCTCCAGTGGAGTTCATGTAGAGTTCTCTCTGGAGTTTAGCGGTGCCGCGACGTCTTGCTAATTCCCCTCTTCATACAACAAACACGCGTGTGTGACCCATTTCTGCTGGAAAAAGCAGTCAAACCTTGTGGGAACCGTTCGTATGAGATAGCTGAAACAGGTTAATTACACAGAATTACATTCATACTGAGTAGAAACTGTCACATCTCTCGGTCCGTCCGTCAGCACGCTCCCTCTTGCATGATTCTTACATGCATGCTGTCTGTTTCTTTCTCCCTCCTGAATACAAACACACATTTCCCATCACCAGTAAAGACACCCGGTCACTAACACATTCAGTCAGACGAGGGAAGAGGGATGGTTCTGTTGACCCAACATCACAGTTCACAGGTCTATGCTACGCACTCGTCCCTACACACAAATAAACATCAAATGAATAAATTAAAAAAACCCCAGTTGGATTTAATTAAGATTACAACGGGAGGAGGGGGACTATATATTCACTGCTCTCCTAATTTTCCATTAACCACGAGGAAATTAAAGGATATGGTCGGTAATGGACAAAGCCAAAAAAGCCTCCCATGAGTGATTTTGATTAACCTGCTGCGTGAGGTGAATTCAAGTCAAAGATCAGACCGTTTCTCGGAGTCCCAGCTCAGCCAGGTCTCAACACGCTGACACGAAACACATCCCGATATCATTCACTTGATTTACACTGAAGGATATTGTTGGATTGGTTATCATCCTCTCTGATGTCTGTCGCAGATTAACGTCCAGAAAACGGCTCATGAATCAGAGAGGAAACGATGCTGCAGAACTTGCCCGTGAATCATCAGATTTTTAAGTTTTCTTCAGCACCAAAGTTGTTCAGTGACAGTTCTCTGTATATCTGCAGATACGCTGAAAACAGGAACTGCTAACGGCTAATCCGGCGTACTTTTCATGGTGCCAGTTTGTTGAGATGTCAACAGATATTGGCCGGGTTCAAAAGAGAATACCAGTACCTTCCCTTCAGCTAACATCACATCGGATGACTCGTTGCAAGGACTTTCTGATCACTTGGATTATTGCTGTCTTCAGATTGGTTCCCAGTTAGGCCTGTATTCTGGGTTTAGCATGTGTCCAGATTGGCCGACAACTGGCACACAAATTTTACACGGAGAAAAAAAAAAAAAAAAGGTAGGACGAGCAACTCTTTTTGGTGGAAAAATCTTGGAAAACACACGAGGATGTCGCTCCGGATGAGATGAGAGAAGCAACAACCCCACGCTGTTCAACATCACCGCTGTTTATGGATTACATCCCATAATATTCCCCGCACCTGGTCTGACTGTATGTACTGTATCATCAGATCCAAACGCTGGTGTTTGTGCTGCCGGGCGCTGCTGCTTTGCTTTACACAGATGGATTAGAGTGTGACGTCTGAAGCCGGGGTCGGATTAATCTCTAAAGATACAAGACTCGTTTAGATTATACTCTGACACGAACACACACACACACACACACACACACACACACACACACACACACACGCATGCAGTCCATGACACCGTTAACATTTCAGCCACCGCTCCACCCTCCGTGGGTCTTTTTAGTACCACTTCTTTCACCCCTCTTTTGTTTTTCTTTCGCTCCTGTTCGGTCTCTTTCTTCTTCTTCCTCCCTCCTGCTGTTCACTCACAGATCGCCTCTCTTCTTTTAATTAGTAGCGGTGTTGTTTCTCCTCGTCTTCCCCTGGCTAGGACCACTAATATTGCAATTAGCTCCTGTAGGAAGCTTTCCACCACAGCCTTTGTTCTTCTCCGCGCCGTACAGCCGGCCCACGTTTCCTGCATTGCTCCACAGAATATTATATGTGTGTGATGCAGAGCTCCATTTTAATGGAGGAGAGAGGCATAATCAAAGCTGGCCTCATTTTACTCTGTCAGAATCATAACACGCATCGTTCCAGTCGGCAGGGGGGTGAATGATTCTCTTTTCTCTCTGCTGGGAAGGCTTTTTTTATTTTCTGCCTCTCTTTTTCTCCTCTGCTTCATCCTTTCGGTAATCATCTTCCTTCCACATTCCCCTCCTTCACTTTCCTCCACTACAAGTCCAACTCGTCTGCCTTCTGTTTCCTCAGATATCTCTGGCAGCCCCTCTCCGGCCTGCCCTTGGGGACAGATAGGAGCGGTCATAAAAAAACCAATTGAATTTAACGGCGTGACACCGCGCTGTTAACCTATGAGTGGACTGACGGCGTCTCGCGGTCCGCAGCGTGACGGCTCGAGAGGCCGACAGTTGTTTAGGTTGTAAACCTCCTGACACAGTCGCTTTCAAAGCTAAACCTCCTCAATTGAAACCAAGTTTTATAGGAAAGGGAAACGTCTAGTATATAAGATTGTTGTTTAGGTGGACACAGCCTCCACCCCTAAGGATTCTGCCAGCTTATTACACAAGTTTAGCAGCATTAAAATTAGTTGGAGTGTTCCTACTGTTATATTCAATTCTATATCTGCTTCCATCAAATCTAGAGTGTCTTCCCATGACTTTTAAGGCTGAAGTTGTTCCTCAGTCAGAGGCCAAGAGTTGTGTAGATCGATGTCTTGCTCTCCTGGCTCCTCGGTTGTCCTCCTCTTATTGTCTGGTTGCCAAACTCATTATAAACTCTTTTTGAAACTCCTTTCAAGAGCGATCTTCTCCACAATGTCAGCGTATTGATGCATCCTTTATTTGTTTAAGTTGTGATTGCATTTAATGCAATGGTCCGGTCATTTCCGTCTCATTTTGTTGTCTTTTTTGGGTTTTTTTTCTTTGCGCTCTCTGTTTCCCTGGTGTGTTCCCGCGCTCTCACCTCCACACCTGCATCAGCCTCGTTAGCTCTGAGTGTTTTTCAGCTCCCGTCCTGTTGTCTCCTGTTTGCCCTCGCCTGTGCCTCTCCGCCTGCACCTCATAAGTTTAGTTTGTTATTTGTTGTCGGTTGTCATGTCGCTCTCTGACGAGTCATCTGTTCTGTTTACCTGTTCCCGAGGTGTTTTTTTTTCAGAATAAAAGTTCTGCTGTTGATCCGCCTGCTTTGCCGTCTCCTGCATTTGGGTCAGACCTCTGCGCTCTTTGTGTGACACCATTATCGTGTTTTTGTAACAGTGAATAACTCCATGACCCCCTAATATTGAAAGTGCTGCTAGCGCTTGTCATCATACTCTGCTGCTGACTTACTTCTTTCTGTCTTATCTGTAATATTTTTTAGAGAAGTTTTTCAAAACTTTTTCACAGAGATTGAGCGCTGAAATTATGTCGGATGTTTGTTTCGATGTGATGGTGGGTGGGGGGGAACTTGTCTTTCATATAATAATGTTACCACATTCTCAGATCTCATTGATCAGTTTGATGACTAAAAATGATCTAGCTAGTAGCTTGTTCCGCTAGCTGTCATCATGGCAGCCAGATCTCATGACGGCGGCTAACAGAACAAGCTACTGCTAACGTGAGTTGTTCAAAACTTTCTTTTTAGTAAACTCTGTGTACACAAACAATGTTCTCAATGCTGGTGTTCATGTGTAGAGACCCTGGTGATGCTACCAGCAAAGTTTCATGTTGTGTTGAGACTTCTTAGTGTTTTAAAAATGGAGAATTTGATGCTAGCGTAAAAGTGCCCGTAGCACTCCCATTGAAAATTAGTTTGACCTGAAAACGAAAATAAGTGGCTCTTTCATCATAATTATGCTTTTACACGAAGGTTCGACTCATATACATTTACAAAATAAGCCTAGGTTGCGTTTTGGTGAAAGTTTCGCTTTAACTGACAATTAAAGCTACACAAATAACACAAAAAGTGGTAAAAATGTGGAATTATTCTTTAAAAAGATGCTCCTACAAGGATCCATGAAGGTATTTTTAAGTATGTGATTCTCCACCTATAGAAGGATGAGGATGATTCCTTTCAGAGTAAAATACACAGTGAGGTGAAGGAAAGAATCAGACTAGAGGCGTGTTAATGTTTTGTGCAAAGTCATTCTTGTCTGTGTCAGGATCTGGTTTGATTGTATGGCAGATGTTGATATATTCTGGTCGTCTGGATGCACACTCACATCTGCCGTTCAGGTTCAACATCTGATTCCTTTTTCCTCTCCTCTCTGCTGAGACTATCCCACCCAACAACTTTTCAAAAAGATGCTTCTCTGCCGCTTAAAAACTTTCTCCCTGTGATCATGGGGACAGAGATGGAGGGATGGGTGGGGGGGGGAGTGAAAGAGTGTCACACTGTGCTGAGCGAGGTGGAGGGGGAAAGAGCAAGGGGAAAATCTCTTACATGAAATGAAAAAAAAAAAAAAGGAAGACAGCAACATCTGTGCGGGAACTTCAAACAGCCTTTGAAAGGCAAAATGTGATTCCGTTCGGGATTCTCTGGCTTGGTAAACAGCCGGGTTTTATTTTGGAAGTCAGTTGGAGTGTGTGTGTGTGTGTGTGTGTGTGTGTGTGTGTGTGTGTGTGTGTGTGTGTGTGTTTTTAGAGGAGGGGTGTTTTGCAGGGGATGGGGGACTGTCAGAGCTGGAGTCAGAGAGAGAGAGAGAGAATAACACATTGAGGAGGGATAAGGGCTTTAACTGCTGAGTGCAAAGTCCAGTGATTGGCGGGGATGTAATACAGTGTAAATCCACCCTAACCCCGGTTTATTCACTTTTTAACGCTGACACGTCGGCCTTCTTAATCACTTCGTTGTCATCTGTGATTTTTGTCGGGATCTGCTTGGTCATGAAATGTGAGGATAACGAAATGTTCTGTTCTGCTTATCTTATACTTTAAGATCACTAACCTTGTTTCTCTCTCTTTTCTCTCTCTTTCCTGCTCCTCCTGTCTGGATGGAACGACACCACCTCTTCCTCCTTCTACACGTCTATCAGGTAAGAAACAGGCAGCTGCTGCTGATGAATCAGCAATTATTGAAAAGTTGCTTCTGAACAGATGCTGTAACCAAATGTTGTGGTGATGGAGTTAAAGGTGCACTATGCAATTTTTTTTTACGGGCCTATAAACAAAAACGACAGAGACAGAGCTGCTGATACAAGGAGGAACAGTTTGTCAGAGCGAACATGAGTTTAAAAATGTAGTTTAAAGCCCAAATGTGGAAATCACAGTGGACTGGGGGTCCAGATCTCCACTTCCTTTGAAAAAACAGCGAGTTTTCCTTTTCAGTAGCCTATCATTGTAAGCATATGATTTTAAATGATGTAACAATATGCACTGAAAGCTAATTTTGGTGCAAAACAATGTGTTTTTTAAGTTTTTAGAAGTAGACTGGGTCCCCCCCTCATCTGCCTCACAATGGTTTGTACTAACCTGCACTTCCACTCACATAACTGCAGGTTCTCACTGTTTGGTGGTGGCTGAGCTGTAGTCATTAGCTACATTGCATTAAGTTAACTGAAAACAAAAGCTGCGTAACATTTGTATAAACTTCTACAAATCAATCAAACACATTTACGGTTATATTCAACCAGACGACATTTTGTTTAGTCCTCATGTTTGAATCTTGTGCTTCCATGCAGCCACAGTTTTGGTATTTTTGAAGTTTCGTCTTCTAACATATTTTGTTACAACCTTGAATTATTCAGTGTAGTATAATAGCAGTCATCAGCATTTCTTCTATATACATTAATACAGCAGTGACCCCTTCGGCAACTGCTCTTGGGAATCTTTCTTGTTGTTAAACCCATATGTTTCCATTTTTATAGGCAATTTAGTGGAGCAAAACAGGCTTGTTCTTTGGTTTATGGTGGGTTGAGAACAAAAACTGCGTATCTAGACGTCCCACTGTTCAAAAATATGCATATAAGCACATGTAACTTTGAAGGTGACTTAAGTTTGTTTTTCTATTCAAGGACAGAGGCAGAAAGAAAAGCCTCAGCAGGGAGAAGAGATGTCAGAGAACCAACATGCAGCTTACAAAAGCCGAGTCTGACTTGAAATAATCGCGATGGAAAGGACGCAGTTATCAGACTCATTTATTTAAAGGAAAACAATTTGCAGAGATGTCAAGGCTGACACTACACGCTGAGCTCAGATCATTTTATTCCTAAGTAGTTCCTTTTTAGATACATGGCCGGCTTTGAAAATAAGAGTAAACAGGAAATGTCACTCTTCTTTGTGGAGGAAAAGAAAGGTTGGTGGTGACAGTGGCTGCCGAGGTCGGTGTGAATATGCGGTTTCTTATGCGGCTTCTTCAGTCTGGTGGACATGATACGATGTGGTGGCAGCCATACTGGCGGCTACGGTAGATCAGCCGGTGCTCACGTAGGGGATGGCTCTTGGGTTTCTTCAGCTCCCTCGAGAGCTCTGGATCTGAACCCGCGACGTCTCGGGGGGGAAGCCTGTTTCCACACTCGTGCCAGTTTTCACACGCACGAGCAAAACCAAGACTTCTCTGTGACGTCCTCAAACTGATAAACTGAACTGAAAGCAGATGTTTACCTGCTGTTAGACAGCCTACTCCAGCTCACAGGACTGAAAATGAAATAGCTTTGCATTAGTAATGAACTCTAAAACTAAAGTGTCACCTGATTAGAGCGGAAGATGGAGTGAGTGTTTCAAAGACCCCGCGAGGGAAATTGAGTCCCATAAAATGTCTTGAACTGACTGTTGAAGACCGGCTTATCTTGGCTTCTGTAATGACGAAGGTGCCGTTCATCAGTTTGTCAATGAGCTTTCAACAAGACCTCTAGTGTCGCCACAGTACTTAGATGGTGTATTGATAGACGGAGCAGTGACGTGCGGGTAAATGTCAATACAGCAAAGTGTGCGACTGTATGTGTCTCGCTCTCTTTTCCCGCATCTCACTCTGCTGCTCCAATCACATTTTTTGTTTCCCTGCTCGCTTCTTCTGTGTCATTCTCCTCTCCAATCGTTCCTCTTCATTGGCTGAGGCAATAGCCGTCATTGTGTGTGTGTGTGTGTGTGTGTGTGTGTGTGTGTGTGATGGAGTGGAGCGGGGCTCTGCAGTGAGGTGATGGTATGTGAAATCACTGACATTACAGACGCTGGGGGGTGGAGGTGGTGGAGGTGGTGGCGTTTCCACTATGTCCTCTAATCGACAGGCGCACGCCATCCATGTGCCACATTCCCCTTCACCTCCATCGCCCCTCTTCCCTCTCCGCCCAACTGTCTCTCCTTCGTCTTCTCACCCCCTTATTTTTCATCCTCGTCCTCTTCTTCTCCCCGTCTCCCCCCCTCATCCTCCCGCCTCGCTCCTCTCCTAGCAACAATAGCGCTGTCTTCTCAAGAGTGTCAGCATCCCCGTGACTCCACGGATCACTCGCTCTCTGAAGCCCATGTGTGTTGTTTATTTATTGTTTTTCCGGTTTATCTTTATATCCAGGATATCCCATATTCTCTCTTTCTCATTATCCCTTTTCCCTCTTCCTGTCTTGTTGTGTTGGCTGTTCCTCTTTTCTCTGCGTCTCTGCAGTAAAATCACAGTGGCTGGACAGGATTGCAGTGACTGCAAAAAAAAAAAAAGAGAGAGAGAGAGGCCATCATAAAAAACGAAAGACAGAATGGGGGTGAGATTGAAAGCAATAGAAAGAAGGGCAGAGGAAAAAAACAGAATCACAAACAGAGATGGAGAGAGAGAGCAAGAGAGAGAGAGAGGCATCAAGTATAAACAAAGTTAAGGGGAAAATGTAAAGGATTCTTCTGGCAGAGATGTGTGGAGAGTCGGGAGGAGAGTGTGAATGAAAACAAGGGCAAGAATATAGGCTGGATGGGGGGATTGAGGCAACGGTGCAGGTGAAAGGGAGCCCCCAACTGGCTGGAGCTGGTACTGGGACCCAGCACCCCACCTCCTCCTCCACACATGCCGTCCTCCTCTCCTGCACCTTCTCCCGACTGTCCCTCTCAGACGAGGAGAGCCATCACGTTATAGGGTCACAGATGATGCTCACTGCAGATTAGTGGTAATCTCACCCTCCTCCTGACCGCCCGCGCCACCACGTGCGTCTAAGTATATGCTTGCAGGACAGTTTGCATCCCACTTAGAGACGCAGCTACAACTCCTCGGACTGTAATCCCCCCTCCTCTCTCTCTCTCTCTCTCTCCGTCTCTCTCTCTCTCTCTCTGTCTCTCTCTGTCTCTCTCTCTCTCTCTCTCTCTCTCTCTCTCCGTCTCTCTCTCTCTCTCTCTGTCTCTCTCTGTCTCTCTCTCTCTCTCTCTCTCTCTCTCTGTCTCTCTCTCTCTCTCTCTGTGTCTCTCTCTCTCTCGTTCCTCTCTCCACTCTCTGTTCTCCATCCCTCTTTACTTCCCGTCCCTCCCTATCTGCACTTGAGCGCTGCACCGAGCGAGAGTTATCAGGCGATTTGCGTCATCGGCTCCGGGCAGAGTAGGCCTTGGGTGTGTGTGTGTGTGTGTGCGTGTGTGTGCGTGTGTGTGTGTGTTTGACCTGAACTCTGCACAGCAGTTGAATGTTAAGCTCTGTGTGTATTTCTCATTATTGCAGCAGTGCAGAGGCCGCACATGGAGGATAAAACTGATGTGTCATCTTTGCATATATGCAAATTCACAGGAGCGTTATTTAGCACACACACACACACACACACACACACACACGCATGCACATACACACATACACATACACACACACCCACAAATACGCCTCCCTCCCTTTACTTTAACCTCCGGTGTGGACCACCCATCAGTGTCCATCATAAACCACTTCTCCCGCTATCTTGTCTCCATAGCAACGCCATAGCAACCCGTTACTTGCAGAGCCCTTGACATGAACCCGACCCGCCCCTCTCCAACCTCCCCATCTGTCATCAGTGGCTGAGAGGGTTGTCCATCAAGCGCACCTGACATCTTGATTGGCAGTCGCTGCTCAGACATTCACGAAGAGTGCGTCTCTTCAGAATGAGACGGGCCCGTGAAGGACGAGCACAGGAATGCAGAAATTGGTTTATTGTTTGAGCGCCGGTGTTTCCCGATCGCCAGCGGGAAACTTACAAAAGGTCGGGAAGGGTAAACGCAAAGGTGTTTTGAAAGGTGTTCGGTCAAATCTGCACTTCTGTCTTTGGTTGTCAGGTGATGTAGGATGTCCAAACTGCCTCACGCACTCATCCATCACAGATGTGCAACATGCATCATGCCACCCTGACGGACTCATTCACTGCAGCTACAGCAGCGCACACATCCCTGTTCAGTGATGTACAACATGTAATGAGCATGTCAGGGATACCTCCCGTGTCTGCAAGGGCTCCTCTGACAGCTTCATGAGCATTACCATGATATATAAAAGCTATCATCAGCCCTGCAAACATGACTGATGCTCCAGCAGTGTCTGCACTGACACTGGGCGGTGATACTGTGCGTGTGTGTGATTGGATCACTTAATGATACAAATCGACCGCGTGTTTGAGCGATACTTGTGTCCTCGTGCCCGGCTGCAAAGCGCTCTTGTATTATTGACAATACACACACGCATTATATATACAACAGGCATGCACACACACACATTGCTGCTCATCAGTGTGTGTGTGTGTGTGTGTGTGTGTGTGTGTGTGTGTGTGTGTGTGCAACAGATGGGGGGAGTTGCTGTGGCTGATCAATACGTCTTCAGCCGCTCTGACTGTATCATTATCATTTTAATGACTGCAGTATTTCCCCTCGCTGATGGCCTTCCAGATAAACAAGGAAACAGCAGAGGTCTCTAAAAGTTCACAGCTGCTGTATTCAGCCAGAGGGTCGCAATCAGGCGTCACGTCGTGGCCGATGACATCTTGAAAATGCCAAACAACTGATGGAGACAGTACAGTTTCTTAGATTATATTGAATCTGTTTGTTTTATTCTACTGACAAATCCAAGTTGCGAATTTGCCTCATAGGGATGACTAACTAAATATAAGTTAGATTTTATATATTAGGCACTGGTCATGATGCTAAAGGGCAAATTAATAAATGAACTTGACCATAAGAAATATTTTGAATAAGTACTGTGCAATATGCTAATGCTACTGTGCTAGCTAGCTTGCTTAATCAGTCAAGAGGTGCATTTTACATTAGCAAAAAAATGTTTCAAGCTTATTTAATCGATCGCCTGGAGATGAGCAACAAAATGGCAACTATAGGTGACTCATAGAGGGTCAAAATCACTACAATAATGATATGAATGAATCAGTGCTCATTGTAAAAATAATTATGATATTCTTGATCTCTTTCTGGTGAATATCTTTGTCCTCTGCACACCCAGGGAACCTGTGTCGAGTGTACAGGAAGCACAGTCCATCAGTCGTTCAAGTGTATTTCAAGTTTAGTTTTTCTTTCTCTTAAGTAGACGTGTGTCACTCCGGCTGGAGGAGCAGACACAGGACCGATACATAGAAAGTTAAGGTAAGAGTAGATCAGAGAGCTTCCATATAAACATGTGGATGTTGTGGGGAGAACGTGATCATGGCGACTTCTTTCACCTCCTCGGGTTTGTGACTACATCACTTGGGTTCTCCTCACTGATGAAGTGAACGAGTTAATGTCAGGGGTGACGTTCCCCACACAGGTTTATATAATATGAGCCTTTATGTAACATGAGAGAGTGCTTAACATGGGGTGAAGTCCCACGTGTGATCATGTCTGGCTGCTGGATTAACCTCGGATGAAAGAATCATTCCTGTTATTGATTCATTTTGATGATTATTTCTGTGAAATGTTAGAAAAGGTAACGTCTTCATTTCGTTATGCTTCGGCTGAACAACGGTCCAAACCCAAAGAGTTGTTGTCTGTTTATTGTGCCTTGAAACAGGGAGAAGCTAAAGTTGAACATATTGTTGATTATTTTTCGCTGATGACAGAATAGACAACAGCTTCAGTTTTCAGCACATTACTCTGAACCATTCTGAGCATTTAAAAACAATAAATTGATTCTTCTAAGCTGGAACAAAGAAAGTTGTCCTTGACCTGAAGTGCAAACTAAAGTGGCTCATGGGTATTGATCCAATGGCGATAGCATCCTTGATTACAATAGTTACACTCAAAACTGGTGGAATCAGCTTATTAGATAGAAAAAGGGATTAAATGTCTGTCTGATGGAAGAACTGATAGTTTCGTTAAATCAATTAATAAAATCAGTGCTTAAATCAGAGGCTCGTTACAGAGACATTAAGCTTGTAAAGAAGTGAGCCTCAAATAACTGATGCTGTCAACTTTTAAAGGTTGGCTTTAGCTGTGGATGTTCATGTAGGAGGGTGAGATGGAGAGAAGGGAGGGTGGAGAGATGGTGTATCCTATAGGGTGTGTGTGTGTGTGTGTGTGTGTGTGTGTGTGTGCCTCATGGCGTGTGTGCTCAGGCTCTCAGCATGTATCTACTCCTGCGGTCCTGTATGTGGTGACAGGCTGACATCAGAGTAAAAGCCCCCTGAAGTCGTGTTGAACAGATGCCTCGCTGCTCTCAGTTTCCCTGGTGGTGTAATACGAAGACCTGGAGTTCTGACTTCCTCGCTCTTCCTCTCTTCCTCTTTCTCTCTCTCTCTCTCTGTCTTTCAAATTTACTCTTATTGAATTATTAAACTTTGCTGTTCGTTCTTCAGTCATCATACTTCTTTGACTTTTTTTTTCACTTCATCTCTTTTTGCTCTTTGCTATTCAGGCAGAGTTTTCCCTCGGCTTCTTTGTTAGACAGCTTACTTTCAGATCCGTCTTTGTTCCGTAAGAAAAGGCCAGGTGAAATGGACTCTCGGTGAAGTGCCCTTGGTCTTCCACTTTGTGTGTGTGTGTGTGTGTCCAGTGTGTGTGCATCTGCACTTTTTTGTACAAGGCAATGTTCCAACCCCTGTGACGTGAGTCCTGTCTCTGAGAAAGCAGGCAATCTGGGCCTTGGCTTTTCTCCAGAACCGCTTTCATTTCCATTCAGCAGTGGGATGTTACTCACTGGAGCACACATGTGCACACAGACACACACAGAAACACACACACACACACATATAAACACACAGATCACTGATAATTACACACAAACTCGAGTGTTCAGACGTGGTTGGTGGCCAGCCTTTTTTTTGCCTTAGAAAGACTTTCTTCTTTTTCTCCCTCGTCTTTTGGAGTTGGATTATTTTCCTACACTTTATATGAGCATAGACACACAAACAAACAAACTCTCTCACACACACACACGCACACACACACACACACACACACAAGCTGTCGTTATTATGGTAGGAGTGCATGATGCAACAGCGGAGCCATCCCTCCTTATGTCCCCTGGGTGGGATGGGGGTGGGGGGGTTTGCAGAAGAGAGAGCAACGTATCGGGCAACAACAAAAATAAGGGGGGACTGAGTGGGAAGGAAGAGTGACTGATTGACTGAGGAGAGGGAATAGGGGACAAAGTGAAAATGATAGAAGGACTCGAGCTAGAGGGGGGGAAGGAAGAGACCGAGAGAGGGAGAGGGAGAGGGAGGGAGAGAGATCAGGCTTTCGGCGGCTAATAGAAATTCCCATGTTGCCTCATTGAGATGCAGCGGTGGTTTAGGTAATGAGCTAGCTGCCGCTGAAGCATTGATTTAGCCAGAAGAGTCGCTCAAATTATCCCACTCCTGGAGAGAGATGTCAACAGCTCCACCAATGGCTGTAGGGGTAATTAACAACACATCCTCCCAACATGACACCGCCCGCAAATCGGCATGTGTTGCATTCTGCTGCACAGGAGTCTTCCTCCGCCTACATCCCGTCTTCTTCTGTAGCCCCTCCCCAGCATATTAGCTTGTTATGCCATTAACATGCATCAGCATGTCATCAGCAGCAGTAGTTTATTTACTTTGAAAACCAAATCAGTTTTACTTGTTGAAATGCAGTTTCTACATGTGAAAATATATTTTATAAATGTCTTAAATTAAAGGTGACACGTTATGCTAATTTTCAACTTCATAAGTTTATTTTGAGGTTACTGCTAGAATAAGTTTTCTCATACCGGCCAGCGCTGCAGCTATGTATTCCCCCTGTGTTTTAGCTCCTGTCTCTTTAAGACTCCTCCTCTGATTGGTCAGCTCACACACGCCTGAATCAGCATAGCGGAGCAACATCAGAGCAGCTGTGCTTAATCATTCATTATGTGCCAAAAAAGCAGCTGGGCATATTTTATGCAAATGTGTGACATGGTGGCATCATTATGTGATGTCACAAAGTCACAGACTTTAAGCCGGGACTACTGACGAGGCGTTTCAGGAGCAGCGTTTTCTGTGGGAGAGGGGAGCTTCTGTTGGTGCAGGCTTTGACCTTTTTCTCTTTCAAAATCTTTACATGCACATGAACTGATGTAAAACACTGAGGGAAAGGAGAAAAAAGTATAATAAGTCTCCTTCAACATTTGACACCTCAAAATGTCATTTCCACCGGTGAGAACTAAATTGCTGCTCGTCAGGCCGACGTTACAAAGGCTTGCCATAGTCACAATCCTTTTTTTAACATGTGGACGTTTAATTGTAGATATCTGTAATCGTCACTCTTACTAGAGGAAAAAAAATTACTGATATCTATAATTGAATTGAACAAATGAAGATCTGTTTTGACTTGTCGAACTGTGATTTTCTAAATGTGAAAATATAATTTTACATGTCAACCTTGTTTTACAGAAATCTTAAATTAACATTTTTCACATGTTGAGATGACATTTGCACGAGTGAAAACCAAATCCCGTCAAGTCAGCACTACTTATTAAATGTTAAAAAGGGCTTTTCCAAAGGTTTGCTGGTGGAAGCATAGTGAGTGAATCCATGTTTGACTAGAAGAGGCAGAATTGCAGGTGAAATATCAGTGAAAAGGAAAAAAAAACTACTATTGCTTGCACATTGCTTGAGCATGAAAGTATGAAAAGAGTATCTAGGTGGGAAAATCAGCTCTGAGCAAAAGAAAAAAAATAATAAGAGTCATGTCTCTTTAAGATAATATGCAAATGAGCATGTATGACTACGTGTTATCGTGCTCTGCAATATGTGCGTTTAACATGGATTATGCATGGATGTAAAAATAGCAGAAAACAGGAGAATGTTCCAAAATCAGATGAGTCATGTTCAGCTCGGCTCAGCTCTTAGACCGGTGGTGTCTCTGAACATGGGTGATAATAAACATTTGTGAAAAAGAAAAGGTACCCGAGAGAGCTTTGGTCAGATTGTGTATCCTGTAAATTAGTTGTACTCGTGGCACGATGACACAGTGAAGTTTCAAGTGTCTTGTCTCCAGTGATTGGATCTATTGTGCGATCTCAACCTCTGAAGTCCTGACGAAGTCAAAGCGCCTCGATCTGTTTGGTGTTTTCAGTCGCGCTAATTGTAAAATGAGAAACGACTGAATTAACTCCGGAGAATAAACACAATAAGGATCAACAGCTGGTCAGGAGCAGCCTGTGCTACATTGTCTGCCTGGGATATTAGACATCGCTCTTCTTTTGTATATATGGTATAGTAATATGAGACGGTGGAAGCCTCCTGTGCTGTACTACACCCCCCTCGTTCTCTCGCACACACAGATGCACACATCTCGTCTCCATTGTTTCCGATTGAACCGTACACTAATGGTGAAGCTTTGACACTTTGACCTTTCTCCCGCGCCGCGTTTGTTCTACGCTAGTCGAGTATAAAAGGCTGTGCGCAGACGTAGGTAGGAGGAAGAAAAAGCTGGTGGAGGAAACCAATTTTCCAGTGTTTTTTCAGAAGTGTCTGAGTGTGTATGTGTGGCTCAATGTCACGCGCTGGGGGGTTGGATCCCTACCTCGAACACACACAGACTCTTCCCCTATAGATGCCCTCAGTCCACACACACCGTTGGTACGTAAAGGAACAACCTTGTGCATATCGACCATAATAGAGGCGTTTGTGCTCGACTTCCTGCTGTTATTTCCTTTTTTATCCTCTTATTTATGATGGGGCTGAATGTCAAAAAGCTGTGTAAAGCCAATTTTTTTTTTTTTTTTTTTTAAACATAAGTCCGAAAAGAAAATACAGATGCCTCGGTTTGTTGTTTGTCCAGTTTTGTGTGTGTGTGTGTGTGTGTTTTCCTTCAGCTGTGTGAAGTTTTGAACCTTGGAGTGGGCGCTCCTCGCCGTTCCCTGCTAAAACATCACAGCGAGCCTCATTTTCAGTCCATGCGCACAAGCTGTCATCTCCCCTGCCGGCCCTAAAGTGGGAACGCAGCACCCTCATTGCCAATTAAACTCCAATCAACAAACGAAGATGGAGTGAGACATCGAATTACATCCAATATCCTCTCCCATACTCAAGCCTGTCTTTGCCAGCCACAAATTAGCTTACAAATTAAGACGGGAGAAGTCGCGTTGCCAGATAACAGCGAAGTAACATCCTGCCGCCGTCTTGATGCGTCGGTCCAACTTGGATCCAGCTTCCTGCCGTCTCTTGATGTGCGGAGAAGTTTTTTCGGTTGAGCCTCGACCGTCCATCCATTTCAGTCTCCACCCAGGAGATAGCTATTAAGACGGGTTGATGAGTAACCATCTCGTAGAAGTCTGCTCCGGCTTGATCCATGTTTGATAATGAAGATGTTGCATAGACAACCCAAACATTGTTAATTAATGAATTAACTCTGAACGCTGAATTATAGATGAGGCAAGGTTTGATTAATTGCTTCTCAGAACCAGATTTCCTCTTCCAATCTCTTTTCCAGCCCACTCGATTGGCCTCTCTGCACGACTTGTACGCCAGAATCCGCGTTTCTTTCTTGCGCGCACGCGTTCGAGCACACGCGCGCCTGTCTGAGTAATACAGCAAGAGCGCACCGCCGCTGCCAGCGTGTCTTTCTGCGGTTACGGCGGAGGTTTTGTAATATTATCCAGTCAGATGTTTAATAATTCATACTCTTATATTGGGGGTTATCTAACACATGACAGGCAGACAGTGCGCAGCTCTTTGAGTGGTGTCTAGGGGCTCCTCTCGCTGTGAAGCCTATCAGAGAGTCATCACCGAGCCACCAATCCTTAGCTCATCATTTCGCCCTCTTTATTTGACTCCCGTCTCCGCGGAGAAGCGTGCCAGCACATGTTTAGCATACGCACACATATGTTTTTTCAAAAAATGACACACATGTGCACGCCGGTAACATCATTTTGTGTGGACATCCTGTCTATATAGTGTGTGTGTGTGTACATACGAGTGCACGTGTTTGTCCCGTCTGCTGCAGTTGCTGCATCGGGGCCTGGTGTGTCTAATTAAAAGAAGCCTGCTTGCATTATTCATGAGGCTGTAATTATACATTCCTTTTGCTGATCCCCAGTCAGAGGCATTAAAAATAGATCTGAGTCTCCGCGCCCCGCCCTCCTCGGCCCCACTTTCTCTCCGTGTTTTGACTACGTCTCTCTCCCGGCGTCTCTCTATTTATCTATCCTTCATCACAGTGTTTCTTCAATCTCTCATTGTCGCAACTGTCTTTAAAAAAAAACAACAAAAAAAACCTCTCATCTCTCCCATATCTGCCCGCCGTGGCTTCATTCATGTTTGCTCTGATGTTCCCGTTTGGGATTGGGGCAGAACATTCCTCTGACAGTGTCACTCTCGCTCGGCTCGGCGGCCTGAACTCCAGTCGCATCGGGGCCAGAATTTCGAGTGGAATATTTTGAATCGGCCGTGACATCTCGGCAGTAGAGACTCAGAAGAGCAGAGATATCGCTGCCTCTGATCAGCTTAATGGGGAGACTGTCTCCTCACAATAGACTGAATCACTGCCCAAAAACTTCGTCCTGACTTTTTTAATGTATTTTTTTTATTTGCATGTTTAATCCACAAAATCTGCAGCATACGCAAATGGAAGATGGCGTCTGTATAGATAAAGTGCAGTGTGGATGAATGGCAAACATGAGAATATTCGATATATCGTATGTGCCATATGTTCGAGCAAGTCATCCAGGAACTTCTCACTCAATCAGACATATGACAGCCTAAACTTTTCTTAGATATTCTCTGCTGTGTAGTCACATGTTACTTACCTCTGGCAATGAGACTTGTTTGCCTTACCGGCAGCAGAGAGCGCATCTTCCACCGTGCAGGTGATGAGCTTTGGAGGTGTTTGTGCATACATTTACATACTGATGAGGCGGGCGCTGAAATGGGCGGGGATTCTCTCAGATCTGCCAATCACGGAGCTCGTAAGATGACTAAGGGCATCGCTCAGTCGTCGCTGCCTTTGGGCGACGCTCTCAGTCGTTCCCATTCTTGTTCTTGTTTCAGAACGTGAGAAATGGAGCCACTCAGGGACTTTATCGCCCTACGCCACATTTCTCTGTTTGTGTTGGTGGGGCTGTGTTATGTAAATGTAGTCATGTGTTTTGAATTGGCTTCTCAAACTCCTCACATACGTGTGTCCCCTCCCCCTATAACCCAAATAGCAAGGAAAACAAACATGCAAGCTGAAACACAGTACGTACACTTACAAACTCACACAGGGAGCAGATGCTGTGGAGCATACTTCACTGTGTTGGTTTACAGTATAGCTTCATAAAAATGTTAAACAGTTACAGAGATAATCAAAAGTTAATGGTGACAGACTCGATTCTACAAAACTGAATATTTTAAAACTAACAGGTTGAAACGCTCGTATCTTTACCTGAGCGACCGGTCACACATCGGTGCCGCTGTGAGCAGAGTGTTGAACTGTTCTGTGCAAAGACTGAACATGCTGATGGAGGAGAATTAGTTTCTAGCTGGACCAGAGCTAAAACTGTCAAGCTGAGTTATTAAGAAATAATAATGGAGTGAACTTTCCATCACATAACAGCGTAAAGGCACATTTTTAAAGGCTGGTGTAAAAACAGTAGATTGGAACAGGAAGAAGTCCACAGCTGATTGATCAGATTACCGTCCACTTCCTGTTTTTGTCTTTTTTTCCCACCCTGTGTTCAGCCGTGTTTCGTTAGTTAGTCATCTTCTGTGTTTTTCTTCTGCGTCTCCTGTGCTCGTTCTGTTCTGTTCTGTCTGGTACCCAGTGCTGTTGTGTTCCTGCCAGTTAGTATTTTGTATTTTTTTTGTACTTCGTTAGTTCCTGGATTTGCCCCTGTTTTGCAAATTTTGTTCTTTGGATTTCAGCTTTCTTCAGTCAAGCTCACTTTTAGTTTTTCTGCCTGCCTGCCCTGGTATTTTACATTTGGGTCCTTTTTTGATATAAATAACATTTCTGCTTCCGCTGGTAATGATTTCTTATATAAGTGATCATTGATATAATTGGTCCCCACCCTATTTGAATAAGGACGGAAATGAATGAAGTAAGAAATTCAAATGCTTTTGACTAAGGTACCTTATCCCCGACTATCTCCAGGGTGCCCTTGAAAGAAGAAATAACTCCAGTTTCTGTGTCAGCACAGTACCATTATTATTTGAGTAGAGAGTTAACTTATGAGGGAGCTTTTGAGCAAATGTCTTATTTCAGGCCAAATAAACAGTTTTCTGTATGCATGCGTCAGTGTGCCTCCCTCCTCGCTCCAGCACTCCAGGGCTAAACTGCTCTTCCTGCTTTTGAAGCTGTTCTGTTGGTCTGGGCCTCTGTTGTTACTGATGTTGTTGCCGTTGCTTTGGCTGGAAGGGTTTAGAGGGCTGCACGGGGAATTCAGCCTGGGTAGACTAACGTCACGGCTGACTGAAAATGTAACAGAGAGAAAAAAAAAAAAAAGAGCGAGAAGAGGAGGTGGAGGAACGGAGGAGATGCAGAGCTTTAGTGAATGAAGAAGGAGGAGAGAAGCGGTGGGAGAGAGACAGACAGAGCGCATTCACCGAGTAGCGAGCGAGCATTGTTTGATCTCCGACACGCCGTCTCCCTCCTGCACTGTATGACTCAACAGCTTTCTGCTGGTGTATTCCCTCTCTGTCTTTCTTCTGGATAGATGAGAGGATGAATAGATGCGAATGAGTCAGAAAGCGCTGATGGGTAGAGAAGGAATGAGGGCAGAACTTGCGCCCAAACATAGTGGGGGGGGGGGGAGTACAGGGGGGGGTAAATAGATGACGAAACGGGAAGGGAGAGAAAGCAGAAAAGCGTTTGGAAATAGAAATAGTTGACAAAAGAGATATTCTGCCAAGGATCCACATATCAACATCCAAAGTTTTATACAATGGAACAGGAGAAAAGGTTGTCAGAAAGCAGAGATTGTGTGGGAGGGATTCACTACATATGAAGGTCATAGATGTGATTAGTATTTTGTCATCAGCGTACAGAAACTGTAACTAAGAAAATTCTGTCTAGCTGCAGGGAGAACATGTATCTCTACACCCACATATATGTTTGACTGTATTTAGTGTAGAAATGTAAGTACTTATGTGTGCAGCACATACAAACTCCTGCCCTTTGCCCTGGTGGGAGGGGATTCCCACGCCCTGCTGCAGGGGCTTTCCACATAGCCACAAGAAGCAGGAGCAATAAGCCCCGCTATCACATTGTGTTTCCTTTCAAATACTGATCCCAGAGCAGAGCTGTAGCCCCCACGTACAGCATTCGGGGTTAGAGAGCAGAAGTGGGAAGCAGCTCACAGATCTGTGCCTAAGGGCAACGAGCTTCTCAGAGCCAGCGCCTCAGGGAGAGAAAGCTAAGCCAGCATAAGCTACTACCATCTGCCAGCATTGGCTTAGGGCTTCTGAAAGATCAAGTTTGAAAGTGAGAGAGGTGTGCGAGTGGAGACATCTCTTTTTCATCCCTCTCTCTCTCTCTCTCCTAGTATCTCTTCCAGATGGAAATTAAGCTATCCAGTAATGATCCTTAACTGCATGGATGCCAGTGCTGTGAGGAGGATAAAGCAGAGAACTTGTGTTCGTGTTAGGTGTTGTGATGTGTTTGGTCGGATCATAAAGAGACTCTCCTGGGCTCAAGCAGAGTGTTCCTGTCCCCCTCTCTGCAGCTCGCCGTCGTTCCATCTCTGTATCTCGGATCAATGGCAGGTGAAATCAAGCGCACATCCAGCGTCCTTGGCCCGTCGCCTGCCTGCTCCTCCCCTGCTGTCCCAGGCACCATCCATTGATAAATTGACCACTGATCGGCATGCTTTGGATGCAGGAAAGATGAAGAGCTCTCACAAGTTAACACAGTGGGAGACGAGGGTTTCCTGGCAGCGTTAAGGGAAAGCTAACATGCCAACAAAGGGCCCACTGGGAACTCCCATAACAAGTCAAAGGATTTAAAGAAAGTGCTGCACACAGCTTTCACTTAATACTGAGCTTTTCTGATTAACTGCCCCACTGCAAAATCGTTTGGTACCCCAGAAGGTTACTAACTTCTTTCAACCTGATCGTGGTTTGTTTTAGAAGCGTGCGAGAGCGGCTTCAGAGCGGCTTGGATGGGATAAAGACTAAAGACCATATGTTGGTCGCAAATTGATACAGAACAATAGCATTTAGGATTTAGTAGCGTCTGTGGGTGATGTTGCATGCTGCAACCAACTGAATACCCCTCTTTTTATCTTTGTTACAGTAGCTGCTAAAAATGTGACAAATGTGAGAGGCCCACTAGAGATCCATAGACATTATTCCCAGGCCATTTTCCTCCAACTTCACACTCAGGGTGGGAAACTTGAATGCTGGGATAATGCAGTGCTGCTGTTTTCCAGGTAACAAATCAGTTAATCTGATGAATTACAGCGTCCCAATTGATCAGCAACTGAAAAGACAACAGAAAGAGAACATTTGGAGGTCATTTTGGGCTTCAGTAGACACATGGCGGACTCGCTGGAAGATGATGGGCTCCCTTTGACAATACAAAAGACTTATTAGAAGGTAATGGAAACACATTTCTCTTGTTCAGGTCGGTATGCACTAATAAAAACATAATTATGATTTTTTTAAGCTAAATAGATTCTCCTAGATCATGCACACTGGACCTTTAATCCCAAATTCTAAAAGTGTTTGTCATTTGAATGTTTGGCAGGAAGCTGCTTTGTTCAAAAAGTTCAAATGCTCCCCATAATTAATATAACCTGACAACCCTCAGAGATGTTTTCAGGACAGATGTCTGCAAATTCAGCGAAACCGCTCATGAAGAGACAGTGAAGTGACACAAAACAGCTCATTACCAAATCAACGCTGGCACATGGCTCAGTGATGCCGAGCAGGAGACGAGCAGCGGAATACGCTTTGTTTAAAAAAGGAAACTCAGCCAGTGTTGTTTCTTAATTGTTTTCATTAAGGAGGAGTTATCACGCAGTCATGGTTCCTGTCATTTTTTCCATCTTTCCTCCGTCTTCTTTTTCTTTCGCTGACTGCTTATTTCTGTCCCTTTCTCTGCCCCGCTTGTCCACAATGGTCGGCTCGACGGGCGCAATCAAGCTCTGATCTCTATTCTGAAACTTTATTATTCTTCCCTGATTTGTCAGAGCCAGCGGGGGAAACGATTGAACCATGACTTCCAAGCAATGCAGCAGCTTCTGGCACAGTGCAGCAAAACACTACTCAGCTCTGCTGCTCACTGAGCCACGGACCAAAGTTCTCATTCCGTGTCTTCCTCTGGCGGTCCCTCCACATTAGATCATTAATCACAGAGCAGCTCGGAAAGTGAAGAGTCCAGAGCCGGGATGGAGGCCTGGGGTCAGTCGATGGTGGCCTCTCCAGCCCATAAGTCCCTGGCTGGTGTCATTATTCTGACATTGTTGTGAAGGCGAGAGCTTTTGATGCTATTGATTTGGCGAAAGAGAGGAGGGATCGATGCACTTGCTGATTCAGTGGCGTTACAAACTCAGGTCAGCTGCACGGCCTGCTTTTGTCTACATGTGTGTTAATGAAAGGTGTGTGGGAGTGCTAGTCTGCATGTGTCCCCCTGGTCCAGTTAATAAATTACATGAATCACAACACAGTGCTGTCCTTCTCCCCAGAGGGGGAATACAAACACTCCTACACAGCGATACCAGCTGTACACACAGGTACAGATCCATAAACACACACCGGTTTGAAACGGCTGCTTTTAAAGTCTCAGAGTCTCAGATTTTCATCCCTCTGCAGCTACAAGAGATCAAAAATTCAAATGAAATGTATCCATATTCTCACACCCAGAATCATGCACAGACACTGGCAACTGTAATGGTAATCTTCTCTGTATCCGCCTCCCCTGCGGGGCTCTGATCCTTTGTGGTCTCAGTCAAAGCCTCACGTTTGAAGCTCTGTTCAAAGACAGCCTACCTGCACAGCCCAGCCAGATCCAGACGAAACCCCGGTGTCTTCCGCGATATCTCCCGAACAACTCCTCCCTTCACGCCCCGCCGCTCCAGGTTCAGCCTCGGCGTGTTCACTCGGAGCAGAGAGGTTTCCCTCCTGGGTATCGTCACAGACAGGCAGAAGGTGGATGAGTATCAGGCAATCACCTTTATTACAGGAGTTTAGATAAGAGGGAAGAAGAAGTGATTTGGGGTCGTGGATAGGTTGAGGTTAATTTGATATTGCAGTATAATTGAGATAAGTTAAAGGAGCCATTTGTAAGATACAGCAGGGTCAGAATTTTAGTTTCAAACGTTGAACAGATATTATGAAGAGAGTGTGAAGATACAGCAGTGTCGATGTGACGTTACAGATGTCTCTGTACTTTGTTTTCAGAGCTACTGAAGTCAGCATGCCTTTCACATCAGGCAGCCGACTCCAGTTGAGCTGGACCCCATCGCTCATGTTGACTCCCCGCTGTGACCCGAAGTCCTGGTCCAGGCAAACTCTAGAGCCACTGTCTCTGAGTCATGAGCTGAGTAGCTAACAGCAGCTAGCAAAGAGCAAAAGTTCCTCCAGTGACACGCTGCCCCCAATGTTTTTTAATCTCCCCTCAAATCCTGGCCCAACAAATTACACCTATAAATCACAATACAATTACTGTGAGAGAAATCTAATGTCCTTAACGGCGTGTGACTCCCGATGGAAGGAGTATGTTTGGGGCGAGAAAGACGCAGGGACGAATCATTGAGTGTAAACTGTTAGGATGTCAGCTGGAGAATTTATAGCTGCTGGTGGTGGTTTGAAAATAATAAAAGGGCTTTGATGGTGTTAAGGCTGAAAGTTGCCTGTGTGAAGTCTTTGTGCAGTAATGCAGAGAGCTGGGCAGCTGCAGCCGTCTCCACCGTGTCTCCAGCATCCTCTGCTACAAAGACAATTCTGTTTTCTTGAGCCAAACCAAAGCCAAAAGCCCAGAGATTTTTTTTTTTTCATTCATTCATTCATTGTCTGATTTGTTTTATTTATTAGTTTGGGGTTTTATTTTCTCTATTCTCGGTTGAAAGCAGTATCTGGGTTTCTTCTCCGTCTCTGATGCACACTTTGAAATAACGTACAAGCAAACAGAATGCACACGATGCCCACACATGATGCCTCGCTCGGGCTTGTTTTAGGTCTCCATTGAAAATATCTCTTATACTTTTTCCCAATAAAATACAACCATCTCTATCCATGCTAGCATCACAGCACTGCCTGTCAGAGACTGAAACATCTCAACAACTTTTTGAAAGTGTCCTACTGATTCCTGACTGACCTTCTTGTTGTGGCTGCTGGATTAGTTAAATAGCTTCAGTGATCTCCTGACTTTTCATTTAGTTCCATCATCTGGTAACATTTTTCAAAGTGATGGCAATTTTCACCAAAACATTAGACAAATTTGCATTAATGTGGGTCAGTGAGGCACTCGAATCTGCTGCTGCTGACACATTTGGTGATTTCCGCTTGCAAGTTGAATGTTTTGCCACGAGCAATAGTTCAATTAAGTCACTATGTGTATGTATGCTGGGTAACAGAGCCTTGTGCCTTATGCCACTTTATATTATGTACTGTGTAACTTCCTTTTGAGAGTTCATTTCAAGCCGTACACAAAGTGGCTGTAAAAGTCATAATGTGCCGTCTTCTCGTGCACATTTCCCTCCTGCTAATGTGTCCTCTGCTCACCAACACACAGGCGGCGGGGGAAGATGGATAGCGAGGCAAATAATCCGGTTAACTCTCCACGTGTTTGCAGGCAGATATTTTCTCTTTAATGTGTTTATCGTGACTTATGAGTTCCTCTATAGCAGCCATTAACATATGATTACCATCACAGGGCTAATGGCTTTGTCTGTTGTTCCCTCTCCTGCTCAACTGCCTCATCTCCCTTTTTCTAAATCTTTCTTCATCTTTTATCCCCCCCCCCCTTTTTTAGCATTTGCTTCCTCCAATGTTTCTCTCTGACTTTTCTCTCCATCATTCTGTCTGTCTCTCTCTCTCTCTCTCTCACGCCTCCTCTCCTCTGTGTCTCCACTCTCGGCCCCCGCGGCCCCTCAGCTCCCAAGCCGGAGCCTCGCTCCCACACACTGCTCTCCATTATTGCTTAATTATCTGTGGCCTGTCTTTTGAATAATATCCCGTCCCTGATTCTCAGTCCGTTTCCCTCCGTCGTTCACGCACTCCTGTTCTATTTACCGCTCTCCTCCCCTTCCTCCATCCCTCTCTCTCTCTCTCGCCTCCTTGACATCCTTCTGTGGCATCGGAGGACTTGTTACTGTAAGCCGAAGTTTTACCGCCTCCTCAGAGCCCATTGACTCTCTTCTGCCGGTTATTATAGAAATTGAAGCGTATGAGAGACCGTGGGGGGAGCGAGCCAAAAGCCCACGTTAAGTCTGGTTTGTGTCAGCTGGCCAGATTGATGCAGGACATTTCTATCTCTCTATCGACGTGTTTCTTCTTATATCGACTGCACCGTCTCCGTCTGAGGCACATTATAGTAACACTTATTCATTTAATCCCACTGTCTCCGTCTCTGCCAGCAAGAGAGAGGCAAGAAATCACAGCCCGTGCAGTTTTTTTCTCCACGTCGATGTTTCTGCAAATTCCCTGCGCCCGCCCATTAGAGAGCTCAAATGCTGCTCTTTACAAAGTTTAAAAAATAAAAAATAAATAAAAATCATCTTCTTTCGTCTCCGTGTCCCCGCAGCGCCCACGAGGTCATCGGGGGAAATCAATAAAAGAGAGAGCCGACGTTTGTTTTTGCGCAAGAGCTGTTTCAGTTTGTAAGTAATCTGCCTGATGCAAACGTCTCTCTGATGCGGTCCCCGGCAGAAAAAACGGATTGGCGGTGTCGTCACAGCTCGAATAAGCACCACTTTGTTCCACTGTAACTGGAGGGGTGTCCCTGCTCGTCTTCTACATTGTTTGTGGCTGATCATTTAACTTCAGACACCTGGGGAGATGCTTTTGCGGTTCCGTAGTGAATCACAGGATTTATAACGTGTCGGTTTTGATTTCAACACTGATGCTGCTGCAGAGGGCTCGTGTGTGAATCCCGGCAGAACTGAGTGGTGTCACGTACTCAGATCTAGCGGGTAGTAGCGGGTCACGTTTTCTTGCTGGGTCGTTAAAATGCGACATGCTTATTTCCTCTGCCGCAGTTTGTTGTTGCTTCTCTCTCGTCATTTTTAAGCCGCCAGTCAATAACGAGTCCCATTCGACAGCTGACCTTTGGCTTCGTAATGCTTCTGTTTAGCTTTTACTGTCTGTTAGGAGCGAACGCAACACGACCGCAGTGCAGCGGTGTAGTACATTATAGGAATCAATAACACAAATGGTCCACTCACTTACAGGCCTTTATGACTCAAATAAACCCGGGAGGGCAGTTTATTTAAGGAACTGTTTACACTTCAGAAGTCATTACCAGCATCCTGTACATGAGGTCACGAGCTGTTTCACTTCAGGCCCGTCAGTGCAGATTGGTCATAAAAATACGCTTTCTCTGTGTCATCGAAACACAGGCTGAGTGAGTGTACACACACGCCAACACCCTGGCTACAGTCATGGTCTTTGGAGCTTCAAGTTATATGTTTCGACACTAATATTCTTGTTTGTACAAACCAGGGATGTGGCATCTAAGCAACTTATCCAGGTTTTTGAATTGCATATAGTGGCTGAGATGGTGAGAAGTGATTATCACAAACCTGGACACCGTTATGATCATGCATACAGGGTGATGGACTGTGTTTTTCATGTTCTGTCTAAACATTGTATCCCAGATATAATCAAAAACAGGATAAGTCTCAAAACCAGGATACCGGTGCACATTTAAATACTGTCATTGCCTTGCTAGTAAAGGTTAAAAGGCTCACCAGTATTACACATTAAAGTGAGTTTACAAGTTTTGTGGAGAGCTTTTATAATTCTGATCTGAACAGTTGCCTCCAGTGATGTCACTCCAAGTTGCATTGTGGGTAATGTAGGAGCCAGGTTTTGAAAAGGAAGAAGAGTGCATGGAATAAAAAAAAGGCGATATCTCTGGTTGTATTAAAGCTGTTGTGTTAAACCAGTGCACAGCCTTTTAATACCTGGTGCCTACATTACCCACAATGCTACATGGCCATCTCTGACATCATCAGAGGAAATTCGCCAGATTACATGCAGCTTCTTCTGGAACCACAAAAGACCTGATACGTCTGTAAAACTAGTGGAGTTAGCATTAAATCCTAACTGCAGCCGCCTAAGAAGTGTTCGACCTAATGAAGTGTTTGTTTCCTGTTTTGTCTCTGCAGGGTTGGTGAAGCTCGGAGTTCACTGTGTAACATGCCAGAAAGTCGCCATAAAGATTGTCAACCGCGAAAAGCTCAGCGAGTCAGTACTAATGAAGGTACGTCTACAGCTTTCAGTCCTTTTTTCTTACTTCTACTTCTTTATCTTTCCATGTGTATGCATGTGAGGAAGGCAGGGACTTCAACCACATTGGCTCCGTTCAAGTCTGGTTGAAGGTCTTTCTTGACTCCTTACTCAAAAAGCTTACTATGCAGCAGCAAGGTGGACTGAAGCATCGCCTCCCTGAAGCGTGATGTCACTCAAAGTGCCGCCTCAGTGACACAAACTCTGGGCTGACTGCCAGTTAGCATTTAAAAAAAAAAAAATCTAAATTACAAGGAGTGGAACGCTCGAGTGGATTTTAAATTTCTACATAAATCAACGGCTGATCTTGCAAAAAATGTTTGAATGCGAGTGATTTATATCATAATGAGCCTCGTGAAGAGTGGAATCGCTGGCTGAGTCGGTGACAGCGCAGCTTTGAAGCAGCTGATTTTCATCCTTTTCAAACGTCGAAGTGAAGGAGTCAGCTGTTTGGCTCCCCTGCCAGGAGCCTGAGCCTCCGAGAAACCTCGGGGTAACACGACAATAAAGCAGATTTTCTCCAACTGTAATTACTCTGTACTCTCCCCAAAACACTTCACAATCTTCTGGGTGAAACACGTCTATATATAATTTTGCTGTTACCCACACAACCTCTTTTTTCTTGAAGGTTTTTTTTTTTTTTTCCCATTATTATGTCCCAGGGATCCTGCTGGGCAGCTCTATTCACTGCCCGCTCAAAATTGACACGCTGCAAAAATTGGCCCCCGTGTTGACGGAATAGTTGTAAAGGGACCGAAGAGAAACAGGAAGATAGAGGACATCAAGATGCTACAACCTGAAAATTGTCTTTCACAGGACACACGCAGAGAGGAGCACCCGCAGTAATTGTTTGCTTATGAGCCGGAAAACAGGAAGCGCTACCTCACAGTACAGGTTATCTGCAAATGGAAAAACCCTCCGTTTTGCATCACTTCTGCAGCGGCTTCATTAGACTTTAGATGAAAAGCTCTCTGTGCTCGGATATTGCTGTTTGATAAACAGTCGGTATTAATCAGCCTCTCGCTGCGTCAGTGTCTCCCCGACTTTTTCTTCTCATCCGTTGCTCTGTTGCTCTGGAAGAAGTCGCTCTCTTTCCGTCTCTTACTGGGCTCAACGTGCAGTGTTATATTTTCATGAGGGGGGGAAAGCGGGTCATTTCTGTTGCCTCAGCACTGACAGAAGTATTATTAGTTCTAGCAGAAGTAGGCGCCGGAAACCGCTGTAACAGGTTGACAGCAGAGGGGAAGGTGGCAGGATAATGTCCCGACCCAGGTGTTTCACATCGGGCTGTCCTGCAGAGGTAAGTGATGGTAACAGATGCCAAACACTGACAGGTTTCCGACAGGACTGAGGCTTTTTTGCTGAAGCTGCAGTTCAGAGCCAATTACTGAACTCAGCCATTGTCACACTTCTCTCAACTGCTGGCCCCTGGTGAGTGTGTGTGTGTGTGTGTGTGTGTGTATGTGTGTGTGTGGTGCCAGTAGGGATTGAATTATGTGGATGCCAAGGATGACGAAGTTTCACTGAAAGAGACAGCTTTGTGTCTTGTGCTTTTGGTGGTGGATGCCAAAAAATCAGAACCAATGAGCATTGTTTTCCTCCGCTAAGGAGGCTATGTCTCCATCCATGTCCATTTGTTGGTTTGTGTGTTTGTTGGTCAGTTGGTTGGTTGCATGTTTGACTGGTTTGTCAAAAGGACTACGCAAAAAAATATTGTAACATTGTGAGCTTGGATGTTTTTAGACATTTCTGCCTGCCAGATTTTATGAAACAAATATGTATTTAGATCGCTGGTGTCTATGAGTGAGGACCAAAAGGGAACTGCTGGGATATTCTAGTTTGTCATGGAAATATGTTTCCCACGTGAGTGCGGCAGCTGGGCTGAGTTTAGTGTTTTTTTCAGGGTGTAATGTGCGAGGCAGGAGATCACCAGAATAACTGCTAAGTGCTACTAACTGTGTTCTTATCAAACATCCATGACTGCAGCTCCTGTTAGCTTTTTCGCTTAGTTAGCTGTGCAGCTAGCTGGACTATCAGGGCAGTGTTGGTGTGTATAACAATACACTGCAGTTTATGCCTTTAACCAAGAAACTGCCATCAAAAAGCCACAAATGATGCTCAGAACAGCACCAAACTTCAGCAACAGTACAAATAGGGTCCCAGCACATAGTTTGAGGCATCAAACATCTGCTAGCTTAGCCGTATTGCTATTGTAAAGTGAACACAACTCACCACTCTCCTGCAGCAGCTTCCTGTTGTGGGGAAGCCCTGACGAGTTGATTACCGAGTGCAGTAGAGTTCCGCTGCTCAAGGATGAAAATGTATGATTATTACTCCATGGAAATGCGATCAGAGTTCATAAGTGTCTTGCCTTCCAGTTTATAACAGTTATTATCGAGAGCTGACAGGGAAAAGAGCAGAACTGAGCATTTCTCACTGCACTCGGTAATCGATATTTTTGACATTACATCAAAACTGTTACTTCTCTACATTCTGATGATCATTTTAGGGGTTTTATTACTATCATTTTAGACATATTGCACCTTTAAGGTTCAGAATATCCAGTTACAAGCTTTGTCATGTTATTGCTGAAAAGCAGTTTGTCCTCAGATGCTGCTTTTCTGTCTTTTTTCCAACTTCATTGAGTAAAACAGTGCACATTTGCTTTGGTCTGAGATGCGGGTGATGCCAGCGAATGTTGTAGATTTTACCTTAAAGTAAATCACAAATGTGTGTGTCTGTGTTATTGGTCATTACCCGGTAACGCAGCTAACATTCAGCATTTCCTAGTGTTCTCATTGATGTACTGAAATCACGCGGCATTGTTTTTGTTCTGGCATGTCTGTGTGCTAATGTGCCGATGCGTTCGTTGGCACCTGATATAAAGCTGCTTGACACCTCAGTTATAATTCAGTGCCAATGTACTTTGCACCTATTTACAGTAAACTAAGAGTCATGACCCACTTGACCGCACTATTGGTGAGGTCGTTTGCGCAGCTCCCTCTGGGTTTGGCTCTCCGGGTGCTGGACAGGTGTTTTTCTGACTCAGTCCTGCCACTTTCCTCGTTTTCCCCTTGTGTTGCGCTCCACAGTGTGATGTGTTCTCCGGCCTGCCTGCCTGTGTGGCTGTCAGACTGTCAGAGTGATCGGGCTGTGCACTCCACTGCAAGGCTCAGACTGTGAAATGTCACCTTTTAATATGCTAATGTCTCAGGGTCCCCATGGTGCCATTAGGAGGAGGAATCTGACTCTCCTGGACAGGTGTGTGTGTGTGTGTGTGTGTGGGCGACACTGCTGACGACACACACACAAGGTGATACACTCATGCGGGCTGTACGCACACACATAAGAGTTCATAGGAATGTGTGACTGTGTCATACAGACACATATTCATATGTATGTGCACGGACACGTCCACCATGACGCACATCATCCCTCTACGTCTGCCCCCCCGTCTGGCCTTGGGAGTCAGGGGTCTGCGGCGATGAGATGACGGGTTGAATTAATTGTCTCGGAGTGTCTGGCAGAGAGGTCCTTCCTCCACTCACTGGTGTGTTGAGCTATGTATAACTCATGTTGAACTTTTCAGTCCACAGCCCCACAGGCTACGACACCAGAAAGACATTGAATTGTCCTGGATAATGAATTCGTCTACGAACTTCTTGTCAGTTTGTTGTCAGGGAATGAGCCTTGACTACTTCAAAGATCAAGTGCACCACAGTAGGGTTTTTTTTTTGGAGGCTCACTTTTTTGAGCAGAAAAGCTAACAATGGAGTTAGTTGAATAGTAATAAGAGTCTCTGTCACTGCCAAGTGTCTGGCTGCCATGTCAAACCACGAGGAACAGACAGAAAGAGCGTAAACAGTGTGTGCACGTGTGACAGTATGTCAGCAGTCATCGGCACTGAGGCCAGAACAGAACTCAGTGTGGCGATCCAATTCAAAGAGAAGCCCAGAACCAACACTGTATGTGTGAGTGTGTGTGGATCTCGAGGGAGTAGCTAATGTTTCTGAAACTCAGCCAGTCCTCTCTCTCTCTCTCTCTCTCTCTCGCCGCCATGCCTCTGGGCCGGCGGGCCGCGGGGTTGAGAGAGGGAGAGGCGGCGAGGGCGAAAGAGAGCGAGGCTCAGGAGAGAGAGAGAGAGAGATGGACGTGCTGTGAGAATCCCTGCTGAGACGAGATAACACACACACGCTTTTAGTAGGTACACCACGTCTCCGCTCACACTTCCTGTCAGCAGTGAGTGTTTTGCTCTTGAACTATTAATGTGACATTCAGACATATGGCACATATACGTACCATCACAAAGAGCAGTGATGACGATTAATGATGCGTAAGAAACATTGTGTTTCTGCACACTTCCTACAAAAAGGTCCAAGTGCAGGATGAGCAGAACAACATGTATCCCTATTCCTGATTATTGTAATGCAGGGATTTTATATACGATGTAGTTGTAAACTTGCACACCCACGAATTTAGAATTTTTTTAACGGTTTCTTTTAGCGAGCCGTCAGGACTTCTGTAAGGCTGCGACTTCACAACAGACACAAGGGAAACATGGTAGAGGTGCTGCAGCAACAGACTGTATTAGAAAATGTGTTGAACCTGCAACTTTTTTTTTACCAAATAAATGATGTTTTTCAGTACTTAACAACAAGAAATTTAAATGTGTTTTCCTACATAATTAATTGCACATCTCCATCTTTGCCCCAATTTACCAAAACTAAGTCTCAAAGATCTCTTTTTTTAAATTAGGAAACTATTTAGTTATTGAAATAAGTGATGAGTTCATTACAAGTTAACATGTAGGGCTTGTTTAAAAGCACGACCTCGGGCTGTTTGCCTTATTTGCGTCCTCTCAGCCTGAACATACTGTGGTGTGAATCCCTTGTGCACAAGTCTGTAACTGCAGCTCGTCCCAGTGCTCACTGTACGACTGATGGTCATGTTGATGATGATGACACGGTGGAAAAAATTGGCGCCGAGCAGAATCTTGCCACCGCAGTCAACTACGGTCTGACAAGCTTTCCCCGAGAGCAGAGGTTTCACTGTACCATATTTCATACCATATTACCTATCATTATGCTGAGCGGAGCAACTTCTCTAATCCACAGTTTAGTCCCGGGGTGAGTAATTTTGCTGCTAGCCGCTAGCAGAAACATCTAGCGGAGGGAGCTGGGTATCTTTAGCATGCAGCAGTCAGTAGTTGCTGTTGACGCCGGCTCTGTTTCTCCCTCTGAGCCGGTGGGCTGGTGGCGGCTGCTGCTGTTGGGATAAGGACGACTAATTAGCCGGAGTGACTCTCTCTCCTCCTGAAGCGGCGCGACTTCAAAGTCACTCGACTGTCCCCGAGCCCGGAGAGAGAAAGGAAGAGAGGGAGAGGAGGGAAGAAGTGCGGGATGAAGGGAGATACTGTGGGAGGGGAGGGAGGAGTGTGTGTGTGTGTGTGTGTGTGTGTGTGTGTGTGTGTGGATGGTTAGAAAAGGATGGCGAACATGAAGTTAGAACACTTTGGACTTCTTGTGAAGCAGATATCTCTACTTTGCTGTTTTATGATGGGTTTTTTAAACGTAGTGAGGCTACTTGTGGTTTGCCGACTCCGTCCTTGAAGAAAGAGAGAGAGAGAGAGAAAAAGAGAGTTTGGAGATGGAAAAGCATGCAATATAATTGCCCCCCTAAAGCAAACAATTGAAGGGGCCATGTTAAGGACACTGCGTGTTAGAGCCAACAAGGCAGTACATCAGCCGGAGCCGGAGGAGACGGCCCTGTTACCTGAGATGGCCTGAACTCATTCTGTTTTACCTTTACTTGACCAGGAAGTCCACTGAGATGATGTGTTTTACAAGAGAGACGCTGCAGGTAGCAGTCATACAAACATATTCAATGCAACGTATGTTACATGTAATGAATCCACGGGTAAATGACGATTTAAAGAACCACAACCACGTGTTTCCTCCACCACATTCTTTATGTTGCCCTTAAATTCATGTTTCTCGAATGCATACATGACAATGCAGTTTTCCTCAGCTCTGTCAAAACCTGAGGTACATTAAAAAGCAAGGAGGAGTTTAACTTGTAACCTCCAGAGTCGAGACAGCGAAGGGAAGCTCTCCCTCTGCTGTTGTCTCTGAGCAGTCGAATCACCAAACCATAAAAAGATGCAATGTTGAGTAATGGACTTTGCATCTGTAATGAAGTGTAGAGATTCATTATGCGCTGAATTAAGGGTTGTCACGATTTCCTTTCTAAATCAATATGGCCAGTCTTCTGCACTCGTGTCTGCTTGCTTGAGTCCAGTGCACGTCTGAAGAGTAAGAACACAACACTTGGCTGCAGGTCCGTATCTCATGTTCAGGAGGACGATCAACTGACTAGTCAATGCCGAATAAGTCACCAATGAAGTCATTTAAATACGGCGTAAAACCTTTCCGGATCTTTACTTTTCAGTCCAAACTTGAATTGAATTGTAGACTTGGGGAATGGTGACGTCCCGACACTGAATCAGGGCTCCGTAATAAAAAAGAGATGTCAGGTGAGAAAGAAGCTCCCTCGAGTTTTCTCTTGGCATTAAAAGTAAAGCAAGATTTATTTCTACAATAAAGGACAAACTCCCCTTTGAGCCTCCTAACTAGATTGTTAAATCGTTCGTTAGATAAAAAAAAGCTGCCGTCTGAACCCAAGTGCTTGTAGGAGGGCACCGCCTCAAAGGATTTATCATCAGATGTCAAAATGTTAAAAATCATCAAGCAAATGCAAGAAATATTTCAAGAACATGAACTTCTGAGCATTTAAAGCTCATTTTAAACTCAGTGGAGCAGTTTGTAATGACTGACATGCAGTCTAAATCTTTAAAAGCACAACAAAAAAATAACAAAACATGAGCGAAAGTGTCTTGTGCATTGACTTTATGACACAACGCGTGTCCAAGTTCTATACGCATAACATTGAAAATGAAAAAAAAAAAAAAAATGTCGGACAAAAAATCAAGGAATAAAGGCAGAGTACGCCAACCGACTGAGACTGTGGTGGGCGGGTGAGGAGCAGAACGCCACGGCCGCAGATGAATCACACGAGGTCTAATCTTGTTATCCCGACACCTCCCTGACAGCGCTGTAGCTTTCTTTCTCCGCCACCTCTACTCTTCCCTCCTAATGATTATAGATTGGCCGCTCTCGCCCGTCTCTGTTGTGCCGCGAGTGGGTTGGATATAGAAAAATGCCTCCGACGAGCACACGTACCGCTTTAACTTTATGTTGTGTGCATATGTGTTTGTGTGCGTCCGCGCCGCTGCAGACGCCACGGCGGGCACCCCTTTCCAAAATAAATGGGTTTCATATGTTGTGCCCCCTGCACGTTGATCCATCAGCTCTGCGTGGCGCCGAGCCAGAAGCCACGGCTTTGGCACAGTTTGAGCTCGACTGTCTGATTTCTCTCTCTGCTTCTTTCACTCGTTTCTGCCTGTTGATGTATGCTTAGATTAAAATGTTGGCTTCTGTTTTTTTACCAGAAGAATTCATGAAATATAGTTGTGTTGCTTTGTTTGGACTCGATCGAATGCAACAGACTTCTTGGATCTTTATTAAAAGCTACATTAAAGAGCGTAATCATGAGAAAGTTGATCGTTTTTTCCTCTTACATGTAGTATTGATGAATCTCACTTTTTCCTTTGTCACAATGTTTTTTCTTCCCCTCTCTATCCCTTCTTCCTTCATAGCTTTCTGTAAGAAACTAAATAATAATATAGATTTCCCTGAACCCATCAGGCCTTACAAAGCCTTTTGTCTGTCATCAGTCGATATGAAGGTCACTCAGCTTTCTGCATCCTAATTTGGTTTCCAATCACCACTCCCAAATGTCCGGTCTTTATTGAGTGTCGATGAAGCTCCGGCGAAAAAGGAAATGGGCGATAGATTTTACCTACGGGGGCACAAGATGTTTGGGGATTGGGGGATCGTCAGCTGGGAGGCTCTACCTGTGTCACATTATGTTTCTCTGCTAAACACCATCGACTGAAAACACCAGACACTGAGTTTTTTTACACACTTCTGCCTGGTAGTTTGGGATCTAACACATCCTGTAGAGACTGTGTAAAACTGTTAGCGCTGCTTTCTCACGTCGGCGACAAAGCTCATCAAACACACACGGTGTTGTTTGACTGATTTCACCTCTCATATGTCTTATCGAGATAAAACAGAGATGGAGCGCGAGGCGCAATAATGAAATGGAGGGTAGCAGAACAGAAGATGCGGCGGGGATCCCCCATCGAGCGCGACAGGAGACAGACAGACGTCTAAACCGATGGCATTTGTTTCTCCTCTTCAAAGGCACAAGCCGCTGTGTTGTCAGCGAGATGAGAAAGCTCTGTTTGCTTCTTCATTTGTTGTTGCTCTGGTGTCGCTTTTTGTTTCTTGGACTTTTTTTTTTCTCTTCCTCTCTCTCCCTTTGTTTGCGCGGGGGCACGTTTTATCCAATTCTTCTAGCCTTAAGTGTAGCGATGCTTTCCACGGGAGATCAACAAAGTTCCCCTTCAAAGTTCGGTTTTCATTTTTATCCCTTTGTTTGTTTCTCTGTTTTGCACTGGGATTTCCCACCTCTTTACATCACCCGTGGACCCACTGAAGTGTGCTCATGCGCATTTCCTCTCAGCCGCTGGGTATTGTGATCGTCTTTCATCCGTCTTGTTTGAGTAGGGACTGATAATTGAATAGGTACATCACGTCCCCTGGAGAGACATAAAAACCTCATTTTTTTATACTTTCAAATCTGTCATTGTCGTCTGTTTTTATATCTCGCTGCTTCCATTTAAAGACAGAAACTTCCAGTGGCCACCGTCTCAAGTAGTGATCTTATTCTGTTGTATATGGTGAAAAAAAGAGTAAACAGTCTCATACAGTGTGTGTGTGTGTGTGTGTGTGTGTGTGTGTGTGGCAGAGCTTTGCAACACTGTAAATGATGGACAATAAAGTGTGTCACAGTTTGTGACAACTGTCATCTCGCTGGCAACATCAGTGCTGTGATATTTCTATTCATATACCATTGTGTCACTGCAACTGCTGCTACATACATACTATGTGTGTGTGTGTGTGTGTGTGTGTGTGTGTGTGTGTGTGTGTGTGTGTGTGTGTGTGTGTGTGTGTGTGTGTGCATCTCTTATGACAACGTGAATGGCAGCTCCGTGACCGCTGTCAGAGTCAACAAACACACACATCTCTCCACACAAAACCCACAGCTCCCCTTAAAGGTTCTGTGTGTCTGTCGACTCGCTGCAGGATCCGGTCCGTAATAGTCTCACAACAGACAGGCGGGGTTGTCGGGGTGAATCACAGCTTGTGGACGAGCGTGGCACAAAGAACGCTGCCAAACAATGCAGGCGCACACAGGCTGTGTGCACCGAAAGTGTTCTCCATCCCAACCTGGACTTACACACCTGATAATGATGCCTGGAAAATACCTGCAGCGCGTGCGTCCGTGTACCTGTGGCAGCTGGGATTTGTTGAAAAAGTTTTCCTACATTGTGGTTTTTTTTTTTTCTCACTCTCTCAGTTTGTTTCTGCTCTGTTCACTTTCTTCATCAGCAGTAAAGTGACCAAAAAACACACTCTTTTTGGATTGTTCACTCCTGATTCTCTTTTGTAAAAGGACAGACGAGCCACGTGTGAAGTTTTTTTTAAATCACGCAGCTCGCTAAAACTATCAACACCAACATTTTACCAAATGACATCGCCACAGCCAGGTTACTGGACAATCAGCGTGTTTTCAGGAGCGATGTAACACCAGAGAACGTCTCTTAAAGTTCATATCAGAGGCAGGATATGGTTTGTTATTCTGCTGCTGTGATGTAGGATGTTATCACAGATGTTACCTTGAATTGAGAACATACTAGTGCTTACGAGTGCCGCTTTACTACCTCTAGAAGGATGAATACCAATACAAATCCTCATATTCTGTTTGATATAAAGATAGTTCTGCATTGCACAGTAAGTGGTTATAGCAGGGGTGCTCATAGAACTAGAGTTACGTCTATGAAACTCTGTTCCTTTATCTCTTGATAATGCTCGAGCATTATGCACAGGCTACATTAATCTGTGAATCTGGCATGAATTTACCACTTTCAGCCGGTGCAAAATAAACAGGGAACTTGGTGGGGACGTGGCGGCGTGTTAATGAGGTCGGGACGGATCCTGATGTATATTTGGGCTTTTCCGCGGTCGCCGTGTGCTGGAACATCTGAAGAAAGACGCTTTTAAACTCCATCAGCTCCTTCGTCTACGTCCCTGTGGGGATTGTTTGCTAATGACTCTGTTGTGCTAACACGCTCTCAAGAACATGCTCTCTCTCTCTCACTCACTCTGTACATGCCTACGAAGCATAAACACATGTAAATACATACATGCATTATACATCTCCGCTCATTTGGTTTGCCATTCAATTAGCATTTGTATACAGTACCATGAGAGCCCAGGAGTGTGTTTTTGTGTTAGCGTAAGAGGTAATTAACAGGTGCGGAAGCTAAAAGAACCCCCTGATTACGTGATTGGAGCTTTTGTGAACTTATTTGCAAAGTTGCAAGCTAATTCTGGTTGTTTCAGTTGACCGGTCTCACCCGCTGACCTGCTGTCAGTCCAGTATTGACTCCCAGCTATTGACCAGGCTCATGTGTCAATGAATAGGCCATGTATTCATATGGGGAGATAATGAGTAAGAAAGTGAATCACTGTTTGTTAATCACTGCTCTCCGCCTGAATTATTGCAGAGTAGTCTTCATTACTCGTCCCTCACTTTCTTTTGTTTAACTTCTTCTAACTCCATCGACCAGAAGCAGCACAGGTGTCGTTTTACAGTCAGGTCACTGTTCTTGTCAGATCGAAGGATAAGTTCACCCAAAATCTTTGTCATTGTTTATTCGCCCTCATGCTGATGGGAAGTTGGATGAAGTTACGTCGTCCACTGAGCATTTTTGTGGAGCTTCACATCCAAACAGTGTTGCAGCGTTCTTCTCCTAAACAGCTGAAGTAGATCAGGACACAACTGATGAAAAACACAAGATGTCTCCATACAGCTTGAAACCGCGAGATCCCAAACTGATTAGAAGAGACGTTATTCACACCCTTTTTAAGACTTCTAAGACTTTCTGTTGCTGAAGTGGGTGGACGAGCTCAACCGTGTGTCCAGGGTCTAAATAACATCTTTTAAATTCAGTTTGCGATCTCAGGGCTTCTGCAGACTAAGATTATGGAGCCAATGTATGTTTTTTCTTTTGGTTTTATTTTTACACATCTGCTTCAGTGGACTAAAAAAGAGCTGAGTAGATATTGACTGAATTTTTTAGTTTCGGGTGAACTTGTCCTTTAATCAGCTGAACATCTTTTGGTCTAGTGCTTTCTTAATGTGCTGCATATAATCTTGTAACAGAACTTTACTTTTGTGTCCACTTCAGATGCCAAGATAAGGTCATTGTCTCCGTAAATTAATGATTTAAATGACGATCAGTTTCACATTTTCTTAAATTTCTTCTGCGTTTTTGGTCGAGCCTGATACAGAGCGACTAACGAGAGCAGCCAGAGGTGCAGTTTTCATTATCTGGAGATCACAAGTTAATTACTGCGTTATCTCAAGATAAAAGAATAAGTCTGGCTTTCTCAGGTTAATGGGTTAATTCACCTCAGCATCTTGAGAAATGGCCAATTACAAGATAATTTATCACGAGAGAACGACTTCATACGTTTGATGAGAGTGAACCGTGACGTACTGTACACAGACTGCTGTGTGTTATGGGTGTGTGTGTGCAACAATATGAGCTTTTTATGAACCATGTAATGTTTTACCTTGCAATTTGATACGAGTGTATTCACATTATGGCTGATAAAATGTAAGGGAGTGGTGTATGAATAGTGTTATTATGAGGGGCCGGGTTTCCATGGATGTTTCATAGGGAGTCACGTTTAGGTAGCGGCTGGCTTGAGCGTTCGTTTTACCGCAAATCTTCAACTACGATGGATTTAATAAGTGTGTAAGCAGCTGAAAATGGATAAAACGTCCATTTAGTGTAGTGCAGAATGAAGACTAGGCTTACAATTTAAAGCAGATGTGTTAGAGGCCAGCAGGCTGCAACCAAAAGATTGTTGTTGTCAACATAGGGGAAAGAAACCCGCCGCAGTGGAGTGTGTTTAAATGGTAATAAAGACACTTTGATGCAACATTTTCAGCTTAAATCAATTGCTAATGTTGTCAAGACATCATCCGTGCATGGTGCTGCTGATAATATGAGGAAACAACCTTTTGTCTTCTCGTGGTAACAGGTTGATTACTTCTTAATTTTTGAGATAACAAAGCTCGTCTTCTCAAGATAAGATATATTCCCTTTTATCATGAGAGCACGAGCTTTGTTATCTCAGGATAACTGAATAATTAAGTGTGATGTCGAGATAACGGCATTAAAAAATTAACCGCACCCTTCAGCCGCTCTCAAATAAACATTTTAATCACCCAAATTTCCATCACAGGTATTTTTAATTTAAGGTTGGCAGCGAGGAAAAAAAGACACTTCCTGCAAGATTAGGCAGCAGATGGCATTTAAGACAGATTTCTCCATCATCTGCAGAGGATCATGTTTTATCTTCCTGCGCTGCACAAAAAATGTAAACCTCACATGCAAATGTAGGCGACCGCAGGTTGTAAGACTTCCTCTTTTACAACCGATGACCGATGACCTTCAGATCTAATCATCGCATTCTGCTCTGCACTTTCTCTCCAGTCAGTGAAAAAAAACACTTCATTGAGGTTTTTAATCCACATTTCACATCTCTACAGTCCAAGGTCACCTCACCAACCCCCTCGTATGAAATATCCCTGGCGTCGGGAGTGAGTGACGGAGTGGACGACTTGACAAAAAGACACTTCAGACGTCTGACAGAAAAAACACGGCAGCCGAAGGGATTCTCCGGCCTGCCTGTCAGTGATAAAACGCTCATCGTACGCACGGACATGCCCGACCGTTCACATATATTACACCCAAATAACACGTTTGCCCCAGCCAGTCCCACTCCATCCCGCCCATCAGCCCATGCTGGAGGTCGGAAGAGGCTCATGATTACACCCTTTGACCTCACGATGTGGAGGACCTCCGCCATTAGACTCTATTACGGCCAAGGTTACCCAGGGACGTGTCTGTTAGTGTGAAATGATGTGGCCTGCCACTGGTTTAAGTGGCAGCTTGATGGATCCGTCAGCAGCACAGGCACACATCGCCGACATGATTAGAGGCATAGAATGAAAGAGGCAGATGGGGGAGAAGGAGGAGGGTCAGAATCGCTCTTGGATGGTTAAGGGGTAACGAGTAAGATCTGAAAGGGTGGGAGATGGATAAAGGATAAAGACTGGTGAGCTGGCAGAGACTATGTCCAGATCGATTTACATGTCTCTGGCATTGATCAAAGTCCCTCGTGTGGGGAATTCACCTCCTCCTCACAAAAGGCTGACTGATACACTGATTATCAGAAAAACCTGCCGCGCCGTGACGTCTGTTTGTGCTCGTGTGCGTTTGCGAGGTCGGCAGGGTGGCGAGAAAAGGCGATAAACAGAGAAAGATGAAAATAAGAGGGAGATTACTTTTTTTTTTCTCAGTTCGACGCCTTTGACTGGAATGGAGTCAAACAAATATGATTTTATTTTGTTTTGCTCTTCTGAGGGAGTCGCTCAGTCGTGGGGAGATAACGCGAACCACCGCAAACGCGCGCTCTCTCTCCCCAAATACTGTTAAATCCATCACCCCGGGCCCGCCACCATCAATTTCTTGAACTGAGTTTTGGATAAGCAGGTTCTCCCAGGAACACATGTTAATATCAAGATGAAGGTAGTGGCCATACTCTGCACACAAAGTGAAGGGAGAGCACATGCAGAAACCTTGGAACAGACTCTGTTCCCTCTGATCAAGGTCTAAAACGTCTGATGGCGATTCAGATCTCTGGTCACCACCAAAATATTATCTCTTGCCTGCAGATTCTGCATTTATTTGCAGACATATTATGCTCATCATTTTATTTTGGGTCACTGGTGGAATATGTTTACATACATAAGTTATCTCATACTGTTCTTTGCCGCAGCACTGTGTCCCCCCGTCTGTCTGGGACAGACTCTGTTTTAGCTCCGGTCATTTCAAGCCTCCTCCCCCCAAATACGCAACCTGCTCTGATTGGTCAGCTCACGCACCCCTGAGCCAGCGCCGCTCGCTGCGTCTTCAGTCGCCTCTGTCCCGTCTTCCCCTGTGAATATGGGCATAAATGATGCGTTTGTGTGACATGGTGACACAGTGGGATGTCAAGAAACCACAGACGAGGCATTTGAATGCATGAGAACATCTTTAAAACGCTGAAGGAGAAGAAACAACAAAGAAGCATAAAAGGTCTCCTTCAATAGAAACTAGGGTGTATACAAGTAGAGAGAGAGAGAAAGAATAGACGTGACTGTGTGTGCGAGTGTGTGTGGGTGTGTGTGTGTGTGTGTGTGTGTGTGTGTGTGTGTGTTTGCCCTTGAAGCTGATGTCCTTCCATTCCTGTTACAAAGGCGACATACAGAGTTATGCAGCCACTAAACACCCCACCATTTACAGACACGTGTCAGCACCTACACAGAGACACACACACACACACGCGTGCATGCATGCATACACACCAGCTTGGCTACCCTCTGTTCCTGGCAGAAAACACAGTTTCTGCCCTACTGGCTCACTGACCGACATATGGATGGATGGATGGAGGTGGCTCGTAGCTTGCAGAGATCAGCGGTGTGTGTGCCTGTACTGTGTGTGTGTGTGTGTGTGTGTGTGTGTGTGTGTGTGTGTTCATCATGCGTTGATGTGTCCACATGTCACAAGTATGAATGGCTTGACAAGCTGACTGGTTTTGTGTGTGTGAGCCAGTGGCCACGCTGTGCCGTCTCCTCCCCCTTCTGCTCGCCGACAGTTGGACCACTCCCCCCCGTCCATACCTTACCTCTCCGTCACCCATATGTCATCTCATCTGTTTATTTACACCCTTCTCCTTCTCCTTGCAGTTCTATATCGAGTTAGAGATTTATTTTTGTTGTCTGACAGCTAAAATCAAAGTAATGAGATGTTGTTTTGAAGAAAAGAAACCCAGAAGATGACTGTAAACTATATCTTAATGAATGTCGGCCTCTCCTCATCTGACGTTGAGGTTTCTGTCAGTAAATTTTTATGAAAAATTATCAGCAAGATTTCCCTCCCTGAAATGCATCTACATAAAAATAACATTTGGAAAACAGTAACATCATGATTTGCAAGGATTTGGGGTTTTTTTTCAAAATAAAACTGATGGGGTGCAAGAATTTAATATGTTTGCAATTCTGACAAAAAAAAACTGTTTTAAAGGAAGAAAACAGTATGAAAGGTTGTAGAAAATGCAGCATTTCCTGGTTGGTGGAAGCCTTAAGTGTAAATTTCTGGCTGGAGGTCCTCTTCAAAGGAAACTTTTTTACATTTTATCTCTAAAAAACATGCAATTTAACTTCATTTTACACCACTTTTCCCGCCATATCTGTGTAGAAAGAGTCGAAAAAACAAGAGTAAATAATACACATACAACACCCAGAAAGCGTAATGATAGATGATTTATGGTTGTGCTCAAAACTCCAAGAAAAAAGAACTCAACCCATGTTCCTCTAAGAGAAGTAAGGATTTTCTGAGGACTGTTAAAGTGTGCAAAGACGTTTTTTTTGTCCGCAGAATATCTCTGTCGTCAGATTGGAAACCCTTCAGCCTGGAAATATAATTTATTAACCAATAAATACAGTGACTCATGAAACCATATTTCAAAAATTTTACACGCTGAAATGATATGATTCACTGTATTGAAATGTGGTACAAATAACTCCCATCGCAGTCGACTGTCGGTCAGACGAAGCCTCTCATTTCTCCCGACTGTCACACGCTTCTGGCTCCTCACATTTCCGCCTCATCACCCTTATCTGTTATCGTTTCACTCTCCGTGGGCTGTTTGGTGCGTGGCGCTGCTAAAAAGGTTATTCCTTCCCCGTGTTGTGTTAATTAGCAACAAAAGAGGCTGCAGGACTCGAGGGGGGGGGGATCGAGCTGGCACTGCTACTCTCCTCGCTCTCTGTCTCCATGTTTCTCTTCTCTCCGTTGCAGAGAATTACATGGCCCTGTGCTTCGCCCCTTTCGCCTCCACTCGTCTTCCTCTCCCGGTTTTTCTATCCGTACAGAAGCCAATCGCACGCACCGTAGCTCCCGTGTTAGCATAGCCACCCCCGTTTTTTTTTATTTTTTATATCTGACACACATGGCCGCCCTGTTGACTTTGATCCTCAGATCTCGGTATCAAGGGACCATTCACTCGCTCGCCTGGGGGAGGTGACAGAAATGTCTGTGTTTTCCCTTCTGTGTGCATGAGAGAGAGAGAAAAAGAGAGAGAAAGGCGGGAGGACGAGGGCGAGATGCAATAAGTGGAGAGCGAGAGATGACAGGGCCTGTGATCTAATATTTTCCCCTCTGAGATTTTTTATTTTTTTTGGGGGGGCTGGTTTCTGTGTTCGGTCGCTCGGTGACATGTGTGACATGAATCTAATCTCTTTGTTGTTGCCTGGTTGTCTCTGATCCTCCGTCCTCCATTACCGGACTCTTAGCCACTCTTAGCGATGGGACTATTGATGTCACCAGTCATTTGTTTGCTCGTCCATTCAGTCATTCAGGTCCACGGGTTGTAATTTAAAGAATCAATAGTGAGCTGATGGAGCTATGCTGAACTGACTCATGACTAGATGAGCAGCAGTGACAGCTTTGGCTCATGCGTCTTCCCAGTCTTCCCAGTCTTCCCAGTCCCACTCTCCTGCGTGGGTTTCACTTTTTCTATTACAAAGTAGCACCTGCACCTGAAGATTACAGCGTAATTACAAGTAATAAATCACATTAGACACACTTTCAGACACAACATCATCAAAATTGGATTCCAGGGTGAAGAAAATGATGCTCGAGCTTTTAATTTCAGGATTGAAAAATGTAGTTTGCCTGGATGTTTTATCATTCATTGCAGTGCCTACTTTAAAAAAAAAAAAAAAAAAAAAAATCTATTTTGCGTGCACCCATCTGAGTCGGAGATAACACCTTAACAACTTATTTGATCCATTTGGAGTGGCAGGATATGACATTGATGGGGAAACCCAGAGGGTCAGAGCGCTTGCCAATCAGCTCATTCACAAAGCGGCTCCTCTTCTGACATCTCCTGCTAATTATGTCCACTCCACCACGATAACCACCGAACTTTACGAGGCAAATTATCTCCCAGTCAAATAGCCAATTTGGATTAGTGTCAGACTTGCGCCCCCATTCTATCTCCGCTTCCTGATGAACAGTTTTTTTTTTTTCCACCTTGTAACCTTGTTTGGTTTCCGGCAAAAGTGAGCAAATTGTCTGTGTTTTGAACGGAGGAAAAACAAGAAAGATGAAAAGAGCAGGTGTGTGTTCATCTGACCACCTGTCCATCTGTCCATGCACTTTGTGTGTGTGTGTGTGTGTGTGTGTGTGTGTGGGTGAACGGTGTCCAAGCGCCTGCTAATAAAGGCTTAATGAAGTGCCATGGTGATATGGAGGGAACTGTCCACACTCACAGATGTGAAACTTAATGAGAGAGTGTGTGGAGTCATGTACAGGAGCCAGGCCAAGAGAGAGGAGGGCCACCTGGCATTTCCTTTCCCTAGCATGAAGTTACGGAGTGTGTTACATATGTGTGTGTCGCAGGCTGAGCCCGACAGCTGGTCACTGTGAGTGTGTGGATGTAGCTGTTGCATTGATACTGTTTGCAGTAATCCATTCACCAGCACAGCATGCGAGTCCTGTGCAAGGTGGAAGCAAACGTCCTCGGGATTATTTTCCTTTTTTGACTGATTTAAATGAAACTGTTGCACTGCATTGTGCTGGAAAGAGCAAGGGTTGCACCGCAGAGTTACACCAGTGTGTTAATCAACAGCTAATCTTGCAGTAAGCAGGCAGTTGTACAGTTAAGTCTCCACATTAAGCCTCATTTCTCTTATTTCAATTAACTAAAAGGAGGCGCTTAAAGGAAGCTTAGGAAGCCAGCTGCTGGCTCTGTAGCATTTTCGACAGCTCATCTCTCCCTGAGTCCTGGGTAGCATTAGTCTCTCTGCAGGGAGCCCCGCTGCCAGCTAGCTGCTTGCTAGCCTCCATGGGCTCATTCTTAACAGCACACCTTAGCCTCAGGTGAGAGAGAGAGAGAGGCTGCTGGCACGGTGCGGCGCAGCTGATGGCGCTCATTAGTCTCTGGATTAGCCCTGATTAGCCTAGCCGTTACTCCCACTGATACGCCATGCTAATGCTAATTACGTATTTACCACTTTACCCTTTTTACACAAGCTGCGTGCCTCGCTTTATTAGCTTTATATTCTCCCATGACTTTTTCTTGGCTGCGGCATCCAACACCAGTTGCACTGCATTGTATTTTTGACTAGATTTAAGCTAATTCAGCAGGTTTTTTTTTTTTTTTTTTTTTTATCATCCACTCTGCGACATGTTGCAATAGATGGAGAGCAGAGATGGGGAAGCTGCTGTTTGGGCGCGAAAAATAATCAGCAAAAGGGCGTCAAGATGGGGTACGATACCTGCCTGAGCTAACAGTTATCACTAATAGAAGAACAATGAAAAACAACGTGAGAGCATAATTAAAGGGGAGGGAACTGATCTTCTGCCCAGTCAGGCGGGCAGCTTTGTGGGAGTTTAACGAAAAACATAGTTAGCCAGCAGATCAAAGTTTTGACTTTATTCCACTCTGGTGTTCATAAAACTAAGACGAGTGTGACATTAAAGCAGCGTGAAGGCTGTCACAGGCGAGTGACAAAGTGAAATTGACTTTGATGAGATTGAGATGAGTCAGAGGAGCCGTTAACTCACGCTGTCCTTTCATCCCCGTCGTTGTCAGTCAAAGCCAGACACAGAGGGTGGAGGAGGGGAGGAGGAGGAAGGAGGAGGAAAGGTGGAGGAGAGGGGAGAGCAGATAACCGCAAGCGGTGCAGGAGAGGAGCACAGAGGGGGGCCTGAAGATTAGCGGTGGCTTCTGGAGAAGTGGACTCCATGCTGATGTTCAGTGGCAGCTGTACATGCTGACTACAACCTCCGGAGATGCTGACACAAATCCAAACTGATCTGCTCGATTCTGGTGGAATTCAGCTCCCGCCGGTCTCGCAGTGCGCTGCAGCATGTCTCTCAGCAGCTCTGTAAGCAAAAAAAAAAAAAAAAAAAACTTAAAAACTTCTGTGGACTCAGCTGTCTGCTTGTCTTGGATGCAGTGTTGTCTTTAAACATAGAGCCGCTGTCTCAGACTGACTGCAGGGAGAGGAGAAAAAAAAAAGCCTCGGTGAGATGTGGATGTACCTGAGTGGACACTTTGACCCTGATTCACCCACAGGCTGTACTCTCAGTGGGCAGAAATGTTCCCATGTAGGATGTCTGACTCTGACGGGCTACTTTACTTTCATGTTTCCCATCCAACCATGCTGATTTATGTTCACCTCAAGCAAACCACCGGATTACAAAATACGATTGCAAAGTATGCAGCCGGGCTTCAGTTTTTTTTTTTTGTGAGCGAGGAGAAGGACGCAGTTTTTGCAAGATAAGACACATGCAACCTGTTTGCCTTCAGTTTTTTGAAGCAAACCATATTTTCCACCTAAGATAGCAGTTGCTTGCTGGCCTGGATGCCAACCAGAGTGTGGTCCGGGGCTTATCTCTCTCCTTTTCTACCAGTGGAAAGTGCCAGTCAGCTCCTTTCATTGGGTTGCTTATTCCTCTTAAGCCCTCATGTTGGTTGTGTCAAGTGTTACTCCAGATTGCTGCCTCTCAGGTTTGTCTCGCTAACGGTGACCTTCACAGGTAACCTCATCAAGAACTCATCACAGGCTGTTTTGGGGGTCAATTGGTTCGTCTGCCCGGTGCTTCAGTTCTGTGCTGCAGGCGGAGGGATCGCTGCAGTTTAAGGGAGCAGATTAGGACAACTGCTGCACGAATGCTTTCAGGAACTTAACTGTGTTGATGTTGCGCTAATCAAATCTCTTCTTTTTTTTTTTTTCTTTCCTCCTTTTACTCTCTTCCTCCTCTCCCCATCTATCCCTCTCCCTCACAGGTGGAGCGAGAAATAGCTATCCTGAAGCTCATAGAACACCCGCACGTTTTAAAGCTGCATGACGTCTACGAAAATAAAAAGTACTTGTAAGTATCGCCATATTTTGATTCAAGTCCTCTAAATCACGCCGCACGTGTTAATGACTGTAAGTTGGTGTCAAAACTTTGGGCGCTCGCAGACATCATTACGATCGAGTGCTCTTTTGGACGCCGGAACGGTCTTTGAAATCCCACAGATCATTTCTGTTGGCCCGCGGAGCAGTCTGGATTGGTGTATTATAATCGCAGGGCCAACAATGATAGCCTTGGAGGGGCGGATGCTCCATTAGTATTGGCATGGAGCATTTAATTTGGTGGCGCACGCTAGGGGACTGCTAATAGGGAGAGGAAGTCTCCGTAATGTAAACACCATGACATGCTGATCAGAGGCAACAGTGCTGCATTAACAAACATCAGGCGTTGGAGAGTGGCGGCCGCGTTCGTCCGCACCAGCGGCCGCACATACGCATGCATCACACGCACACATAAATCTATTAACTAAGTTTTACGGCCTTGAGTGACAAGCCCATCAGTAGTTTATAGAGGGCTTCTTGAGCCGCAGAGGACTGTTTGTCAACTGAATTCAATTAGTTCTCATCTTGAGCTCACAGGCCAAATGGGATCGGACATGCAGTACTGTACATGTCATCCGTTAAGATGATAGGAATAGCAGAATATTGAGATTCATCCTGTAATTGGATTATTAAAATCACATTTTGCGGCCGTTGCTTCATCACTTCTGACAGCTGGTCACTAGTAGCGTCGCAGAAGACAAATTGCTTTACATTTGCATCACCAGCGACTGGAGTACACTCAGCTCCTTGCATCAGTGATGTAATATCTGGATTAATATTGTTTAGATCCCTGCTCGGATATCTCCCTTTGAAAGACAATAATTGATACTGCTCGTTTTGAGCCGGTCCGTCCCACTGCTTTTACAGATTTACGGTGCTGCTGGCACTGATTCCTCCTCAGGTGCTTTAAAGTGTTGTGATGTGTGTGTGAGTGTAGAAGAGGTGAGGGAGCATTTTGATACATAGACCACCAACAATATTTTATTTATGGATAGATTATATTGCGAGGAAATGAATGAATGATCACATCATGGTATAAATTATGCCTCTGAGAATGAAGAATGGTCTCTGAAAAACTGTTGAAAAGGCAACAAAATGATTTATACTAACACTCAGAGGACGAAACTTTTCTGAGCTGATGAGCTGCGACTTGGAAACAATGAAGCCAGAGTCCGTATTTAATGCATCCGTGCATTTCTGCAAGTAAATGGATGTTTATTATTACAGTAATGATATAATCTTACAGGCAATGCAAGAGCAGAGTATATCATTAGAGTAGCGCTCCAAGGACCCATTAAAGGGTAACTCCGCCAATTTTACACATTGGTGGAGTTGTAATAAAGTATGTTTACAGGTCTGAGGGAGAACTACTGCATATGTGGAAAAACTTTAGTATAAAGCCTTTTGTGGCTCCAGGGGAAGCTGCATGTAGTCTGATTAATTGCCTCCAGTGATGCTGCTGAGTAGCTAAGTTGCATTCTGGGTAATGTAGTTGCCAGACTGTAAAAACCAGTTGACTGTTATAATAGCGTTACACTCATTATGGACAGTTAAAACCAAACACATCTCCTTTCTTATTCCACACAATTGTTATTGTTTTCTAAAGCAGGTGCCTACATTACCCACAATTCAACTTAGCCACTGAGTGACATCCCTGGAGGGAATTTATCAGATTACATTCAGCTTCATCTGCAGCTTCAGACATCTTTATTTTACTGTTTGCACGTATGTTGTAGCTTCTCTGAGACCTGTAAGCTCACTTTGATGTGTAAAATTGCAGGATTAGTTATTTGTTAAGTTGTTAATTAAGGCTTTCCATTTACAGTCTGTCTTAATTAAGCTTTTGTTTTGTAGAAAGTTACCTTACAGATCCTCAGAAAAGATTTTACAACAGCTTTAATCAGTGGAACAGTGCTACGAAATAAAGTAAACTAGAAAAAAAACAGGAATGGGACCTGCAGGATTTAGTAGAATAGCATTTTAATCTCGATCAGATTATTTAGTTAACTATATACATTTGTGTTTTTATAAATGTATCTGTGTCAGTGATTTCATCGACTTGTGTTTGATCTGGTTTGTTACACGTTCCAAAGCTATTCTACTTCTGCCAGTGTTTTGGCACCAGGAGTTAAGGATTGTTTAAGCGAGCTTGCACTTTGTGGCCGAGTACAGTTTTCAGTTTTCAGCCCCACAGTGTTATCAATAAAAGTGAAGAGCTGCATGTTAGATGCTCACATCCACGGCAGAAAGAGGGAGAGAGAGAAGAAACAGAGTGTTTCACCGCCTGTCTGAGTTTCAATTTGTCCTAGTGAAGATGGAGGGAGATTCAGCGCAGGATATATGAGCGGGCCGGTCCGGAGCAGGGGCAGGGCGCCGCTGGCGTTCAGCCCACAGATTCAGCTTTAGGTCTGGGTCAGCACAGATTCATCTTCTCCCCGTCTCGAAGGCCACCTGGACCGTGGCCGTAAGACAAGTGATGGCAGGGAAGGCTGTGTGTGTATGTGTGTGTGTGTGCATGTTTGTGTAAGGGTAAAAGAAGAAAATACAACAGTACTGTATATTTATTACAAGCAACCTTGGAGGGCTCTCCGGCAGACAGACAGTCACAGAAGCTTCTGTACCTTAGCAGAATCCACAAGCTCCGAAATCACATCCGTCTGAGCTTTTACACGGCTTTTCCATCATCCTCCAGTGTGATGCGACTATATCATCCCTTCGACGCCTCCCGTCGCGGGTCGGAGCGCATCATATATCAGAAACCTTCACATGTATTATAACACACTGTTGGCATGTTTCACACTCTGACTGTGGGGGCAGCTTACAGACGACAAAATGAAAAATAAACAGTCGACATGATATGACTTTGGGGGGGCGATCAGATCGGTGATGCTGGTTGTTTGTCTGCATGTAGTGCCAGTAAGGGAACTATCCGACTCACGTTGCTCCAGTTCTGGCGGAGCTCTGAGTTCAGGAGCTTCCTGTGTTTCCTCAGGGTCTTTTCTGATGACACACATGTTCCTGTTCCCGTCCCTAAATGTGACATCTTGCTTTTCTTGTTGTTCTTGTCCTTGTTTCACTGATATCTCCTCCTCTTTCCCTCCCTCCCTCCCTCAGGTACCTTGTGCTAGAACACGTGTCTGGTGGCGAGCTGTTCGACTACTTGGTGAAGAAAGGCAGGTTAACGCCTAAAGAGGCCAGGAAATTCTTCAGACAGATCATGTCTGCTCTGGATTTTTGCCACAGTCATTCCATATGGTAAGTGGAATGATACATATGCAAGAAGATGTGTTTATAGGTGTTAGTCATGTATGTGATGAGAATGGTTGGATGCTGGGGACAGACCTGACCTGCGTCTTCACAGCACTGGGTCAGCGCTGGAGAATCCCAGATCCCAGACATGTCAGATCCCTGCAAAAGGAAAAGTTAACGGCAACCTTGTTTAGCTTTGTACCGTTAGCAGTCAGGTTAGTGTTAGGGTAACTCTCCATTTTGAGCGTGTAGGTTACGAGCTCGGATGTGGTTCCATGTGGAGAAAGGGATGACTGGGATTTTTGAAAACAGTAGCAGAAGGAAGGTGGGAAGGCCACCTGAAATAGGCGCCCAATAACAGCTTAATACCAACAGTCTACATCCAGTGAATCAGACTAAGAAGGAAGCAATCTCATACATCCTTCACTGACGCTATTCATAGAATCTATTCCTTGCTTAATGACATACGGAAAATGAATATGACTTTGACATCAATTAAGGGACAATCATTTATTTCATATATAGGGACAAGAATGTAGAATTAACTGCCACACAGTGCAGCATTTATAGCCAAAGCTAATTTGCAATCCCCGTCCCCCAGATTGACCTTTAATGAGAGCAGGAAGACGATACTACAATACAAGATAAAGTGCATGCATTTTATTGAATTTTATACAAAACAAAAGTATGTGAAAAGATCCATCTATATGCATATAAACATATTTGAATAACGCGTTGGCTCTGTGCTTATTCCTCGTAACAATGACGTGCAGCAAAGGGCCACAGGTGGGATTTAAAACCCAGAAGGAGCTCAAAGCAGAAAAAGTTTGACAACCGCTGGGTTAAAGCCATAAAAATCACATTCACAATCTGCATAAAACCATCAGACAAAAAAAAAAAATCAGATCAAACCACGAGTAAAAAGTCGAACCCAGGAAGTGTAACAAAAACTATTAAGTTGTCATACAACATTGAACAAATAATGAGTTGCCAAATAATGGATTCCAAAAAAAGAAAAAAAAAACGAAACACATTCTTCCTGAAGTGAATCTGCAATCTAAAATTCAATCAGTTTATTCAAATCTTTCGAGTGCCGTTTAGTTTTCAAACCAGTGATTCAGTGTGGAGATTACAGAACTGAGGAAACTTGATATTGCTCGTTTATTTTTTATTTTTTCTTTTCTAAAGTCTCTCTTGGCTTTATACAGCTGAGGGTGGCTGACACATGACTGATGAGAGTTGAATTCACAGACACATTCTGCTCTCTAAGAATATAAGTGGCTCTATACAACAGTATGAGCTATATTACCCATAATGAGCTGACAGGAAACATTTGAGGCTACTATAAAAACGGTTTATTATAAAGATGCTTTGGGGCAGATTGAAATAATAGATTGTCTTCTTCTCCTCCACATAAAGTGCTCAGGTATTATTTTTGGAGCTGAGCAGAAGTGACGTTTTCTGTTCGCATGCAGTTCATGTTCCTTTTCTACGCTCGGTGATGAGTCAGTGTATTTATAGAAATTAGCTTCCAGGTATTTATTAATGTGACACACCGTGTTTGGCTTCGGGGGGTAATTTAACTGTTTACCAGCTCAGAGACTCGAGGCAATCATGTATACTTCACAAGTCAAACATGTCAGCGGGGACTGATTTGCAGCGTTCGTTAATTTACGAGTGTGTGCGTTGCTCATTCGTATGAGCGTGTTGTGTAACTTGTGTCGTCTTGTATGTATCGAATTTGTGATCCTAAAGCGGAGAGTGAGGGTTTTTTTAAAATATTATTTTCCTCCTCTCCAGAGAGAGTTTGCCTTTGCTCTGCGGTGCGTTCACATGCACTCGCAGAGCGAAGCACAAGGACCATAGAGCAGAATGAGTTCAAGTGTATTTATTTTTACGTTGGTCGCAAGTGAATCTCCAGCGACTGTGCAGAAACAGGGCTATAATAAAAAAAGAAGAGCAGAGTGGGAGAAAAAATAGAACTGCATTCAACTAATCAGTCACAGGGAAATATAATACAATGTACAAGGATGTTCAGGAGCCGCGGGAACAAGTAAAACTGGAATACAGAGAGGACGTGATAATAAGAAGGCGCAAGAAATGAGGCGAACAGTAACTGAGATGAAACAGCGGATAGCAAAATGTTTAAAAGTAATGGAGAGAGAATTAAAAAAAAAAAAAAGCTGCTTCACATTTCAGGAAACATTACTGTGTTTTTGTCTTATTAGTGGTTAATCTGGTGATTTTTCTTCTTGTGTCTTTTATAGTTGCACTAGTTACATTCATATCATACTTTGTATTGTCATTATGTTGACTGCACTCTCTTCCTTCCTGTGCCAAACCATGATATATCTAGAGTGTATAACATTTAACAAGGGGTTATTTCTCAGAAAGGCAGATCTACAACATGTTTGGTTGGAAAAGTAGAAGGAAAAGGAAACAGTCTGGTACAAAGACAGACCGGAGAATAAACACCCTGAGTCACATTGGGTGGATTTATCTTCAGTGCCATTTAGCAGCCTGACTGCAGCAGCAATCTACAGAGCTGAGCTTGCCTTGTCAGGTGTTTCTGTGCTGTAATGTTGACAGCCTACTTTACCTCACAAATGTAACCTCACGGAGGTGATGGAGAAGAGATACCCACGTTTAGTGAAAGGTGACCTAAATCATTTTTGGACGTTTCACCGCTAAATGTGATAAAACTTTGTCATCTTACAAGAAGTCCAAAAAGTGCAGTTTGGTCATAAATATATGTATAGAAAGTTTTATGTGAATAATGAAAGTTATGTATACAGCAAATACTCTAAAGTTAGGTATGAACAGCAGTAACAGTGTCCATGATGCAGCACGTTATTATCTTGTTCCTTTGCTGCTCACGTCATTCTGATATTCACAGGCCGAGGCTCAAACATTAAGAGCTCACCATAAAACCCTCGCTCGGCCATGACTCTGACATTATGAGAGCTCGCCAGCCTCTCGGTTCATGATCATAATTTATCTGATTGCATCATAACTTTTGCACCAAGGCTGTTGTGTCTTAAAGCACCAGAGACACAGAGAGAGAGAGAGAGAGCCAGAGAGGCATTTCCACTCTATCGTGCACAAATTCAGTATACTTGAAAGTTTCCTGCTGATGATGAAGTGGGTGAAAAAATAGTTCTGCTGTGCTATTCGCTCGAGTCTTGCGTTGAGTGCTAAATGCCTGGGAGATAGATTTGCATAATGCACGGGCAATTAAAGGGAAAGAATTAAAGTGATTTGTTACGGAATGATTAGGTACGGTTTAATCTCTGTGATTTGATACGCTTTGTGTTATTGCACAGTATAGTTCATAGAAAAAGGCAATTACATTATGGACGCCTCTATTCAATAATGAAGCCGATGTACACAATACGCTAATTTGTCCCCGTGTCAGAATTACTTTCCATTTTACTGATTATCTCGTGACCACGAGATGATTTTATTGATTGAAGCCATTATACACGTGGTCGATGGATTCAGTCTTGAATTCTGCAGGGTGTGTTAAAAAAAAAACCAGACAGATAACTCGCGCACCGCTGGAAATAGAATGAAACCGTCTCACCTAAGGGAGCGAAAGTTAGGAGTCTTTTATCAGTCGGTGTAAATAACTGACTGTGAGGAGAACAGATTAGGCCAATTAGGAGAAGGCATCTGGGACTGACGTTAAGTGCACGCACATACATAGATTATCACAGCTCTTTTGTAGTGAGATTCACCGGCAGATTTACCCGTCTTCCTGTTTTACTTTCAGGCTGTCTCTCCGTCTTAGCCCCTTCAAATCCCTTCGCTAACGCTCTTAGAAAATGATGCCGTGTAAATGTATCATGAGGAGGATTATTTGGGAGCGCTGCAGCACCCGCTCGCCCTCTTCCCAACCTCAATTAGGGGCAAACAGACAGACAGACGCAGCCTCTCTCACCTCCCCTCCATTCCTGCTAATGAGATCCCAGCATCTCCTCAATAAAAAAAAAAAAGCGTTTCTGCAATCATTTCTTCCATTTCTGCTCGTCTGCGCCGGCGAGACCTGCGCAGGCCATTAGAAGTGCTCCCCTTCTTCTCCGTGATTCACCGTGCAGAGGGGGGTAAACACTCGCGCCTGAGCCCTCCTTTCTCTCTGCACACCTCCCGTTCTCGCTTCTTCACATCGCCTCATGCTTCCGCCCTCCTCCCACGTCCTATCCCCAAATATCTCTCTTGAGCCAGATGGATAAGTCTGGATGTGAATGGAAGAACGTCGAGGGCCGTTTGTGACTCAGTGTTTCCCCTGCCTGATTCAGATCACGCTCTGATTTTTCGACAGAGTAAAACAGGGACAAAGTGAAGCACGCTAGGAAAGCTGACAAGGTGAGATGAGGTGTGATAAGTAAGGGTGGGGGAGGGGGGGAATCATCAGTCGGAGATATTTATAATGGAGGAGGTGAGAGGAAATCTTCATTGTATTGTTAATGCGGATGTCAAACTATTCCCCTCTTTCTCTCTCTCTCTCCTCCTTGCTCAGACTGTTCTTGAGTTTGGATATTATTTGTTGAGTCTGCCAGTGTGAGATCTGCAAACGTATGACTCAGACACTCTGCCTGACAGACTGGTTGGAACAGGGGGTGAGACCACAATCCACATATAATGAATGGCATGACTTCTTATTGATCCTCGGGAAAACTTTTCTTTCAGTCCTTCTGTTTGGATGTCAAAGGTCAGGGTCGGGCCTCCTCCGGCTCCCGTGGATCCAGTTTGTTGCCAGAGATAACAGACTTGTAGTATATTACTGCAGATAATTCATTTTCGCAGTTACCTGAGAGGGAATCCCAACAGCAGCTTCAGATTCATCTTGTCAGTTTTCACATTCGACAGAAATACACATACTACTACGCAGTATGTACACTCTCCGGCGGAGTCGACGTGGCAGTCTGCCATAACTGCAAACACCCAACAGAGACACGGATTGATTGAGAGGAGTAAAGTGTATTTTCCTTGAACACTCAACAGGCTGCTTGTGTGCTTTTACCCGCCATTTAGAGCACTTTAACAGATGCTGAGAGGTTAAGTTTAAGAAAGAAACACAAAGTATAATTTAAAAACCATTTGTCACTAGCTACGCTTTTTGCTCGATCGCACCAGAAAGCACTCCACACTCTTATTCCCTGTGATAAATCTAATGTGCGATGTTTCTTGTCTAGTGTCTAGGGTCCAGTTGCTGATACGATAAAGCACTTAGAAACTTCTTATTTGAATAATATTTTGGTAAATTGTTCCACTGTGCACTCTGTCCACCTTCTCACCCCTGTTCTGTTTCCCCTTGTAACCCAGTTAACAACCTCACGTGTGCCTGTTTAACCACGAGAAGTGACCGTGTGCGGGTTAGAGATAAAACATAAAGTGACTCCAAGCATCCCAGCAAGTAATGCTGAGGCTGCTGGAGCACCTTGGAAGAGAGCAGACACACACACGCACACACACACACACACACACACACACACACACACACACACACACACACACACACACACACACACACACACACACACACACACACACACACACACACACACACCCTCCTGTCCCTGACATGGTTAGGCACATTATTACCACAACCTACATGTGCAGAACAAACACCTGGTCCAGAAGTGACATTAAACCCACGCAGTGTCGTAACCATGCACATCGTCCATATCCACCTCTCTCTCTCTCTCTCTCTCTCTGTCTCTCTCTGTCTCTCTCTCTCTCTCTGTCTCTCTCTCTCTCTCTCTCTCTCTCTGTCTCTCTCTCTCTGTCTCTCTCTCTCTGTCTCTCTCTCTCTCTGTCTCTCTCTCTCTCTCTCTCTCTCTCTCTCTGTCTCTCTCTCTCTCTCTGTCTCTCTCTCTCTGTCTCTCTCTCTCTCTCTCTCTCTCTCTCTCTCTCTGTCTCTCTCTCTCTCTGTCTCTCTCTCTCTGTCTCTCTCTCTCTCTCTCTCTCTCTCTCTCTCTCTCTCTGTCTCTCTCTGTCTCTCTCTCTCTCTCTCTGTCTCTCTCTCTCTCTGTCTCTCTCTCTGTCTCTCTCTCTCTGTCTCTCTCTCTCTCTCTCTCTCTCTGTCTCTCTCTCTGTCTCTCTCTCTCTGTCTCTCTCTCTCTCTCTGTCTCTCTCTCTCTGTCTCTCTCTCTCTCTCTCTCTCTCTCTCTCTGTCTCTCTCTGTCTCTCTCTCTCTCTCTCTCTCTCTCTCTCTCTGTCTCTCTCTGTCTCTCTCTCTCTCTGTCTCTCTCTCTCTCTCTCTCTCTCTGTCTCTCTCTCTCTCTCCCACGCTCCCTCCGTCATTAGCTGCTTTATTCCTTTCTTCCAGGGGGTTTTGAGAGCCGCATGCATCTGTCTGTGTCATCACTCGCTTATTGCTCCACAGAGGGGAATAAAAGCAGCCACAGGTCTTTTTATTTGAGCAACATTTGTCTCTCTTTTACCGCTCAGATTTGGCACATGTAGTTATAGATCAGAGTGTCGTTAAATATCGTGATTCAACGCCTGTTTTTCTGACTGAAATAGCAGATGCAATAACTGACATATCAAAGTGTTTTGTCACATTGCACCAGTGATACAGAAATGTTTAAGTACATCATCAGGTGTTTGTGGACTGGAAGCAGACTGAGCAATTAGCAAAACCAGCTGGGTTGAAGAAGGAAACACACTTTATTTATCTATCTAGCTATCTAGCTATCGCACCTTTTCTGGAGTTCAGGTTAGAATGTGTACTCTGTTTTAAAAGAACCCCTCACCACTGTTTCTGTCTTACTTCTTTGTCTCGTCACATCCGTCCATCCGCCGACAGCCGTGCCCTTGTCGCTGTTTTGGACTTTGGCTGTTGACGTTCGTAGGAGAGTTTCACCAGATGACAGTCTCTGCTGCCTCCCCCTGCAGAAAGCCTGTACTTATAGCCTATCATCATTACAGATGATGGTCGCTAACAACACAGAATGGAAATCTTTTCTCTCTCTCTCTCTCTCCGTCGTTGTCTTTTAACATTTTTCCCGATATTTTCATCTCCTGCAGAGCCGGTTAGAGCATTGAGGTGTAGCTGTGCTGAGAGGGAGGGAAGTTGATGTTGAGAGGAGGTGGAATTTAGAAAATGGAAATGGGAAGGGTAAAATGGGCATGGAAAATGGAGCGGGAGGAGAGCGGACAGAAATAGCAGGTTGGTTTATGGTGCTTGATTTCAGGGGGGAATGGGCCGGTGGGTGTCGGACGGGGAAGATGGGAAGGCTGGTTCACCGAGGGGAGTTAAAGATTGGGTAAAATGACTGTAAGGAGAAGAAAAATGGCAGGTTGTTATAATAACAATGGGGAAAGTATATACGAAAAAGATTTAGATATAAGTAACAACAAAGAGTGTTTACCTTTCTAATTTTCAGCCGGCACAGCGGACTACTTTTAGAGGAATAACGCACCACCTTGGCTGTTTCAGACGCCTGAAGCTGAATGCCACTCCTTCACTCCAGCGCTTTTCTGACAGCATGTCTGTTTATTCTGCCTTGAAGCTCTGCTGCTCAGCCTATCTCCCCCAGTCAAAACTCCTCGGGATTAAGAGCAAACGCCGGGTTGCACACGCAGATTTGGCACAACAAAAGCAAATAGTTTGTTTATTACAGATCTAGCCATCATTGTAATCCCATTTTGTAGTCACTGCATTACATGCAACAATGCGTTCCTTTCCCAGTGTCGTTCAAAACCCTAGAGGAATAAGATAGAGATGCCCCAGATGGCGTAAGGAAATACTCCTCTAACCAGTCACTGGAGAGGCTGCGTGCTCCTTCCTCTCAATTCTAATCCACTTTAAATGCAAATTATATGAGAGGAGACGACTGGAATGTGTAGGAGGTGTGTAAAGAGGCAATGAGTGTTGTACTGTAGCTGTCCCAGGGAGGCATGTGAGCTCAAATGAGACTAAAGTTGATATAACGTGTGAAGCTTTGGCAACGTACAATGCACAAATAAAGGACCAGTGTGTAGGATTGAGTAGCATTCAGCAGTGAGGTTGCAGATTGCAAACCACGCCCTGCTGTTCTCACGCTCCTCTACAGTGGCCACTAAAAACACAGAAAACATGAACAGAGTTTGGTTGATCCTGTCAGACTACTGAAGAAACAAGACTGTCCAACATGGTGGACGTTAGTTGACATCACATGGTCAGGAAACATTCAGAGGATGGGCGATGGACGCGCATTTGTGTCGTTGTGATTCCACTAAATGCAGTTTTCTAAGGAGGAACTGTGTGAGACGACACCATGAAGTGATGGATGTTCTACTGGACACAGGGCTGCTAATTAGCATCAGCTAGATAAATATTACATCTTCATCGTCTTGTTAAATAAAAAGTAAATAGATGAAGTTGACATAATTGATGAATAAATATATTTTAAATGTGCGTAAATGACATGACTTCCAATTTCCACAATGCCCTGATGTTGGTGGACATCGCCAGAAGAAAACTGTGAACTCTGTCCTGAAGCATTGTGTGTGTGTGTGTGTGCTGCCTTTAGTATTGTTAGTGTATTGCCTTTGAGCATTAAGCAGATACATTAAAAAGTCAATGACATCGGATGCAGTATATGAGCGATCTCTTCATGGTCTTGTAATGCTGATGAGGTTAGGACAGCGTACAGGACAGGACGAGGCGCTCGACGACAGCATCCTCTCTTTTCCTGTAATTCTGAGCATTCTTTCTGAATATAAAGCTTTGATTTCACGTACAGCTGCGATCACACTTGTGTACCAAGAACCAGCTTGTGTTCAGCTAACCTTGCATTTTTTATCTATGCTGTGAACAAAACCTTTAACTTGGCTGCTCCGACAAAGAAAGATCCACAAACTACAGGATGATAAAAAGCTGCAAAATTCCAAACACGTTCACCACCAGTCGCTCGCTTTAAGCAAAAAAAAAAAAAAATGCAAAAACAGACCAAATTCATTAAACAGCAAAAAAAAAAAAAAAAAAAAAGACGACTTTATCTTTCTCATCCCTCATTGCTCTTAATACACAATTAACCCCATTGGCTAATGAACGATTGTGCCGAGCACATCTAAGTCAGCAGTCAGAATGTCCTCTTTTTGCTAATGCGATAGAATATTCGCCCAAAGCATTTTTTTTTTTTTTTTTTTTTTAGTCAATGTGCTCGGTCTCTCTCTCTCTCTCTCTCTAATTGGGTCAACAGAAGCCTGAAAAAAAGTTTGAGAGAAAAAAGGAAAAGATAGAAAGAGGAGGATGATACAAAGGTGCGCCACAGGCTACATGGGTGCATTACAACTCACAGCAGTGGCTTAAAAAACCCTCACTCCTGCGAACAATAATGGTACCAGGATGGCTTGAATGAAAATGCAAAAAAACCCAAAAAAAAAACAGGCGCGTTAATGTGCCAAAAAAGATGCATGTGAGCCATTAGCGTTACTTTCAAGTGTTCTGGTTTTGCTAATTAGTGTCACATATCTTGCACTTAACGAGAGGCGATATTAAACACGGCCTATGTCAAATGTGTCACGATGCGGGAAGTGTGTTTTCCTCGGGCTGCAGGATTTAGTTACAAAACCTGCTCGTCACCGTAAACATGTCGGGGATATTACGGGGGGGTGGGGTTGAGCCCCAAGAGGACGGAGCCATTACGACCTTGTGTAAAACACAACATATCAGCGTGGTGCGTGCAAATGATCGCAGGGCAATTAAGAGCTCGGTGTTAGATTGCAAGAATCATGTCTAACAGTCCCACTGGGGTGTAAACTCGCTCAGACAGCATGAAGAAACACACATGTGCCCCGTAAATTACACTTAACGGCATCGCAAGAGCTGAACTGTGAGGCCTGTAGTACAGATCAAGATCCTCATCGCCTGATTTTCTTTATCTCTCAGTTGTCATGACTGAATAAACAAAGTGACCCAAAACAGCACGTTATCATACTGTTTTACTTAGACGTGAAAAGACTTGCACGCCCTGCACAGCTTCCACATTTCTGCAAAGAAAAACTACAGTTACATTCCAGCTCATTGCAGCTGTTGAATCCGTTTACCAGCATCTCCTCCCGTATGACATATAGAGTGCAACGCGGAGATATCCCCGCTGCTAGGCCTTCTGTGCGAGAGAGATTACAGTAGCAAAGTGCGGCCCTAATGTGTCAGAGAGGCAGTTTAATGTCCTATTATGGACACCAGGGTCCTGACAGCCAATAAAGCATCCGGATGCAATTTGTCCCCTTGATGCTGTCGCTGGATAAATATGCTGCTGCCTTCTTTTCTTTTGTGGATCGCTCTTTTTAAAGCCTGGCTCTTTGTGTTTTACATGTGATAGCCCTGTGATCGCACAGTGTTTATGCCGTGTTTACGGATCATTAAGGTAATGATTTAGAGCGCTTTCTTGCATCCGAGGCTGACAGTTAAAGAGTACTTAGATATTTATGACGCTGTTGTGGCTGCAGATCCAAGATTGGGGTCTGTTAGGTTACATCCCCCCCCGTGATGTCAGCAGCGAGCAATGTTTGAACGGCGTATTAAACACAAGCGCGAGTGATGTCATCGCCGCCGCCGATGTCGCACCAAATTATTTAACGTCCTCCAGGCCCCGTCTTCTGAAAAGTTACAATCTGACCTCCTGTCATGTTTAAACTCCAGTCACAAGTGATTTGTAACTTTCAGCTGTCTAAAACATTTTGTAGCCGGGGGAAACATTATTTGTGAAGCGTTATTTAATCAGGCATGCTGATGAGGAACTTTCCTGTACAGTATTGGCCTGGTGGAATAAACGGGGGGGGGGCCCACACACACACACACACACATTCCTGGGAGATGCAACCACAGGCACACACTGGTGGCCCCCGAGCAAGTTCGGTAAATGTTTGTTCCCGTCCCCGTGTGCTTTGACAGTATTAGTTAAAAGACTAACTCGCGGGCTACTGACATCGCTGCCGAGTGACGGTTGTGTGAATTGACAAAGGTTTTAGCCCGGGGAGAGCTGTTTTAGATGCTATCTGCATTTTATTTCAATTATAGCAGGGATCACAGAGACTGCCAGCGTGATAACAAACCAGCTGACAGCTAATCCCTCAGGACAGGAAACGAGTTGTACAGCAGCTGATGTCATCTGAGGTTAAACGTCCGTTGTGATGAGGCACTCTTCAAAGGCTGACGCACCCAGCTATTGTTCCTCTCCCCCTCTCTATCATTCGTTTAAAGAGGAGATGAAAGTACTCGCTCATGACACAGTGACAGCCCCGTGGCTCCATGGCTCTCCCCTTGACTATAAAAAGCATAGAGGGAGGTAAGTGTACACATATGTAAGGATGTGGGAAAGAAAGATGGATGGAGATGGATATCGGGGTATTCCCACATGTGCGGGATGCCTTGGCAGACATCACCGGCGCATCTCAGTATGATGTAATACAAGCCTCGACCCCGAGATGCTAAAGAGATGTTAAATGCATAATACAACGCTAACGCTGCTCTGCTTTTGAACAGTCACTCATCAAAATTGAGATTCTTAACCTCCGACACAGCAAGAGAGGATTTGATACGAGAAAGATCTTCATCTCAGCGGCCCCTTTTAGGGAGAGAGAGAGACGATGTCCGCTGGATATTATCCCCCTCGCTGTGTTTAGCAGTAATGAATGGCAGCTAATGAACACCTCCTCAGCACTTGGCTCCCCTCGATGCCCTTTGCTCAGCCGGGTTTCGCTGGTGGCTGTCTGGGAGATGAGAGGGAAGGGGGCGAGGGAGGGAGGGAAACGAGAAGGAGAAAAAGGACACAGCGGGGGGCTGTCACACCTCGTACCAGCTCAGCGCTGAGGTGGGAGCCGCTATCGTCTCAGCACCGGCCGATCAAAGAGAGGGCGCTGCAGAGAGGAGGAGGAGGAGGAGGGAGTTGTGTTGTTCTCCGTTGCTCGGATGTGCATCGAAGCTTGATCCACAGGTGTTTGATGGACTTTGCAATGCACCTTGTATTTCTGTGCAGCGTGTATGACTTACGATGAGCTCTGTCATGTTTCATTAACTGCTTTATGTTTTCCTCTGACTGTTTTTCAGCCACAGGGATCTGAAGCCTGAGAACCTGTTGCTAGATGAGAAGAACAACATCAGGATAGCAGACTTCGGCATGGCCTCCCTTCAGGTTGGAGACAGTCTGCTGGAAACCAGCTGTGGGTGAGTTGTACAGAAGAACATCACGATGCGGCTTTCTGATTCGATGTCTGGGGGAAACGTCTAAGAATAAAGTGAAAGCAGGTCACAGGCGGAGGGCAGGTGGAGCTGCCGGGATGCCACAGAGAGGAGAGTGGAGGAGCAGTGGAGAATGATGAGTGGAGCTATCAAGTCCTCTGCAAGGTGCCGTGCTCTCAAAGCCTCCCTTATCGCTGAGTGTTGATCTCATGAAGAGGAACGGTTGGTGTCTCTCACAGAGTCTGCTATCTGGCTGTGAGCGGGGGCCAGGGCCACGGCCACACATTACCGCTCCCCGTCTCCTCATATCTGACGCCGGGTTTTATGACCGGGCAGTCACGACCACGCCGGGCCCATCAATCCCACAACGACCGTAATGAATTTGTCTGCGGGGAAAGTCACTTTCAAAGTCTCCCGAGGATGGTCGTCCATATCCTGGGAGTGTTTTTATTTAACCCTGGAGTGCGGTGAACAGTGCAGGGTCACATTTGTCAATAAAAAGAAGCGGCACAGTTGATGATGGTTTACTTTTAAGTACTGGGTTCATAAACTCAGTGACAGCAGAGGTTAACAGGAAAATTTGACTGCTGTATTCAAAGTTGTTTGCCTTTCATTTCCCTCTCACCCGAAGTTAACTCTGGAAATGAGTCATCATATGAGCTCTACCAACTGTAATGGGTACACAGAGTTGGGGAGTGTTGAACCAAATGTAATTACACTCGCAGGTTAAATACAGTTTGTGGCAGCTTACTGGTAGCTCAGATACATTCAGGTTTTCAGAGTGGTGCAAGCAGTTTAGCAAGCAAGTACTTTTTTAAAAACATTTTTTGCTTAGTTACCTACAAACAGTGTTGGGCTGCAAAAGGAAAAGAAAATGTGAATATATTAGGTGTCAATGAGCCAGAAGTAACTGCTTGGTGGTGTAACTCTCCTGGACAAACTGAACTATACAGAACCAAAGCTGACACTCCTCCGTTGAGGGACTTTTTTGGGGTATTATATTTTGTTAAAGGAGCTCTGAGTCACTTGTGTTTTGTGCTGGAAGATGGTCAACTGCTGGTGTCTGTTGGCAGAGTGGAGAAATATCCGAGACACTTGAGAACGCGCTTAAAGTCACATCCTTCGGACCACTTCGGAAAAAAAATTCGACCCGACTCTCCCTCGCAAAGAAATCCAGCAGCACAACAAAACAAATCGTCCACAGGCTCGTACAGACAGCTGAGCGAGACGAGGAAGGTCTCATCGTTCACGATGCATTACAATACGCTGACATGACCTATACATGTAAATTGCTACAAATTTCATAGCATCATGTACATTGTCAATTTAACCATTTAGTATTTTGAACTACTTTTTCTGCAGAGCTTTAGTTAACCAACCTATATGTCTCTCTACTGTAGATTTACTGCAGTTATTTTTAGGTGTAGTTCACAAGTTGACAAAAGCAGGTTTTAAGATTTATTTCCTTCCTACAGAGATAATATTCGGCATACGTGGGAAACACAGTTGCTCTGGATTATATTATAACAGAGGCGGGTCTTGTAATGATGCCTGTCTCAAAATTCGTGTGGATTAATTTATCCCCCAGTGAAGAGGACACATGACAGGAGACTAAATCACTCCCGAAATATTTTAAAAAGGCCGGCGCCCTCTGGATGTCACCCTGAGGTCGAGGGGAGAATCTCTGCTCTGTGGTTACACATGACACTGCGTGAAGGGGCTGATCGAAACAGAGACGGCCCGGTGACATCTGTCCCCGGCTCAGATTTGATTCTGTCCAGATTATACCTCCAAATCAGACCGAACTGAAACAACACGCACCCTCATACACGCAATTCTGCAACCACGCGTGCGCACACAGCGCTAGCAAGGCTTAGCTCATCCCTGACCTCCTGGACCCTTTGTCCTTTGCTTGTCTGGTTGTCTCCCTGCCTGTCTCTCCCTTCCCTCCCTCTCTTATAATGCACATGCACGCCCATTTAAGCGTGTGCACAAACAAGCACGCAGCTGATACCGTTGCATAATTCCTCCAGCAGTAGCACAGTGCCTAAGCTCTCATGAGTCATCGGTTGAGTTCAGGCCGACTGAGTGCAGCGTGCAGCGCTATCTGCAAGTAAAATGCGCTCGATTGACTCATGCTGCAGCCGTGATGACCGCGCTGAAGTGTTTCCTTTTTCCTGGAGAGGCCACAGAATGGGACAGCTCTCGCGGCATTCTTCAGACCAACCGTATCCATACTTGAACATGTTTCTGCTCTTGCCCCGTGCAGTTCTGCCGTCCCCATCCAGGTGCAGTGCATCTGCTCGGTCCCCCCCGTGTACACTTACGCAGAGCTGAAGGTACTTGTTGCAGGTGGGCACACGGAGCTGTCTTACAGAGACGCAGGCACACAAACTCCCACACTCCCTCACACGGCCGAGTGACGTAGTCCTCGCTCCAGTCTCAGCTCCATCACCACCTCCTGATCTGTTTGTGTGTGTCCGCGGCGTGGCCTAATGCGTGTGCGAGTGTGCACTACGTTGTACGTGTGGTTATTGATTATTCATGCTCTTCTGACTGTCCCATCTCTAAGTGTAGATATGACAGTTTTTAATTAAACGCATTTATCTGGCCCCCCTTCCCTCTCTCTCCCTCTCTCCCTCTCCCTCTCTCTCTCTGCCGATGCAGCAGTCTGACACAAATGTATTCCATTTGCCGCGGGTAATGGAGCTCAGCGAGGACGAGGCTCACCCCAGGTAGCGTAGGGGGGAGCCTCGGTCGGAGCAACGTACATAAATACATGCCGACATACAGACGTATAGATGAGTCGAAGCATTGACGAGCATGTACAAATATGGATCACGCATACACACTCTCTCTCTCTGTCTGCATCAGCCCAGCTGCAAGTTCATTAGCGCTCGCTGTTTGTTTAGTTCTATTGCTTTGATTGATGAGGGGAAATTATCTGTGTGCAGCGAGGAGCCTCACAAATTTGGTTTGGGAAAAAAAAAAAAAAAAAGATGAATTTTCATAAAGATGAGCTGCGTCTCTCACTTTTCTCTGATACTCTCCAGCCCACCACTGCTGATTCATTCGCGGCTCCGTAGGAACTCATATCTCCAAAGCTCGTGACGCTCTCATCGCAAACTGTGCGCAATGTACCGTTGGCTGTAAGGGACGTTGGTAATCTCGTGGTGAACTTAGAAATACTCTTTTGAACTTGCGGTCCAGACATCTCTGTGTAAACAGTCTGAAACTGATAAGGTTTTTCATTTTTCTTTCCATACTGTAGCCGTCTGGTTGAGTTTAATCTTTGGTCCATAGATGCTGAAAGGCGTTTTTAACTGGTTAGAGAACAGCAGGACTTTAATACTGATGCCTCTGTGTGACCTACATAAGCAAACAAGGCAATCAGCAGGAAGACCGACTACTTCTAGATATTTGTTTTAGTTATTCTTAATGCCTGTCGCACAAGTGTCACACTATACCAACTGTGAACAATTAGTGAAAATGGATCATATGTCATGGAGATACTGTTCTCTGGTTTTTCCTCTGAAGTCCTCCAAGCTCTGAACTTCCAGGATGGAGTTTCCAGATGGACAGATACCTTTACTTTACTTGTTGCTACAGTAACTGCTAACTGTTGCTAACAGATGCCTGAATCGTACAAAATTCAAATTTTGATATGGTGTTGTGTTTATAAAAACATAGCATTAAAAATATGTTGGGTTTTTCTTGCAAGCGCTTTCAAAACACATGCATGTGCTGGCTAGATGATACTTATTGTCATGGTTACTCACAGGGGGCGCCACAATCAACACAGAATTAAAGTTGCTTGTTTTTGCTTTAATCAAATATGTTTTCTGTCTTTATGCTTCTGTTTGTTGTCCTCAGAATGAAGCACATTTTTTTTAGCCCTGTCTGTAAGAGTGATAGAGTAGCAAATAGCAGGAAAAGACTAATGTCATGTCAGCACAGCGCAACTGTTCCACAAAAGACTGTATTTTTCATTCCGGTCGGAGGGAAGTGGCTCTTACAGCGTTTTCTATTTATCTTGAGTGTCTGAGGATATAATGTGAATTTCTGGTGTGAGCAGTGAGGGATTTTCTATTTTTTTTTTTTTGTTATTTTTTATATCAGGATATAAATTTCATGATGTACAGTATGTTGTCAGAATTTTAATGTGGTTACCTGGCACGCATTTAAATAAACTTTATTTTACACCTTTTAATAACATGAGGTCATTAAATCCAGGTGAAACACACCAGGAGCGAAAGGGTCATGAATATCTACAGATCCTCGCCACATGACTCACCGCTGCAGTGAAGAGATTAAACAATTATGGAGATTTTCAGGGTTTTATGTCTCACATATGTGGGACGTATAGGAAGAATAAGCCGTATGATAATTGTGCCAAGGTAGCAGACGGATCAGATCTTTGAAGCATATACTGTAGATGAAATGGCCGACTGGTTTCCTGTTTTGTTTTTTTTTACTGTCAAATTAGTATTCAGCTCAGGAAGAAAGAACTGAGGTGCTTGTGTTCCAGCCTTTAGCCTCGTCCTGTATTTGCCACCTAAAGCCCTGCAAATAATGAGTTTATGTTCCAGCTGTGGCTCGCGTGTCGTGGCACTCGAGAGGCATAACTAGTGCAAATCTCCTGCTTGTTTTTTTTTTTCCTTCTGTTTTTTTCATTCCTCGCTTCATCTGCATAATGCACTCTGACACATGCAATCAGGAAGGCCCTATTTGCATAGGCTCGCTTTTGAACTTCCCCCCCTGTTGACGCGGTGGCAGCGTTTGTTATCGGCCAGTTTTTTGACAGCCGGAGGAAGCCGCCCCGTCAGGGCCGATATTCATGAGTACATAAGACAACAAGCGAGCTAATGGGCGCCATGTTTACAGACTTCAGATAGTCTCTCATTAGAGCCAAATGCCCTGGTGTTAGATAAGAAGGAGGCAGAGAGGTTTTGGGGAGACAGGTGCCTGATATGCATTCTGTGTGCAGTGACATGTAGACATGAGCTGCCCAAAATCAGAGAAACAAAGAGACGTCTTTTAGTTAAAAAGTTTTCTGATTTAAGATTGATGTTAAGCACTTTTCATAACCCCTTTCTTTTCTTTTCTTTTTTTTAATTCTGAGGTACTGAATTCACCAATCTGGCGATGTCAGAGTGCTGCGAACGTGCAGCTGTGCATGGACAGAATAACAAGTCGCTTCTCCTCATTCATAGCCGCTGGCTTACAGAGCAGCCACCGCAAGCTAGCTCCATAAATCTTCATACGATATTGGTGTGTCAATCTCGTCATTGGGTTTACTGTCAGCCCATCCAGGTGCTGTAAAGATTAGTGGGTCTGTTCACTGTCTGCTGAGAGAGGATGCCCTTGAGTGAGCAAGCAGGAGGACATCCAAACACCCTCAGGATGTCTAAACTCCCGAAAGCACATCTTGATCTACGCTCGCTGGAGACATTTATTGTCTGCCTAAATAGCGTTTTTCACATTTTCCTCTGGTTGTTTATGTCTTTTTGAGTGTTTGAAGTGTCACGATTGTATAACACTGACTCTGAAAGTCCTTAAAAAAACCTTGATTTTTCTTCTTTTTTTTTCTCTTCCCTTATGTTTATGTCTCAATTCATTCACTCTTTGTGCTTTTTTTTTTCTTCTTCCCTGACAGATCTCCACACTACGCCTGTCCAGAAGTCATCAGGGTAAGTCATTTTCCAATGATTCATAGCCAGGTCAGAGTCCTGCTTCTTATTTTAAGCAACGCTAACACTCCGCCCACTAACAAACACTCTCCGGTCCTCAGGGAGAGAAGTATGACGGGAGGAAAGCAGACGTCTGGAGCTGTGGGGTCATTCTTTTTGCCCTCTTGGTGGTGAGTGTCAGCTTGTTCTTTCCGAATAATGGCGACTGGACTGACAGACAGTTTATTTTCCCCTGTTGAAGTCTGCTGTTATGCAGTGTAACCATAAGTGGTTACCTTTTCCCCTTTGTGCCGGCTGTGAAGGATCAAAAGTAAAACACGAGAGCGCCTTCTGAGTTGACCTCAGTGGAATGAGATGATCCTGAAGGAGTCCAAACATAAAAAAAAAAAAAAAATCAGGCAGCTAAATAGAAAATCCTAATATCGAGAGGGTCTTGCTCAGAAAAGCGATGCCGAATCCTCCTCGAGCTGATATTCTTGCGTAATAGAAAGATCAGAGAATCGAAGCTTCTTTTTTTCATTATCCTGTATCCACACACAATCCTGTATCCATAATCAGGTCTACTCTCCAGCTACATTATGTCTGTGGTTCCCCAGCCGTTGCAGCCCCGGAGCTTTGTTTCATCAACAGCTGTACTGTAGTTCCTACACACTCCTGCATTATGAATAATTCATCCCACCAAACTGAGAGAAGAGAGCCCAAAAATAAATACCAACGCTGACAGGGCGGCTTTTTTGCCACAGGCTCTGTTTATTTGTCTTTGTTTTTTTGCCTCTTTCACCCTCTCGCCGTGTCTTTTCTGTCTCATATCCGTGTGTACTTGTGTTAAGGACAGTCTCCCGTGTGCTCTTGTGTTGCGTAAAAACCTGATTTTTTTTTTTTTTTTTTTTAAACCGTCGTCTCCTCCGTGACCACGTTTCTCTCTCTCTCTCTTCAAAAACAAAAGTTTTCTCCCCATCACCGCTCGACTGCAGATGAATACTGTCTTTCCTCCCGTTTTTCGTCCTGCTGTCTGGCTGCGAGATAACCATTTGTCTGATTGTGGGAGACGTGCATACTCCCCAGCAGTTAGGCTGCACTCAGATCATCTGTTACACAAGCCTTCACCCCACCTCCCCTCCGCTTTCCCCCCTTTACTTCTCTTAATTTCGCAGCCTTTTTCCCCAACCCCTCCATCTTGTCTGCTGCTCGAGGTTGTCATTCATCAAACAGCCACATCTGTGAGGTGTCGGCTCGCCCTGATGAATGACTCTGATGAGAGAATGTTAAATGAACGAGGTAAATGAGAAAGCTGGGTAATTATTAGAAAAGCCCTGTTTTCAGCTCGCTGCTGTTTATTATTTATTTTGCCTCGTGGCTCAGGGCAGAGCGTCTCTAATTGGAGAGTTGAACAAGTTGAGAAAGCGAGCCTGTTCTTTAAGTGGTGCAGGATTAAGACTCAAAATGTGGTTTTGTTTCTTCTGGCGAGCCTTGTTAGTCATTCAAATTCCTTTTTTTTTCCATTTCTTTTCTGCCCCCAATTGAGCGAAGGCTTATTTTCTGTGTTCAAACTTCACTTTATTCCTGTCGACAACTCTTCTAATCATCCTCTGCCTCCTTCCATCGCCTCTGCAGGGTGCCCTGCCGTTCGACGACGACAACCTGAGGAATCTGCTGGAGAAGGTGAAGCTGGGAGTGTTTCACATGCCACACTTCATCCCTCCAGACTGTCAGAACCTCCTCCGTGGCATGATCGAAGTGGACGCCACCAAAAGACTAACGGTCAGTTCCATTAGGAGACTGGATGATTCACATCTTTAAGATTTTGCTCATATACGTTTGGGAACTTTTGATTTTGGTCTTGAGCTCAGTCCCTTTGTTCTAATTGAGGGAATTTTTTGATTATTGTGGCCAGAAGAATTCACAAAAACGATATTATCAAATGGAAAGAAATGGAAATGATTATAACAGGTGCATTAACACGAGGACTATTATAATCACAATATCAGTATTTCTTTTTTTAATATCACGATTATCGTCCTAATTGGTATATTGTTACTTACTTGATGATATTTTTGACCAGGGCTGCCTAAAGTGGGACCCATGGGCCAACTCTTGCCAACTAGAAAAGTTTAACAACTAAATATGAATTGCCGTTTATGCCCTTTTAATACATGTCATCATTAACTATTAATGAGCACAGTGGGCAGATTGACACTTCAGGACGTTCAGGACGGTATGACAGAAGCACTGCGAGGCAAGAAAATAAAGCATGTAAGGAACGTAGAAGGATTATCTCATCATAAAAAAAAATCATTTCTTAAGCCATAAAAACAAAATGAAGTGCCAAGATTATTTTCTCCCTCTTTCATTAACGCTCAGTTTTGGCCCCTCAAGGGAAAAAGTCTGTTTTAGATTATTTCAGCTTTCTTCTTTGGGACAGAAAGTGTCATATAATAATAATAATAATAATAATAATAATAATAATAATAATAATAATAATAATAATATTTATCCAAGTTTGAAGTTGAAGATCTTCACCTGGCTAATCATGGCACCATAAACCTGCAGCCACTTTATAATAACCATCATTAATACATGTTCAATCCAAGTATAGTTAACTAAACATTAGTTGTTATTTCTATTAGTTCTTATATTTATTTGACTGTCAACAAACTATAAAATGCTTTTTTTTAAAGTTTACAAACATCAGTTACGGCTTTACACTGAACACGTGCTTAACATATGTGTTTCATTGTTTCACACTTCAATAACTATTAGCTCAGGTTTAATTAACTATGAATTAGCCATGTTTTAGTAATGTTATTATGAAGTGTTATTTATTCATCTCCATGTTTTTCTTATGAGCTTGACTAGCGTGTGGCCGTGTGTGTGATCACACATGTATCTCTGAGGGTGTGTATTTACTGCCCCTCACATCCGTGGTAGCACACAAATATTAATATTACACAAGCCTTGTGAACCTCTGCAGCACGTTGCCATTCTTCAGCATTATGCATGCCGTGTCTCTGTGCTACACGAAGGTACAAAGTACCCTTTGCACCTCGTTATGCACAATTCATTCGATCCCAATCAATAAGACATGAGTTAGATTTGCGCTTAATATTTTATATTCGCAGTCCGCAACTTGTAGTGTTTACTAATGACGCTGTAGAAGCAGCAAAACACATTTATAGATGTTGTTTGAGATACCATTCATGAGAGGGGGGGGAACACATACACCTCATGTCTTTGTTAAGAGAGGGAAATCATTATTTTGCAGATGCACAGAAAACTTTTAATGCTCCGAGGAGAGAGCGCCATGGCAGACATACGCATTCAAACTGAAGTGGCTTAATATCGGCTCGATGCTGCCGAGCCAGCCATCGTCTCATCCTTTGTTTATTCTCGTCTCCCTTGTGTTCCGAATGCGTTTGTCTCGCCTCATCCCCGATTCCGTTTGAGTTCCTCCTCAAGTACAGGATGTGAATTCAGGAGAGGACCGCTGTTTGTGAGCTCTCCCTCTGCACTGTTTAGTGCACTCATCGCAATGCCAGTCCCTTTCTGCTCGGCATCTGATCACCTTGGCGAGGTGGCTGGAGGAGGGCGCGAGAACAGAGAGACGCGAAGGGCAGGGAGTCAGGATGAGAGAGGGAGAGAGAGAGAGAGGGGGCGCGATGGACAAAAGGGAAATGTAAATAATGGAGGTGGCCAGAGATCTCAGAGAAAGAACACACTTCACAGAGAGATGGTGCTGCCCTTTGTTCTCGTCTTGCAGTTCGCATTTGGACGACACACAGAGATGCAGACGTGCTCAGAAGTTACTGTGTCTGTGAACACACAAATTAAAAAAAAAAACTCATACTGTAAGCACAAACCTTCTTCAGGTTCTCGTGTGGTAAACAAAATTGTTTACATGCGCTTGCCTGTAAGCAAATGTGATGACACCGCCCTGAAGCAGATGCGGATGCTCCATTTTTCCTCATGCCTTGTGTCAGAATAACTTAAACTCGCAGAAAAACAAAAAACAAAAAACACAACCGGTGGAAAAGATCAGAAAGCTACAGAGAAAAAGAGGCTCATTTGCAGGAGGGTTGACAACCTGAAGGTACGGCCCCCTTCTCAGATAAGCAGCGGTGTTGATTCCTGAACGTCACCTCTTTGGTATGCTGTATGTATTATAGTTTTGTGTTTCTCCTCTGCCCGAGGAGGACGGGTCACCCTGAGATCCCCTAGATATGTCCAGCAGCCTGCAGCGCTGTCCTCCACACACCGTAACACACAGGTCAAGCTGCTGGGAGAGAATATGCTACCTCTCCACCCGCCCGTCCCTCCAGCTCCAAACAGAGCTCTTGGGATGCGTTGTAACCTCACAGAATGTCAAACAGCCCTTTTAGATTGAGCGTTCTTGGAGTTTAGTTGCGACCGCTCGGTCGGGGATGAGCGGCGCACCGTGGGAGGGAATGACATCATAACGGGAACGTGCTCTTCTTTTGCGAGGGATTATTTTTCCTAACAATGTCGACAGTAGTTTGTCGAATCAAATCAATTGCCGTTATCAGACCACAACCCCTGGCTGTGCTCCGGTATGTCTACTTACACCTTCTGTTAATTATGTTTTGCTTGTACATGAACACAAGTACACACACACGGAGCGAGTCAGAGTGGGAGGGCACGTACCTGAGCTTAAGGGGCTTAACCCGATAAAAAAAAAAGCCTTTCTCTTCATTTCCTGTCCATGTAGTCCAGGTCCCTGGAGGTGACGGAGGGGTGAGCCACCTGAACACAGTCATCTCATCTTCACTATTCAAATGAAACACATAACGTCCTGCCTCCGTATGATCCCGGGGCTAATGAAGAGGATTGGCTATCTTATTATATTAAAGAGCAGATCATCACAGACACATTATGCATTCACGGGGGGCAGCGCAAAGTATCAAGGTTGCTGGAAGGAAAATAAAGGAAGTGCGCGAGAAATGAAACCGACTTCATTGAGAAATTAAACTGCAGTTAATCACGTAAACTTCACCGGTGTCAGATGCCGCAGCGGGAGCGGGAGAGAGAGGCCACTTAGCTTTATCCGGCATCACTGCTCTCTACACATGATAAGATACAAGTAGCTACTAGCAGGCAGAGATGTATTAATTCTTAAGAGTGGCGCTGACCCAATAACAGGAACTCTCTGGGGGTGTATTTTCAGCAGCACAGATGCTGCTGAACGATCACAGACGCATTAAAGGAATATTACGGAGGCAGGAGCGTGTCTGTGTGATCCTCTCTCACTCGTCACTTTGATCGTGAAGCTGACACCACCCTATTGATCCTATAGGCTACGATATAGTATAAAGGAGAGTTTTTAATAGCAGGAAATGTTTTAGAGGGGTTGAGAGAACGAAGGCACACCTACAGAGCCGTCGGCCACTTCAGCACCACGGAGAGCGTCGTGGTTTTATTGATACGCAGCGGCGTGTGGCGGCTGATGTTTCAGAGTCACGGCCACAGATTCCAACACACCTCAGTCAGGTGAGGGATCAGTGACTCAGACAGACTAGACTCTAGCTCCTGCACTTTCTCTGTTACGAGGGAAAGAAGGTGAGGGAAGAGTAGAAAAACAATGGGGATATATTTTGGCCATTTTGCTAAAAAATGAGTACGCCACCTTTATTTTCTAATAACTGCCTTCACCCACTTAGTCATTATATCTACAGTGCAGATGATTATTAATTAAAAATCTCATTGTGTTAAATGTAGTAGTATAAAAAGTCCCCCCTACAATACTGTCGCAATATTAACATCGAGGTATTTTGTGAAAACATTGTGATATTTGGTTTTGTCGCCAAGGTTCTAGCTTTTATGAAGATATATATTGTATATTGCCTGAAATGTTGTGATATTATTTAACGGCCAAAACCCGTCAGCCCTTCTGTGTAACGCAGAAAAGTAGTCTTTTGCTCCACCGACCCTGCTCTTATAAACATTTATATGATTGAGACATGCAAGCACCCACAAGGACACAAATGCTTGAATGAATACAAGTTACACAGAAATGACTTTATGCAGCACCAGGTTAAAAATTCTAGCGTACGTGAGCACGTGCTGGTACACACACACACCTCAGCCGACCAGCATTACAGCAGCTTTCCCTCCTCCGCCTGAGTGAAAGCAGCTGGAATTGGTACTGTCACATTTAAAGACTGATTGATGTGATACCGCATTTCAAACCACATCACTTTCAAGCCCGCGTGTGATATCAGTCCCTAGCCTGCAGGCCTTCAATAAAAAAAAAGTGGGAGGAGAGTAGGTCACCCACTGGCCTCTATCTGACAGGCAGGGCGTCTCTGTCAATACCACGACCTCTGTGGAAGCAGACGAGACTCGCCTATAGTCGGTGACTGCCGTCTGGCAACCTCTGTGATTGAACTAGTTTCACGTGAAGGCACCGAGGTGAGTCCTCTGGGACTCGTGGGAACACTGAGGCAGCGATGTAGGCACTCACCCAAGAACTATACCTCTGAATAAGTGATAATAATTAGAGCTGCTGTGTGCATCTCCTGTGGTCCCCCAAACAACAGCAGGAGCAAATTAAAAAGTCCCAACAGTGACATTGATCCTTTTTTTTTTTTTTTTTTTTTCCCTCCGTGGGCCGTTGAAACACTGTGAAGTCATTCAAACAGACATCTTCCTTTGTTGTCCTTTTAGCTCACAGTTCCTGCCTCGTTCTGCCTGGCAAAGGACCCACGCCGACAGTGTCGCTGACAAAGTGGCCACATTAAAAGTGTGATGCCGAGAGTAGTATTGAGAGAGGAGATGTGTGTGTGTGTGTGTGTGTGAGTAAAGAGCGATGGGGAAGAGAACGAGGACGGGAGATTCCCTTTAGACCAGAGGGCTTGGCAGGGTCAGCAGTGTGTGTGAGGGAGATAATATTATCGCCACCCTCTCATACTCCTGCTGCACCTCTGTCGGCCTCTCTGTTTTTCTCAATACATTTTTTTTTTTTTTCCCATTGGCAGTATTAATATTTGAAGGCCTCATTATTTACTCCAACTGCTCAATCTGGTCGTATTGTTGTCCCTATTGTGTCTCCGGTGACTCAGCTCATCCTGCGCCAAACGTTTCCAAACACAAGCAGAAGACTGAACACTCTTTGCAGTCAACTCTTTGCTTCAGCGATCATTTTACTTTCACACCAAAAGGGCGATGAAATGATTCAGATTAAATTCACATCCAATGCTTGTGTACTGACCTGCCGTTTCTTCTCTCGTGTCTTTTACAGTTAGAACAGATCCAGAAGCACACATGGTACATGTAAGTACTCCTAAGTCTCTTCAACCTTATTTTTCTTTGTTTAATGTTTAATTTTGTCCAGCAACCTTCTGATAACAAGATGCTGGCTCTACCCCTGAGCCAGTCCTTTCCTCTCCTCGCCTCTCGGTTCTTCTCGTCTTCTTTCCTTTCCTTTCCTTTCCTTTCAGTTCTTCTTGTCTCCTTTCCTTTCCTTTCCTTTCCTTTCCTTTCCTTTCCTTTCCTTTCCTTTCCTTTCCTTTCCTTCCCTTTCCTTTCCTTTCCTGTCCTCTCCTCTTCCTGTCCTCTCCTCTTCCTCCCCCTCTCCTCTCCTTCCCCCTCTCATAGCCTATTCTGCAGAGGGGTTGCAGGCCTGAGGGGGGGGAGCGACTGCATGATAAATGGCTTTGAGTTTCAGCCCCGTACACGAGACTACATTTGAGCAGGGCATGACTCCACTCTCGGGGCTGTGGGGGTAAATTGGTAGTGCATGAAAGAGGATGTGCAGCATATGGTCAACTGAACGGGCGGCAGGGGAGAGCGAACAAGCAGGGATGTGGTGAAGGATGAACCCAGCTGACCTCAGTGCGCCCGTGGTTTAACTCTCATAGCAGAGTGTGGCCACCTTCTTAATTTGACATTAATCCTTTTGGGAAAATTTGTGGTCCTGCTTATCGTAAATTATGTCAGAGTTAATTTATGTGAATGGGTTTTTTTTAATGGGGAACAAAAGCATATATATATATATAGAGAGAGAGAGATAGATATATTTATATAGATATATACAGTATATATATATATATATATATATATATATATATATATATATATTTATATAGATATATACAGTATATATATATATATATATATGATAGACACTAACTGATGATATCTCCATTATCACCGTTTAAAAGTGGTGATGGACCCACTTCAGAAAGTCATTCTAAGATGTTTTTAAAGGGTTTTAATGTTCTCGCACTGCAAGAGCGACGATGATTCATGGCAGGAAGTTGTGAGTCGTGAGAAGGGGGATGAGTTATGGTTTCTGTCGTGTGCTGAAAGATCATGCAGACAGACAGCGAGACTGATAAAAGAAACAAGAGGAGACAAGAGAGAAGACTAATGCAATGTGAGGTCTGTCAGTGAGGAAGTTGCCTGGCTGTCCGTGTCGGAACTGCAGGCCGGCTGGCCAACTGTCTGGCAGAATGAATGAATGAATGAATGAATGAATGAATGAACGGGATGGAGGGATGGTGTTTAGACAAATGTGACTGTGGCTTTTTCCAAGAAGCTGTTCGTCGGTGGTGGGTGTAAATGGAAACTTAAGCAGCTGTTAATTTAATTCAGATTAAGCCGTCCATTATTACTGTTTGTTAACTACTTTGATTAGTTGGTGACCTTCCTAATAATTTTCTAATGTTTCATCACTGTCAGAGCTGAGCTGTGGAACTTCAACGAGACCTATTGTGTTTTTTTTTTTCTTTATTTCCTTTCCGTTCAGAGTGTCAGACTCGTTCTTGTGCATGTAAAAAGATGTTGAGAGTTAAAAAGGTCAAAGTCCACATCAACAGAAGCTCCTCTCTCCCACAGAAAACACTGCACCTGAAACGCCTCATCAGAAGTCCCGCCTTTGATTCTGCGACTTTGTGACGTCACATTATGCCGGCACATCAAACATTTGCATAATTGATGCCTCGCGGCTAGTTTGGAATGTGAGAACTTATTAAGCGTAGATGCTCTGTCTTTTTCTCAGACGTGTGTGAGCTGACCAATGGGAGGAGACTAGGCTTTACAGAGACAGGAGCTAAAACAGAGTGTTTCATACAGAGGGGGGAAATGTGCGAGTATGAGAAAACTGGTGTGTTTTTTGATGTTAATGTAAAATCATGAACCTGAAAACGAGCGTAATTCGTCTCCTTTAAAGGACAGCGCCCGACCAAACCGTCTCCACCAGGATGGGTGGAAAATAAACATACTTGCAGGTTCCAGTAGATTAGCTTCACCTAGCTCAGGGCCCCATTTCCTTTTTCATTTTTTTCCTTGCATCCACCGTCAAATTGTGGCGTGAACAATCGCAGCGGACTCAGTTCACAAGTTCACGGCGTATAAGGAAAGTGGAGGTGATTTTAATAGCTGCCTGTGGGGTTTGCGCTCCATCGGCTTCACCAGACGAAGGAGAAAATAGAATAGAGGGGAAAAGTAAAGGAGGATCGCTTATCAGACTGTGTGTTTACTCTCACATTTGTAGCAACTGAAGCAGAATCTCTTCTTTTAAACAAACATCTCGAATCTTCCAGAAATCCTCCTGAAAATGGCGTTGAGGTCGATACAACTTTCATTTAGAAAGTCCTGCTTATGCACTCTCAAGATGAAGCCAGACAGAAGAGGGAGAGAGAGAAGGAGAGAGGGAACAAAATGACGTAACTAACGAGTGTCTGGAAAGAAGGGGAAGGGAATAATGAAGAAACTAAGTTTGGGAAACAAGCCAGAGACGAGAGCAAAACTTTACAGCGTGACTCAGTTGTCTGTCTGCATCTTGGCGGGCTTGCTGACCTCCGTTCACCCTCTGAAGCTAACATGCAAAATGAGTAAACCTGGGGAAAATGCGTGACTTGAAAGTTTTGAAAGTAATGAGGTAAACAAACACTAGAATACCTCACGTAGTCTGTTAGAGCGAGGCCTCTATAAGCTACAGTGTATGAAGATTTTAACGTTGTTTGATTATAGTAGGGCGCAAACTGTCTGACAGTGTCCTTATTTGTCGTGAAATTTCTTTCCTTTCCCAGAGGAGGGAAGAACGAGCCAGAGCCGGAGCAGCCTGTGCCCAGGAAGGTGACCATCCGCAGCTTGCCCTCTGCCGACGATATCGACCCAGATGTACTGGACAGCATGCACTCCCTGGGCTGCTTCAGAGACAAAAACAAACTACTGAAGGACCTGCTCTCAGATGAGTGAGTTAACGGGAGGGCGGGAGGGAGGGAGTGGATAGAGAAAGAGGTGGGATTGAAGAAGAAGAAGAAGAAGAAGAAAGAGCGGAGGTGTGGTTCAGTGAGTGTTACGGCGTGAGCGAGGACAGAAAAAATAGAGGATCGATGGAAAAACAGCATGCTGAGAAATGAAAAGAAACAAAACAAAACAGAAAGCGTCGGAGGAGGACGGGGCTGTGTGGTGTCTGCAGCCTTGGTTTTTTTTCCCTCCCCGCTCTTATGAAACCCTGCGAGGCTGTCGCTTCAGATGTCAGAGGCTATAGATCACTTAACTGTTATCACACAGCGCTTACACCACTTGCCGCTGGATTCGTTCCCCCCCAAACCGATCCTGGCTTGAACCAGGAACAAGCTCCCAGGTCACATTGTTTATGTTCCGCTGCTAATGTCTGAGGCGCACGTGTGTTCGTGTTGATGCTGCAGACGCCCTTAAAGACTTCCTTCTTATTAACGTGGGCACACAGATGTTTTTTTTTTAAATTTAGCTTAGTTTTTCTGTCTCCTTTCCCTCTGCTTTACATTTTACCAGCCTTCATAATTTAATACTAAACGAGCATTTCTCTATCACTTCCCCCACTCTCTCTCTCCACATCTCTTCCGTTCGCTTCCTTCCTCCTGGGAGCATCCTGTAATAGTGCTGGACTGGAGGGAAAAAAAAAAAAATCTGTGGTCTCTATCTCCCTCTCTCCCCGGTTCATTTTAGCTGAAGTTGCAGGTCCTTGTCTCTTTGCCTCCTACTGCTTTCCAATCTGTCTTTATTATGGAGGGCCAATCCTCAGGCCTCGTGCATAGAGAGTGTTGGCCCAGAGGCTAAAGATATTAGGCTGCCAGATTCTCAGAGAAAAAGGGATGAACTCGTAATGTTTTGATACTTTCATAAACTGAACCAGCCGACTCCGGATGTGGAGCGGAAATATATGCAGAATATTATATGACGGCTTAATGACCTGTAAAACTAAACTTTTGTTTTAATGATGGAAGCTATTTAGTCGCTATTTCACAATGAAACCAAAAAGATTAAAGGACATTAATCATACTGGGGGTTTTTGCAGTGTAATGTCTTTGGTTTTGAGCTGCCTGCCTTTGTCTCCGAATGCTCCGCTAATAAATACACATGTACTGTATTTGTTTTTTATCACTCCAGAGGTCTCAGTGGTTTTCTTATTATCTCTCCGCAGTGACAACCAAGAAAAGATGATCTACTTCCTGTTGCTGGACCGCAAGGAAAGGTACCCCAGTCAGGAGGACCAGAACCTTCCGCCTCGCAACGAGATTGGTGAGGATCGGGACTAAAAACAAACAAATGACAGATGAAGACTGAGATATCATTAAACACAGATTAACAAACATGGAAAGATAAAAGCACGGCAGGAGAAAACAGAAGCAGACAAATTCATAATAGACCGGCCGACCACGTCTTTCACACGTTCTCAACCTCATGAACATTTAAATTATAAGTCAAAGTTCAGCCTCATGGATAGAAAATTGATGTTGCTTTAGGATGGACACATGTTTGTGGACCAATACATGGAGAGATGTTTGTGGACCAACAGAAGGAGACAGAGCTGCTGATGGCTGAACTGTAGCCTCCAAGGATGAAAAGTGTCTATGCAGCTCTTTCTTCAGGCAAAACAAGCCAATTTAGGCAGGAATAAGCGCTGTGAGAAGGTAGCTCACGAATGCTCTGCAGTGTTTCCTCCTCTCAGAAGAAATTGGATCGGCTCCAGTAGACGTAGATTTGCTCTCCAGCTGAAAAATCCGATTGGTTGTTGAATAGAGACGAAGCTTCTCAATGAAATATAGAGACAGAAATAGAAGGTGTCAATAGGCCAGAGATTTTCTTGTTTTTTTCGGGGTTTTTTTTTGTAAAACTGTCAGCTGCTTCGGATCAGATATTAACACATCAAAAAAAAAAAAAAAAAAAGGTATTCTCCCATTCGCACAGAAACAACCCAGCACAGATTTTCCACCCACAGAAATCTGAGCGAAACAGAGATGCTCTACTTAGACTTCTGCCAGCATTATATTCTCACAAGAGCAGGATGGGGTATTTATGTGCAAATGTGAATGTGTGTGTGTGTGTGTGTGTTGCGGCGTGATACCGACATTTTGATGAATAGACTCCCTCTTCAGTGAATGTGATACAGTCAATACAGTGGCCATTAGTTCAAGGTCTGCGAGGAAACCATTACTTATTCACTATTAGTTAAAATGTCAATGCGATCGGCGCTGAACATCCTTCAAACACTCACACATGCAGATATTCGCGCACAGCCGAAACCTCTCGATGTGTAGGCAACACACGCATTAACACGCAGAGTCATGAGACATGTGCTGAATCCATCTGGCCCCCGTCTTTTGGCAACAGATCCTCCGAGGAAGCGGGTGGACTCCCCCATGTTGAACCGTCACGGCAAGAGGAGACCAGAGAGGAAGTCCATGGAGGTCCTCAGCGTCACAGACGGAGGCTCGCCTGTACCGGCCAGGAGGGCCATCGACATGACGCAGCACGGACAGAGGTACGCGTGGAGGTGAAATGAAAAAGTTTTTTTAAACAAAGAAAATCAATATTTCAGTAGAGATGGACGTAGCGTTGTGTTGGTGGTTGTGTGGAGGAGCTCGCAGCCCAGCAGCAGCAGAGTTTTCAGCAGGTTTTGACAGCGAGTCTGGCTCTGGGTGAAAACAGAGACTGACGCTCTGCCTCGCTTTGTCTCCTGTCTCACTGTAGTAAATCAGTGTACAGTAAAAGCTTGGATATTCCTGACGCCAGTACAAAATGCAGCAAAGAAGAAAGGTACTCACTTGACCTTTTCACCTCCTCTTGCTCCGTGTCTCTCGCCCTCCCCTCCTCCCCCCCCGTGCGATGGGGACGTCCATGGCGGGAGAAAGATGCAGCGGTGCTTTCTTCATTTGTTTTTGTTTAAACGGTGATCAAATATGCAGCATGTAGCAGCTTATCAGGTCTATTTTAAAGTGCTCATAACTCATCCGGTAAATGAAAGAAGCCGGGTCCGACAGAGTCAACAGTTTTTAGGATGGCGCTTCCTGAAGTTTGACTCTTAATTAACTCTTAATTTTCTCCCAATTCAGAAGCCTTAATATCTACAAGCCCCCCCTCCCCCCCCCATTCTGGCGTTAGCTCAATTATCTCTTCTTGTGTAATATGAACGCATTGATAATCAGTTCTCTCCCACTGTGCCCCACTTTCACCACATGCAGAACATTATTTCTCTATTTTTGAAAGGCGTTCGAGCCGAGCCAGAACCCTACGCACCCACGAGGCATGGCGGACCGATTTAAAATCTATTTCCTCATCTTATTTCAACAAGCAATATATCATCACACACACGTATTTCGGCTCAGAGGCGGTGACATTTGTGACAGCGGGGAAGATTGAATCTGAGGCGGGGGGGTTGGGTGATAACCTGATCTTCCTAATGATAGGCAGATTGTCAGAGAGTTGGGAGAAGCTATCAGACGTATGGGATGTAAATGCACAAGCAGTGAGTGCATATGTTATAATATTAAAGGTAGATGCAGTAATAGACCTGAATATTCATCCAAACGTCCTCAACATAGCGCTTAGCAATCAACTACATATCAAAACATGATATTTCCCACTTTGGGAGGCAGCGTCAGAAGTTTTAAATCAAGAGCTTCCACCTCTACACACTCACACCTAATTCTTTCTGTCCTCCGGTGCCTTCAAATTTCACTTTTAAGACTGATCTTCTTGTGTTTCATCGCCTCTGCTCGGCTCCTTCGCCCCCTCAGGCAAACCGAGTCTTATCTCTTCTTTATTTAAAGGCTGCGTTCGTTTAGAAGTCGTCTCCTCCTGCCCTTCGCTCCGACTCATCTGTTACAGTCAAGTGTGGAATCCTGAAATGGGGTCAACACTACAATCTAAACATCGTCAACGGCAGTTTCGTAAATCAGAATAAAAGGGCGCTGAGATGAGCCTTTATTTGAAACAGGACCTTTAAGGTTTACTCGTATGAATCTCAATAAGATGGCAGCATGTGTCTGGATCCGAGATATATCAGCAGCTACAGTCTTTAAGATAATAATAAAAAAAAAGCTCTGCTGCATCTTTCTTCTGTGCTACTTTAATTCAGTGTGTTTGTTCTTCCTCCTCCTCCTCCACCCAAATCTCTTTCAGGGGCTCCTCCCTTCCCTTCTCATATCTTCTCTCTCTCTCTCTTTTTCTACTGTGGTCCCTTGTGTGCAGCTGACCTTCAGTCCCAAACGCCCCCCCCTCCTCCCCTCCCTCTGTTTGTATGGAATTGCTATGCTAATGTGGAAACTGCTGCTAGTCTTTTTTTTTTTTTTTTTCTCCGTCTGGCTTCCTATCAGCTGGGTTGGAGGTGGAGGGAAGGGTGGGGGTGGTGCGAGGGGCGGCCGTCCAATAGCACGTCCCCTCCGCCTCCAAATCAAATCGGATCTCTCTATCTGCTCTATATGTCTCTCTTTTTTTTTTTTCCCCCCACTGCAATTCATAACTCTCCTGTCAGTGGGGGGAAAAGATATTAGTAACAAAGTCTGTGTGAATCTAGATTTTTTTCTCTTTTTTTTTTTCTGTTGTGTTTTTGAACTCTTCTGCCTTTTATCACGTCCTTGTGTGCGCTTTGTTTGATCATGTGCGTGCTCGTGTGTGTGTGTGTGTGTGTGTGTGTGTGTAGATGATGCACATAACGCGGCAGAATAACGTCCAAAGATTTGACTGACTTTCTCTGAACCTAACCTTATCTTTCCCCGACAGCAAACTTTTGTCGACAGCGCAGAAGATCCGTAGAACTTCAGATCAGAGGGTGTCAGAGCGAGGACTGACTTTGAAACATGTGTTTTGACAGGATACATTTCCACTGGCGTAAACGGAGGAAGAGAGAGGGGGAGGAATGTTTTTTTTTATCTACAATTACACTACGGGGAAAAAAAAATGGCTACAATCTTTAGCCTCTGTTATCTCGCGCATGGAGGTTTCGGTCCGATCAACTGCCCGGGCTGCACTTTCATACGTGTGATTGTTGATTTGACTGTATAATTGTGTAGTATGATCGAATAGATTGGGGATAAACGCTTGCAGTAGCTGTGCTGGCAGAGAAATCCACACGGGGAACCAAAGCCGGTTTCATTCTTTACATCCCCAGCCGTATATCTTAAGAAAGACGTTTAAAGCCGAACTCAAAGCAGAAAAAAAATCCCACTGATTTAATTTTAAATCTTAACAACATGCCAGGAGAAATGAAGGGAGGTTAATGATATGTAAATGAAATATGGAAAAAGTGCTGCAGTGTGAAGAAGAGAATATCAATTGAGGTTCTTTTCTCCTTGCAGATCCGCTCTAGTTGCTTCACGCGGTTTAAGTGTGTTGGGTTAGTCGGAGCAATCTCGATAAGTCAAGCTCTCACTGCTAATTATTGACTCTAATTTATTTAAGAGGCTGAAATGAGCACAAATAAAGCACCTTTAACACTGATCTCCACAGCAGAAACTGTAGGGGTCTTAGTACATTTAGAGATTTGAGGAGCCGAGCAGTGAATATTAATGCACTAAGGAGTCCTCTGGGAGTTGTCAGGGTTCAGGAAAGGAAATGAATTTAAACAGCGTGTTGATTAATGTGAATATCTACTCCACGTAGAAACAGAACTTCATTGGCAGGACAAAGTCAATGTCGACGAGGAGGAGAGCGAGAGAGAGAAACTGAACTTTTGGCACTTAAATCACGCTCGCAGAGCCGCAGCATTGTGTTTCTGACTGTGGCGTTTTTTTATTCGTTCGCCGTTTGACTCCTGGCGCCATCCATTTCACTCTGCTTCACTTTTCGTTTTATTTCAGTCCATGCCCTCAGCGCAGAACCTCTTGTACTTGTTCCATCCCCCCACAGTCTAACATTAGACCCCCCACAGGTGCCTTGGATGGGTCTCTGACGCAGCCGGTGGTCACACACTGAGGACACGGGCCCTCTTCCAGAACAGGCTTATGGGAAGTGTTAACTTCAGGGCTAATGGATTATAGAGAGACAAGAATGTGTAGCCACAGTGATGCATGTATAGCGCTCACATACATCATTGCACACATGTATGGGTGACTTCACCCAGAAAAGTGTATTTTCTCATTTACCCCAAGTGATTTGTACCAGTGCAGATAGTTTAAGAGTTATTATAGCTTTAGAGTTTCTAGGTATAATTATAAAAAAACTGTGAGAATCGTAGCTGATATTCTACTCACTTCACTTGTTTTGTGGTGGAGGCACACTTAGATCTCTCAGAACTTCCTAAATTCTACTAGAGAACACGTCCTGTGTAATCGGGGTGAACTGACCCTTTAAAGTAAGCACACTGGCTTTGCTGGCATCTCGTCTCCTTCTGCTTCAGTAGCACGACTTCTTTGTTAATATATTTTATAGATGATGAATGGATGCTTAGTCGCGTTCGCTGTTCACTATAAATAAAACGCTCGTCAACAATAACTCATCGTCTCTCTGAAGCGAGGGTGAGCCTCTGACAGCCCATTACTGTACAGCATAACCATCTGTAACAGTAGCTTTATGGACCTGCTGGTCCAACACTAACAGATGCAGAGTGCCTCGAACAATATGCTCGTAATGGCCCGAGGACGCCGTGTTTTGGCCGTGTTTAGATAAAGTGCAATTGGCTATGCGCGCTCAGGCGCTGTGGCGAGCGTCTGCGGACACGTCTCAGTGGGCCACGCGACTTAAATGTAAATGATAGCAACTGTCTGGTCAGCTGCTCCCTGAAACCAGAACTCCTGGCCAACGTGGTCTCGGCATCGCCCACTCATGTGTGCATGAGCGTGTGCGGTAAATGCACTCGCAGAAGGGGCAGTGAGAGAATTGCAAAAATAGCTCGAGTGTGGGAGTTCCTATATTTTCCTCTCTCTCACGGTAGCTGTTAGCGATGATTTTCCACCGTGCTGGTGTGGCTCAAGAGAACGATTCCTGTTGTAGTATCAGGTCTTTCTTTAGGTGGCTGTGAATTTAAAAGCGGTGGGCGTGTGGCTGCACCCACACAAGTGCTTCTGCCTTCAGAAGATTGATACACACAGATCTTAATCACAGCTTGTTATGGTGGCGATATTGTTTGTACGGCTACTAGCTGGAACCGTGTACACACTTTTGTGTCCATGTATGGCTGCTTCTGTGGTCCCGTGGGACCGCTCCGGCATCAGGATTGAACATCAGTCTCAATTACTCCGTCCCTGCCTCCCATCCTTCATTCCTCCATCCCTCCCTCATTCCTACATCCCTCCTGAACTCCCTCATTCTCCTGTCACCTTCGTCCACGAGGCTTTCCTCTCAAACCGAGTGAGCTGAAAAACAGCAGTTGTAGTGTTCAGATGACAGATCTGTAGGCCACATTACCCCCAAATGCATCGATGTAGTGAGGAAGAAGAAGGAGAAGAAGAAAGAGGGGGGGGTATTAATAGATTGAATGACAAAATGGAGCAGTGCTGTGACAGTGAGCAGCTGGTGTTTCCGAGTGTTGACAGCCTCTGTTTGTTGTGTGTGAGTGTGTGTGCACGTGTGCGTGCGCGCTTGATGGAGACAGATTGTCCTGTGATTGTTCATTTCTGAGTCGGGCTCCACTCATTGGGGTTATTGACGGCATCTGCAGGGGGGAAAAAAAAAAAAAACATGACAAATGACGCTCAACCAAATGTCCCGCTTCATTTCCCCCCTCGAGATGTTTTCCCACTGATCCGGTGAAAAAGGCCTAAAAGTCAACATGTCTGGTTTATTAGCAAACTATAGATGGGGCGGAAAGCTAATTTGAATGCTAATGTGAGGAAAAGTCGCCTATGGATTTTGCGGGAGGGAGCTGCAGTGAAATCATGTCTTATTTGAAACTGGGTCGAGACTAATCGCTGGGCGTCGTGTCTGTTTACATGTGTGTGTTGTGACGCTTTCACCCTCTTTGTGTGAGTAGCCGTGTCTGCAAAGGTCTTGATAGCAGCCACTGTGCTTAGTATGACGGTAACGTAACGCTGTAGTGCTTTTCTAACTGTGTGCAGCATCTAACCTTTTTTTTTTTTTTTTTCTCGAGCTTCTCACCTCCACCTGTGTTTACTGAAACATGTAACAGGCCCACACGCTGATCCCTCCACTGCCTCTGCCCCCGTGTGTGTGTTCTTGCCACAGGTCGCGGTCTATTAGCGGAGCCTCCTCTGGCCTCTCCACCAGCCCCCTCAGCAGCCCACGGGTAAGTCATGACCCTCTGCGCACTTTCACACACATGCAACACACACCTCTTGACCTCCGTCCTCAGTTATCTAGTTGTTCACCTGCTGCTGCTGATCCCGTCTTATTGCCGTCTTCTTATTGCTGTTTATGTTTGCTGGAGTAAGTAAAGACAGTCACTACGGCTACATCGTTCTGACCTTTAGCAGAGCACAACCCCACTAAGACGGCAATATCACAGTATCTCTCTGCTGTTTTATTATTAGTCTGCAATACAGTCCGTCGTTCTGCTCCTTAAGTTCAGATCTACCTCTTTGGAGGGAGCAGGGATCCTCCACGACAAGCCCTTCATATCCGCCTCTGCATGAGTCATCGCTGTGCCCACATAGTTGGATCTTTCTGCGAACTCCGAGTAAAACACACTGATGAACGAACACAGGGCGGATGTGACAGCACAGCAAACTTTCTCCTCCCCTAAAGCCTCTTCTCTCTCTTCCATCCTTTCTGCTTATTATCCCTCTCTCTGTTTTCTGTGGCCTGAGCCCTGAAAATCCAGCTCAGGGAATGCTTGAGAAAATCCCACTTTTTCTTGCTCAGAGCCGGGGGAGCTTGTAGTAAACTTTTCCAGCTGACTAACCTGAGAGGGCTCGAGATTAGCCGGGGATCCTAAGACGAGCTCCTCGCCGCCACACACAGGTTTCTTTCAGGGCTGATCTGAAAGGGAAATTGATTTCTCAGACCTACCCCGAGTCCGGATTGTGCTCTCAGCAAGAGGGCTCGGCGAGGGGTTATTTTCTCAGATTTGTGTCTGGAAAAGAAGGAGGGGGAGGCGTCCAGGGGAAACGGTCTATCAGTGCGCCATTGTGGCCGCATTTGCACCATTACGAATGCAACAGATCGATACACCTATGTGGAAACTGGAGATTTTACAGCAGAGATGCTGTAATGGTGTTCCTCCTGTTGTTGAGACAGCCAAATTGTCCTCACAGCTGGCCGCATGCCTCTCACACCTGCTCGCTCGTCTCTGCTGGCAGAGCCCTGCATGTCTTACTCAAACAAACTCCATCTTTGTTATACGTTTGGTTTGGCCTTTTTTTTAAAACTGTGTGCATTGCTTGCTGTTTCTGTTGTTCCCATTTCACCTTGTTTTCTTTTGACATGAGTCACTGAATGGTCTAACTGCATGTTTCTTTTCTGTTTTTCTGTTTTCTTGCAATGCCTCCATCTCTCCCGTGTATGTACACACCTCACCTGCCTCTATATTCTTTGGCTTTTCCTCTGCTTCTGGCTGTGTGGCTGTTTGATCTGCCGCGCTATTTTTCTGCGTGTTTGTGCCCCCATGTGTTTTTCTTTGTTTTCCTCTCCTCCTCCACCTGCTCTTGGCTGTGTTGTGCTGCCCATCCTCCCTTTGTCCTCCCCAGCCGGTCCGAAAGTTCTGCGTGCCGCCTCAGTCTCCAGACCTGCCACAGTCCCCTAACGCGAGCCCGTGCCCGTCCCCCGAGCCCATCCCCAGTCGTCCCCGGATCTCCACCCCCAACTCGCTCACTCCCAACAGTGAACCCATGCCGGAGGCGCTCAACAAGACTCAGACTCTCCCCGCCAAGCCCAAAGTCGCCCTCAAGCCCCTCCACGCCACCCGATCCAACCCACTCCCAGAATTCTCCCCAGATGCAGCATCTGCGGTCAAATCGGAGTCCTCCACTCCTCTTCCATCACAGCCACCCTCGGCCTCTGTACCACCAACCCCGACTTCTCCGTCCTCCCCGTCCTCCCCCTTTTCCCCAACCCCCATCCCCGGTGCTTCCATCCCAAACAGCCCCCTGGTGCGGCGCACACATTTCGCTGCCAACCCTCAGCTCTCTGTGCCCTTCAGCCCCGCGGTGCCCCTGTCGCCTATCCGGCTGCACCACTTTCACCCCGTGGCGCCGGTGCCTTCTTCTTTCACTGACCACCCACCCAAATCTATCCCCCTCATACAGGTTACCCCTCACCCCTCCCCTCGAGGCAGCCCCCTCCCCACCCCAAAGGGCACCCCTGTGCACACTCCCAAGGACAGCCCGGCCGGGACCCCGACCCCAACGCCGCCACCCAGCCCGTCCATCGGAGGCATGCCTTGGAGGACGCGCCTCAACTCCATCAAGAACAGCTTCCTGGGCTCGCCACGCTTCCACCGCAGGAAACTTCAAGGTACCGTTGTCAACTGTTCATTGATTCTCTGGTTACAGCCTCTTAAATGTGAATATTTGCTGGTTTTCTTTTTTTATATAGTAAACAGATTATCTTTGCATTGTGGCCAAAAACAAGAATTTGAAGACGTCATCTAGAGTTTTGGGATAAAAACAAATCTTGAGAAAATAATGGACAAATGAATCAACAAGGAAAATGAATCTTACTGTACCCACTGGTACCATCTACTAGTTACCTTTCTCTGAGCTCTACACCTCTGTCTGACCTTTGACCCTGCTCTCACAGTTCCCACACAAGAGGAGATGTCCAGCCTCACGCCAGAGTCTTCCCCAGAGTGAGTACATGCTGCACTTTTTGAAGTCACCACTTACGATCATAACTATGCATAACCTGTCAGCCCCTCAGCTATTGGCTCAAACGGGCTCACTCTTGATAGCATGATGTTTTGGAAAGGTATTACATCCATGAATGTTTGATTTTCACCTGCTGAGTTTCCTGTAATGACCTCGGGTCTGGTCTGGGATGGAGAAGCGGCAGCACCGTAGCAGGAGGTAGCGGGGTTGGTTATATACGGGGGGAGGGCAGGTAGCCCGTGTGATGTTACTGAGCTCCCAGGGGCCTGATAACTCAAGGTTGGCCTAGATATGCCTGTTTGGTTGGCCGACTGTCTGGCTCGGCCATCTCCATCTGGCTGGGAAGAAGATCCTGGCTGGAAGGAGCTGGAGAGCTGGCTGGAAAAGGTCTTCTCTTAGCTGGGCTGGTCTCCATCACAGGCAAACACAGTCGCACCGGCTTCACACATCTAAACAACGTGTCCATTAATGTCTCTGCAGACGTTAGAACGGTTCTGTAAAGTCTGTAATTCATTTCTAAACATTATATTTCTTAAAATATTTAAGGAGGGAATTAAGGAGGGTTTTCTCTTGCCGTGGAAGTTTGCAAATCCGTCAACATTTTCAAGAATCTAATGAAATATTAATACGCCAGGAAAAAAAGGAGTCCATATGGCTTATTAGTGGGTGCAGGTACACCTGGGCCCAGGGCCAGTAGTGAATTCATCTACCTCTGCCCCTTCTGGACCTGCAGTTCTGTTCACAGAGAGGCTCAATTATCTCTCTCCCTCTCTCTCTCTCTCTCTCTCACACACACACACACTCATTTACAAATGCAAAGTTGCACATAGGGTGAAAGTCAGAAAACATTCCTCCTTGGCAGTTTTAGTCCGCGAGGTATCCTCCACTCGCTCCTCTCCATTTCCCCTGAGCTGCAGGAAGAGATGGATAGATACATAAACAGACGGATGGTTCAAAACTGCTGGAAGGAAGACAAACACTCTCCATGTACAGGATTAAACAACATAAACTTAAAACTGGAAAAAAAACACATTTCTTTTTCCTTTTTCTTCTCCGCAGACTTGCCAAAAAATCCTGGTTTGGTAACTTCATCAACCTGGAAAAAGAGGAGCAGATCTTCATCGTCATCAGAGACAAGCCTCTCAGCTCCATCAAGGCAGACATCGTTCAAGCCTTTCTCTCGGTACTTCATAAACCCTTCTTCCAGCTTCTCCCGGTGCTTCTCTCTCCATGTGTTCATGCGGCGGTATTACTTATGTATCGGGTGTCCGTTGCAGGATGTTGCCTTTACTAACAGCGGCTGTGATTGGCTACGCTACGAGGCAGCCTCTCTGCCAGTGTTGGCTAACATGCTTCTGATTTATGTAGCAATTCAGTAAACTGTTTGTGTTCAGCGTTTCTATTTTCTCTCTGACTCACGGACTCACTTTAGGTCAATGGAAAATCAACACAGAGCATTGATCATTAGCATATAGATGCTTTGCCCTCATTGCGGCGCATTGAGCTTGTGTGTGTGTTTGTGTTTAGACGTGTAGCGCGAGGAAATTGAGAAATACTGTAGATGGTATCTGTGTGTGTGTGTGGTGTGTTTACGATAGTAATGCGGTTGTACAATTACATGCAGGATTGTGGAAAACACGGGGGTTTCTCAGCGCACACGCGGCAGAATCTCTATCAAACATTCAGCCGTGGTAGTTGATATTCTGTGTACATAATTGAACATCGCCTATTCCCACCCCAGTTAGATTTAACAAAGTCTGAGTAAATGCAAACTCTGCCAGTGCAGGTCAATGTCAAATCTGTTCCCCCCGCCGCCTTTCCCTGTAGGTAGCTGTTTTCTCCTCTGGGTTGTGCTTGCTGGTATTCCAGACAGGAGATTGGCACCTGAATCAGTGGAATTATACCTCTCAGCACACTCACATTAATGGAATGTCAAACCCTCTCCAGCACTATGGCGCGCGACGTGACTATTTCCGAGCTCACCTGTTCATCGGGCATACAAATTCATTTTAGGCGGGAGAGTGCAATGTTGTTGGATGACTCAAGATTACATTAGCTTAAGTCTCTCTGGCATGCATGGTTGCTCCCCGAGGCATTAATCTGCTCAGAGTTTTCTACCGGGGCTCGCTAGTATGTGGAGGGGATTTTAATGAGGCGTTATTCACCTTGTCATTTGCAAAGGTGTGGAAGAAATTTAAACATCAATGCTCCCATGTAAAGTCACATTACTCGCCTCATTTTACTACCTAGTTTTCTGCCTCTTTGTCCATTTTTCCTTCACTGACCCCACTTCTTCTTCTTTTTCTTTTTTTTCAAAATGTTCTCCAAGATCCCCAGCCTGAGCCACAGTGTGATCTCTCAGACCAGTTTCCGAGCAGAATACAAGTCCACAGCGGGCCCCACAGTCTTCCAGAAACCGGTTAAATTCCAGGTGGATATCACCTACACGGAGAGCACGGCCGCCACCAAGGAGAACGGCATCTACTCTGTCACCTTCACCCTGCTCTCAGGTCAGGAGTTACAAACCATCTCCGCCTTCTTTACCTGCATATCCTGCATGCAGTGGGCAAGAGGGATGATGGAAAAAAAAAATGGAAAAACTGGAACAATGAAAAAAATTCCCCATGAAAATTTGAGAAAAAAATGTTATCATTGTTTTTGATTCCTCAATGCCACAAGAAAAAATCCCAAAAATTACATGAAAAAAATTGTTTTTCGGGTGTTCCATTTTTCAGCGTTCATTTACTCCGTAAACATGGTTTCACACACAGAAAAAAAAATCTCATTAAAAGAAAAGTCCATTCTCATGACAATTTGAGAAAAAAAAATTCTCATGAAAAATTTGGGATTTTTTTTTTCCAATCAGTTAAAAAAAATCATCAAAACATGTTTTCACACATCAAAACTTTTTTGTCAGTTTTCTCTGTTACTTCATGAAAACAAAATGTCCACTCACTTGACACATAAAAAAAACGTCTCATGAAACTTTGAGAAAAAAATTCTCATCAAAATTTGAGATTTTTTTTTTTGCTCATGAAATAAAAGTTCCACTCACTCAACACATCAAGCAAAATTTGAGAAAAAAAAACACGTTGCATGAAACTTTGAGAAAAATTTTGAAACAAGAATTTTTTATCTTATTTTATTTTATTATTTTTTTTGCTTTCACACACCAAAAATATTTTTTTCTGGTGCTCCAAGTGTTAACTTGATGTACTAGTTTTCGCACACAGAAAAAAAAAAAAATGCACTCGCTCGACTAAAATTTCTTGGGAAAATTTGAGGGTAAAATTTCTCAGGAATGTTTATTTACTGGATATACAGGTTTTCACACATGGAAAAAAGATATTTGATGAATGAAATATTTTTTTTTCCCCTTTCACAAATAGGAATGAATGTTTGTCACTATTTTTTTTCTGGTGCCCCATTTACTATGAAGTGTTCTTTTAATGGATAAACTGGCTTCACACACAGAGAAGGAAAACATGAAAGTTTCAAAAATACTCTTGTGAAAAGAGTTTTTTTCACTTGGCGCGACACATGAAATATCATGAGAAAGTCTTGTGAATTCTTTTTTTTTTTTGTCACACTCAAAAATTATCTTGAAAGAAAGCATATTTAACTCTCTCATAAAAAATAATAAAAAAAAAACATTTTAGAACTTGGAAGAAAGGTGGAGCACCAGAAAAAGTTTGTTGGACTGTTCTCACCTGACAGACACATGGAAGGAGCGCCACAACACACAGTAGAGTCTAAAAGGTTACGGTGGCTTACACGTGTTGAGGCTGTTGGAGTATCCCCACCCACGCACACACTCCTGATGCACCATGGCAACATGTTTTATTTTTATACTTCAGTCGAGCACGGCGCCTTTGAAGGATTTGGTTCCGTCCATACAGAGTTCAAACCCAGGACTGTTGTGGTGTGAGACGAATCACACAGGACAAAGTTACACGCAGTATTATGCAATCTTGAATAGCTAGCTGCTCTTGCATCTAATCAGGCTCACACAGGTTTTGGGAAATCCAAGCTCACGAGGCACTTAGAAAAGTGTGGAATGTCGAGTGGGATGCCGTCACACTCCAAACTAATGAAATTAAACTACATTTTTTTTTGTTATCGAGGCCAACAAATAAACCAGAAATGCTGTTTCCAGAGGTGGGTGTATTCAGACGACCTGCCAAAAAGCACGGCTTCCTACGGATTTTCAAAGTTTGTTTTTTTTTTTTTTTGCAATCCTGAATGCTTGATAAGATTTTCCTTCCCAAACCTCCCTGTGCGGGGAGAAGATGAGGTCTGCCTATGCGAGATTACATACTATGCAGTCATGCGTGAATGCTCAGTCTTGCAGAAACACATGCATGCTCTCATTCACTCTGTTTGTCCTCACACACATACCGACAGTCACACACACTCAAGTGAGGGGGGCACGTTTGATCTGAATGGGCTGTGATCGTGGCTGTTTGGAGCCTGCTGGTTCTTCCATGTCGCTGATCGTAAACTGTGTACGGCAGGTAGACAACAGGAGCTCACAGTAACACTCCTTCTCTGGCCTCTGTTTGTCATCTCAGACATGCTTCTCCTCTCCTCACCTTTACCTTCCTCCTGTCTCGATTATTCCATCTCCATTTATTGTCGTCGCACTCACGCCGACTCTTCCTCTGTGGGTTTCTTCTTGTGTCTGTGTTCAGGACCAAGCCGGCGCTTTAAGCGAGTAGTGGAGACGATTCAGAGCCAGTTGTTAAGCACACATGACCAGCCGGGAGTCCAGCAGCTGTCTGGTGAGTAACAACTCCTCTTCTCCAAATAAATATTTCAAAATCTTTTTTTATTTTCCAAAAAAAAAAAAAAACCCTCTCCACCCTTACTTCCCACCGCCTCATCCGCCCATACCACCACCACCACCACCCCCCCACCCCCTGACAAACCGCCCTCACTGCTGAAGCTGAGCTAAACCCTTCCCCTCCTCGTTCCCCCCCATCCGTGCTTGAAATCCCCGAGCCACTCTCTCCGCTTCTGGAAAAAAAACGGCTTCCATGCATGCCCGCGCCTCACTGCCTCGAAAAAAAAAAGGATGGGAGTCGCTCCCAGGCACCGACTGCGGGTCAAATGTTGCCTAGTCGCCCTGGCAGTGAAGATTAGAATAGAGGTAGGGGTAAGCTGATTTGCATTCTGTTACTTCCAAGACTGATTGTCGGGAGCTTGTCACCATGGCAACACCACTGCACCTCAACGCGCTCCCACAATGCACTGCACTGCACAGCCACACCACACCTGACAGGCGCTCTCTCTCTCCCCCTCTCTCTCTCTCTCTCTCTCGCTGGGTGCTTGTACAATAGGACCCCCTCCCCCTGTTTTCTCCAGTCCACCAGTCTCTGCTGCCTCTGACGGGCAAGCCTTCATCACCACCGAGCCGCTCACCTGTGAACTTTGTGACGTTGTTCTGTCCTCTCGTCAGGCGTAGGGTCGATGCCGAGTTTCCTGGACATGCATATGCCCGAGCTTAACCCGACATGGCTCCCCTCCTCTTTGCTCAAACATACATTCTGGATGATGGAAATGAAAATAAAGAGGGAAACAGGGACCCGACTCCTCCCCTCGGCATGTCCTTCCTTGTGAATCACTCTTCTGTGTATGTGCGTCTCAGTCGCCATCCTCTTGACAACAGCTCCACCTGCTGGTCAGAGGGGGAAACAGCACCAGCCTTGAAATACACCGTCTGTCATCAGGAGGAAGTGTGCTGTTTTCTCCGGATGTCAGTTTCATTTCCATCCACCTTGGTGTCTGTATGTTTGTGTCCTTCTTTGTACTTTTAGCTCATTTCCAACTCTGTCCGACCGACAAAGGCTACTGGGACTCAGTCATCATGTCGCTTGGTGCATCTCACTGTTTCTCTGCCGTACGTTATGTTGAGTTTGAACAGTGTCTTTGCTCCGTGGCACCAAGAAATTATTGCAGCGCTTCAGTAAGTCAACCAGGTACTTGTGGATGGACAGGCTGAGGTGTCAGGAGGGTGAAATTTGAATAAATTGCATTGCATTAGGTTTAAAAGACTGCTGTGTGTTGTTTCAGCAGGAGCAGAATAGTTTGTTTAACCTGAGAAATACTTAAAGGTGCAATATGTAAGAATTGGTCACCTGTGGGAAGAAGTAGGACCTCAGGGACCAGAGGACTGTTATTGTTTACAATGTCAGTGAAGGAGCTTTGGACCAGGATGTGTCAGGGCTAGCTGGTTAGCATGCTAACTAGCAGATATTCCTGCAACATGAATAGGAACGTAATGTCAAAACTGCTATTTATTAACATTCTGTTGATCAGTTTAATTACATTGTTTTAATGTTTTCGATGAGAAATTCCTACATATTCTTTTGCCCCTTTCAGACTTCCTGTCTCAGCCTGAAAATGAGAATAATATGGGACCTTCAAAGCAGGAAAAGATTGTACAAAACAGAAGTAATGATGCTCAGTATTCTGTCAGAGCGGATACATTCAGTATCATTACCAGGTGTTTTTGACCGAGGTCGGTCTAAATTAATTTCCTGTCTTTAAACTATCAGGGCATCTCCCACTTTTGATAAGAAACGGGTCAATGTGTGCGTTGTTAAATTCAATTTCCTCCACCTCCCTCTTTCCTTTGACCTCCTAACACACCTGGCCACAGGGCCTTTGAAAAGAAAAGCCAGTGGCTGTAATTAAGAAGAGAAACGGCTTTGCATACCAATGTGTGTCAAACAAAAGGTTTCATCAAGTCCTGGTCATTGTGTCCCCTAATCACTATTAACAGCAGCATACCTGGGAGCCAGGCTGAAGGAGAGGACAATGGTGGGGTGGAACAATAGAAGGTGTGTGGCGAGCGTACTTCAGGACTGACGAGGAGAGACATTCACCATCTCTGTTTTATTCAACAAGCGATTGCAGATGCCATTTTGTTAAATAGTTCAGATTTGGGCGGAGTGGAGCGACTGACTTTGGAATTCTTCACACATGACGAAGGTGTAGAGAAGCTGTGCTGCGCTTATTTTCTAGCGGGATAATGGAGCGGGTGAAATCAACTGTAGCACAGTCCACACACGAACAAACACCTTCACTCTTTTGTGATTAGATGAGTTTTGCCCTCCTCTCTACTCCAGGCGGTCTCCACACCGGCAGCGTGTGCATATTGCCCGGCTGAGTTTTTTGGATTTGGAGCTTTTATAGCACAAACCGTTCGTAACAGCAGTAACACTTTCAGACAGCGTCGTCTAAAGAGCAGACGCGTTCCGGCCCACAGTGTGCATGTGTCTGTTTTGTCAGCGCCCCTGCCTGTTTTTACTGATGTTGTCACTGCTCATTTGTCAGCCCGCAGGAGTCTTATTCTGCAAATGGCTCTTCTGCCAAGCGTTCACAGAAGCAGTCCTGTCTGTGGCTGATAGTTCCCTGCACTGAAAGCTGCACTGAAAGAACGCAGGCTCTTTATTTGCTCCGTGGCTCTTGTTTTGTGTTCTCACCGCTCCACCTGCCTGCTGTGGGACCGCCGAGGCTGCAGACTTCAGTATTTATAAGAGCGGCTCATCAGTCGTGACTCTGTTGTTGCGTAAACACACGAGTTGGACTTTTTTTTTTTTTCCGACTTCAGATAGTTGGCTCAGTGATGATGCAGCCTCCCAGCCTGTTTGAAGTCTTTGGCCAGGTTTGATATTTAGCTGCAGCTCTGAACCGAAGTGTAGGAATGTGTTGATCAAAGCTCGTCTGTTCCAAGCGGACTCGAGTCTAAACATCGCTGCGTTAGATCGCCTCACTTGGTACGATACCCACCAGACAGACGGACGGACAGACGGCCTTCGTCATCTGCGCTTTGCAGTGGTTCAAGATGCCCAGTTTGCTTTAATTTCTAGCCTCAGACTGAATGGCTACTTGTGTTGTTTCCTTTGGTTGCGCTGTGACATATGCATGGTTTATGGGACACACCACACAGTCCCTCATCCTCGCTGTGTCTGTCAGTCCTCCCTCGTCCTCGCCTCTGCTTGCTGTCTTACCTGTAGTCGCGTCTCTATCCTGTGAACCCCATTGTTCATTAGTTTGTTTGTTCTCTTTCTTCTCTCTTTTCCCCCCCTTTTTTTTGTTGTTGTTGTTGTTGTCCTCTTTTCTTCCCGTCTGTGTACCTAGGCAGCCCATTGAGTAACTTCTTTGACGTAATAAAACAACTTTTTTCAGACGAGAAGAACGGACAGGTGCCCTACCCGTCTGGCACGCCCACCAAGCACTGCCCCTCGCCCATGCACGTCCGGAGGCACGAGGCAGAAAACAATGACACCAAATGCCCCGCCGCGGGCCGAGACAGAGCCAAGTTGTCGCTGGCGTCTGTGGGGACGCAGGAGGAGTCTTAGACTGAGACGCCGTGTAGTCGATCCCATTTTAAAGCCCATCCCAGTATCACTATAAACCAGTGACACAGAGAGAAGACCCTCTCTGTACATAGCTAGATGTACATAATCATTTATGGACGTTTTTGTTTTGTTTTTTGTATAAAATGACTTTATACAGATAGAAATATATTAAGAGAAGTGATATTTTACAAAAACACACACACCCACACACACAAACACACACTCCTGTCCTTCCACTCTCCCTTTGTCATCCACCACCATCATCACCACCTTCTGCCCCAACCATCCAATCACCTGTGGCTCTGTTGTTTTTACTCCCTTGCTGCTAACCTGTGTGATGACCTGACTTGTTTCTGATACCAGGAATTATCCAGAAAACCTATTAAGCCCCTCCTCCTGCTCCCCCCTGCTCCGCTCGCCCTCCACCCCTCCGACCAAACCCCCTCCACCACCCCCCGCCCCCCCACACGAGTGTGCCGAGGGAGAGACGGACATTTGTTGACGGAGGACTGCTTTTTAAGAGGTGCGCTGAGAAGAGGGGTGGGGGGTTACCATGGAAACAGACCCCTTCATGCAGACTTCTACTTTCATCTCCCTCCGAGCCCCCTTCTCCACCTTTGGCAGCCGCCAGTAGAAATAGATGAAAATACCTTTAGTATTCCCCTATCTGAGAAACAAACACACACACACACACATGCACGCACAACTAACCCACACACGTCTCGATGAAAACAAGAAGACACACTCTCCCCACTTCACTTCACTTTACCGACCCGACCCACCTTTCCTCTGTTTGGAGCTCATTTCGAGGAGCGCTCATTAATTGGAAAAACAATTTGAACACACACACACACACACACACACACACACACACACATACAGAACACACACATGCATACACGCACAGGTCCAGTATGCACAGGAAAAAAACTCTGGGATGTATTAACACGAACAAACAACAACAATAAATTTAGAAAAAAAAGAAGAAGAAGAAGACGTGACTGATTTCAGAGGAGGAGAGAAGGAGGAGGAGTTTTGTGGAAAAGCCCAAACAGCCGACGCGGATGCTTGCTGGATTGTAATTTCTTTGCTTTTTAATGTACTTTCTTTGTGAAGAAACTGGGTTTAAAAATACTAACTGACTTTATTAGAAAATTAACTCTATTGCTGCAAAACGGACTGGAATTGTGATTTCAGAGAGGAGTCGGGGGAGAGAGCAGAACAGGGGCAGTGGGGGAGATGATATTGATAGTACAGGGTTGGGGGGAGGGACGCGGGAGGGTATGTGGGTATTTAAAATGAATGATCTATTCTGTTGTACAGACTGATATCATTTCTTATGTAAAAAAAAAAAAAGAAGAAAAAAAAGAAATGTCTCTAGTTGTGACACGATGTTTAGATACCATAATAAGGGTCAGGTGGGTACACCTGCGCCCGCCCACATGCTGTCATTTTAAATCTGTCCGTTAATGTATTTTTGTTACTCGATCAATTCCGACTTTGTTTGATTGACCTGATAATGATCCAAATGTTCCTGTTTGTGTTATCTGCAGCAGCAACTTGTCTTTGTTTTTTTTTTGTTTTGTTTTTTTTTTCCCCTCCATTTATACCTCTCTCTTAGTCTCACATACCAGCAGTAGGAGTAGAGGAACAACAACGACAACAACAACAAACAAAAAAAAAATATATCATGACGTGAAAAATGCAATTGTGGATATTTTTGTATATCTGTCCTTATTTATTCATGTTCGTTCATCTCACTGTTTTGAGTTCCTAATTTATTATAACTCGGCTATTTATATGAACAAAGCTGTTAGGTCCGTTGAATGTTATTTATTACCCTCTTGTGTGTTCGTAAAAATGGGGCAACGTTTGAAGAAAAAAAAAAGAACTTTTTTTTTTCTCTCTCTCTTTTTGTTTACGGTCTGAATTTAACAGAATTATGTGAAACATCAACAAGTTGCGAGTTCTCTTTTCCTCGACGAGGGAGAGAGAACTTGTGGGAGCTCTTGGGGAAAAAAAAAAAGATTTACCAGTAATTTAAGAATGTAGACTTAGCCTCTTTTTGGAGAAGGAATATGCTCTTCTATTGATATTTGTCAGTTTCATATTATTGTGCTTGTAGGCCAGGCCTGAGGAGACGGACAAACCACAGATCCCGGTCCACTTCTTCTCTTTGTAAATAGACAGACGAACCGTTGGGGGTTGATTGTCTTCTCGACCATGCTGGGGATTCCTGCTCTATGCTTTTAGCTTGTATTGCTGTGTGCATGTCAAACATGAGCTTTTCTTTGCATGGCTTTAGTGTTCATGTTCCATGCCAAACTCACTCCTTCTCTCAGCCTTCATCGATTTCCTTCTCTACAGAACAACCTTTTTAATTGTTTCTATTCCTCCCCCTCCCCCGCCCCTCTCTTTCAACCCTGTCTGCTTTTATTTTCTGGCCTTCTATATATTTTTTATTCTTCTTCTTCTTCTTCTTCTTCTTCTTCTTCTTCTTCTTCTTCTTCCCTCGCTCCTGCTTATCTTTTTTTCCTTCCTTCCCTCCTTCCCTCCTCCTCGAGTCTTGTGCACACGAAAGCTTTTTGAACAATGCTTCCTTTACTCTGTACCTCTCTCTGGAAGGCTCGGAGGTCTTGGCTCTCTCCACCTGTTTGGTTGGAGAGACGCAGTGAGGGGATCTCGGTACACAAACACAAAGCAATACCCTGTTGTTCACCCCGCCCTCTCCCCTCCTTTTCTGTTTTCTACAATGGGAAGCTAGCAGCACCAAGGACATCCAGTGATTCTGAGGCCCCGAGCGGTCTTCTGACAGAGCAGGAAACAAAACTGACTGATGTAATCCCCATATAAAATAACTGTGAGCATCTTCAGTGCTGAAACAAATAAACTCATTAAGTTATGGTGTCTGTGTTTCCCTTCTTTGTGCCTCCACATGCAAAGGGTAAGTTTGGACCTGCAGTAAATATCAAGCATGTTTTTAAAAAACTGCCATACGGTCTGAGTTTAATTAACAACAGAAGTGATACGAGATAGAGTTTAATTATTTTTTGTGTATATATTTTCATTTAAAGGTGCAAAATGTAGGAACTGGCCACAAATTGATGCTATCTGTAGCTGCTGTTAGCTAGTTAGCCGTGCAGATAGAAGCTAAAACTGGCAGGGGCTAGCTGGTTAGCATGCTAGCACAATAAATAGGTTTTCCTCCCATTCGGTTGATTATTTCAGTTAATTTTTGGCTGTTTTCAACTAAAATTCTCATAATTTAACTTCACCTTCTTAGCATTCATTTTTACCGTTTGTCATTTTTTTATTGCACATGTAATGACTTTCATGTTTCAGCTTGGTGCATTAGCCGGTGAGTCTTCCTGGACTTTAGGTAAGTAAAAGAGTAAAAAAGAAAAACAACGAGGCTCATTTACCAGGTTTATTACAATATTCAGCATTTAAAACAGACTTTATGTATTCCAAAATCCCATGTTTGGATTCTGCTGCTGTTACCTGCGTAAGAAGCATACAGTATACATAAGCTTAATTAACTGTTAAAGAGTGTACCTGGGGGGAAAAAAACAACAACAGCTACACAAAAGCAACTTTTTCAACAATAATATTAATAATTTTGCTTGGATTAAAAAAACAAAACAAACAAACACAATAAAAAGGGAACACCCCGATAAATACTCTCACATCTTTTTTTTTTTCTCCTCATTAAATAGAAAATGTCCATCCCACTCTGAAGTAAGCATTTTGTTTCTGCGGTCATACTTTTCTTTTTTTTAAAAATAGAAAATAAAAAACATACATAAAAAGTACATTTGTTAATCCGAAGCTTACGTCAATGCTGGAGGCACCGAGTCTCCTTCCTCACATCCTTCCATCCTTCCTTCCTTCCTCCCACTCTGCATTATTAGTTTGAAAATCCAAAAGTCCACCATGTCCAACTAACTTGACTCTAACAGATGATTCAGTCTTGTTTCTTTACATAGCTTCAGTCAGAACCAGGAGGGCGCCATTGATCCCAATCCTCCCAGGCAATCATTTATTCTGCCAGTTTTGTCCATTAGAGGGCAGCAGTGTTTCATTATTCAGACCTCCCACCTGTTGCATCCATCTGTTGCTTCTCCGTTAAAGCTTCCCGAGCCTTGTAGGAAAAAAAAAAAAAAAGCATCACGTAGTCCAGTTTTCTTCTTCATAAACATGCTGTACACTGCAATAAAAATGTCAAGATGGAGTGCTCGGCACTAAATATGAACTCTCTGATCTCCGCCCCAGTGTTAAAGTACTGTGGAAGTCGCTTGTTACCAGAGATAGGATCAGATGCTAATTAGAAAACATCTCAAGCTATTTAGACGGCTCCTCAAGATCGGATCCTGTGTCAGTGATAAGATGAAAACTTCCTCTCCGACTTCCACATTCTTCCACTTATTTCCATCCTCTCTCTCCTCTGCAGCGCTCCTGTTGTCCTCAGACTCGGGAGGTGACGTGGAGCGAGCGTAGCCGTTGAGCCAGCGTGGCCTCCAGCTCCTCCACAGGTGATTCCCCCCGGCTGTGGACCAGCGTAGAAGTGGAGGAGTTTCCTTGTCGGGCCCCGGGGGGTCCCAGCAACAGGCTCCTGAAGCCCTCTCGCTCCAGCAAAGCGGGCATCTGCTGCAGGAAGTAACCTTCACAGAAAGAGCTGAGCTCCACCGAACCATGGGCCTGAGAGGAAGAGGGGACAGATCGTTGGTTTTATGTTTTTGCCACCTTGAAAGTAAAAACGTAAAGACCCAAGGAAATGGCTTTTCATTGTAAAATGTACGTCACTGAAAACTGAATAAACATAGTTTGTATTCCTACAAGATCGTTCTTCATTTCAACATAAATCTTTTCTTCTCTCACTGAGTGACCTTACTGACACAAAGAGCTCTGCTACATTATAAACCTAGAAAGACTTTATTTGCTGACTTCACAGATCAGCACAGTACGATCTTAGCTTCTCAGTGTGTGTGTGTGTTACCTTGGCTGTCTTATAGATGCTGACTGCATTGTCCAGGTTGATGTGGTGAGAGCAGATGAGTTCACAGTGTCTTTGTAGCGCCCCCAGCTGGAACAGACTGGCAGCTGACAACAACTGCAGGAGAAAAAAACCCCACAAACATTGACGCAAAAGCTTTGGATACAGCAGTCAAGGATGTTTCCGTTCTCTGCTCTCATCTTCTATTAGTTATATCTCACTGACAGGCTTAGTTGTTCAAACATCGAGACACATTAAAGCTGGTAGACGAAACCACATATCTGGACATTATATATTCTACAATCTGGAAGAGAGAGTAGTAACTGACAAGAATTTAATCTCGTGATCAACTTGTCGGTATCTGTTGTGACTCTCACCTCCAGCAGGTCAGAGACGTTCGTTTTCAGCGACTCTGTTCCTCCACAGTACAGGTATGACATCATTATCTGCAGAGAGGTCAAAGGCTTCATTTAGGAACAAGACAGAACAGTAATTGAAATTTAAAAAAAAAGAAATCAGGGTGGAGTCAATTTGTTACCTGGAAAATGTTGTACTTGACGTCACTGATCTCAATCTGCTTGTTGGGGCTCCCGTCTGGTCCGTGGGAGGCCAGCAGAGACCTGAATCTAAAAAAAAACCAAACAACAAATTAGTCAAAGGGTTGAATAAATGACTGACGTCTCTATGTGGTTATGAATGTGTCTTCTTGTCCAGCGTCAACCTGTCTGCACTCACTTGTCAGAAGCTGTGATCAGAAGGACTCTGTGGCCGTAAAACGGTTTCCCCTCCACCACAAATGTCACATCTGACATCTCCTTGTTGTTCAGGAAATGAGGGTCTGCGGGAAAAACACATCAGCAGTTCACAACTCCATTCACAGGACAGCTTTTTAGAGACAAGGAAGCCTGAAGTCTGAACACTGATGCAAGCTTGTGTGCAGGTGTGTCGTGTGTGTGTCAGATCCTCACACCTGACTTCAGAAAGCTTCTCAAAAGTGTCTCGAGCTAGAAAATGCTTTCACCAAATATAAAAATACCTATTTTCACTTCGTCGTACAGCCCGAGAGGAGGACCGCCTCGGCTGTGTGACATTTGGTAACAGCTAAATCATTTAATTCTATTTTTAATAACAAAAAGGCAAATATTCCGCAGTTCAAGTTTGCAGCTGTGATGAATTGCTGCTTGTATTTATCTTATGTGAGAGAAAACTGACACCTCGTCTTAGTAATTTAATAACATCGACTCATGCTTTAGGATATTGTGATGGATGGTGATGCCTCTGAGATTTTACGATCGATTAATTAAGAAAATAATCCACCTATGAGTCAATAAAGCCATCCCTACTTGTCCTCAACACTGATGTACTAAGTGTGCGTTCATGTGCACGTCAGAATCTGTTTCCTTACCCAGCTGAGCTGAAAGAGTTGCCTTCATCTCGGGGACGGCTGGAAGAGGTGCTGGGCCAAAACAGTGACTAAAAATAGCTGCCAACTGCTGTACGATGGCATCATTCTGGAGGAAAGTGAGAAAACAGGGAGGAGGAGCGTTATATCACACATCTCAGCTCAACCTGATTACATGAAGAGGGAGATGGACGGACACGCCGAGTCTTTGCGTTTGATGCTACTACCTTGGTTGTCCGTAAGATGCTGAACATCAGGGGCAGGCCGACGGTGACCAGCTCCTCGCAGTAGTCCTCCTCTCTGATGGTGGTGAACTCTCTGAGGAGCGACAGGGTGACACCGGCCCTCGACTGCTGCTGGGCACAACGCAGAGATTCCAGCCACACGTGCAGCTTCCAGGGTACACCTAGGTCAGGGGAGGAAAATGCTGTTTAGTTTTCAAAGTAAGTTCAATTTGGAAGGTAAGAAAATCCTCCTCCTGACGTCTGATAGGTACCCATAGCTCGCAGCTCCATGGTGACATCCAGGTAGCCGTGCTCGGCGCTGTAGTAGCTCGCCTCCTGCAGAGCTTTCATCCTGGCCTTGCAGAGTCTTGCTATGCCTCCCTCTGGCAGGGCCCCAGGGCCAGAAGAAGGGGTGGGGAGGGGGGACAGAGGGAGGAAAGGGCAGATCCCGGCCTCCTCGCCCTCCACCCCCTCGGCTAAGATCTCCTCCAGGGACAGGACGTCCTCTTTGACTTGCTGGGGCTGAGTCAGTAGCTTTCTCAGCACGTTCCTGACAAGATAAATAGGAGGAAGAAGGGGAGAGGGAAGGAGCGCGAGGAAGTAGGGAGGAAAAAGAATGAAAGAAAGCACGGCAACGTTAATGTCCACGCACATCCATTTGTGTGACCCCGTGCCCTCCTCTCTGATTACATAATCTGTCACCATCACTGTGGAATGTGAAGTGTTGAGTCTACACTGTGTTGACACGTACTGCAGCGAACAGGTGGAGGGGTTCGGAGACAGATGGATGCTGAATAGAAGGAGCCTCTGAAATCCCTTTTTATATACTTTCAAGGTTTTTTTTACATTTCAGCACATAATAAAAAGAGGCGAATCTCTCCTCAAACGCAGGTCGAGTATGATCGAGTGCTGATGTAGTTGTTTCCGATACTTTCTTCTCTAGGGAGTTTGTCAGCAGCTGTTGCCAGCGCGCTGTTTTTTTGGTTTGATTTGAGGTCAGACTGATGGAAACATACCTGTGTCCGTGTGCTGCAGCGTGACTGAAGCAGTTCATGTCTTCGTACAGGGACGACGTCAGGGCGTTTCCATCGTGGGTCTTGGATAAGGGGTCTGCACCTCGAGCCAGGAGTAAACTCACCATCTCGTAGTTGCCTGGGAAGAACATAAAGAGTCAATTACACGCAGACAGAGATACTAAACATTATTATTTTACCAGTTCAGCCGTACTTCAGCAATCTAAGCTCTCTGTGTTTTTTCCCCACTGGTGCAGTCCACTTAGTATCTGTGTATTGTTAACACATCACCCCACAACCGTTAACATTTTTTTATGGCTTCATTTTGATTGTTTGTAGTGTTTTTATTGCTTATTTTATAATTCATTACTGCACTTATACTGTCTTAAATGTCTTCTTCTTTCTTTGCTTTAATACACTTTATTTACGACGCAATTAAGCTTCTCCAAAGGGATAAATGAAGTTTTATCACACTTTTTCAAAACAAGCAAGCACATTCATATTAGGCTCTATTTACACGCTGTCATTGCTGCTATGTAGAGCATGCGTCTCTTTTACTACAGCTATGTGTGGCTTTCAGATGATCCCACAGAGGAATGCTGCCCAGAGGCTTCTAAACAACCACAGGCAGAGCTGCGCTGCTTTCACTGCGCCTTCCTTTTACCCTCTCATTTCCTCATTCCTCCGGCCGGTGTGTCATTCACAACACAATCCTGTGCTTTTGTAAAAAAGGTTGTACTGGTTGACTGACTTGAATTGTGAGAGCTGTTATTAGATGATTTGTTACAGCGGCTTTAATTCATTCATCTCTTCCTTCGCTTGACCCTTCTACAGACTTTCTGCCTGTGTAATTTAGAAGCAAGTGGTAATTTAGCTTCCATAAATCAGATCCAAACACAGACCTACTGTAAGTCGGACAGCACCCGAGCATCAGCTGTGCTTTATGTTGTACTGTGTGTGCATATGTGTGTGCATATGTGTGTGTGTGTGTGTGTGTGTGTTTGCCCACCTGCTGCTGAGGCCAGCTGCAGCGGAGTGTCGGCCGTGCTCTCCTGTCCGTTGCGGACCGCGGCGCCCTCCACGTTGGCCCCTGCGTCCAACAGGAGCTGGAGAGACACACCACATCTGTTATACTCGGCAATGTCTGACATGCTGTAACTTATTTATGGACCGACCTCTGACCTCACATTTGTCACTCACAAAGTATGACATCACATCTACAGTTAGCTCAGGACAACCTCAAACTATTGTGCCTATACAGCAGGACATTTATCCTCAAGTAAACTGACCTGAGGAGTCTCAGTGTGCCATCGTACAACACGAAAATCCTTACATATTTCATACACTGTGTACTACACGTGTTTTTTCCTACCTGCACTACGGAGATGTGTCCGTGCAGAACAGCGAAGGTGAGGGCTGCCCAGTGGCGACTATCAGGATGCACAGACGGGTGTTTTGGGGAGCATGGCGGCACCTGGCAGCACAGGACAAAGCACAGCGTTACACAAGATATCGAGGTCGTACCCTCCAGAAAACACCACAATAAGACGTTCACTGCAACCTCTGTGTATAGTGTTTAAATATATTTACCGCCACGTCCAGGTTGGCCCCGGCATCGATCAACATCTGCACTAAGGCCTCGTCTCCAGCTGCGCAGGCGTACATCAGAGGCGTCATCCCCTGTTTGACAAACAGAGTGTGATCGACGCATGAAGGAGGAGAAACAACTACATGAAGTGACTCTCGCAAAGGATTTATGATTGTAAGTACCTGCAATATTCCTCTCATCGCACATCATACACACAGAAACAGGTGTTCAGTACCTGGTCGTCCATGCTGTTGACCCCATCAGGCCCCAGCAGGTCGATGGCCTGGCCAATGAGATCCGTGCGTCCACAGTTGAGCATCCGGAAACCCAAATCTAGCTGGAACTTGTCCGTGGCGGCTCTGGAGTCGAGACGCTTGAAGGAGCTGAAGCAACATTCAGGCCTGATGGAGACATAAAAAAAAACAAAACACTTTAGACTCTGAGAGCAACAACAGGTTTGTTTCAAACACCATGTGGCTCGTGCACACCGTGCATTTGCATTCTTTAATTGTACACCTCATGATGAGGTTAATGAGCCACATTACAGTCAAAGCACGGTCATTAATCTACCGTATACAGTGTGTAATTATTTGTTAGTGAGAACAGATTAAATTGCAGGCCTATAGTGCACAGGGGAACAGAGAAACATCTGGAAGCACAACAACGTCTTAGCAACTATGTTTTGTTTCTTCTCTTCTAATCGGAATGACCTCATTAACACATATAGCTGACATGACACTGGAATCATCAAACTACAATCAGATGCTGCCTGAAGGCGTCGTCTGTTCCTCTTGTTACAGATGTTTAGAGACAATGCTGCTGCTCTTTTGTGTCTGTGCGCTCTCATTTACTTCAGCTGTCTCGGTTCACAGTCCAGTCCGGGGAGGAGCAGCCTGGCGGTCTGTCTGACATCATCGCTGTCCACCAACAGACTCTTGCGATGCTCGGCATGAACTATGGCCACTCGCATCCACTCCATCAGAGGTGGCAGCAACAGGAATGGCCTGTAAAAAAAAGAAAAAAAAGAAAAAGATGATTAATTACACTTCTGTTCATCTATATATGGAGGTTTGTATTTTCATTTTACTGTAACTGTTGGTGTAGCACACATCTGATTCTCTGGTAAACCACTGATTCCTCAGACAATCAGCTGAGTGGGAAATTTCTTCACTCATGATTGAGTCATGTTGAGGAGGAACTCATAAACTGTCGTCAGCCAGATGACTTATGTGTGTCTGGCTGTACTTCCCCCTCACAGCCTGACCACCGTGAGTCACATTTTAAACACACACAGAGCAGCTCACCTCGCCTGATCACACATGCCAGCCTTCACACACCATATACAGCTGTGTTTCTGCTTCCGTCATACATGCAAAGCTCACACGCTCAAATAACAGATGTACACATACGTGACTAATCGGTTTTTGTACGTTGGTTGTGCAGTTAAGCCTCATCTGTCCTGGTCTGTAAGATGTGATCAGAGATGAGAGCAGAACTGTGACTTCATCCCTGCTGTGGTTTGATAAACAAAATACCGCAGTGGCTTCTGAATAATCAGCCCTATTTTTAAACCAGCTGGAGCAGAATAAACTACCTTGAGGGGGGGAGCTGAATAAAAGGTGCAGCACCGTGGCATTGTTATGAAGGTTTCTGTGATCTTACCCCCCAAAAAAACAACATGATGAAAAGAGAACTGAGTGAAACTTAAAAAGGCGAGAAAAAGGTTTAAAATAGAAATGGTAGACAAGTCTGACCCTGATGGAACGGGAGGTAATGACAGAGGCAGCGGAGTAAACATCAGTAGAGGAATTAAAGAGAGCAGAACTTTACGTCTGCAGAGATTTTTGCGAGCGTGGCGTTCTGAAAGTCATCTGGATTAGTTGATTGCTCTCTTTCTATTCTCCGCAGACTCTCTCAGAAAGCTCTGGTGATGCGGCTATCTTGCAACGCCACGCCTGGCTCGTTATCCGGCATTAATCCTTTTCTAATCTTGTGTCTTTCTCTTGCCATATGTGCCTCCGATGTGCCTGAGAACAATGACACATTGTCGAGAGTGTGACTGTTGTTTGCTTTTGATCCTATGGAGCCTTCAGTCATTGTGCGTTAATGATTGTTTGAACAGTGCCGCCGTGTTATCTGGAGCTGCTTTCCTCCTGCTGTGATGTTATTCTTAGCGGTGGCTTCACCTTTGTTTTGAGGAGATGCGAACACTTCATCGCATTTAATGAATACAGATGGGGCCAGATGCATGAAAATTATACAAGCATATAGCTGTGCGGTGTGTGCGTGCTGTAGAGATTGTAGTTAATGAGCATCGGGACTCCAGCGGTGCCATTCGTTCTGCTCAGTGTGTTTACGCAGGTACCTGTGGTTTCCTATAGAACGGCTTCTGTACAGCAGCACTCTCTCTCTCTCATTCATTCATCAGGGCTGGTTAATAATGCATATTGTAAAGTGGAGAATCTCCATTTTATCTGAAGCTTTTTGGAGAGGGAATGTGTTTGAACGTGGCTACTGAAAGCAGCATTCAAGGGAAACAGTTGTTGAATCCAACTGTGGTTTGTAAAGTAGAACAGTTGAGCAATAAAACCACTTTCTCATACTTTATTCCTAGTTGTGCAGACATTGTTTTTATAATTACTCGAGGACGAGAAAATTGCGCTCTTGACAGCTTGAGATGTAAACATTATAAAGGTTAATGGCGTCCTCCGAGGCTGAGCTGTAACGTTAGCTCCTACATGAAACTGCTCACAACAAGCCAGAGTCTGTGGATTATCTTGTGAAACCACGAAAGAGATACGCGCGCTGAGTTTTTCAAAAAAAAATTTTTTTTTGGCGCATTAAACATTACAAACACAGAGAGCCATTTAGTCCCATTATATTGGAGAGAAGGCAGACAACTCTGTGGCAGATATCACGAAAAATATGTATTTTTGATTTTGAGGTTATGTGTCCCTTCAAGGCTTGCATAAAAAAAAAAAGATTATGTAAATCTCTGACTGCTTCAGACTTAATATACCCTGCAAGATACCCTGAAGTCCTCTTATCCTCAAGCTATTCTGTCAGATGTTGCTTCGGTGCATTATCAGTCAGTGATCAGTCAGGAGGAGGGACGCTGCTGTCACCCAGGCGTGACAGTTAACAAGCAGACAAGAGGCCCACGGGATGTTGGAGGAGTAGGAGGGGAATGTTAAATGGGTCTGATCGGTGGCATATAAGGAGGGTGTGAACGTTTGGGTAACGGCTGGGAGGCAGGTGGGGTATGTTGTGCTGAAGAAGGGGGGGGGGGCGCTGGGTGGAGATGGGAGGCGCAGAGTGACAGGAAAGTTGTGTCTCTGAGGCGAGGAGGGCCAGTGAAGGTAAATGTTTTTTTTTTGTTTTTTTTTTTAATGGGCTTCACTTAACACAATTTGGGCTGCGTGGGAGTGTTTGCTCATGTGTGCATTCAAGCATGTGTCTGCGTCTGTCTCCCAGAATCCCGCGAGGCCTCCACCCTGCTACTTTACTGCACGCTTTGCCTCCAGGCGTGCTCACGACACTGGCACTAATCCAGAACCGAAGCGGATCCAAAACAGCCGTATCAAGGTTTTCACCACAGAGCGCTTATCTATCAGAGAGATTTGTTTTTTTTTTCTCTCCTTTACTTCATCTATAAGCCTGTGATTTAGTGAGTAAAATGAGGAAAATCATAAAAAAAATAGTAAAGGTGGAAGAAATACTTTCAGCTGGAGTTAACCTTTAATGTGGAACAAGTATGTGAGTGTCTGTGGAGGATGTGCACAAAAATATCCATCAACACAAATCACCGGAGGCCAGATGTGTGTACGCACCTTTACCAGTGGCCCACGACTCCAAACTGCATGTCTATACTATCATCCACACATCTCCAGGCCCCCTATACCACAATTCATCGCCCTTCCTTCCCTCAGACCCCCGTCTCTCCCCCATCTGACCCCTGTGTCTGGGTTATGCCCCCTCAGCCTGAAACACAAACTCCAGCCTCGCCAACGAGTCCCTGCAACATCAAAGCCAAACCCGCCTGTTAATACTGAAACTAGATAGCGCTTCTGGCTAGCCCAGTGACCCGACGTGCTAAGGCTACACAGCGGGATGTAGACACACACACACATGCATACATACATACATACACAAACTCTCCCACACATGCACATATAAAACGTTCGGCTCTGATTCATGGCGCCTCTCTCACCACCACCTGGCTGGCCATAAAAAGACAGTCGGCTCAAATGATGATCAGGTGTGCTCGAACTCTAACCTGTCCAGCATTAAAAAGGCTTTTCTCCCCGGGAGGCGACTTCACACACACACACATGTACGTCCAGTATGACCTGTATCCTGAAGCCACTGTGGTTTAGTTCATGTTGTAAGGATTCTTAAAGCAAGACCCCCTTAATGTGCTGCATCGAGTCAAGGTTAACCACTGATCTGGAGTCAGATTACTCCCATAAAGGCTCCACGAGGGGGGATGAAACCATATCTGAGGCATCTGTGGTTAGAAGTGAGCCCCACTGCCTACTTCTTATCACAGAAACACATCTATCCATTAGTGCTCCTTTCCATCCGCTCAAGTAAGCAGCCGGGCTCGGGGTGGTCTGTTTTGCAGAGTCTTTGAAAGTGTGTGTTTAGGTAGTGATTGCACCATTAAATAGATTGGTTAATAACTTTCGGCACTAATAAAAGTAGTGAAAATAGCAGGGAGAGACAGAAAAAACATGGTGGTGTCCGTCTAATACTCCAACACAAGACAATCAGTAACAACTATGACCGAGCAGCAGGTTTTAGTGGGTCATAACACAAAAAACGGCGTCTCTCGTAGGCTGGAGGATTCTGCAGTAAGGCTCTCACCAGGCTCCCCATAATGTCTGATGATGTGGCCCACACAGATCTGGTGGTTTTGGGTTTCCACCAAAGATTTTTTTTATAAAGCTCTCAATCGAGGTTGTGCCAGAGAGATTGAGAGGCCCCATGGAAGGAGAGAGGTCTGTATCGTTACCAGGCGCTCACATTGTAATCACTACCAGGTTTTTTTTCGTGCAGCTCTAACTCTTCCACCACTACCTGAGTCTGTCGTGCATGCTAACGCTTACAGGCGCTACACGGAGAGGCATGTACGCAAACCGGTAGATGTCTAGCAAAGAAACGTCACAGATGGTTTCGAAGTATGCAGTATTACAGGACGCTAAATCATTTCATCCTGCACACGAGAAACCCAGGCTGATATACACCCGGCATTAAAAACATCTGAGGGCTTGGAGGACGGAGGAGAGGCGGGTGTATATCTGCTCTCTTTGATGCTAATGAGGAGCCCACCTTTGCTCACTCACACTGTGTCTGTTCGCTGTTAAGTGTGTATAAGACACATCTGGGGTCCGTTTGCATCTGTGTAGATATACGTGTGTTCGGGACGCAGGCTGATTTCATCACAAAAAACTTTCACCTGACTTTAATCTTCTCTCCCCCCTCCACCCGACATCACGCCCTCATCATAACCTAACAATCGCAAACACATGGGTTTCTAAGAGGTTAAAGTACTCGGCGAGGAAAACAAAACACAAACATTCGACCCACCGACACACGGCACACTGAGACGCACACACTTTGGCGAGAGCTGCATCCCATTTGTATGCGTCAGTGCTAGCTTTAGGTAGGCCTCCATACAGCCCTTAAAAAAAGTGTAATTAACCTTTACACACACGAGCACTTTTCAGTGACAGCTTTAACATATTGCTGCTTTGGAACACACACACACACACACACGCACACACACACACACACACACACTCTGCTGTGTGAGAAAGAAAAGTGCTTGCAGGCCTGTGTGTTGGCCTCAAAGAAAACACTCAAACATAAAAAACATTTTTACCATAACTGACGGCACGTAATCTCTCACATTTATTCAACTGCTTGATATCAAGAATTCTTAGCGGGAAACAGTTTAATCAGTTTGGATGAAATCAGACATGACTCAGTTTCAGTTCAGGGTTTCTCTTTGCTTTCTCTGGAAACCCAACAACAGGAACCGCAATTTCCCAATTCTTATTTAAAGCCAAGAAAAATTTTAAAAAATTACCAGCCAAAACACTGCTTAAACCAAAGCATTATCATAAAATATAATATGTGCTGTTAAATACATCAAACAATTTGTCTTGGGACTGAAAAAAGTCAAGTAATTGTTTTACAAAGGCAACCTGAGGAAGATCAGAGGAGAGCCTGACAGAATTACAGACCATTAGCACCTCTTCAAACCCCTTAAACCACCATTCTCCAACCTAATTTACACTGTGAGGGGCTGCTACACCCTCCTATCAGACTAACATTCACACCTGGACTCTCGCGCTCACCTGTAATTCACTGACAGAAACTTCACACTTCAATGACCACAGGGCGATGGGATTACTGACGGCTGTGCTCTGTGAAAAAAGCTGCTCCCTCGATTAGAAGCTATTTGTTAATTTCTGAGGGTGTCTCTGTTTGCGTACTTGAGTACGTGTGTGTGTGGAGCTGCTGGCATTAATCCCATTTCTGTCAACCTCATTAACCAAATCAAATCCCCTCTAATTATAGATGTAATCAAGAAGCAAAACAAAGCATTTAACGTGTGAAAGGAGAAGTGAGAATGGTACGAAACAAAATCTGCTCAGGGTGGATCCGAAAACTTAAAATGAAAACCGAGATTAGATCTGTTGTTTCGCTTCGCTCCGATACACTTTGGAGAGCATCGAAAACGCTCTCGTCCGGTCATGCATGACTCCCACCTCTCTTTGCTAAGTGCCATGCGTGGGGGATCTAAGTTGGGATTCTCCATGGACTCCATTTGTGGGCAGCGCAGGAAGTAGTAAAGGGTGTGGAGGGCGTCCGGCGACCAGGACACGGGCTGCTGGGGACGGGCGTGGCGGGCTGGGCTCAGTCCCGGGCGTACTGAGCTCAGGCGCTGCATGTGGTGCATTGCACGGGACACCAAGTCACCTGGAAGAAAAGGAAATGTGAAAAAGATTTAGATGGTACAGCAGATAAATGTTCTTGTAAGCGTGTGAAGCTTGTTCATTTCATCCGCTGAACACTTGAATAAAGTGTCAGAAATTACTGCAGAGTGGGTGAAATGAAAACTAAAACTATAACAATAGATCTCAGTGCTCCGTTTAAACCCTCTGGGCTCCTGATCCAACTGGATTTCCCCTTTTTCTAAAACCACTCACACTGTACCTTCCTTTACTCATTACTCCCCCCTCGGCACGTCTCGAGTAGTACTCGCCATTAGCGGCGTCATTATCAGTGAGCAAAGCCAGACGGCTAGTCTAAATAGCCATCCATCTTTAATCACCACAGAGTTAACGGGCTAACAGACAGCTGATCACAGGCTCTAATGAACCGTTCAGCTGTTTTTCCGTATTGGCGAGTTTCAATCGCAGCACTCAGCCGAGGACGAAGGGCGTCCGTCAGTCACATGATCAAAGCGAGGTTGAGGATCTTTACGTGAAAGCAAAGAAAAGTCTGAATATGTTGCTGCTGTGTGGAGATAAAGAGAGAAAAACTATGCAGCTTATCGGACGATTCATTCACCCACTCTGTGAGCTAAGCAGAGAGCTATGCACAGCTGGATAAGAGGCCATAATTAAGATTACTGTACACACAGTATAATCTGAAACTTTATTATTAATGTAAACAGACATGGATTGATAGAACGGTGCATGAGATAGAGGGCGTAGCTCTGCAAGGACTCCGGCTCGTAGATAACATCCTGGAGCGTGACCATGAGTTTCAGAGCCCGAGTGAAGCGGGAAGACAAAATATCAGTTGTCACAGGGAAAGGATGTGGGGGAGGGGCGGAGAGGGAATCCAGGCTGAACTTGGGATCGTGTAACGCTCATTTGCCATAATTACTCCTGGGTTAATTTCTAACCAGATTAGGCTGCGAGGGGGGGCGGTCGAGCAGAGTCAGTGTGTATGTGTGTGCGTCTATATCAAGGAGGTTCGGGGGAACTTCGAGGGGGGTGGGATTGTGAAGTGGCCCTCCCAAAACAGACCCCACTTCAAGCTGAAGGGCCTCCTTTGTGTTAACCACCACCAGCAATCCCCTCCAGGAGGTCTCCCAGGAATTCCTGCCCAAGACGGAGAGCCTCTCCCCGGCTTTTCCAGCCCATATTGTGCCCCGAGGCAAAGTTCCAGGGGTCAGAGGGATATGAAACGCTCCAGTTTTAGATTACATCTTATATTGGAGTCCTCGTGAAAAGCCTGGATGGTAATAAACAGTGACATTAATGCTTTTTTTAAAAAAATACATACTAACAAAATGTGGCCCTTAGGTCAAAGCTGTAAGATAATTAAATATTGCAGCGGATTAGAGAAGTGGATGATGTTGACTCTTCTGTCAGCCAATTCAATACAAACAGGTTTTTAGCCGGACTCTGTTTGACCCCAGATTATTAATTGGCTTTACAGGCTTTAGCGAAAAAGCTCATTTTATTTGGGTTAGTCTGATCCTGATCCTTAATATTTCCCCTTCGTTAACTTGGACGGTCACATACGAATAGTTTCCCATGGCTGCTGAGGACCGCCGCGCAGCTGAAAGTGCAACATTCAAACGTGTCTGAAGACGACTTTCAAAGCCGCAGTCTGTTGCTCACACTGTATTTTCCAGCAATTTTGGATATTTTGCTGAAATGTCCCGTACGCTGCCATCCATGATCCATCATGTTTATGTATGCTGTGTGTTCGTGTGTCTGGCCAAGTCCAGTCCAGAGATCCAGCAGGACCGGGCTGCTTAGTACAGATGCTCCTGTGTCTGCATGGTCTCTTGGGTTCAGATCAGAGTGCCAAGCTCCTCTGTGTTTTTGTTGTGCGTATTCGTATCGGTAAGTGTGTGTGTGTGTGTGTGTGTGTGTGTCAGTGCTGGTAAATGAGTCTGAGGGATGCCAGCCCTGCCCAGAACAGCCCAGCTCAACTCCACCAGAGAGATGTGGCACAAAGAGTCCAGTGAGCGAGCGAGCGGGAGAAAAGAGTGTGTCTGTGTTGGAGAGAGTGTGTGTACACTTTCTTAATGCCTCACTAACGGCGGCGGCGGTGTATGAACGTGGCCTTGTGCTGGTGGAACAAATGGCAGAGTGTTAGCTCATTTGCAGAAGGAAACGTATCCCCTGCTCTCACCAACACTAATCTCCGTCCCTCCTCCTCCTCTCTGCTCGCCCTGACAAGCTCACCCTTCAATTCTCCACCTTTCCATCATTACCTCCGCCCCCCCCACCGCCGTCAACACATCTCAACCCCTTGCTTTAGCCACCATATGAACTCCATCCTTAAACTGAATCCCTTGCCTCCATCCCTCTGCTCCCCCATCTACTCCTGTGTTTTTCTCACTTTTTAACGACCTGATTCCAGCTCTCGCCATCATGTCAGCTTCATCACAGCCTCCAGTTTAAACAAACCACATGTACAGTAGAGTACAGTACAACTGTGTGTGTGTGTGTGTGTGTGTGTGCCTCTCTTCTTACCACCATGTGTGTGAAACATGGAGAACCGTCAAACCATTCAAACTCTGATGGTTCGGAAAGAATAAAAGTCACAGGGAGGTCTATAAACTCAGGACTGAAGCTTCGGATGTGATTAAAACTTCTCTAACATTCTGAACATCTACAGCCCAAATTTCTGACCCATGTTCTCACAGAAACATCCGTCTTTCTTTGTAACTTTGTTGTTATCCAGGGGGGGAGTTGATCTTTCCAGGCTGCATCCATACATCTGCACAGCAAACAGAATAAAGTCTCCACGTTGACTCACTTCAATAAGAAATAAAAGACTCCAGAGAGCAAAACAGTCTAGAGCCAGACGATATACAATCAGAGACATTATCACTTTACTCTCAGGAGCCCCATGTGAAGATAATCTATTCCACTGCTTATTTTTAGACGGGGTTCTCATTAGATGACTTGCATAACAAGGCACAAGACGGGACTCATCATGAGACAGAAAGTGATTTAAAAAAAAAAAATGTAATTATGTTATCGCTGTTTGGCACTTTGCTGTGTGAAATAACAGCCCCCGCTGGCAGGAAAAATGTTTTCAGAGCCGCGGAACAATGTGGGAATAACAGGGTGTGTTTTAGAAAGTGTTCAGAACGAGAGTTCAAGTATTTAAACAATTCAAATATGATGATTAGTTTATAATTTCAGGGAATGCTTACTCGTCTGTAAAAACTGGCTTCACTGTTGTTTAAAAGAGCTCTGAGGAATTTAACTGATTTTAAACACACTCGTTATGAAGAAGATCCAGGACAACACGCGCACAGTATTCTGGACTACTCACTGAGTTCGGAGATGCTGCCCACACAGGTAGCCAGCAGTGACTGTTCCAGCGTCCTCAGCTCCAGCTGGGCATAGGCATCCTCCCTGCTGTCCACAGACGTCTGCTGGTTCTCTGTGTACGGGCTGAAATGGGCCGGGAGAGACAAAACACCTATGGAGAGAAACAAGAGAGAGAATTTTTCGATTAGAATAATAGATTCATGAGTGCATAATAACTTTTTTTAACTCCGCAGTGCTTCTGCAGAAGTCCCACAACAACTGCCGGTGGTATTTACACAGTGTTTATAATCGTGGTAACGTGTAACCGACACCGCTGAGGGCAAACAAACACACAAGGGAACGTGAGCCGTGATCTCAACACAGTCAGGAAAACAAACAGAGCGCACAGCGACATCGGGCTAATACAAACAAACACACACGGGCACACAGCATCAAGACGGAGCGGCTGAGGCCAAACCGTAACACCAAGACCGAGCAAGATCGAGTTACGGATTCAGTGTTTCTGCAGCCATGTCATCCCTCTTTACGTCATAGATATTACACAATACATATAGTTACTCAGTGGCGGGGGGGGTTGATAATTAGGATGTCATCAATCAACAGAGTGCTGAAAGGGTCAAAGACCACCGGGATCACAGGACTCTACCAACCTCTGCTCTGACCTTTATAACTCAGTCAGACAATAAAGAATCAGTGAGGATCTGTAAAAACCTGCATCCCTCACCGACACATACAGTTTAAACTTCAGGTAACTGCATGTAAAGGCTAATATCATTGGGATGAAACCACAGATTGAATTTTCCTTCACAGTGGACTCCATCTACTCCATCTACTGTCACGGCTTGTGTTCATCTCGGACACGTGTGGTATTTCCTCTTTAAATGGACCCTCTGGAGACCCGGTCAGCCCAACCCAGCCATCACCGACAAGCTGGATGTGCAACGTTAAGAAAAAACACTGTTATTTTTAATTCAATGTAATAAAAAAATATGCAATCTGCCACAGAAGTCTCATTTGTCTCCCTTCGTAGGATCAGATAACAGATAAATCATGATATGTATCACCCTGGTTGCTATTTTATTGCTCATGACAGCCGGCTGTCAGGCTAATTGCCGGTGAGCAGATAACATCGTTCTTGCATAACTCAGAGTAGCATCTTGTTCTTTAGCAGCTGCGAGCTGCTTGTGCTTGTTGTTTTCCAGCCAACATGGGGAGAAGTCGTAACAAGTGAAGGCGAGAATACAGACTTCTGTTCTCTGCCTCTTCGTATCTCTGTAGCTGCTGGCAGTCACGCCTTCCTCGAGCCTCGTCTGAAGCAATCTGTGGTGGTATGAGAACCACACTGCGCTGTCAGCTACTGCGCAGCTAGTGGATTTGGGTGAACCCGGTTCGCTGCCCATAGGTTAACCTTTATTTTGGCTCCAGAGTCAGAGGTGTGCTCTGTGCCAGGCCAGAGGAAATGAGTGGGGGATGGCTGGGGACAGAAAAGAGAAATGGAGGGAGGAAAGACGATCGGTGCTGGTTTGTGATTTATTTACAAAGCCTGAGGATAAAAAGCCTCCTCATCTCAAAACTCTCCCAAAAGGGAAACGATGGGCTACCACCCCTAAAATGACATTCACATGTGCTTCCGGCTAGCGCTGTCCTCTCACTGCAGTCTGAGAGGGATGCTGAAAGGAAAAAAAACACGAGTTTTAAAAAAAAAAAGTCTGAAGTTTCATCTTGTCAGCACTGTGTGACACAAGAAGAGACTGAACTTGCAGGGAAAGTCGAGGGAAGTACAACATATTTGAAAACTAGCGGCTAACCAATAATCCTCTTCATAATATTTACCAGTCCTGCCGTCAAACATCTTTCCGCATTTTAACTGTGCAGACATGGTTTGATGTGTTTACAGTAAACATTCAAACCTGACCGATGCTGAATTTTTGGGGACAGAGTTGATACCAATATCGGGTCACTGAGTACAAAAGATGTGACATTGATACATCGGCTGATATTCTTAAACACACAGCGTACGTACGCAGGCTGTTGTCGCAATCAAAAACAAGACTTTTTATAGTTTAAAATTAAACTTTACTTTCCACAATGACATCTGAGCATTGATGCAGTAAACTTTTGGGGAATATAATTTGATTTTAAAAAACTAAAACCTGTCCCAGTTATTATTCTTACAATCTATTCAATAAAGTAATAAAAGGGAAAACACACAGATGTGTCTGAACTTTGACTACCTTTAAACGTATATGTCCACCATCCACAGCCTTTAAAAAGTGTTATTTCAAGCTGCTTCTGAACTTTTTAATGCACTGCACATAAGTTTGCCTTTCGATCTTTGTCCACTGCCTCAGATGGAAACGTTTCAGCACACAGCTCATATTTAATGTGAAGATTTAGATCCGATATAAGCCGCAGCTGTGCTATCAGCACCGTTAGCAAACAAGCAAAGCGAATATATACCTTATCGCAAAATGTGTGCTGGGTATTTTACTGCAGTGAGCAGGATTTGTTCATTTTATACCACAGGGGTTATGTCCCGGAGTAACGGCTCCATATATCACATAGCTGCACAAACATGCTGCTTTGTAACAGCACACAACAGAAGGGCTATCAAATTTGCAACATGGTGTCAACTGTGTGTGTGAACGCAAAGCACACGTAGTATTTCACAATATAAAAAACAAAGAGGTAATCCGAGACGGGTATTAAATCAGATGTGCTCGATAGAGACATCATGCAGTCCGGACAGGCTGTACATCAGCTGCTCCAGAGAAGGAGAGAGAGAGGGGAATCTCAGTGCAGAGAGCAGGAGGTGCAGGAGGTACAGGGGCGGCTGATATGTTGACTTCCTAAAAATAAAACCAAACATGGGAGGAGAAAGTCACTTCAGTCCAGAGTAATGCTCCTCAAATGAGGAACACATTGATAGAATTAAAGATCTGTTCACTCCAACAGAGTCGTGCTGCCAAAGGAAGCCTAGTCTAAAAAGTGTAACCCCATCCCTCCCTTCCTCTCTCTCTTTCTCCCTCCCTGCCTCTCTCTCTTTCTCCCTCCCTGCCTCTCTCTCTTTCTCTCTCTCTGGTACTTTCTGTGCACCATCTGACTTGTATAATATGTGCTGACTCTCCGTTCCCACACAATGGAAACGGCTGCCTCTAGCAGAGCGCCGCTGCTACAAAGAACCCGCACGGCAGTCTACCCAAAAAAACTGTACACAAGCTTCAACACATCCCCGTTCGCTCACACACACACACACACACACACACACACACACACACACACACACACACACACACACACACACACACACACACACACACACACACACTCATGTCTGTGCATATAAAGTACGTCTGCACTTTCTTTGATGCATCACTTACTCAGGTATTTTGGTAATTACGATGATGAGGGTTTTTACTTTTGTGGCAAAATGACCCTGAGGACACATAAACACGAGCAAAGTATCTGGAGACGTAAGATCGTTTTCTCTTTGTTCCCCATTGTTTTAAAACGCGCCTCGGTTTTCGGTTCTCGCACGTTATTGTCTTAACTTTCTTCCTGAAAGGCTGTGTGTGTGTTTGTGTGTGAGCCTCTCATAGATTCTGTCTCATTAATGTGGGTGTGGATGCGTGAAAATAAAAATTAAAAAAAGTGAATGTGTCAGCAGGTGTGTGTGTGTGTGTGTGTGTTCAGATTAGCTTAGTTATCCCGACTCCCTGTAGTGTGATTCAACCAAGAGCGTCACACTGACGTTATCCGAGTCTAAATCTCCTCCCATCTGCATAAAACATATTAAAACAGTTTAAAATAAAACCCCTAATAATACCTGGAAGACTAATTAAACCAGCTCAATGAACCAGACATGCAGCTTTCTCCTCTTCGGCTCCTTGTATTAAAGTAAGAAACTATTTTTGGAGAACATTAGAAGGTGGATTTCCAGCTCACAGAAAAAACAAAACAGGCACTGATTTGATTTCTTCTGAAGTGTCTTGTTGTTGCTTTCACAGAATAATCTTCAGCACTATCTTTAGCGCACTTAAAAATAGACAAGCGTTGAACAGAAGTGAAATCTTAGGAAATGTTACTATACTGTGCTTTCTATTGATTCTGCTGGATTTTTTTTTCAAAGCTGTGGCAAATATTCACACACCACCACACTCTCTGCAGTTCCCACAGTCCCACCCCGTCGCTTGCCTCACCGCTGAACCCGAGCCTGCGTCATTTGGGCCTGATGTAGGTCTCAACAAGCCAACCAGGGCCTGTCCCCCACCACCACCACCACCACCACTAATATCTCGTGCACCAGCAGCTCCAGCAACTGCACGCATCATTTGTCTCTGGCAACTGGGAGAGGCTGAGGATAAGACAAAAGAGGAGGAGGGGATGGGAGTAAAGTCTGAGGAGAGGAGAGAGCTTTGGTGGAAGATGAATGAGTCACACAGAGGAGGGATGGGAGTAAAGACTGAGGGAGGGAGGGAGGAGACACAGGAATATCTGAGGACTGTGAACAGGGTGAGGCAGGGGAGGACAAGTGGCACAAGGCATTCATTCTTTTGCGGCCTCTATGGTTCCATTTCTGAGGTCGACCCTGCGAATGTCATGTGGGAATCCCAGCTACAAATCACAGCTGAGACTTCACCACAGACGCCCCCCCCAGCCCATCCAAACTATCTCGAAAAAACCCATTACAGCTCCTCCTCGGCCGGCCGGCCAAGCCATCACTCACGATGATGTTGGACGTGTTTCTGCAACAAGGTCCGAAAAAATCCAAGAAACACTTTTTGCTACGCTGATGTTCTTTTTGAAACTCTGCCCAGCCGGGGCCGTCACTCTCAATTAGGTGCTTTTATGAGTCATATCAGAGTTAATTATATTCCTGTCAAAGCGCATTTCAACGTTCGAATTTCAACGTATTGTCAGGAAGTCATAAGCAATGTTTGAAACTGCGACCTGCACGTAGAGCGAGCCAGGAACAACAGCCTGAACAGAGCTGATAGAACCCGACACAGCAGCTTTTCCCACACGGCTCCACTCCCCAATCTCTGTTGCTCTTGTGATATCTCATGTTATCTCCCAACGCCACAATTTGTTCTCCTTGACTCCAACTTTGTGTTGCAGTATTAGGATAGAAAATATTCAGGCTTTGGAGGACTTCACTTATATTTGGGTTTCGCCTCCAGATAAAACAGCTCTAACTTCTCCGACAGCGGCAAAAACTGCACGCTGTGAATAGAGTTTGGATTGAGTTTCAAAATTTGGAATATGTTTGGAGAACACTTCTCGCTCTTCTGAGTATCATCAGCACTTCAGTAATTTACATGTTACTGCTCATTTTTCTTAATAAATGTCTCTAAAAATTGCACAATAGTCACTTTATTCTTGACAGTGGGAAAATTACAGTTATGCGAGGTTACGTAAAAACAAGCTCGTTGCAATAAATAGTTTTCTATTCAAGGAATCCAGAGACCCTGACATTTTCTTTGTGTGTTGCCATATTCTCTCACAGCTTCAGCTCTGATTACGACACATTCTTGTGTCTGCGTGTGTCGATGTGTTTTGTCTACCGCAGAGAGAGAGTGTGAAAGACAAAAGGACAAGATCAGCTTTGCTCCTGCTGCGAACGCTCTCAGTAAGCCGATAGAAAAACTCAAGACGGCACGCACACACTCACACACACACAAGTCAACACCTGCTTCGCTTCCTTTAACAGCCCCGTCATTCATTACCAGCTGAATGGATCAGAGAGTCCAGGAAAAAAAAAGGGGGCTTCAAAGCCACTTCCTCGTGTCCAGAAAGGAGCTCTGACGCTGGGCCAGGAGGCTACACGCTCGTCCCTGTGTGGAGGCTGGAGGGTGGGACGCTCACACAAATGTACAGTGTTTGACAGAGATGTTACTGGGTGTGTGTGTCGCCCCCACAGTAGCCTGATCTCCCGTGTCCTTCACACAACAAAAAGGACACACACATGCTTCACTTCATGTCCGTGGAATCCAGGAAGGACCAGATGTGATCCTTCGCTCACAGGCCCGGCCTCTTGTTTTCCACACTTAAAGGCTTCAAAAACACCTGTTTTTCACACATCCAACTTCACCCACGCACTCCACATTCCTCTCCCTGCTTTCAGAGATTGTGTGTCCCACACAGGTCTTTCATTAGAGGCACCATTTCTGAGAGAATTACAGCGAGATCGATGAATGATCTTTATTGTGTGTTTCAGTCGTAGCAGAGGGCTCAGCTTTGTTCGGCTGACTGCAGAGTTTGAGCGCGCTGGGTTAAAAATACCCGTGTGTTTGCTTGCTCTGGCGGACCCTCATCGTGTTCCTTATCTAAACAGAATACAAGAGGGACAGAGGGCCATTTAGAAACTCAAAGTGGTCTATTAGTGTTCGGGCTAAAAATAATCGTTCATTTGACAAGTTAGCATAGAAGCGTGTCTTTTAAAATACAAACTACCTATGTGGACTGAAGGGCAGACAGAGGAGCATTCAGAAGCCGACGCTGCTTACAGTGCTCCTGACTTTTCACTGGAAGATTCGTGCGAGCGACTCGAGATGCTTCTGATTTTCAAAAAGGCATCCAAGTCACTGATCACTCCTGTCAGAGCCTGATAAACCACAGCCTGGTGACAGACAAGTGAAGTGGGGTCTGGTCGATGTCCCCTGACACCTCTGGTGACCCTCGGCTTGCGAGGGGATCACGGGTCAGAGGTGGCGCTCAGCTGGGGCTAAAAGAGGAAGTGACCTTATCAGCTGTGTAAAAGGGGGCTTCCCTGAGAGCCACCGAGTCAGAACACCCACACACATCGTTAATCACCACAGGACACAGGCTAAGATAGAAACAGAGGAAAGTTCCTATATTTGGTGCATGTGAAGGAATCTCATGTGTGTGCCTGCTGTGTTCAGACTGCTGCTGTTATCCAGCATTAAACCTTTTGGCTTGTAAAAGATGTTTTCAAGGAAGCTAAACCACGAGGAAGGTTTTAAAACTAAGACCTGAGAGTTTAAAATAAAGATTTTAAAGTGTGAAGTGTTTAGTTCCCACTCCCACAACCTGAGAGTAAGACCTGTGGATCTGTCCACTGTCAGATGTCCCCCCCCCCCCAGAAATCCCAGCATGCAAAGCCACAAAATATCAGATCTAAATCTCTGCGTGGTCACTTTGAATGGAGTGTGCTGTCTGTGTTCAGAAACACTGCAAATATTACACTGCAAACCTCGAGGATGGAGAAACATTGTCACTAAAGTCATGAGCTGCTGAAAACCAGCAAGATCAGCGAACAGTTTAGTATCTTACAATGGTCTTGAGTTAATCTGAGGTGAATCACATTTAGTTCTCCTTTGTGTAGTCAAAAATAATGTCAATTCAAAATATGAGCAGCGCATTTTTCTCACGTGAACCTTCCAAGTTCATTTAACAAGCTGAGCTGAAGGACAAGAGGAGTGTTAAGGGTTCTGAGTCTAGGAAGGAGACTTTAACAGAAAAGAATATGGAGAATACAAAAATCTGATTCATCTTCAGTTGGACTTTAAGTGTTTTGAGTTTGTCGATGCTTCTCTCGAGCTGTAAATGTGGTCTGCAATAACAAATCATCCACCGCCGCCCCCCCCACAAGCACACGCACATACACACAGAGACGAATTAGGAGTGGTAGGACTCAAGACGGCTTTGGTTTCCCACAGCCCTGAAAAGCATCGCCCATAAGCTCCTCTACACGACTAACCCTAATCCTAAACATGACTTCAGCTTTCTCCCCCCTCCTCCTCCTTATCCTCTCCCCTCCTTTCCTCGCTCTCTAATCATGTTTTATATTTTACATTCCAGGCCAAGTGCGGTGCCTGTGGCTATCTCGTCTCATTCGACATTCCCCGTTTCCATATGTGACGCCACTCCACATCAGCGTAGAGCAAAGGGGACCGTATAGCTCCCGCCATTAGAGATTTTATAGGTTGTGATGTACTGTACAGTACTGGAGCTGGAAATATACCGTACTGTACACACGGACGCTGGTTTTGTTTTTCTCGACGACACGGGACAGCGGATATGACACACAGTGTAATAAAAAAAACAGCCGGTTAAACATCTAACCTCAAACCCACCCGCTCATAATCCAAACCCACTTTTGCTTTTTGAGATGATGTCACCAGCCCAAAGTACAGCCAGGAGGTGAAGTGTTTGACAAAATAAAACACTCAGGAGGGCAAAATGTAACGGCGGCGGGGTATAACAAGCACCTCGGTCAAGAGAACCACCCTCAGCAAACCGGAGTAAAGACCAAGTCCGCACTGGCTGGAACAGATCAAGGGCTGGAGGTTTAATTTAAACAGTTTTAAAAAAAAACAAAAAAAAAACAAGCTGCCCTCTATTCACTCCTCTGACAAATAACTGCATGGGCAGCGGGCCGGGCAGAGAGGCACAAAGTGTGTATCCGAGTGTGTGTTTGCACTAATTGCTCCCCATTCTGTCTGTGTGATCAGCTCATTTTCTCTCAGCTGGACCCACTAGAGAGCGAAGAACAGAGGGGCCCAGTCAGTTTGGATGGCAGACAACACGCTCATTGAGGAAAAAGAAGGCACACAGTAATGAAGAGTGAGGTGGAGGTTCATATTCTTTTCAGGGGGAGGAAACTCCAGTAAAAAAAAAAAAAAGAAGGTTCAACCGGCCAGTTGGCTGTTGCGGATCCGCTTCACTCTCTTCTAAAGGAGCCAGATGCCCAAAAAACACTTGTGACTTTTTCCGAGTGTGCGCGCCATGATGGATGTTTAAAGCCACTTACCACCAAATAAACATGAACTCTGGTTATTTGGTGGTAGCCAGATGTTAAATCTTTCCTTTACGAAAGTGAGCAGTTTCAGCCTTGAACTTATAAACAGTGACAATTTTCAAGGCTTTTAAAACACTCAAATGGGGGAAGTGAATTAATGACAAACAGTAAGAGGTGAACTCATGTGAAGGGGTTGGAGGTGTGCAGCTTTAAAGTGCATTAAAGTCATACTCTTGCATTATACGTCAGCTGTTGTTTGTAAACCAGTTACAGATGCTCTCGACGCCTTGGCCTGGCTCGCCACCAACCCAAACGGTCTGTATTTGATGAGCTGCGACGGAAACTCAACAAATCAACTCATCTTTTTCCAAAAGAACTGCTTACACCCAGGAACGCTGCAAACACAGCAGAAATCTCAGAAAATCAGAAAGTACACGGTCTCCATCGCACACTTCTGAGGGGTCATTGTTTGAGATGCAGCGCCTATAAACTGGTTCCTCACTGGTTTTGTCATCAACTAACTTTCACAGTATCACAGATTTTTAGTTCGGGACTGAAATAGCCTCATTATTAGACGTTTTCTGCATCTGTGTCGCACGAACACGCATGTGGCACCGTTTCATTATCGCCTTAACCTCTGCCTCAACAACATCCACAAAAAGCAGCATTTTGTGACTCATCGGTTACATAATAGATTGATCTCTATTTCTAGCCCCTTTTCTCCCTCCTAATTCTTCTCTGGCACAGTAAATTAAACATTCACACATTAGACCTGACATAAATTAACACACTTCGAGGGCGCCATGCTGTTCATTTCCCACAGGCAGTCGCAGGTACCTCACTTTTGAAAAGCTCCATGAAACAAATTACTGACACCAATCCCTCAACATGTTGCGATATTTAAACTCTTTCCTGCAGCAGCGTGGTTCCCACAGTCCCCCCAAAAAAGCGGGTTTTTTTTTTTGATAGAGAGACTTAGGAGTTTGACGTTTCAAAGGAATGGATCCAAAATCCCTGTTGTAAATCTAAAGCAGCTTTCTGCTGATTAACATTCCGTGTTGGGCTGGGCAGAGAGCGAAATCATGACGCAGAACGGAGTGAGTCCAAAACCAGGGGGGGAGGAAAAAACACTGGGGTTGTGGGGGGATGGTTGGTGGAGGGATGGATGGATGGATTACGATTAGAACTGGAGGTTCACTCACTCTTTCAATCTCTCTTTTCCTTGGTTCTCCCGCTCTCTCACACTAAATATCTTTTGAGTGAGTTTTCACAGCAGAGTGGAAAAGATGCTCAGGGAAGGAAAAAGCAAATCACTTTCTGTGGAGCCACCGATTGTCGTTCACTCACACAGACGTACAAGTCTGTTGCACAGTACAGTATGTTTGTGTAAAGTGTGGCCTATACTTGCATCATACCTGCAATGATGTACTTCAGTAAATGCACATGTAGGAGTCATGCAGGGGCGTAATAAGGGGGTGTTGCCCAAACCTGAAAAAAAGGGGCAACCCCACCCTGGTTTTAGGTGTAATCCATCAGCATGTACTGAAGACAGAGGACCGAAACTGCCCAAATCAAAAATAAATACAAAAATAATATTAAAAATAAACGTAGCCATTAATTTATTCATTAACCAAGACATAAATTGCTTTGGTTTTACTCTCTAGCCTTGTCACAGACCAGTGCAATCCAGAAAAGTACCTCCAAACTGAACTTGCTCGAGTAAATGAATGGATTTACCTTCCATTACTGGCTACAGACATCTCAGTGTAAGTGATTAAAACCTGCACAGTCAGCTCAATAAACAAAGGAGGCTACATTTATTTCTGTAGACATATTTGTAGAGCACTGTTGCATTAACGTCCGTGCAACTATCCTACTTCAGTTAAGCCTGCATTAAGAAAGAACAGCCGCCCACACACACACACACACACACACACACACACACACACACAGACACAAGTCATCCCATCCCATTATAACCTGTCATGGCTAAGACAAACTGAGAGGATGAGTACGCAATTTACATGGGCGTCGCAACTCGGCAGCATGTTTACAGCAGTGGGCAGAGCTTTGTCAAAGAGGCCAATGGTCCTTTAGTCTGCGGTAACGAGGAGGGCTGGTCCGTCCACATCTGCCCGACTCTGCTGTTGTTCTGCGCACCATTGTTAACAACTGTCCTCGCTGTGGTAGACAGGAGGGGGGGGGGCGAGAGTTCGATGGTGGGAGGGGACGCATGTCGTAACGCCAGGCGGTTAAAGTGGGCAGAACGCCTCGTGCAATTAGTCGGGAAATCAATGCCACTCTCAGAGAATGCGTAAGAGCGACATACTGGAGATAAATCAACGGACCACCCAACATCAGACACGCATGATGACACGCTGATGAACGTGCAGTCTGACCACACACACACACACACACATATATTAGCACAGAATTAAATAATGGAATGCACCGGGCATGGAGGTGTCGTTAAAATCACAAATCACGCGGCTCTAAATATTCCAAATATTCTGCATGTGAGTGTTTTTGTGACCTGGGCGTGTCAGAGTGTCCACCTCTCATACAGGAGGCCGTAAACTACCTCTAACCAGACCAGTCACCTCATTCAACCCGCTGTGTGACCCATCTGACACCCAAAGGGGGTTTACAGCTCACCCCTGACCCTCACACACACACGCTGAACAGAGGGGGAGTGTCCAGTGCCTCAAAAACAACCTTCTTCTTATGCGGTTATGTCGCCATTCTGACCCCCAGAATCTTCACACACACTGATCTCACCCTCCCTCAACGAAGCCTCGCTGTCATCATGTGTCACACTCACCTGGGGGTCGGCTGTGTCAAATGTCTGATCCATTTCATCTATGAAATCGATCGGTTGTTCGGTCTATAAATTGTGAGAAAATGGTGAGAAATGTTGACCAGTGTGTGCCGAAGCCCACGATGACTTCCTCCAATGTCTTGCTTCGTCTATAACCCAAAGATGTTCAGTTCACCGTCACAGAAGAGTGAAGAAACTCACTTTAAAAAAACAAAACAAAACAGAGCTGCAAGATAATATTTTTCAGATAGTATTGTTTCCTTTTCTAACTTTTCTGTATTCTCATTTTCTCTCTTTTCCATAACTAAATAATGAGAAGTCACAAGTAGACTTTGGCTCTTTTTTAACCACCGCCACACAAAACACAAACCCATCCGCAACACAAACACACACTCCCGGTTACGGATGTTCGACTGAGGCTTCAGGAACCATCTGTGTCGTCTCTCTGTGCCCAGACAGATCGAATAATCACTCTCCCCTCTTCCTTTTGGAAAAGATGACTGTGCCTCTGTGATTGCTTCTGACCTTGATTGCACACTTTTGTGCTAGACAGGGAGATAACTACCCATAAAAAGGAATGAATGGAACAAGTAAATGAGCGAAGGAAATCATTATGAAAGGAGGAATTAACATTTGAAACAAAAGATCAAAACTAGAAATGCCAACCTGTGAATATGTGTCAGATTATGAGCGCGCTTTCTTGGCACTCTGGTTTATTTTTGGCCTGGTCGGGATATTAAGATGAGTAATGAAGCGCCATTTATTCCGGTCCCGGAGCAAACACTGATCGAGTGTGTATCCTCTTCCTCTGTGTGCTCTAACTTACGTAGGCTGGCCACGTCATCTGTAAACCCATTAAAGTTCCACTGTACACTCACAAACTCATCGCTACATTATCACCCATCACCCCGAGTCATCTCTACTGTAAACTTGTCGTTCAAACACAACAAAGCCGACAGTGTTGCGACTCCAGAGCAAACAGCTCACAGACCCTGTGTGACGGCTGTTTGCTGCCTCTCCTCCGCAGGGGGCACCTGCTCACACATTCCTCGGCCCGAGCGTGGCAGCAACACAAATAAAAGTTGTGGGAGGTGAGCGTATGTGTGTGTTCGCGGGTACGAGGGCTGGTGTTTGTTGCCGTTTGCGTTCCCAGCTGTTGCCTCTGCAGGTGCTGCAGGAGAGCTCAACTCAATGTGTGTGTGTGTCGTTGAAATACTTTATAAGGTCATCTCTGCAGCTTCAGACGGGTTTTAATCTGCATGATGTGTTTTAATGCATGCGTGTGTTTGTGCCTGTGTGTGTGCGTGTGAGTGTCTGCCAGTTATGCAGGTCTTGAGAAGCTACTGTTGGAAGGGGTCTCTGTGGACCACCCACCGCAGCCCTCTCCTCTAAAAGCAGCAGATGGAAAAAGAAAGACAAGGATCGCAGGCGAGGGGAGATGTCACCTCAGGAGAGACTGCCGCGTTTCTCAAACTCCTCCATGTTTCTTCCAACTATTAAACCAGAGCACTTTAACAAACGGAGCACTTTAAGAAGCACAAGCGATGTCAAAGCCAAAGGCCATTTGCCTATTAACTGCTAAAGAAGCTGGGAAATTCTCATGAGCGTGCACGTGTGTGTGTGTGCATGCATGTGTGTGCGTGTGTGTGTGTGTGTGCCCTAATGCATTTCTTCCTGAGTATCACAGAAGACCCGGTCAGTTCACTTCGACTTGACGTTTCCCACAACGCTTCCCAAGCCGCAATGGCTAAATAATAGCAGACAGACTTCAAGTCGTTCCTGAACAAACAGCACACAAACTCACACCCTGGCACACACACACGCATAAATTTTGGACTGGCCACATTGTATGTTACCAACTACGCCCTTTGGAGAAATTAATAAAACTTAGCGTGGCAGGAAACAATCGATAAATCAGGAGCGACACACACTTCGCGAGTGAGACTGTGTTACAATGTGAACGAAAAAATCGGGGGAACGGGAGACTGTGAGGGGAAAAAGTTTCCACATTATTGTTCGTCCGACCCACTCAGACTTAGTAATACTGCTGAGTGTCGGTCTCTAACCACCATGGGTATTGTTAGTAAATCATGACGAGTGAGAGGTGCGAGCCACATCCTGACCACACACACTAAAACACACAAACCCCTCTACCCTTCCCAGAGAGACCAGACTGCCCAGCAGAGACCCTTTAAAAAAAGGAGTGGGTGTGTGAGTGTTTTAGAGGAATGTTTGTGTGCAACAGTTTGGGGTAGAGGGTCCTATTCTTGCACATGCTCTCACAGCTCCTGTGCAAACAGAGCGCTGAGTGACGAATCTGTTTTCATTCTCCTTTTCCCACTGTAGGGTCGTCTGGGTGCGATGACGACGGCTCAGCTCCCTTCTCCCGCATTCGCACCTCCACTGATGTTTTGACTCTACAAAATCTTTTTCTTCATTGTTTTTTTTTTTTTGTTTTATTCTTGCTTAACTTTTAGTTTCTTTGCTTCCTGTCCCACTCCAGCATAAACAGCAGCCCCTGCTCTGCCCGCTCGGGAAACCCCACAACCGCAAAAAAGGCGAGACAGACAGAAGGAGAGGCTCGTGGGATATTTCATTCAACTCCTTGCCAAATGTTTAGGGTTGGGGTTTAGACTACCCAAAGCCTTAAAGCTGGGAACACACACACACACACACACACACACACACACACACACACACACACACACACAGACATACACACATTGTTTCTCTACCCTGAGACGACTCCCATTCTCTAGTTTCAGCCTGTGAAGTCTCAGAAGGGCTTGGGTGATAATTAGCCATGTTTTACCTTTTTGCCTCTTGAGAGAAACACGGGAAGAAAATAACACACGGCATGATGAAGATGGGGAGGGTCTGGGGAGAGCTTGTTTAAAGAAACGATTCTGCAAGTGGACAGTGATGGTATTTTAAGAGGTAAATGGAAGACCTCTTAAGTCCCCCGATAAAAGCCTGAGAGAGCCCCGCAGCCATCCTCCCAACAATTTGATACCCACAGATTACCCTGCATATTTAAAACTGAGCTCCAGCCTTCTGGTGCCTGAGCGCGGATATTATGATGCTTCCTCCAGCCGTCGTCTCCGTGCTGCAGGTTACCTGGAGCCTGGCTGACCCTCGGCTGGAGGAGAAACTGGCAGGAGGCACAGAGAAATGAAAGAAGGAAAGAGAAGGTTTGGAAGATAGTAGACTTCAGTGATTCAATTTCAGTCTGCGGCGACACACAAAAAACCAGCCTGCAGACACACACACACACACTCATACGAGACAAAGATAGTCCAAACTGAGATCCAGAGAGTGTTAGATGGACAGTCGCATGCTGAAATACACAAGCCAGGGCATGAATAGCACTTGACCTCATTGTGTTAGCCAGCTAAACGCTGACCTCGCCACTCTCTAGCTACCAACATGAGTCGGTCAGAGCGTAATTACGGCCTTCAACGCAACTACAGCCAAGAACCAGCAGGCAGGTTCATCTGCGTGTGCTTGTCAGTGTCATGTCTGCCTCTCTTCTTCCACTCTGCTCTCCGTCCTGTCTGTACCTCTCAGCACCGAGCCAGGTAGATACATTAGACCACCTTTCGGTGCCTTAATCCCTTCATGTTCAGCAGTTTTAGAAACACATTAATAACACTTCGCCAAGTCGTTAACTTGACAGCACAGCGAGAGTCCTTGATGTTTCAAGTGAAACTGCTGTAACCAGAGTCTCTGCTTCGTCTCTTCTCATCTGCAATTACAGATTCATATGCAAATGCATCCGCTGAGAAAAACAAACATCTGTTTTTCACTCAAGCACACACACACACACACACACCAAAAAACTTCTATGTTATTGCTTTCCTCGTGCTCCCCCTCTGCAGGAGACGATGATGGTATTTCAAGACTCGTGCGAGGAAAACAGGGAGCAACTTAAGAGAGGAGAAGTGGAACGAAGAGCGAGAGGAAGTATGGAGGAGGACGAGGAGAGAGAGATGGAGCTCTTGGGAGGTTTCCACGGGGTCAGGACGAGTAGAGGGCCCTCAGTTAAAGTTTGCCTGTCCCAGCGTGGGGCTGGAGATGATAGCCATCCATCCCGATGTGTTTTCCTTTCTTGTCTCTCTCCCACACACAGCAGATATCACACAGACGTCCTAATGAGGTTAAGAAGCACCGGTTGTCACACCTGCATCCACCACATGCTGATAATGTAAATTCCTTTCCCTCTCCGTCTGTCTGTTTGCTACTTATCAGTCTGTGTCTCCATCTCAAGAGGTTCGTGATTTTCTTAGTGTGTGCATACAAGTGCTGTTCTGTGTGTGTGTTATCATGGCCAAGATAGAGGCACAATGTTATCAGAGTCACAGAGACGCATCAGCACATCTCTCTCCCCGTTCTTCCACATGTGGGCTCGTCTCTCTGCTAACTAACTTCCATTGTTGTCTGCGCTTCGGATCCTGTCTGCGGACCTCGTGTCCAAACAAATCCCCTTGGCTTAACAGCGTAACAAACGTACACAACTTTGTCAAAATATTTTCGTGAGACCACTTTGATGAGTAAAAGCTGCTAACGCTCCGCAGCCTGGCCGGGGTTCAGCCTGCCAGCTGGTTGGTTTCTGCAGTATTTACGACCTGCTGACCCTCAGGCCGTCTCCCTCCCCCTCACCCGCCTTCAACTCCTGACACATCTGCCCCCTCCAACCTCATCACACACGCACACACACACACGCACACACACACACACACACACCCCTTCTTAGCACCTGACTGGACTGCTGAAAGCCTCCTTCCTTCACTCGCTGAGGAGTTCCCTGCAGCAGCAGACTGTTAACGAAAAGACAAAGCATTGAATTGTTGGTCGGTCCTCTTAATGGCAGAAAGGTGTGTTGACCTCCACCACTTCCTCCTGCTTGACCTCTGTCAGAGCAAACGCTCGGCTGGCTCTTACATTATACATTTAACTACAGCCGGGGTGCCTTTGAGAGAGTCTTTACAACCCCATTTTTTTTAACAGAAGCACCATAAGGCCAGAGCACTGACACGCAGACAAACGTATATACAGTATGTGCACTGTATGGACTGTTACCTAATGTGAAACATGTGTACAATAATGTGAATGCTTGTTCAATAGAGCCCAAATTAGTCACACTTGTGTCTACAGGCCACGCGGGTGGAACAAATGTCTAATCCTAACATGTTTAATAATCCCAGCGGGCTCACATAGTTAGTTAAACAGCATCAGATTTGATGAGCTGATGAACATGTTGGCATCGGGAACGTTTTCTAAAAGGCTGTTTTTGCTCTTTGAGGTGGAGGGAAGGAGGGGGAAAGCGTGGAGGGGTGCTCTGCGCCTGGTTTCAAGCCACGGTCTGTTTAACTGCCGTCTGAAAGACTTCCTCTGCAGCCCATACAGAGACACAATACTATAACACATCATCTCACAGAGCGCACCGACAGACACAAGGCACACTGCCTAATAAGTTTAAGATAAGGGAACGACGCGTCTTTTGAAGAGAAGCATCAAGTCGAAACCAAAGGAAGTTCCATTTCTCCGAACTCTCTCAAACAAGGCATCCTTTCATCAGTGAGAAATTCCACCACGTACCACCATCTTCCCCTTTTTCTTTCCCCTCCCTCCACCCATCTAATGCTCAATAGGCAGATTATCAGTGTAGGAGAGGAAACTTGGCCACCATTACTGGAGTGTATTATGTCCAGAAACTGTCTGTGACCCTGCGGGGACACACAGATGGCCGACACATCACTGATAGACAGAGACGGGTAGGCCAACACAGAGACACACATCAGATGTAGCTGAATAGACAGAGCTCATAGAAAACACAGAGTTCAACACGTGGCCGTTAGCCCACACATGCACACAGTTAGTTGTGACCCAAATTAGTGGGGACGCACCCAGAGAGACACATCCTGCACAGACACAAACAGATCGCAGGTCAGAGTTTTCTTATCGCAGCAGGTTTTATGCCGACAGCCGTGATGGAGAAGTTTTTCCTCGCCACACAAACACAACATAGACTCCAAACCCAAACACCCCTGAGAGTATTTAAAGGGAACACTCAGACATGGTGATTATGTGTATATAAGGAGCCTCTTAAGCCTGCAGCTGAAATACAGGCCCACCTGATGATGACTGTTCCCTCCCTAAACATTATCTAAACCTTTATATGTTCAAGTGGTAAATCACAGTCTGTGCTGGGGAGTCACACCTCCATTTCTCAAAAGTTTTTGTTACCAACTTTTCCCTGAGTAACACACATATTCTTTTGGTTACCCCTGGGATCTGAAATGTTTATTTTGGATCCAGGAAGAAGTCCACATGTGGTGGACGTGCTGTGCAGATCTTATCGACAGAAGGAGACTAAAGGCTGCCGTCAAGGGTGTCCTGTCTTGACAGAGTCTGCTTTCCTGTGCCCGCATGTGTTCTCCATATGGCCCAGCGCTAAGTGTGCCCCTTCCCTCCACTAACCACGAGGGAATTCCAGGAAGCCTTACTGTACATGGGTTTTGGTCTAAATGTGCTGTGTGCGCCGCTGTGGTTCTTTTAATCACCACGTGTCTAACTGGGTGACCCTGACCCAACAGGTGATGGAAAAGCAAATGTTTTGGAAAATAAAAATGGAAATGTAGGCTGAGTTCTGCTGCACGGAACAAGTGGGGAGTAGACAAGGAAGGACAGTGTAAGATGCAAGAAAATATGTTAAATGAATGGAAAAGTTCCACAGTTGAGGGCTGGAGCCGGAGACTGGAATCAATGTAGGGTGATAGAATAACAATGGCAAAAAAAAGCAGAGTCAAAGGAGGAAGTCAGAGCCTGGTGTGGTGTTCTGGAGGTTGGGTCGATGACCAGGTTTGATAGAGCGTAACAAAAGAAACACTCTTGAATCAGAGCGACTTCAAATGATTTCAACCCGCTGCGGTTTGGCTGTCAGCACGACTCAGGGGAGGGGGGGGCGGCGACGTATCCCACGATGAGGGCGAGAAGGGATTCAAACAAGCCGCCTGAGCCTTGATGTTTATGTATGTGTTGTCGTTGCTGACGAGGCTGCCGGCTCGACGACGCACAAACAAAACACATTCCAGCGTCTGACGGCAGGAGAGAGAGAGAGAGAGAGAGAGAGAGAGGGCGACGAAGGAAGAGGAAGATAACGAGGATCATCGCAGTAGTGGACGCACACTGAAACACATCATATCAACTCCTGTCACTGGAGGATTTTTTTGAAAAAAAAAAAAAAGGAAGAAAAAGCACAAGTCTCTCTTTCTCTTCATTGTGTTTTCACTCCCAGAAAGATAGCTGCATCTCCTCGGGTTCAGTCAGACACGAGTGGACACCCCCTGTCTCCACTCATCACTCTGTGGTTGGACGTCGGCACTAAAAGTCACTCACTCACTCACGCCTCAATCAACTCGGCTGACAAATCCAGGCCAACACACACACACACACACACACACACACCCTTGATAGCATCACTGTCAGAGGAGAGAGACTGAGATGGGAGAGACAGCAATAAGACATCAAAGGCGAAAACAAGCAGAAGAAAAGTCAGAAGCTGCGGTGGCCTACTTATGGCTGTAGGGCAAAATACCACACACACACACACACACACACACACACACACACACACACACACACACTTAACCTGTCAGGACGGGCACTTTGCCTCCTGAGCCTGGCACACTCACCAACAAGTTTGTCATAAAAGCTGATGTTACTTTTCCATTCTCCTTCTTGTTCTCTTTCTCTCTCTCTCTCTTTCTTTCTCTCACTCTCTCCAAATTCTCTTTCTGGAAAGTTGGCTGGCTGTTTCGGGGCTGTTGGAGAAACTTCCAAACAATCATGCGAGCTGTAAACTATTGCTCAACCTGTGCAGGACGGTCTGCGAGGTCGGTGCTGATTTTACGGTGTGAGCTGCAGGTAAAAGACGTCCTGCAGTTACTGATATATTTTCGTATTTACAGACCTTTGGCTTTAAAAGCCAAACTGGAACAGTTAAGAAGCAGGAACAGGACTGCTTACAGAGTCTCTCTGTCCACTGACACACTGTTTGCTTACTCCACCCTCTGTACACTAACCTTCGTAGTCACGCAATAAAAAGAAAAGCATCCTCTCTGCCTGCCTCTGGTCTGAATGTGTGTGTGTGTCTGTTTATATATGCAGAGGGGATTTCGACTTTCAATATGTGTAACAGTGATGGTAAGACAGTAACATATACTGACAATGACGGTTCAAACTTGTTTTTTTTCATCTGGATTATGACAGATTGATGTGTAAAAGTGTAAACGCGCAGGTCTATTTGAGTGTACACCGGTGTATTGCAAATGTCAGAGAATATCTACATGCTCAGAGGTGTGAAAACGAGAGAGGTGGCCAAGAAAAGGTCGGGGGGGGGGGGGACATGTGTACAGCCTCGGTTCTACAGGCCAGTGTTTGCTTTTCCAGTGCAATATATCAGAACCGGTTCAGGCTCCACACACTGCTGCCCTGACTCCGCCGGACAAAGAGGTCAGTGACGGCGTCACAGAAAGCTCCCTCTTTCAGTCCGTCTACAAAAAACAACAGTTTATACTTGAAAGAAAAAAAAAACCTTTTGGCCTTTTTTTTTTGTTTTTGCTCCCCTTTGATCGCAGCCCTTCCTCTGGCACACATGCATGCGTACACAGGAGCAAGTCTTCCTCAGCGACGGGAGATTTGGCTCCGACCGACCCGACTATATAGATCCCAATCAGAGAGGATATGTGGGATTGCAGCTTCATCTCGCTCTCTGGCTCCATTCAGCCAAGTCAGTATGACTCCAACAGATTTCACCAGAGAGCACAGCGAGGGGTTATTATATCCAATCCCTGGTCTGACAAATCTGTTTCCACTTAAACTACGCACTGCCCGATCTCCCCCCTCCCCTCCACACTCACTCCACACTGCCCTGTTTGCCCATCTGATCTGTTTGTGTGTAATTAGGTATTACAACCAAATCACCCACACAACGGTTCTGTATTGACGACAGTAAGTGGCTTCAGTTTTGCTGGAGCACACATGCAGAGAGACGGATGCCTGCCAGCTAATGCCTATTAGCAATTAGAACTGTGATGGTTGGCATTGATTTTTTCGGAGGGGGGGGAGCAAGAAAGAAAGCTTGATGGTTTTAGTCGGGGGTTTGTGGTTTTGACGGACTCAAAGAGTTTTACGTCTTTGTGAGATCCTGTACAAATGTCTAAAAGCAAGGCGGAACGGATCTGCGCCGCCACAGAAACAACCAGAAAAAGACTGAATGGAGTACTGTAGCTTTCTTTTTTTTTTTCTTTACAAACCATATGCTTTGACACTTAATCAAACCATCTCTGTGTCAAATAACCGAGTGAGAGTGTGGTGTCACTGCAATGAATGATTTCTAACAGCGACTGTAAGCCTGTACTTGGTTTATATCTGGGGTGTGTGTGATAAGAGACAATTACCCTTTTTAATGCCACAGTAGCTTATTATGCACACGCTCGTAATTTACAGTCTGCATTCAGCATCATGAAGGAAAATCTCTAAAAGTGTTTGTTTTTCTTGATGCAAGTCACAGGTGTGTTAACTCAACCATTTTCTTTTAAGCAAACACGACTTAAAGTTTGCAACGTCCATTTTGGAGCCATTTCCTCTCCAGTTTCATGTGAGGGTCAGACATAATTCTCCAGCAGGATGGCAGTCGTTGGGAGAAAGGAGCAGCTTGAGCTTAATGATAAAGTGAAGAAAAGCCTTGATATCGCACCTCAGCATCAGTCTCACACATTAAACCTGATGTTGAATCTACTCCTTTTAGGCTTGTGTTGCTATAGCTACAGATTAGATGAGCAAGGCGGACAAAATAAGACTCTGGTAACTTGTGGCAACCAAGGTCAAAGTGATCCAGAGAAGCTTACGGACACTCTGTCAGTCATTTAAGAACAATGTCAGCTGCTCAGTCAGCAGCTCTGCCCTTCAAGGTTACAGCAAAGTAATTCATCCAAGGCTCCATGAACACCAACAAGCCTAACCAACCTGTCCAGGCCAACAGTGCATTTTCACATGTTTTAGTCAATTTTCTCGACTGATTTTTAACTTCTGACCCTCAACAGATTTCATTTTTATAATGATGACCAAGCCAGACTCTAACACAGGTGCATGTGGCGGTGAAGTGGTTTCCTTTTCAACAAAAAAACCCCCAGCATGCTAGTGTCCAGATGATGCACTTGAACCGCCTGGTCCAAGATTCCAGCCACCTAGCAGCCAGTCTTCCTGCTTCCCTCATTAGCTGCTCCGGCTGCAAACCCCAACTCCGACGTGCAGGACAGACTCCCTCGAGAAGAAAAAAAACCACAGCCAGAACTCTGCGGTGACGCATGTGACACACTGGCTGCACATTTTCCAATTTAAACGAGCCCAGAGTAGCTCAATTCCAAATCTGAACCCTCCTGTTCTCTCTGGATAGAATAAAGAACTCGACCTCCGCAGGCCAAGAAGCGATAAATCGAGATGCTCAAGCGCAGATGCTTTTAAGTTTGCTGTCACCATAACTCTCAATTTGTGTCCACTGCCCTTTTTTTCCCCCTTGAGTGTCTTATTACCCATCATTCTTCGCTTCCTCTTTATCAGTGTTTTACTGTAAACAGTGGTGAGAGGCATGACTCACGCTACTGTAATGTAACAGGAGGAGCGTGGCTCGAACAACAAAACAACTAAATGACTGCAAAGTTGGAAAAAAGAGAGACAAGTGACACACAGGGGGGAAGTCGACTGTTGGGAAAGGTTGTGTGACGCTGACAGCTATTAATGTCACAAACTAAAAGATCTGCGTCAAATGATATGATACCGACAGGAGGCTCCTGCTCCTGAGATCGTCCGACAACTCATTTGCAGTGTGAATATCTGTGAAAGCATTAGTCACGGCTTTCCAAGAATAGTCTTTATACCCACACAAGTACATTTGAGCACCCGCAGATGAGCACATTGAAACACATGTGCACACCAGCACTCTAATGGGTCAGTGTTATTACAGCTGGGACCAGACAAGGAGCCAGTGCAAACAGTGACATGGACCATCAGAGTGTGTGTGTGTGTGTGTGTGTGTGTGTGTGTGTGTGTGTGTGTGTGTGCGTGTGTAGCCAGAGGTGGTACATGCACCCGAACATAACACACGCTCACACACACACACACACACACACAAATAGAAACTGTAGTGTTTTATGTAGGAATCACCCTTATTATCCACTAAAGCTATATGACTTATGGTCTTAACTCCACACACACACACACACACACACACACACACACACACACACACACACACACAGTGACCTGCTGACAGTGTTCACAACTTCATCGGTGCAGTTATTCAGGCCAAATACATGCTCGTTGTTAAAGCCTTGGCGAAATGTGCGGCATGCCGAGCAGGCATCCATCACATGAGGATGAGCTTAAATCAATTTCAACCATAATATTAATATCCTGATACGTTTTCCAAAGACTGCATTTGATCCTGCTCCAGATTTGTGGAGCAGGGAGTGTATTTTCAGAGTGCTGGTTTCCCCATCTGTGTGACCACAGTGCTGGGCTGCTCTCCCTGCATCTCTCTCTGCCCGCCGTTCCCACGCCTCTTTCTGGGCTAAATACATATTTAGGGAAATACTGAGCAGCAAATCATATGCCCTGCTCTCTGAGTGCACCCAAAACCCCATTACTCACAAGCCTTTTTTTTTACTACCTTTACAGAGCCGGGGCGGGGAAACTGAACTTTTTGTTGGTGCTGGACCGAATCAAAGTTTATTTATCCAGGTAAATCATGCTCTCATGCATGAATGTTCTCTTTCAGATAGTCCCTGCTTGAGATTCATACAAGCCACAGAGAGAGAGGCCATTTACATCCACAATCTGCACACTGAAAAGCTTGAATGGGAGCTGCTGAGAGTGATCAGCTTCCCTCAAGGTCAAGTCACTCGTTTGCATATACATAACTATCGACCACGCTTCAACAGCTGACTCTGGAAACAAACAAGACACAAAAAAAGCCTGGGGACATTCCCCCCCAAAAAAACCTCAAATGCAACTGCACATGAAAAACCATTCCAGCAGCCGGACCAGAGTTTAAGAGACATCTGTGTGCCCGTTATAAAGATCAATGATTTCATAACCACTTCCACTGTCCATTAGTAAAGCTACTACTCTGCACTTTAAAATGCCTCACAGTACTATCCACGCAAATTATACCAGGAAGAGATGGCTCCTGCTATTTCCTTGTGTGGAGAAATGAATGACAAATGGATTCTTCTGAATAGCGTCACTGTGCAGTCAGCTCAAACCAGTGCTGTGGAACCATTTGAACACATGCAAAGCAGCAGACTAAATAAGTTTCAAGGGTTTTGCGTTTGTGCGTCTGTGCACGCTCGATCTTGCTTGTGCATGAGTAATGAATAAGATCCTGGCACACCACAACCGGGTTCCTCTAATGCACTCCCTGTAGACCAGAAGAAATAAACAGATAAAGATGAAGTGGACGTGAAGGCAAAGAAGGAAAAAAAAAAAAAGAGAGAGGGCCAAGAGCGAGAGTGAGCAGGAGAGGGCAGGAGGAGAGGAAGGAGGGGGGGAGGGAGGGAGTTTTCAGAATTGTTATTGGAGCCGTAGAAGTCATTTCTGACTTAAAGAGTTCCAGATGTGGGCCAGCCTCTGAGAAAGGCACAGAGGCAGAGAGACGGAGAGAAATCAAGAGGGAGGGAGGAGTATTAATCAGACTTTGCCCTTCCGTATGATCAGTAGCCTTCACTCCCTTTTCTGAGACTGTCTCGCTTGAGAAAAAGTGGATCTTTGCAATTTCAGTGACGCTGATGGAGGGAATCTCTGCAGCAGAGTGGGGGGGGGGGGGGGGGGGGGGGGTTGGAAGTGAGGTCTAGGGTGTGGGGTGTCAGGTGGTAAGGTGGTCGAGGGGTGTGTGGCTTTACACAGCCCCGGTCCTGGGCCTATAAAAAGCTAGGGTGGTCAGAATAATGGTCTGTTGTTATTACACACATGCACACACACACACACACACTGGTCTTTCTCAAAAACCAGTGACTGAACTCACCAAAATAGGCCAGTCGAAACCCAACCAAAAAGACATCTGGTTAAATACTGGGACAAAAGCTGCTCTTTAACTTATTTTGCAATGAAATAGCTCCAACACAAGCATATGGCAGTTCCCACGCAATGCACTCTATTGTCTTTAACCCCTGTAGCAGCACAGAATATGAAATGTAAGGTGTCAGGGAATCAGTGTGTGCATGCAGGTGTGTGTGTGTTCTGTGCTGACTGATCTCAGACCTTTATGAGGTTGGCGTTAACGTCTCCTTCACATGCATGAGGAGGTGCTCTTAAATCTTGACTTGGGTAATCAGCCAGCCTGCAGCCCTGTAATAAAGGCCATCTCCAGCTATTTTCTCTCTCTGTGTTGTCTATGTACTTGGATGCGTATGCCCGGCTTCCCCAGCATTTGTTTTCTCTCCCTCTGCGCCGGGCTAAGCTGCGCAATCACACAACAAAAGGCCATTGTCCTGCAGTAAAAAGGCTCTGCTCCAGGGAGCTGGTAGTGGGCCACAAACAAAGGCTGGTTACATTGTCCCAACACAAGCTCGTGAATCAACTCAACGCTGGGCTGCCAGAACCAGCCACGGAAAGAGCCCTGCGAGTCTGCTAGGGTTTGACGGAGAGGGAAGAGAAGGAGAGTTGATTGAGGAGGGATGTGAGGGTGGAGAGAAAACAAATGGACAGGGAGCGGGACACACAGCTGGAGCTGGACGAGAGAGGAGGCCGAGTGATGTAATATATGAGGGGATGGTGGTGGGTGAAAAAGGGGATTTGTCCAACAGGAGGAGAGGAGGAGGAGAGCAGGATGAGGAAATGGAAGAAGGGGAGGATTTGAGGGGAGTGCAGCCAACATAGCGGGAGGATGAGAGGTGAAGTCAGCGTAAACACAGAGTTGTGTCAACAGACAAGCCTCCTGCCTGAGCTCCAGAGGCTCTCCGCACCCCGAATCACAACAGCAGATTGAGGAGTGACGTGTGAGGGCTCAATCCACCGCCGGCTGATGAGAGCGAAGTGGCTTTAGAATCTAATTTGGCCGCTTAACGCAGAATCCTGCACTTGCTTCTCCTCGTATGACCCTGTCAGAGAGAAAATGCTGTCTTTGTTCGTATCAGATGCCTCTGAACTGTTAGTTTCCTATCCTGTCAGGTCGAATTAGCGGCGCAGCCATCAAATGCTCACGCACAAAGAGCTGCTATTGTATCCAGCGGGCCACAGGTCACCTTTTCCACCCTGTGAGGGAGTGGAAAGTGGTGACCATGCGGCACTTTGGGAGGAGAGTATGTGACAGAACACAGGAAAGTTTGGGGCTGAATGTTTTGACATCCAGCAGCAGCACACAGCCAATCACACTGCATCAATTCACCCACAGGAACAAGCTGACAGTTTGATCATTATAAAGCACTGAAAGGACTGTAGAAAGGTTTTTACCATTGGCGTTCTTCCCGCAGATCAGGTGCTCGTAGTGCTGCAGGACTCCCCACAGCTCCGCGTCATTGTTCACCACCCCCTCCAGGGCCTCTGCGCTCACTGTCGCGCCTGCTGACCCCGCGTCGGGCCCCGAATGACCCCTCTCGGCCATCAGCACCCGGGCTCCTATCTCCTCCACCAGAGCCTCCATGCACGCGGTCAGGCATATGGCTGCGTACTCGTGGATGCGCACGGAGATGCGCGTATCCACCATCCAGCGGAAGAAGCGTCCCACGGAGAAGGAGAGGCCGCAGCGGGCCGACTTGCCCTTCCTCAGCAGCTCCCCGGCGCTCATGCTGTACATGGAGATGGCCTTGACCGTGGCGGAGACGCAGTGGTCGGCCAGAGCCCAGCTGAGCACGAGCCTCATGGCGCTCTGCACCTCGAAGCGCGTGCAGCGGCAGTGCATGACGCTGAGCCGCTGCGCCTCTCGGGAGATGCGGATCAGCGCCCTGCGGAGGAGCGCGGACAGCCGCCGCACGGCCTCCGGGGAGAACACAGGTGCGGGTCCCAGTTTCGTGCTCCCGCTCTCGGCCACTTTGCGCAGTATCCTGGCCACCTCCTCTTCGGTCCAGGGGAACTCCTCCAGCTCAGGTAAGCGGGGGCACTTGGAGAAGATGTCCTCCGGGTCCTCGGGCAGGACGGTGTTGACCGTGTCCCAGCTGTTGTTCCTGCTGTTCATGGACCCGGAGTAGTACCACCAGTTGCCCCGGTGAGGGGCCGTCATGAAGGCCTGGGAGTTGGACTTGGAGGAGGACAGGCTGAGGGACTTGCAGGAGTCCCCCGCCCCGTACCCAGAGTCCAGCGTCAGGTCCTCCAGAGTCTTCATGTGGACATTTATCAGACCAGCCATTGCTGTGAAACGGCTTACTGTAGGAGGACTTGTGGGAAAACCTGGTCGGCGGTTTTACCTGGAAGTCAATCAGCAGTCGAAACTCCGTCGAGCTGGATGAACTGGTTTACACCGCGGGGCGCGCGTCACACATACTGCGTGAAGAGTCCAGAGTGAACACACCGCAGTGAACACACCGCACAGATCCGCTCACACGACCTGATGTTGATGTTTTCAGGCGGGACAGCCTGGAAAAAGTTGAAGCAGCTCCCCCCTCAGTCTCACCTTTCCCGTCCGGGCAGCGCAGGGATTTAAACTTCCCTCCAGTAAATCCCGAATCTCCTCAAACACGTCGAACAGTCCCTCTGAGAAACAGCCTGACACGAGTTCGTGTATCAGAACTGGACCCGCGCAGCAGCTCCACGGTCACAAAACTTGCTTCGTTTTCGTTGAGGTAAAAAAAATAAATAAACTCGGAGTCTACTTCATCCCTCCGTCCCGTCCCGGTGCTCGGTCAGAGGCAGGCTGCCGGAGAGACTCAGGCACAGCTGTGAGGAGGGAGGGAGGGACCGCCGCTGAGTGACAACGCGGAAGCGGCTCGAGCGACCAATCAGGAGAGGGGCCGACTTTTTTTTTTTTGTATTGCGGCAGCCAATCGGAACCCGCTCCGAATCTTTCATGAGTTTTGGGAGAAAGAAAACACAAAGTAAAGTTTGTTTCGCCTCAAATGAAGCGTTAGACTCCCCCCCCCCCCAACACGTGTGTCCTACATCCTAAAGTTTGATATCACTCCAGATGTTCCACGTGTTCACAATCTTCCATTGTTTTCTTATCAATCCACTAAATGCGATTAAATAAGATAATGTATAATCCAATTAACGACTGTCACCTCTCACTCAACTAATCCATGAGAATAAATCCCATTAGTTTTCATATATGAGTGTGGAGGGAATTCCTCTGGGTGACTTACCTGGAACCAACCGACCCGCCGAGCAGACTGCTGCCGTCTCCTCATGTTGACTTTTCTCTGGGGGGGGAACTTGGCTGGCAGCCTGCACATCATGAGCTAATCCCTCACCTGCAGCCTGGAGCAGAAACTGAATCTGTGAAAGCCGCTGCTGATGGTGTGAGAGGTGGAGCAGTGTTTGCTTTGATTCAGCGAAGCTTAAAGGGTTTTCACTGAAAGTGCTTTTTAAAAGCTCATGTGGGATCGCAATGAAGACAGAAGTGTTGTAACAGCTTAAATGAGCATTTACAATTTTTTTGCAAAGTGTACCGGCTTGTGCTGCATTGTATTTTACACCCAGTCCACCACTTCTTGCTCATCCAGTACCAGTTAAGCAGAACTGATGTCAGACAAGTGGCAGCTCCTGCTTTCAAAACAAACTCTGAGCAAAATCTTCTTACGTAACTCCAGTTTTGGGTCGCCGTGCGGCCCCCCTTTGTTTGTTACGTCTGGTTGGATGTTGTAAGACGCTTCAGGTGAAGTGAAACAAACACGTCGGAGAGGCCTGTGACTACCTGCTTCTCATCACTCGTCACTCACACACACACACACACACACACACAGGTAGGGTGTGTTTCCACTGGGAAAGAGTCCAACACCATGCCATAATGGGTTTACGGCCCAGCACGTGAGACGGCAACACATTGTGAAAGAGGGTGTAATTAATGTATTCTTGTACATACACAGACGTGGAGGTTAGAGGGCATACAACAGGTACAAAACACAGCAAAGGTGTACTCAAACTAGGATATTACAAGATGGGATTGGTGTTTTCAGGGTAAACGTATCTACAGAAGGCCCGAGACGAAGGGAATGAGTCATGGGATGGTTCAACAGTAACTGTGATGATAGTGTGGGGGGGAGGAGAAGATAAATAAATAAGATAGAAAAGACAAAAATGTCATAAAGTAAACCAATATACAGACACAGAAGCAATGCAGAGGGGACCAGACAGTGAAGGACACCAAGTTGAGTGCGTCAGAGTCAATATATTGACCCTACAACATGTTTCTTCAGGGATTCAAGCTTTTTAAAGTGTTTTCATTCGCCCCCACTTAATTGGAGCTGTTGAGAGCTCCGTGTATATGACATCCAGGAAGGGACAGATCCAAGATCTGATAGTAAGACGACGGGGTGGTTTCCAGAGAGTCGCTAACTTTCTTGGCTGCTGTCAGTCCGAGAAAAATAGCGCTAAGTTTGGAAAGCTTGAGAGCTGACAGATCATTTAGCATCAGATAACCATATATGCAGACAATGTGGAACCAAAAACTCACTCCTACATCATGTTTGTATGAATCACTGCGTAGGGAGTCGACCTTTCAGTCCAGTTCACCTCCCCGGTCTAAATGAAATCAGAGGACACACAGGGCGTAGAGGAGATCACAGGAGGTTAGCTCTTGCCTCATCCAGACCTCATGTGGCTGTGGTGGTGGGGGGGGGGGACAGTTTACCTCATGTTCTTTGTGTGTGTGTGTGTGTGTGTGTGTGTGTGTGTGTGTGTGTGTGTGCATGGACATCGAGTTAGTCCACCACCCAGAGCGCATGTAGTCACACACACACGCAGAGGTTCAACAGCTCGAAACAAACAAAAAAAACCCCCTGCGAGTGATTTCATTCAGTCACGAGAACCTGTCAGCTCTGCTGCAGTTTGAAATGTGAAGTTTCATAATGTTTGCTTTTCTCGCTGCGTTGGCCCGTGGAACACAATGAGCGCGATGTTAGATTAATTTATCTTAGAGTGGGTATCTGGAGAGTGATGTCAGCCTCACAGAGTGGAAACAGAGGGAGGCTCTCAGAGATACCACGTTTACAGATGCGCCCCACACACACACAGCTCTCCTTCTATTTGCAGGTGTTTTTTTTTGTTTTTTTTGAGTTGTCATTGAGGCTGTCAAGTGACGTGTGTGGATTCTTTGTAAGCCCACTGAAGCTCGATGTGACTCATTTCCAGGACACAAAGGGCTTCATCTTGTCACCTGACGTGGTCACATTCTCATCTGAGGTCAAGAGCGGTAAATCGTTTGCATAAAGGAAGCGATCACTGACACGAGCGTTCATGTGAGCGTAGGAGGGGGATTTCATTCTGAAGCAACCTCACGACTCATATTGTGTTTATTCTCATACACTGAATCAAACTGTTTGAGGAACCCCCCCTGATCCAAATTCGTCTGTGGTGCTGGTTTCATTATGATGTCAATGAAGCTTTCCAACCACTGCACCTCCACAGGTATGTGTGCTACGTGTGGGTGGAGCACCACCGTGTGGCTAAAAAGGGAATAAAGTGTTCGTTCTATGTTTACTTTTTTCAACTGATAGGAGACAACAATAAAGAAAAACACACACATGCCTGAAAAGTTATCTGGACGTAATCATAAAATTTTATTTGCAAAAAACCGACAAATCAAAATAAAAGTACAATACATTCTTAAAACCTTTTCTCTACAAAACAATTTCACAGAAATTACCTTGGAATGTATATTCCTATTTTTCAATTTTATGTTTCTTATATATATAGTCTTATATTTAATGTGTTTCCTTTTTTGTTTTTCTTTAAATAGTCCCATGTCAGCGTTTAATGACGTTACAGTATAGACCTTTTTTTTTTTTTTTTTCCTTTTTAAATTTCCTGTAGAGGCAAAGAAAAAAGGGTCTCGGAGGGCATTTTGACAATCATATAGTCAATAACAGATCATTAACTCTCCGCCTTACACATAGATGTCCCACCTCGAGCCCTCCTGCCACTCCCCATCAGTGTGAGTACCATGTTGCATAAACAGAGGCATTAGGAGCCCCCCGACCTCCAGACAAGCTAACGAGTGGAGGTCGGGTCTCCTGCTGGCCTGCAGCTGCCAGGTGAGTCTCCATCACACCTGCATGATCCCACTCAGCAGTCATCAGTCCCACCACCTCTGTTTGTCTCACCGATGGGGCAGCTGGCTCCTGAAGACCGCTCCTTCCTGCTTCTAAAGTAACACAACAAACACACTGACACGTCTGTAATCCATCTCAGGAGAACCGTTGTTTCCTTCTTTACAGTGTATCTGAATTTTACAGTGACGTTACAGCCTGCTGATAAATAACGGTGAGTTTCTGCCTGTCCCTGCCCTCTTCTGTCAGTCGTTTAGTTTAAAAACTGCCTGCAGCCAAACCCTGATAAAAGGCACACATTTGTGAAACAGCCCACGCTTTGCCACATTGTGTCCAACACATGAACTGCTCTCTCCCTTCTGTTGGAGCTTTATACAAGCTTTAAAAAAAAACAACAAAAAAACAAAACAAAAGAAGAGCGTTGATGTTTTCATTAGCTAAGCACTTCCCTGTCTCGGTGGTATTTCGACACGAGAGATGGAGTTTGAATCCCTCAGATCCAATATGTTGAAACAAAGCTGCACAAAAAACCTAACAAACTGTGTAACAACATGAGATGAAAAAAAAAAAAAAGGCAGAAAAAAGCTGTTGCTGTCCTCTGCTGCTTCCCTCCTGTTCAGAGTTTTATGTTCCAGTTGACAATGAGGTTAGAGATCCGGAGGGAGCGGGAGGATACCATCAGTTGAGTTAAAAAAGGTGTAAACCGTTGACAGATTCAGTGTTTTAGAACAGAAAATAGCACCCCGAATATGATAAGAGCATCTGCACTCAGTCAGGACGAGTGAAAAAAGCCACTTTTAAATAACTAACAGCACAAATGCTTCAGTTCAACCCCAGTAAAGGAAATTAAATTAATCAAGTCATGACCGATAAATAGCATTAACATGGGCAGAGTATGTAAAACTGATATTACAAAACAGCAGTAGTGTTTTTTATATATATATGTAATGTTCCGATGGAAACAAGTCAGCAGGGGATGGATGAGATGAAGGTAAAAGAGAAAAAGGAGGGAGAGAGAGGGACAGAAAGAGATATAAAGACGATGTATCTGTTTGAAAGATGGTTGATTTCTGATTGAAAAACCTTTTTTTGTTTTCGTTTCGAAACATCAGGAGAACGTCAACCACCTCGGGCCGTACTGGTGAATGATATCCAACAGGTAGTAGTTGAAGTATATTTTGTAAATCTCTCTTTCTACTTGGAGCTGACGACCGCCCCCTCTGGATCCATCCGAACAACACGTCGACGCACATTCGATTAGAGGCTCCCACACGGGGGGGAGAGTGTTAGCAAAAAAAAAAAAGATCTTAGGTTGTCTTCACGTCTCCTTGTTAGAAAAAAAGGTGCTTCCTGTCACCATGAGCGCACACGAGCGGGCAACACACCCACGTACATTTATATATATACACACACCCACGCTCTCAGACACACACACACACATACACACTCGCACACACAAAATCAGCTGCTTTCCAGTCTGTCTGAAAACATTGCACCAAAAAAAAAAAAAAAAAGGAAACAGAGAGAAGGAGAAGAAAAATAACTCTCTTCTCTCTGTACAGTAGTTCAGTCACTGAGGCAAAGTGCTGACTCAGGTCTATCCCGCCACGAAAATGCCTTGCTTGCAAAAGTTCAGTTTCCTCATACAAACAAGCAAAGAAAAGGGGCCCGGTGGCGAAACAGAGGCTTCCCTGAACGGAGCCAGTTTAAGAAAGAAAAAAAAAAAAAGGCAGAGTTCAGGCAGTGAGCGAGCTCCTGCAGGCCTCTCTCACACACAGTGGATCTGCAGGCAGGTTCAGAGTCCTCCGACCAGCAGGGGGCGGTGCTATCCCTTTGGAGTTTTCTTGTTCTGAGCGTTCCACATGCCTCGTTTGGAGTGGTAGTAGTGAAAGAAGTTCCTCAAACGTAGTCGTTCCACCTCCAAACCATTCTGCAGCACCCTGGGAGGAGAGAGAGGGAGAAACCACTGGGTTAGAACGGGTTTTAATGAGGACAGGTACTCCAACATCAGCATCTATCTGTGGCTGCCTGCCAGTGTGATAAAAAACTTTCCTCTTTTTATTAGAAGTTAGGCCAACTTACATCTCAGGGGGTAGAAATGCACACATTTTCAAATGAATTTAATGAATCAGGTTTTTAATGATCCATCTCTGAGTTGAGCGAGATGAGAGCATTGAGAGGCATTAAAAATATATCAAATAGTATTTTAAATAGTCATTTAATATACTATGAGTGCCCAGAAAGTTAATTTTATCCACCCTTATTATTTTTTGGGGGTGAAGGTAGAAATCTGAGAGGTGGTAAAACCTGCACATCTGCATGACTGAAAAGTTCAAAAGGTAAATTAAAATTCGGTCTTTTTTGTAAACTGAGCCGTTACCTCACTGCCACAAATTTACCTCATAATTAAAGATGAGAAAAGAACTGGATATCGGTCTGAGAAAAGGATGTAGTGCTATTTGTTTAATTCACAAAGCGCGCATAGAGAAATGACTTCATATCTTTCAACCAGCATGCACTGCAGGGTTGGCTTGTTGCCGGGTTACCTGTCCAGCAGCTCCCAGTCCTCTCCACCCCACCGGTCTTTGAATTCCTCCGTGTTCATGCCTCCGATCTTATCAAAATCAGACTTATAGATTCCGAACAGACCGAAGCCGTTTACCTCCCAGTAACCTGCGGAAAAGAACAAAAAAAAAAGGGAGAGTTTGAAGGAGCTGTTGCACTATGTTGCATCAACGGTGGGTATGAAAGTAAAGTGTGAGGCTTACACAGCACGAGCATGTGCTTCTGACGCAAGCGTGTTTACTATGCGTGTAAACTGAAAAGCTGCATCAGCGATTCAAGTTGTCTGTAACTGCCCGAGTTTGAGTGACGAGTGAAGCTGCGAACTTGTGAACTCTGTTAATATGAGTGTGATTATGCCCGTATGAGCACAGCTGTGCGTCTGCATGTGTGTGTGTGTGCGTGTGTGTGTGTGTTACCATCGGGCTCGTGAGGCGAACTGCCGCAGCCGAGTCTCATGACGATGGGGGCAAAAGCGAGGCGTCCCTCCACGCTGTGCTTCCTGATGCTCTCCAGGATGTTGAGAGGGAAGTGGATGTGCAGATCACACAGGAACACGATGCTGTGACTATCCTGCAGGAGGAAACACACACGCATGTACACTTTCATTGCATGTTTTAAAAAAAATTAAAAAAAAAAAAAATCTTTTAATCTCTCCCGTGTCAAGAGGAAAGAGTGTGTGAATGTTCCGTTTGAGGAGTCTGTGCATGAGCTGGAGCAGATTTGTGCGAACGCCAGCCGATGTTCACACTCGCCTAATACGGGCTTTAAAGGATTAAAGAAAGGGGAGAAGACTGGGCTCAGCTTCACTCCCAGAGCCTGCAGGTCACTCAGACATGAGTGACAGCCCTGTCATCCCTCCATGACAGCACTGACACTCAACTGACGGATCAACGTCTGTCCAAATTTCCAGCCTCTCCACGCCCCCCTGTGGGTGGTGTTTGTGTGTGTGTGTGTGTGATAAAGAAGACAGCCAGAAAGTGGCATAAGGGCACTCACACACACACACACACACACACAAATAACCTGTGAGAGGGAACGGATGTGACAGCTACGGCATACACACGACAGAAGAAATGCGGCGAACTGTCTAAGCGATTCCCCGTCGCCCACAGCTGAGCTCTGCGGGAGAGGACGGGAGGAAGCAGGAGGAGGCGTGGTGGCGAGGGCGAGATCCGCTGCCCCGTGACAGACCGGCCGAGCGGTGATGTATTCATTATGCATGAGTGTTCTTTCTGTCCGTCCGTCAGCCAGTAAAGGTCGCCCGGCCAGTGTGAGCGGCTGACCTTCAATGAGCTGGCTTTTTCCCTGCCAGCTCACATATTGTCGTCGTGTCTCTGTGTGTTTGTTGCTCTGACCTCAATAGTGTCCACTCCGATCTGCAGTCCTGCTGAGCGCTCAAAGTTCCCCTCTCTCCTGAGGTACTCATATCTGTTGGGCAAAAACATACACACACATCACTTGGAAGCCTTTGAATTAAGTCATTATGCATTAATGACTGTGTCTCACACACACACCTGGGCACGCTGCTCTCTCTAAGCGCCTGCTCCACGTCCATGTCTTCACTCTCAAAGTCGACAATGATGATGCTGAAGTTGTCGTCCTTCGTCTGCCGGTGAAGATTCTCCATGTCAGAGATGAACTGCTGTACCCAGCGAGCCTGGTTCTTCACTGATGGACGGTTAGATAGATAGATAGATAGATAGATAGATAGATAGATAGATAGATAGATAGATAGATAGATAGATAGATAGATACTTTATTGATCCCGGAGGAAATTCAAGCATCCAGTAGCAATAACAAACACTGAACATACATTGTACATACATACAATATCAAAGAAACAGTAGAAATAAAAATATGGAATAAAAAATGTTATAAAAAACAAAGTTAGCAACAAAGGGCAAAGTCAGACAAAAAGTTAGGAGAACAAAAAACAAAAAAATTCAAAGAGATTCTTCTTCTGAATTTTTCCTTTTCATGTCACAAGGAGTAGCATTGCATCATCGAGTGGCAGTCTCTGATGCTTTCACTTAGTTTGCTAACGTGCGAAGCTGCTGTCAAACTGGAGGTAACCGTATTAATCACCGGAGCTTCCACTCTTGAGATTTCAAGCACTTAAGATACATAAATATTCACTGTCAGTATGGTAAATACCTTCATGATGCTGAGCACAGCTACTACTGATGGAGCGCTAGCTTGAGTGAGAGTACAGTCATTCAGTAGATCAGCATCAGTAAACGTGAGTGTTGTCTCCAACTAAATCTTACCCAACAACTCTTAGCCTGATGCTAAATGTTGTTCTGTTGATTCGATCCAGATAAGTGCAGTCTGGCAGCTGTATTGGCTCATTGATCCACTTCGCCAGAGGACAATTAAAAGGGTGTCACTGCTGACCGATCAGGAGTAAAGCTGCTGTCAGCGTTATTTTCATATGAAAATAAGTGTTTAATAGCTCTATGTATTCCAACAGAGATCACTGTGTATCATAGAGGTTTCGGTCTGTAACCCACATCTCTCCTCATGCGGTAAAAAGAGAAAAGACATTTGAAGGAACCCCTGCCCACTTTATCCGATCCGGACAGAGAATTCCATAAAGAGGCGGTCCTGTCTGCTCACAAATGGGCCAAGAGCGGGACGATCACGATTTACAGGCAACAGCGTAACAGGCACAGCTACCAACACAGCACTCCTGGTGACAGCTTAAACTACCAAACATGCCACAAGAAAAGAACGAGGCAAAGAGAGCTGCCTCCAACAAAGTGACTGGAAGTTAGCCAACATGACAACAATGTGCCCAGCAGCTCGAATTTGTCAAGGTTAAAAGATTTGTATGCAAAGTATCTGAATCAGAGTCCGGTCTATGTGCTGAGTTTTCTCTGGATGAGTAAAAAATTAAAGTTGAATTAAGTGAGTTTTAATCAACATTATGTAGAAATTGGCATTTTTTGGTCATCGCTGTCATAAATACAGATCCCAGGTCTGTAACAATTCATTGGAGGTGATGAAAGTGCTGACTACAAACAAAACTCATTACATTACATCATTACAACATAACAATGCTGCATAATGTTGCTTTAATATTCGGTTCTATACAGTTTATTCAGTTTTGAATGTTAGGAATTTTCCCCTTTCTGACTGACCTGGCACCACAAAGTGCACCATGACATCCTTCCTCCACTGCAGCATGACCGGCTGGCAGAGCAGAGGCTTAGCATACGCCGTGCTCCAGGGGGTCGCTCCAGGCCGGGCGGGTGACCTGGTGGGGGGAGGGTGTGGTGGCGTAGCGAGGCTGGACGTGGCGGCGGAGGGGGCCGAAGCCGGCGCCGAGGCCGGGGCAGAGTCAGTGTTCTCCAGGCTCTCCTCTCCTTGCCTGCTGCGGTGGAGCAGCAGGTAAATGTATTCCGACAGACGCACCACGCTGCGGCCTCTCTCCATCAGCTCCAGCTCCACCAGGTAACGGTTCCCTCTCGCTGAGTCGCGGCGCTTCTCAACGTTGATGATTCGCAGAAGGGTGTAGATCCTGGGGCACAGGCAGGGAAAAGAAAGGGTTAAGAAAATTCAGGTTTGTCTACGGCAGTGTGAACGAAAGGGAGATGATGTTAACATATAACAACATTTTTTCTGGATTCATTATCCGTTAGTTTGCTGGCAGACTACTTCAAAAATGCGGCTACTCATTATTTTTGGTGCGGTGAAGTCAGCATGCTGTGATGTGAGGGGAAAATGAAAACAGAGGAAAGTTAATGGTCACGCTGCTTCACACAAATAACATCATGGTTTGTAAGCGCCGCTGCAGAAAATGGTAATCAGCATTTAGAGGACTGCTAACATGGAGTCAAAGCACCAGGGCATGACCAATATGTTCCCACTGAAATGACTTCTTGTTTTACATAACGGTTTGCGTGAGAGGCCACATTTGAACTTCCGAGGTTGCAAGAAAACATAAGCTCTCTTTTAGCCTCGGATCAGCCTCACTCCCTTCCTTCCTCTTTCTTTATCCTTACCCTCCGTTGCGTTCGTTGAGCTTCTCCATGTACTGGGCCAGCACGTCCACCACCTCGCTCTCCGCCAGCTGGAGGTTGCCGGACACGTTGCAGCGCAGGTCGTTCCAGTCGGAGCGCAGCAGCTCGAAGTCCATCGGATTGACTGAGAAGGTCCTCTGCCAGTTGATGCTCTCCTCCGCCCAGCCCGGCCTGGCCTCCACCTCTTCGTAACTGTAGTCCGACAACTCTCCCTCCTCTGGTTCTGGCTCAGGATCAGGGTCGGGATTTGAGCGGTTAGTATCGTGGTTGAGGTCTGGTGGGTTGGGGTCTGGGTCTGGCTGCTGTTGGGACTCTGTGATCTCTGAAGTCCTGAGGTAAGAGGTGACCCGTGTTTGACCTTGGAGCGTGTGTTCTGTGGTGTTGGACCTTGGCAGGGTAACCAGAGGCAGAGGGGGGTCTTGATGATGGGAGCGTGGGCTTAACGTGTCTCCTTTGCTGAGCAGGTCAGCAGGAGTAGTCTTTAAATCCTGGTGCTCTCCTTTCCTCTTGTTTTTCTCTGGTGGTTTCACGGCCCTGTTGGCAGACTTATGCACACTTTCATTTTGTATGTTGACGCTTCCGTTGTGAGGATACGTCTTTCCTTCTTTTGTAGGCGGGTTGGGCCAGAGTTGAGGCGCACTAACAAGACTTTTACCTCCTCTTATGCCACCCCCAGCATGTCCTTTAGCGCCCAGGTTGACCAGCCTCGTGGTCTTTCCTGTTTGGTACAGAAAAACCCCTGGGAAAACCTCTCTAGGGTGGCGAGACGCCCTCTCCTCCCTCCTCTCCCGTCGCTGCTCCCTCTCCCTCTCCCTGTCCCTCTCCCTCTCTTTGGCAGGTCGAGGCCTGGTGATGTAGATCTTGTTCTCCTCCCTCTTTTCCTTCTTGTTGCCAGCAGGCTTGTTGATGGGGTTGTTGCTATGGGCGGAGTTGCTGAGTATCTGCTTGGCTCGGCTGGCGAGGGCAGAGAGAGAGGACTTCTGTGGGAAGAGGAGTGAAGACTTGCTCAGTTTAGGCGGAGTCTCGGCTCCCTTCTCTCCTCCCCCTCCTTCTGCACCACCACCGCCACCACCTGTTCCCACTCCTTTCCTGCCAGGGACTGACTCTGGAGGGCCGGTGTGGATCCAAGACAAGGAGCGGCCCCGGACCACGCTGTCCATGTCGGCCTGAAGCCCCCGGGGCTGTGGCTCTTCAAGTCTCTCCCCGGCGTCCTGCCTCATGTTCCGTCTCGTATGATCTCTCCCCCAGTCTCTGTCCACATCCCTGGCCATCTGTCCATCTCTTGGAGGAAAGTGTCTCCTTTCTCTGCGCCGTATGATACTGTCAACTGCTCCCTCCTCCTCCTCCTCCTCGTCAGGGTCTTCCTCCTCTTCTTCCCCTTCCCTGCCAGCTGGTGTGGGCCTGGGCTTCGAGTGCTGGTGGGAGGGGTTGGAGGTGTGGCTGGTCTGGCTGGGATGAGATGGCTTCTTGGGCGGCTGCGTGCCGACGATCTCCGCCTCGTCCTCCGTATCCACCACCTCCTCTTCCTCGAGGAAATCTGGAGACACAAAGGAGACACGAGGTTCGAGGAACGAGCTCACATGTGTGTAAATATGCGTGCATGTGTGTGTGTGTTTGTTCGTTAATAGTTACCATCTGGGTTGGGGAAGAAGAACGGTCTGTCATCTTCCTCCTCATCCATCTTCATATATTTGTAGAAACCAAACCTGGCAGACGCAGACGCACACAAACACACACACACACACACACACACACACACACACACACACACACACACACACACGACCGCATGCATTAACAGAAGGCTGAGGTTTCAATGTGCCTGGCAGAATAATAAACTTAATCTCTCGGTGAGAGGTCGCATGAATCACTGCCATTAAATTCAGACTCCAAAAGTTAGTCTGCATAATCAGTGTACTCGTTCATAACCCACGAGACAGAGACAAATGTTCCCCAAACTCCCCAAAGCGATAAAAGCAATATTGCCCTTACTTCTCCAAGTAGATGGGGGACTCTCTGTAGAAACACTTGTTCTCCCGCTCCATGTGGGTGAGGCGTGTAAAGTCGTTGGGGTAAACGAAGGAGAGATACACCTGAGAAAAAACGTTAAACGTCAATCAAAAATCCAACAGATGAAGAGATTTAACTTCATTTAGCAGATTTCATTTCACTTCAACAGCACGATGCTGGATGTCCTTGTGGTTATTCCTGTCAAATCAGACATGGACTTTTTGTTTTAATGACATAAAGATACCACAGCTGATGTCTGCCGCAGTGTGTTGGTGCATTTATTTGTTTTGTCTGTAAATTCAGTTGTCTGCTGTGGTTCAACAATCACATTGTACATATTGTTATCATAATATTGTTTTCAATTCTCTATTTATGCTTCTCGACTTTCAGTGCTCGCTTTCATCTTTCTTTCTATTTTCTAGCGCTATTATTGTTATGCACCAGCATACCGAGGCAGAGTCCGTCGTGTGTGTGTAAAACAACAGCAAACTCGAGGCAGTGAAACTGTGATGATTCTCACTTCCAGCTCATCGCTTGTGTTTGCAGCTGCAGTAACACGTGGCGTCCTGAAGGGGGGAGCAGCGCTCAACACTCACTGCTTCCTACTTCCTTTGTGTGTTTTAAAGGGATGCATGAGGAGCTAATGTTCAGATCAGCACTCAATTAGCTTCTGTATCATGATGTTTTCTGTCTGGTTGACTTGAACATCAAGCTGACACTTTCTGTTCATGTCATGTGTACAATAATTTATAAGGCTTTATACCACTCTGTATAAATCTTGATATTCATGAATGACAACTTAAAACAAGGCCTCTAAAGTTTTATGAGTTGTGGACAAAATGTCTTACATTAAGCCCCCTGCTTCACACACTAACTGTAAATGTCTTTAATAATGCTATTTCAGATGTCAGGTTGGAGATCTAATTCACCAGATGGGTCACAAACAAAAGAGAATGACAGCTTGAGTTTACCCCAAACTAACAATTAGTCCGAGATGCTGTTGTGTTGATATCAAAGACACCAACAGAGCAACACGGTACAAGAACTGAGCACAGCAGATACCTTGGACAGGTCGGACCAACGTGTTTAACTAGATATCTTACAGAAATAAACAAGTCTGACAATTTCACATCTCAACAATGCAAATCAATCGCCAGCTTTCAACTTTCTAGCCACACAGAGAACTGCTCCAATATATAATAGCAGATTATAAATTCTGCATAAAAATCACGAGAAACCTCCGATGCACTCTCTTTTAAACTATTAAAATGCATTATTTATCATGCCACGGTTCTGTTAGTTCTCTACAACAACTAAACGTTTAAAGAGTTGTCTTGTGATTTTAAAGTCAGTTGTATCTTTATCTAAAGAGCCCCTCTAATAAACTGAACTTGCTCCTTATTTAATCATAAATCTAATGTTTCTGAACTGCAATAACATCGCTCATAAAATCTCACATGACTTTTGTGAGCTTTAAGTAAAGTAACAGTTGTATGAGACTATTAGCAACTGTATGATACAATAACACAGTAATAATGAGGACTATGATCTGTAACTGTGAGACAAAAATAAATGAACAGTGAGTATCAAAGCCCCGACAATTCCTTTATTCTTCAAAACACACAACCGCACAGTTTAATTGAATCAGACAGAGCATTATAAACCTGTTAAGTGCAGTTTATTGTCTGATCATTGTGCCTATAATGTATTATAGATACGACCTTCACAGAAAGTGTTACTAATCACTGTCACACTCATGCAAAAACATCATCACACACCCCGAGTGGAAGGTTTTTTTTTTGTGATCCAGCGGGAAGGTGATGTTAAAGGTGACTTACAAACTGCAGGCCCTGGTATCTGGCGATGGGAAAGTCTTTGACTACGTATGTTGGAGAGTAGAGGCACGCCGGAAGAACGTTTTCCAGTCGGGAGGGGTCGATCATAGGAGCTGAGGAAAGGAGGAGACGGAGAGAATAAATATTTGAGGTCGAGTATGAACAAATACGAGAGTTCAGCTTTAAATAAACACGGGAGTCTGAAAGGCTGGGAGATGATCGGGCCAAAAGGGAAACCCAGGAAAATATGGAGCCCAGACAGCCAGGTAGAAACGACACGTCTGAATGTAGCTTAAAGTGACAACCTGAGTCAGACAGTCAATCAGTCAGTTGAGGGAAAATGATAGCAGGATAGCAGAGATGAGGACAGGAAAAGGGGGACAGCCTGAAAATGATGACTGGCAGATTTACTGCTGTAGAAGGTGTCCCTGGGGTCCGGCTTCAGCATATCCGCTCCGTGCTGCATGCTGCCGCCTCCCTCCAGACCCTGAGGCGGAGACACCTCTGGGAGACGGATGTGACTGGCCAAGGTCTGGGGTACGTGATCCACACTGTTCATCTTTAGATTGGACTCGTCTGGAAAGAAAAAAAAAAAAATTCAGGCATGGTAAGAGAGTGAGGCGGAGGAGATGGATCATTATTAGACTCCCTGTTTTTATTATCTTGGTAACAGACACATCTAAAGTTAGCTGTTGGAAGCAGAACATTAATGCACATTATTTTTTTGTCGCGGCCCTCGTAAATCTTTTTTTTACCGTCCGTGAAAAGGTGAAGAATGAGGGGAGAAAAAAAGAGAGGCAGAAGGGAAAGGAAACAAAGGAAGAGGAGGATGAGGAGGAGAGCGAGAGGCAGAAGCTGAAGGTAAAAGGATGAGAGCAAAAAAAAAGTAGGACGAAAACAAAAACAGAGCAGAGCCAAGTCATAATTATACCAATCGATAGCAGGGAGGGAGGAGAGAGCATGTGTGATTAATGGCATGTCAGGAGCCAAGGCCTGATGGGAGAAATGCTTTATAATTAACAGGGTGGTCAGCATCATTTTTATACCCAGGAGGGGTGGAGCGCTCAGATCTGATGTGTGTGTGTGTGTGTGTTTGTGTGCAGAGACTACACAGAGAGAGAGAGACTCCCTCTCTTTCAAACAACAAGACATCTGTTGATCACAAAAACTGATGGGGGGGCGTCACGATTTTGATACTGAATTGAAAATCAATCAAAATGAGCCAATTCAAATCAGTTTAGACAATCAAATTCAAGTGCAGGATTGAAACAGAGTCCAGCAAGTGCTTGATGGTGTTCTGTCTGAAATCTATGTCGCCTCGGATACGTCATGGTGCGTTCAAGTGCACATCATAAAAATTGTAAACAACATTTGTCAGGGCAGAAATTCTAATGCTGTGTCTGCATCCTTCAGAGGAGCATTTGAAGGCCAATTACGTCACTGGGCAGTGTGAAAGGCTGTTCCAATCTGAAGGCTCCTCCAGATGCTCCTTCTTTTCCCTGTTTTTGGAGGACGCAGCACTACTATCCTTCGTGGCCTCACATATCCCAAGATTCTTTGCGTGCACGAAAAAGAAGAAAGAGAAAATGGCGACATCGCGCGGCGTAGATCGTCACTTTCACAGGCCTGGGCGGCAGAAATCGTGACGTAAGTGTAAAACATCTGGTGACGCAACTAGGAAATGCTCCAAAGGCTAGACCGTCCCATTTAACAACGGCTGACGCAGTTAACAAGGTCTCTGAAGGACTCGCCTCCGAAGACCACAAAGACCGGGTCCTTCAGAGGATGCAGACCCTGAACTGAGACACAGCTAGCATCTACCAATGGCAGAGCTGTCAGTGCTGAAAAGAAATTAAAATAGTTAGCCAAATAGTTTTTTTTACCTTAAAATTATAAGTCAAACTGAATCGTGCATTTAAGGAATCGTGACATTCCTACTAACTAATTTTCTGTTACTATAAACCCTCAAAACAAGCGAACAAACAAAACAATTTAACTCTCCTTGTCTTTTCTTGTTGTTAATTTCCAGCATGCTGCACCGATGCAGCTTGATTACAATAAAATATGGCATTATTTCAGTATTTAACAGATACCCTCGTCCATGCTGTTGATTGAATTTCCTGCTCTCTGTAGTAAATGTCAGAGCGTGTGTGTGTGATGGTGTAAAATCCATTAACAGCCACCATCTGGGTTGCCCTTTGATGTGGATTCTCAGTGATTGTGATCACACCAATGAGGAGCTGTATTCAGCTTGAAACCACAAGAAAAAAAAAACCAAAACACTTTGGAGGTGTAGTGAACGCCCTGCGAATGAAAATGTTTTACAATTCACTACAGGGAATTATCACATCATAAATTATCATCATGTTTGTTATAAAAAAAAAACATGAGAATACACGTATATTTTAGTCTTTTTTTTTAGCCAACAGGATTTTTTGACCTTGAAGATCAACAGTCAGATAACAATTCACTCTCCCAGTTTGTCGAAAGTCTTTCCTGGTTTTCCAGAGACTGAATGTGAGCTGGAAAAACATATTTCTCTCATCTTTACATGTGCATACATGTTCCAGTATTTGAACCCTCTGACCCTGGTTTCCTGCTCTGCCACCCATCTCTGCGCCTCTGGCTACAGATCTGAGAGAGTCGAGTTGCTGAGAGCGTGACACGCAGGGCGGAGTAGGGATGGATGGGTGGAGAAAGAGACAGATGAGGAGATGGTAACGCTTCAGTCCAAGAATGTGACCTCATATACGGCACAGAGGGCCTCCTTCTTCATTGACGTTCATAATCAAGAAGGCATACGATGCTCAGAAAAAACCTGCAGCGGCTCTGCCCAAAAATGACACCACGTCATTTTCCGTGCAGCCGGCATTTTCCCTTGTTAACAATACCGTGACACGCTGCTATTCTGGGAGCTTATAGAGGTTAGACGTCTACTCAGGAGCTCGTGCTCTTATCTCTGCTACAAATGGCTCCTATGGAGAAGGAAATAGAGCAACTATTAGATCTTGTATCTTCTCTTTTCCTCACACAGATATAGACATGCCGCGCTGTCAAAGCCACAATCTGCAGCTGCGATGAAAAAAACAACAACACGAGGGGGAAGTGTCGATCGCGAGTTTGTCTGAGGGACAAGCGAGAAGCACGCCGCGGTTCAAATAAGGCTGATTCTGTGACATTAAACCGCTGATCGATACGAGGCCAGACTAATGAATTTGTTTTTTATAGCATCATTTCCTCCCTCGATTTGGCGACTGCCAACTTAAGCAGAACGACTAGAAACAGGAAAGGGGAAGAAAGTTTAACGTTCATCTTGAATGTCATCATGACATTTATTATGTTTTCAGGACAAGATGACAGAAAAAGCGTTCTGTGCAACGTGTCATCAGGCGGGAACAGCACTTACCTGTGTACAGGGAGATGTAGGCCGAGTCTATCACTTCGTACTTCAGACCAGGGAGGAATGGACGCCACTGTGAGCGAAAAAGAAGGAGAAGACTTTAAATGCCAACATGTCGGAAGTACCGAGGTGAGCAGAAATCGTCCATCACTGTTCGTGGATTCAACTGTGACACTCTCTGTGTTATTGATCCGAGAGGCACCACAGGATCGATCGGATGCTGGGGGTTTTTGTATAAACACACTTAACCAGAGGAAGAGATGAGGAAACGGGGGGGAGAATGTGTGGCGCATGGACAGACAACGAGACATGTGAGGAAGGAAAGGGGGAAATCAGCAGAACAATTCTTTTTTTTTTTTAGAAAATAGACTGCGAGAGCGAGAAAAAGAGCCGTGGGATCTGTAACAGGGAGGTGTAAACAGGAAGATCCACTAATGACCTGAAAACAGACACAGGGATGGAGAGAGGTATAAAGAGAGCGGGAGAGAGAGAAGCTACAATTCTTTTAAATAGATTTCACAATTACCACGTCACTTCTGGTTACCGCAGATATAATCACAGGAGACAGGTCATTTTCCAGCCCTCGGGGTGGAGAATACAAATATAAACAGCCTCCTCGGGCTCATGCAAATGCCTCCACAAGTGCATGCACAACACACACGCTCGCATTTCACTGTTTCAGATTCTGTTGCAATCTGCATTTCGTCATCCGCTGATTGCGACACCGATTGCCCGATATGCAAAACCCCCAACAACTGTTTTCGTATCGTATCTGTGCTGTGTGCTACGCCTTCACGCCCGCATGCCGACGCATTAACACAGGCGCACACGCACCCAAACAAGTGCACGTACAAAAAGAACAACAAACAAGGACACAGGGCGACATCATGCTGAGTGGCAGTGGGGGGCGGCTCAGCGGGCCACCCAAGGATTCAGCGCTGTGTCATTACCACGCGGTGATTGTACTCAAGGTCATGTCAGCAGGCTGTCACAGCCCGACTAAAGGACGGACATAAAAGTGGAGGCCACATGTGAGCTGTAACTTCAGAAGTTTAGCTCCTCTCCTGGCCGCGTGGATTCTCTGACTAATTCCTAAAAATGTCCGGGTGTGTTTTCAAATAGGTGTTTGCATGTTTTGCACCTTGAGTGTAGACACAGTATTTGTTGTGTGTGTGTGTGTGTGTGTGTGTGAATGCGGGTGTGTGCTCCGTGTTTATGGGTGCGTCCGCTGTGAAATAGTGTTGACAGGAAGCAGCGGGGAGAACGCGGAGGCCTGCTCGCTGGCCCCACAAGTTCAGCAGAGAGGAAAGAAAATCAATATCCGAGAAGGGAAATAATAAAAAAAGTACCAATCGCAGAGCAAAATGGCAACAGGCGGGCCGGCAGGGTTGTTTCATCACGTTTCATCATGCGCGGACCGCCCTGTGACATACCAGCTTTTCGCATTGTTTCCATTCAGCTGGCCAAAAAGTGGGAGTTGCTTTGCTGCCCAGCTGGAGCGACACACACACGGTATTTTCAGTAGCGAACACAGGTAGTCTGCCTCTGCTCCCATCATGCACAGGTTGTTTTTTTCATCCCTCAATGATTAGGGGCTTTACTGCTTCCCAGAGAGCTCACTGCTAGCTGCTGCTGTTGTGTTTGTTCATTGCCTTCAATTCAATTGGCGTCTCCGAAGCCTCGGGCACTATGTTGATATGAAGCTGTTTTGTTAGTGTGACACATAAGAGGCGCAGACGTAAATGAAACCAACTGACCTTTTCCAAGTTTCCGTTAAAATTAAAAAAAAAAAAAAAATCAATTCAGATTTGAGCTCCCAATAAGATTAACAGTAAGTAAACACTTCCATTTAGTGTGGCCACAGTCCTGAGTTTTCTAGGGAATACATAATTGTTTGTCAGCAGCATCTGAACGCTCTAATTGGAATATCAAGGCCTTCCAATACACGATCCCCTAATAAATGATGAGAGGATACCGCAGGGACGGAGAGGAGAGGAAAAAAGATATGTCCTTCAATCCAGCAGCATTCAACTGGACAAAGACTGTCCAGCTGTTGTCCATTTGTTGAGAAAGGTTTACTGAGTGCTCTCTATCTTTTTTCCTCTCTCTTTCACTGTGTGTTCCTCACACACACACACACACACACACACACACACACACACACACACACACACACACACACACACACACCTGGCTTTGAGCCCAAATTGGTAGAGTGGTAAACAGAGAGAAGTCGGTGGCAGAGTGGAGAGCGGAACAAGACAGATGTTAACAAGCCTGACAACAGGTGCCTGAGGGATAAAGGCAGGAAGAGGTCGGGATTACAATGTTTTCTTTTTTTTTTTTCTTTTCCATTTCAATTTTATTCATACAGGGCAGGTTGGGCGAGCTCGTATCCAGAACAGCAACCTCTTTACAGTCATGGTGATTTATTTCAGGGCAGGACCAGATGGATAATGTCTGACAGCAATCAAGGTCACTGTGGGATGAATCAGGTTTGAAGGCCGTGACAGGTGACTTTGGCTATTCAGCCGCCATTGTTGTCCAAAAGCACATGAGCCGCGCTGTTGCACATGTTCCTTCACACCATAACGAAGGTAAGTCACGCTGATGTTCATGAATCCACAACTGAAAATAGTCCTCAACAAATTCATCATCTTACTTTTTACATTTTTAACAAACCTTTCTGTTAAAATCTATGTCGTTGTGAACAAGCTTGAAAACTTCGTCTTCAGCTGCAGTGAATGAGGTTGAGCAACCAAATGCAACATGATATGTTTGATTTATTGATGGATTGATGATCCAAGTTGTCCAAGTTGAGCTGCGACATGAAGGATCTTAAGTAGCGGGCCGAGGTTAGACAGATAGGGATAACAGAGTGTTCAATTTAATCTCAGGAAGGCTTTTTTGTTTGGTATCTTTGTCTCCTTTATTAACTATTCAGAGTCATGATTTATTTACGGGGAGCTGATGGAGAAAAAAAATGGGGAAAAAAAGACAACGACACACAAGAGAGTGAGAGAAAACTCTTCCACATCCCCCCAAAAAACGCTTTGGGGCTTGGCGTTGAGAGTCTTGCAGAGTTTGCCAGAGTTCTACCACCTTTGTTTCGTTGCCACCTTTGGTTGAAAAATCCAACAAAGCCAGTATAACTGCTGTTTCTTTAAACAAGCTGCTGCTTCGATGCACTTTTATCGAGCGTATGCAGGTCACCCGCTGCAGCGTGTGGAGGCGGCAGGGGGAATGACATTCACAACTTGTGCGAGATCAACGTAATCAGTTACTTGCAGTTATTATTGGGGCCAACAAAAGTGTGTTTGTAATTAAAGCTGGTTCAGTCTAAGAGGTAAATAGGTGCACAGACTCCATCCGCTCCAGTGTCAAAACTATTTTAGAAACAACAAGCTCGTGATGTGCATCTGTGAGCGCAGCAGTTTAAGAGAGTTCACATTCAGTCCACTTAATATCGAGACCACTACTTCACAGCTGAGGTACAAAACAATCACAAGATACAAATAGACTGGAACTTGTTACTGGGGTGAGGGAAATGGACAGAGTTTTCATTATTGCCAGGAGAATTAATAACAAGCTTTCCTCCCCCCAACATTCACTGAGCGATCACTAATTTTGGGGTTGAATGGAAGGCAGAATAAATTCTCCTGTTGACTTGTCGTTGTGCGTCTGTTGCCAGACAACTGTTGGGCCATAGAAACTGTGACCTCATTGATAATGACACGTTGCTAACAAGCCAAGAATTATGTCTTGTAGTTGAAGTGCAAGGAATGCAAAGTGACAGCTAACAAGCTAATGAGAGCTCACATTTATAACCTTTAATTGTTGGTGTCTTTGCCTCAGCAGCATGATGTTAGCGGCAGCCACCGTGGCTAATGTTTCCCCCTCACTGTACCTCAGAACAGTTTAAAAAAAAAAAGCAATGCATCTGCCTTAATTAATCAATGATTTAATGAACCACGTAGCAGGAGCGCTAAGTGACCCAAATCCAATTGGCTGAACACTTAACATGCATGGATCCTCCAGCAGTGACTTCTGCCTCCACCGAGGAGCTGCTGCTGTTTCTGACAGGTCCACAGAGTTACAGGTGGGACCGCAGAGCCTAATTCAGCTCAAAATGTTGGTTGTAGTGGGTCCGGAGAGGCTGAGTGGACTGGTTAAGGGTGCGACAGAGCAATAAATAGAAACCAGTGTGTCCTGGCTTTGTTTTAATTTGTGTTTTTTGCGGCTGCAGCTGCTGCAGAGTTTACATCTTCAAGCTGTCTGACTCGGTAATGTTTCACTCTGCTGAGAACGATATTGGAAGAGACAGCTTATTTACTTTTCTGCAGCTTGAGTTGTCTTGTTGCATCTGTCGTGATGTACAGACTTATCTAATTATTGTAATATTATTATTATGTATTATAGTAAAGCTACGCTGAGGAATGTGAGTATGTCTTTACAACTGTTAATTAGCTGCATGCACACGCTGCAAACTGACATCAGAACGGACAAATTGTTTGTTGAGATGTAAGGGCCTCAAGTTGTTCTCTAACTTTTCAAGTTTTAATATATCATATATGACATTTTTTCTTCATCATCTTCCTTTCATCTGACCTACTTTTACTTTTATGGAACTACATTTTAGACAAGTACTTTAACTTTAACTTGAGTAATATTTCTTTAAAGCAGCAGCAGACTATTCTAAGCACTCCTTCCATCCCTGGCTGTGAAAATGAAAGCAGTTGTTTTGTTGCTTTTTACTGAACAATCAACACAAAGTAATAATGTTTCACTACAAAATGCTTTTGTCAGATGTAGACGTTTATTCAACACAGTGTTTAGGGCCGGATTTTAAATAAAGATACATTTGTTTCCTGAAGAAAGGGAGAAAATATGGGAGCTGACAGGCGGTGACAAGAAAATGGAAAGCAAGAGAAGCTTATGACAGCTTTGGTGGGAAGAGAAACAAATTTTTTTTTCCCGTTGGTAGGAATGGAAAGTGTGCAGCGTGGAGCCACGGTGCTGCCCACTGACAGCCGGCTGGCAGCGGAGCATCAAGGAGAGACTTCTGACAGGCTCTGAAGAGACTCCTCCCCAAAACCGAGTGCCGGAGACACAAAAGACTGGTGGTGTTTTGATGCCTCGCTGATACTGTTGTAGAGACTTCATACAATGAAAGTTGACAAGGAGGCAGACGGTGAAGATGAGCCCAAAAAAAAAGCACCTGACCAAAAAGAAAAGAAAAAAAAAAAACCAAATACAACAGCGAGGAAACAAGGACATAAAGCTCCTGACTGATTATGCTCTTATTTAAATTGACAACAAAACAGAAATAAACTGTTACATTCTAGAGGATAAATGCCGGTCTCCATTCACTGTCATAGTGACATGAAAACAGTGGCTTGTTTTTCATGTCATATCATGTCTTGCCTGGGGACCGAGGAACAATATTCAGGGGAAGATGAGGAGGTGGATACAGAGACGGGGTGTTTGATTTTTCTGTGTTGAATTATACATTAGCCAAAGCTTCCCCGTCCAGACATTTCAGAAAGACAAATGAGCCCAATATCCATAGCAATTACTGGCGCGTTGTAGTCGGTGCGTCTACAGCGATGCCCTCTGCGCTTCGAGGCGCAACCGGTTAGTCACACTAACACTCTCACTAGATCCAAATCAAGTCAAACTCGTGACAGGGTGTCTGCGCACACCTCCTAAAATCCCTCGCGCTTTCATTCTGCGGCCACATGAATGAAAAAAACTCAAGACAAGGACACGCAGGTGCTTCGGTTGACATAATGCCGACTGGAAAAAAAGAGAGAACGCGGAGGATAACAAGCCTGACCTGAATACAAATACGGATAAAACAGAGACGAACAAACTTGGTGATTTTGGAGTGAGCGTGACGGAGCAGAGCCGACTGAACATGTGAAAATTGATTTAATACGATAGCATTAATGCTGCAGATGCTAGATTAAAAGGATTTCGATGATGAAATGCATTCGCGGGATACTTTCAGCATGACCTGAATATGCTAACGCCAGCGTGCCTGCATGTTTTCACCCTGTAAACTCAAACTGCTTGTAAACGTATTGAATTGGAATATGGATCCAATGGAAACCAATCTGGAGACTCAACGATATGGAAAGGCTCTGGCTGTAGCCACGAGCTAAAGGCTATTAAAGCTGAACCGACTTCCCAACATTTTTCAGAGATAACACTCAGCTCCTCTGGTCTAGAGCAAAACCCGGTGGTACAGGATAAGAGATCCATGAATGTACGCATGTGACAGTTAACACGACGAGGACACAACGGCCGTGGGTGCAGGGACACTATGTAACTTCCCCTTTTTTATTTTAATGTTAAACTGGTATGTCATGTGTGGGCCGGTGCTCTTTGGGAAGTGTCTGATCAAATCTGCACGATGACAAGAAAAAAGCGCCGGCATGAAAGGCAGACAGAGACGATACGGATACGAACATCAGCTCGGCTAACGGCTCGAAATCCCCGCAGGGCTCCAAGTGTGTTCAGCCAGTGGTTTCACCAACGCGAGCAACATGAATGAGAATAATATCCAGTTATGTGATGAGATCTCCGCGATTATGATGAGAAGCAATTTCCCATTGAGGATTCGTGTCCGTGTCTTGCACTGTTAATTATCCTCATGTAGCGGAGGAGAGCCGGGGTGATGATACGACTGATGCTGCCCTCTAGAGGTTGAGAGGGAACGTGGCAGGAAAAATATTCTCTGGTTTGTGCGACGGCACAAAAACAACAATCATACAGACATTAAAATAAAAACAAAACAATATTGGCAGTGACACGGACCAGTTATAGGATACCAACATGTTACATTATGGCATAGTTCCCAAGTTAAACCATTAACCGCTCATCTCAACTTGTCAATCATCTTGTTTGACATATGAATAGAATTTTCTCTACATGTGGTACATTCCCTAAATCCTTCAGCTACATGTTGAATTTTAAGGTCGCTGGTTAGAATCCAAACTCCCCCTAGCTGCATGTCGAAATGTCCTTGAGCAAGATACTGAACCCTAAATTGCTCCTGATGAGCAGTTGGCACCTTGCATGCCTCTTAAGAGCCGCTTAGGACGAAAGCATCTGCTAAATGCCCTCAAAATGTAAAATGCAGTGGTAATTTTCCAGCTAGCAGTGTGGACAGACGGATGATCTGGACGAAAATTGCAAGAAAACTGCACCAAAGTGTAATTTGGTATCTTAAAACATCACAAAAGTAACATATAGAAGGAGAAACGAAAACACGTGTATGGTTAAGATAAAGAAATGACACAAAAAAGAGCAGAAGTTCAAAGTGGAAAGAAAAAAAAACGACTCTGTATGTCTGAGAGCTGCTGAACTACATCCGCCCCTATAAGGTGTTCAAGTGGTAAAAAGAAAAAAAAAAAAGATCTGAATTATTCCGAGTAATACGACACACACAATATACTTTAACAGCTGGCTCGAGGTCGCACGGAGCGCTGCTGATTTACATTGTGGAGGGACGGCGGGAAGCAGATGTCGAGAGGCCGGTGTGTTTGCATGTGTGTGTGTGTGTGTGGTGAAGTCTGCAGGGTTGCGGTGGATGGAAGGGGTGTGAGTCAGAGTGTGTATTAATTGGTGGGCAGTTTGAAGCTTGGCCTGGCAGGAGTGATAAAACAGGGTCATTAAAACCATGCATTTAAATCCCACACCCCTGGCTCTCCATAAACTTGCCATTGCTAATTAAGGCGTGACTTTCTTCTCCTCTTTCCCTTCACTCCCTTCTCCTCTCAATCACGCTGTTTAATAGCCAACTCTCGCCTTCTTTTTTTTTTTTTTCGCTCTGTCACGTGGGCCAGCAGGAGACGTTTTCCATTAGGCCGATGTGGGAAAAGGTCCTGTGTTTCACCGACTGACGTCCAGATGACATTTAAGGGAAAGTTAATGAAACGGCCGCTCACTGAGCCTTCTTTCACCCGGTGTAATCCATTTAAAGAAAGCAGTCATCACTCTAAAGAGAGTTTATTTGGAGTTAATTGAAGAAGAAAAAACCACTGAGGTAGAGCGTAGTAATGGAAAGGTTCAGTCAGAGTGCAGGTTTAGTCGCTTGCCTACGCGTCCTAACGACTCGACAATCTCCTCATTCACCGGCCTACGGTTTGTTTCTATCCCCTCGGGGAAGGCACGGCGTATTCCTCACCTGTCTCTTCCTGTTTCCTGTTTATGTTCTGCCTGCCCTGCAGCCATTCTCTCCTCTTAATTCCTTTCCACAGTGATAAAGGCGGGCCAACACAGAAAAAACGAAAGGTTCCCTTTCTTATTTTTCGTGCCAAAAGGTAACTTTCAGACTGTGCTATCTGATATTTGCTTTAGAACGAAGCGCCGGCAAACAAATGTATTCCCAGAAGAACGGCGCACCTTTTGACCGTGCAATCACAGCTTGGCACTGAACACAGAGGAAGGAGCGGTGGATCCAAGCTATCTGCTCTTTAACAAATGAGTGCCCGGGTTTCTGCAGATTTATGTGAGCCCAGGGCTAATGCTGTTGTGGGCCAGTCACGGTAAATCTGCTATTTTTGTCAAGGTGTGAAATGTATTCCGCTGTTAAATCACACACAGGGGCCTTTCCTAAGACAGCATGGTGCACACACACACATTCCCACACACAACCTTGATTTGCTGCATGACTTTTATACGTTTCATTAAATTGTTTGTACAAGTACAAACCTATTGTAATGGCCTCATGAGTAGTTGGTGGAATGGAGAAGGAGGGAGGGAGGGAAATACGGAGAGAAAGACGGATTTCAACATGACCTTGATTCCCTGGCAGACATAATCACATGAAGAGTTTTCTCTGGATGACTCGGAAAGTCTGCGAGGAAGTTGATGATTTGAATGAGAAATACCAGGAGCCAGAGAGAACAGACACATCTCGTATTAAAGCCTGCAGTGCACAGCTTTTATACATCCTCCTCTACACTCCTGCCTTGTGTAGTTCTTTGTTTTGTCTCCTTTTTGGCAGCTGCTTCCTCCGATCCGATTAAGAGACCAAAAAATCAATAGCTTGAAGGTAGTAAATCGGAATTTCAGCATTAGTATTTTTTAATAGTTTCCCCCATTTTCTTCCAATTTAGAAAGACCAATTCTCCCGCGTTATGGTCAACACAACCTCCCGTTGTCTGGAGAGTAATCACATTATCTCACAGACACACAGTGTTAGCCATTAGAATCTAAATTAGACATATCACAGAAATCCATTGTAAACTCCTAACCTGGAATATGAGGCGATCGGAGAAAAGACTTCATCCGAGGAAGCAAAGAGAACGACAAAGACTTACAAGGAGTGGCAGTCAGGTATGAGTGGAAGGACGCAAACGGGAACTTCATCCAGGAGACTGAGGACACTGTCCCGCTATTTGTAGTGAGAAATCTAAGGATGAACTCACACCAGCTGTGAATTTTTACGTACCAAAACAGTCTTTTTTTTCCTTGCCTTCCTTGGCATTGTTTCAAGAATATTTGCGTCCAAATGGATCCATTGTTAACGATTCAACACGCTTTAGTTCATATTCCTGACCTATAGGTGGCGCTTGAAATAAACCAAAAATGGAGAGATGGAGCATGTGCATAAAGCTTGCGCGCTGTATACAAGCAGACAGTAGAAAAAGAAACTGAACACAATAAGAAGACGAAAGCTAGTGCAAGGACACCTGAATCGTTTGTGTGGACCGATAATGAGGTCAAACTGCTGCTACGAACACAAGCATGTGGTCCGCCATTGTTGTTGTTGTTGTTGTTATGAGACGTCGCAGGGTTAAGAGGTCGAAGTCTAGAGGTCGAGGGGTGGGGCGAGTTGTGGATTCGCTGTCCAAATGAGGACGCAAGGGCAGCATTTTCCAATTTTTTCCACCCTCAGACAAGGTTTCAAAAAAGTGCGTTTACAGGATCCATGTGGACAATCGGCCAAAACGATGCAAAACATGTGAGTTTACACACAAAAGCATTTCCATGTTGACGGACCCTTAGCAGCCACAGAAACCAAATGTTTCCCTCAGGAGATGGTAGGAACCTAAAATAAAGCTAAAAGGAAAAATAAATATTGGAGTTCCATTCATCAGAAGGATGCGGATGTTGCTTCCTGTCTGTCTGCTCGGTGTGTAATCAGGTTGTTTGCTAACACTTTTGCCGTATGAACTTTATACGGTAATGACGCGACTGTGCTGTGTTGTAAAGGTTGTTGTGTTTTCCTCGACTGATGTTTATTCAAGGTGTTCTAAACGGCAGAGAGAAACATTTATTCAGCAATATTTTATCCTCAGTGTTGATGACGATGACGTTAAAATCGACATTAAAATGACACGCCATTACAACGAGCTGCTCAGTTTTATGAGACCTCCGCAACGCAGTCGTCTCATTGAAATAAGGTACAAACACCTGCGATGGTTTACACCGTCTCGCCCCCAGGACCGCGCCCTCCGCACCGGCACCAGATTAACGGTGCATCGTCTCGGCTTTTACTGTGTCATATCTCACCAACCCCAGTCTGTTTGTCCTGTCCGGGGGCTCTCCAAATAAAGGCGAAGGTATTTTGTCTGCCACTGGGATGTAGGATGTCACAGGCTGTAATTTATTAGTCACGCTCCCACATCATCGGCAGAATATTCATAACGCAACCCACATCAACAGCCCACAACATCCCACAGCAACAGCACGGCACTTGGGAGACCTCTAAAAGGACGTTTCATACAGCCTGTGTAAAACCAGCACCGAGGATACCAGCAGATTGAGCCAATTTACAATGATAAGACTGGAAGCCCGAGCGTCAGTATGGCGTGGCTGTAAAGTAGATCCAAGCCATCTTCTCTCTCTAACACACACACACAGTCCGCCGCCTACATCTCATCAGACTCATGTGTGATCCTCCTGGCACCAAAGAGCCAGCACAGTTCAGCATGGTGCTCTTAAAATCACTCTGTCAGCTCTTCACTTAGAAAAAAAAACCTGTGCTCGGAGCAGACAGTCTGAACCAAACAGCACCAAACAGACTGCAGGCTACAGAGGCCCCAGACTACAGGAAAACTGTGGCCGAAGCTCAGGGAGTTAAGTTTATTAAGACGCAGGAAGAAACTAACAAGAACGATAGGTAAGGAAACGTAGCCGGAGGCATTCAGAAAGACTTTGCAGGGAGCGTAAAAAAATCATTAACCTGGAGGGTGAAAAACAGACACTGAAGTTTTTGTGAAAGACGAGAGCAACTCCTGCTGTACTGCCGCTGCTGCTCTGCTGATGATGATGGTCACCAGGATGGCGATAACCCGGGGCCTCTTAAGAGATTCATCCCATACACACATACCAGTCATCTCTTTTTTATCATCTGCCCTCCCACTCGCAGCACAAGCTCACACGAGGCGTGTGGGCTCTCATTTGAAACTTCATATCGAAATTAAGCCCCACTCATCTCTGAGCTTTGCCTGAGGTGCAGCACACCACTACAGAGAGAGAGGAGTGGTGCAGAGCAGAGTCGAAGCGAGGGGAGAGGGTAAACAGAAAGTTAGAGACGAAGAAGTACAGAACAAAGATACAGAGAGGGTAGAAAAAAATAAATTAGAGGTGCTGTGGGAGATTAAGTTTGCGGAGGAGAGTGATGGCAGAGGAATGGAGTGAGGATGGATGTACAATAGTTGAGAGACTTGAAATGAGCTGCTTTGAACCACCAAAGCCAGCATGACATCTAGAAACGCATTTATTGCATACAGATGTGATCAGACGGGGGAATGGAAATAGGAGGAAATTGCTAAATAATGTTCAGCCTTCACTCTCGCACAGTTAATCAATGTTGTTAACCCAACAAGGCGTCACCCGTTGGGTTGCGGCCTTTTGCCCCTTGCCATCTTGTATTTTGAAGCCAAGTGTGACCATTTGTGAACAGCAGGGCGAGGCTAAGGATGATGTCATATTGGATTGACTGACTGAGATCCAGAGGACACCCTGTGGTAGCGAACTGCCAATCATAAGGTGGCCACGCCCTGAAGCGTACTATTTGTCTATGTCTATTTTAATCCAAATGGAACCATGGTTTGCGAAATAAACATCTTGCTGTATTAAAGAAGACTTGAAACTAGCAATCGAGACCATGAACTCATTAGGAAACTGTTTACTGAGGTAATAAATTCACTGAGAAGTAGGGTCGTATTTTCATAGACTTCTATACAAATTGACTTGAATTTAGTCCTTGTTTCTAAGGAGGGACAAACAAACGTAAGTGCCCAAAAGTTGTCTGAATGGCTGGTTTCCATTTATCCATTCGCCTGATGTTAATGGACGTACATTCTTTTGCAATCAGTGGAGTCGCCCCCCTGCTGGTTGTTTGAAAGAATAAAGATTTAAGTCTCTCCAGGAAAACCTCTGTCAACTATTCATACTGACCGCAAATTCAATCAACCAAAATTAAATTACAACTGTCCTAATTATAGTTGAAAGCTTTCTCAAGACAGGTGAAATCATTTTTTATACGGCGAGAGTCAACAAGATGAAGATGAAGAATGAAAATGACCGGGGAAGGGAAAATAGATTAGGCATAGAGGAAGTGAGCTCTCATGATGTCGATGGGGTCCACTTACCCCAACCTCCACGTGATCCGAGCCCTTGTCATCCTGCTTGTGGAGGATCTCAAAGTAGTACTGTCTGGATGAGATTAGGCTGAGGGGGGAAATAGAGAGGGCTATTGTTAGATATTTGACACTGGTGAAAAAGAAAATGATTGTTTCTATAATAAGCCACTGCGGCTACTTCAACCTTTAGCATCTCTTTCAGCGACTTGCACTGCAAACATACTGATACTGTCGCTGTGTTGAAAAACATACCAGAATGAAAACTTTGAGCAATTTTGGGTCTCCAAAAAGCTAAAAGTACAACAGGATTTCATCAGACCGCAGCGAAGTAAGGTAAACAGACTTTAAAAGCACATAATAGTCATAAATGTGGAATGAGGATAAACAGGGTAATCAGCGTAGATTATAACTTGGGGCTACAGGAGACGATGGCAGAGGAGACAGCAACGAGCCGTATTACCAGGCTGAGGTCCTGAATAAAACACTCCTTCAGAGGCCGCGAGGAGGAAAATCAATGCGCCACATAAATCAACATTTTACACTTATACAGGCTCCAGTATTTCTCCGAGACTCCTGGGTTAGAGCGAGAAGAAGAAGAAAAGGTCTGCGTGTCGTCCCCCTCATGCGCTGACGAAACACACACTCCAAGCTGCGACACTTTATTCTTATCAAAAACACATCTGAGATAATAGGCCAGCATCTGCTGCTGAATGAGAGGCACTGCTCCACACGTCATTAACTCTCAAAACACACACACACACGATGGCTTTGCAGAGTATACACACACACACACACACACACACACACACACACCGTTAGGCAGTGAATAAAACCACGTATTTGCATGTTGTGTGGATAGCACATGTCCACAGCGAGTGAGCTGATGGTTTGTTTAAGCCGTGTGTCTTAAATCAAAGAGAAGTGAAAGCTATACTTATGAGGATGAAACAGTAAAGAATGTTTGGAGGCCTGATGCCTGTAAACAAGATGATGCTGATTCTGTTTGCTGCAGCCTGGTAATTTGGGAAACATTTGCTACTCTGAACTATTTAGCTCCTCCATATTCATGTGCTCTGATTCACAGAAATATGCAACGGCTCGCTCGCTCGCTCTTCCCTTCAGTTTCTCTGCCTTTTGTTTTTTTTTTTTTTTTCAGATTTTCCGAGCTCTCTTTTCTCTCGCTGTGACGGCTGCCTTTCTCTCTCCTGTCTCCTGTTTGTTTCCTGAAACAAACACAAGCTCATCCTCTTTGATGAAGGCAGTGTTCTGTATTGAAAATGGCCTCGCACAAAAAAAACAAAAAAACAAAAAACAGGAGATAACATGAAAACAACAGACAAGCAAGAAAAAAGAACCAAGGTTTTTTTTTTTATTATTTGTTATTTGCAGGATGTTATCCTTGTTCTGGAGAGTATGTGCATGTGTGCGAGTTTAAAAATCGATTCATCCAAACAATGACAAGTGAGAGATGCAAATTAAACAATTTTCCAGAGCCCAAGGTGACAACATGTTGTTGTTGTGAAGTTCAAAACCTGAAGAGAAAATGCAAAAGAATCGTCTCCTTTGAGAGGAAACCTGAATGGTTATTAAAATTCAGGCTGCCTACAGGCTTTTTCGGACAAAAGGTGGTATTTTGGTATTAAAATCTGCATTTTTATTCTACAGTCATCTGTGGTATTTAAAGGGCGCCCCCACCCGCCTCAGTCAAGAAGCCCCAGAGACAACTCGTATTCTATCAGTTGAATCATCACACTTTTTTTATTAGCGGTCATTCGAAATTGGAAGAAAATGGAGAAAAAGGTATCACTAACAAATCCTTCCCAATGGAAATTCAGATTTACTACCTTCAAACTATTGATCTTGGTCTCTTCTGAGGAAGCAGCTGCCAAACAGAAGGAGACAAAACAAAGAACTAAACGAGGCAGGAGTGCAGAGGAGGATCTATAAAAGCTGTTCACTGCATGCTTTCATATGAAGCATATCTGTTCTCTCTACCTCCAGGTATTTCTTATTCAAATCATCAACTTCAGCAAGATACAGGTTGTATTGACTTGGTTTGTTGTGTCCTACATGTCACATTTTGTTTCACAGTTTCAAAATTGTCTGACTAATTTACGATATCAAACTCAGCCAAACCTAAAAGATCAACTTTTCCATTTGTACAAGACTTCTTCTCCGAGGCGTTTTCCAACAGAGTGGGGCTCCGTGACCTCACTAACAAATCAAACTGCCTGAAAGTGAATTATGACTGTGCCCTTTGAATACTTACTCACTTAATTACTACCTGTTTTAGCTGGGATTAGCCCAGACTTGCTTAATGGTTTTCTGATGCTGCTTGTTGATGATTCCAGTAATCAAAGTATATTTTAGTGATATTTTGTCTGAAAACAGGGAACAAGATGACATCAATAGTACGCAACCGACCAAGCGATGACAAGCTGTAACTTTGCTGAGCCCAGTAAAAACAAAGGCTTAAAACGTAATGACAAAACAAATATCTACTTACGAAATAAAACCGCTAAATGTGAAATCACAGTCAATGAAAAGTATGACACATTAGCTCATGCAAAAAAAAGTTCTGTCGAAGTAATATAACATCTTTCATTTCTTTATATTTCTGTCATAAATATTAACACTTTCTCATGACTGAATTAAAATAATAATTTTCAAGAAATTTAAAAATAATAAAAAAAAACTTAACGTGGGGGTTTTGCAAGAGCCTGTAGCGCTGATTTTTTTTTACATTTTTTTTTATGCACGACCAAATAACTTCTATATATGATGAAACGTATTAATACTTCACAGAATCTTAATTTGGTTGCAGCAAAGTTAAAACTAGTTGACGTATGAATGTCTAAAAAATGAAAGATTCCTCTTCATCTTTCGTGCCCCAGCAGGGTTTCAAACACAGGATCTTCTTACTTTGAGGCAACAGTGTTCACCACAGAGCACACACAAAGAATAACAAAGATGATGAAATTTAGCTCTGAGGGCCAAACTTCTAAAAAAAATCCTAACTACAAAAGTTTGGAAGTAAAACTTTGGGATTTTCTCATGAATTAAAAAAAATCTTTACATTTCTTTTTTCAAGTAAACCCTCGACATCGACTCGGAGGCCAAGGTTGGTATGAACAAGCACAAGCAACTTTTTAATCCTTGAAATCACTGCGCTAAACTTCAAGCACGGATTTCAAGCACCCGTGTGAATCCTAAAGATTGGCTGAATAATTTTTTATCATTAATTGTCTCAACACTACTGTACACTAACAGTATTTTGCAGCGTTTGTTCGTGTGTGTTTCTGCTGTGTTTGACCCGAGTTGGAAGTGAAGGACAAAGGCTGAAGGTGCAACGATCACGTGTTGCCCTGTGCACAAACGCGGCCGCACCATCCGGCTGCCCAGCGTTCTGTAACCAATAAATCATCACAGGTGCCGGAGAGTGGTGACAGTGCGCTAAGGTCACTCTCTCATGAATAGGGAACACCTCCTCTGTGCAGCTGCTGAAACGGCACTCAGCGAAACTTAAGTGCCTCTTTCGGTTCTTGGCAGCCTGCTCGCCCCCTTTCTGTGATTCAAACATGGCGAAAGCAGTCACAATATCTTTTAGGAATTCGACTTAGACAACACAGATTTAAAAGAGTCATTACATTAGATTTAACTGGATGAGATTTTAATTAATGTGATGGATACGCAGGGAAATTCAGCAACCAGAATTAGCGCTGACGAGCAGAGAACCGACAGCAACACTTCGTCCTGGAACATAAAGTACGAATGATAACAAAAATATCACTATCAGACAAGAAACAGGCATTTATAAGACTGTATCACGGTCCAAGTTCAATCATATACTGACACGTCACATCTTTCTTTGAACATCATAAAGTCAGAGTGATATTCTGCAGTAGTCTTTGTGGTTCATTGACTTCCCGTCCCCGAGCGGACGACTGTAGATGGGTTTTAGGATATATTAGTACATTTCCTGATCCTTTATTAGATTGTCTATTTTAGCCGGTAATCCAGCTCCATCTGTGGAATAATCTAATGTCAGAGCTGAGAGGATTGCAGTCTGCCGCCACAGTGTTTGAGAATGAGGGTGAAACACAAGCACAGTCGAGGAGGACGCCAATATAACATATCACAACCACCCAAAGATCAGTCCCGCTGTGTAGGTGAGACATGTATTGAGTCCTGCGGGAGTCACAGCCTGCAGCCTGCAGTTATCTGCTGATAGTTATTTCTTCTTTTAAGCTTTGAGTAATTTCTTTCACGTTTTCTGTTTTTTGTTTTCAATTTTGGTGCCAAGACAGACACTCAGAAAATGAAATCAGGACGGATCCAAATAAAGAGATGATGAGAAACGAATGAGAAAAGATGAACAGCTTTTTTTTTTCCAAGCTCTCTACTTTGTTTGAATAAAAAAAAAGTATTATATTAAACTGAGAGTCTGCAGAAATAAACGAGCGAGACAAACAAAGGTGCACGAAGTGGGAGGGGTGGAGGTGTTTTTGCAGCTTGGATGAGTCTGTGTGTGTGTGTGTGTGTGTGTGTGTGTGTGTGTGTGTGTGTGTGTGTGTGTGTGTGTTCGCTCTCCGGTCACACCAGTCCTCGTGATGGATGGCGAGGCGGGCTCCGGTTGAAAGAGATGAAGAGACAGAGGGACAGGCGGAAAGAAAGATGAAGGAGGAGCGATAAATAGCAAATGAACAGCAGAAACAGAGAGGGAATTATAAATGTTTTCTGCGTCTTGAAAGGAAAAATACATTACAGCGAATATCAGCGGGACGTGATTTCATACAGAACAGCCATGCCAGACGAGAAGAGAAGGAAGAAAAAAAAACAAACATAAAAGAACAAGTGAAGGGCAAATGAGAGATGGGAAGAGGAAAGAATAGCTATTAGCGTGTGACTCAGAGGATGAGCAGAGGACACAAAACAAGAGTCTAATTGCCTGACTAATTGGAGTCTTTGTTTCCAGATTCCCTTCATTGGGCCGCATGGATAGAGGACAGACAAAGGAGCTCGACTGGGCTGGATAACACAAGATGGGACTGTTGGACCAAAATATTCAGAGTATCATCCCCCGCCGGGTTCTGAGTATGAAATATTCATCCGGTGTGAACATATAGAGAGCGTTCTCTTTATTCCTGCTGAGAGACAAACTCCTTTCAGAGGCACCTCAAAGAAAAACTGTTTGTCCAAAGAAATATACAAGAGCCTGCAGACCGACACACACACACACACACACACACACACCTTATCTTAGCATTTTCTTTGTAATGTCTTCACAAGTAAAACTGTCCTCACAGGGAAGGTGGGCTATCAAGGGTGGGTCCACACAAGCATAGCAATACAAACACACATACACACATACAGGTAAATATTCCTAACACGGCACTATACTTCTCCACTATCTAAGAGGGGACCTCGTTTTTTCTGGTCATTTTGAAAAAAACGAAAACAAAAGAATAGAAAAGCTTCTTTTAAGTTTTTTTAACCATAATATCACTTCAAATGTGTTCTTTAAATGTTTTCTTTCTTTGATTTGCATCCTTCACTGATGTCAACCACACACACACACACACACACACACACACACTGTATAACTAACCTGGTCTGCAGGCAGCAGAGCTGAGGTGAAATGAAGACACTACCCTTTTATTGCTCTCATTCATCCTTCATCTCACCTCAACTGCACCGCCAGCCACAGCAACTTCCTCATCCTCCAGCATCTCCTCTCTTTTTTCCAACTACTCATTAACACTATCTGACTGTCACTCTCTATCTCTCTAACACCTACAGGTGGCGCTTACATATAAAGGTTAAAAAAAAAAAAAAAAAAAAAGGCGAATGCTCCCCTCTCAACTACATTAATGATACCAGTGTTTAGAGCTGCCCCAAGGAGACACGCAAACTTCACTCTTCTCCCCTCGCGCTCTCTCTCCGCACTTCACTCCATTTCTCATGCGTTCCTCTAATCCATCAGAGAGCTATCATGCTGCTCTTCCCTGCAGCCTCAATAAATCCTCTTTCTTCCATCCCCTCTCCTCTTCGCCTCGACCCCCTCCGCTCTCCCTTCATCCCCCCGTCTCCTCTTCCCTCTCTCCTCCTGTATCTTGTCCGTCGCTTCTCCCCGACGCCTCTCACGGCGTCTCTTCTCCCTCTATCTGCCGCGTCCAAATTCCCCCATATGTATTTATCTAATATAGCTTTATAGCATTACTATCTACAATGCTTTTATTCTTCTCCTCGCCTCCACTTCATCCCTGTCTCACTTTGAGTTGGTATTAATACTCCACAATGTGTGGACATGGGAAGAAAGAATTTACAGTATCTCACAATGCCTTGTTCTCCCGGGTTTTTTTTGTATTTGTGCTACGCTGAAGGGCAGAGAAAACATATGCTCCTTTCATCACAGAGAAGTATAATTGTTACATAACATCAAGTACAAGCTGAGAATTCATCTCCGGGAGGAATGTAGGAGTTGCACAACTCTACACGAGAATTACGGGACAAGTCGAGCAACATTTTTCTTTCAATGACAACCGAAGTATCGTTGTGTATCCCTGAGCGCAGACACTCAACGTCCCATTTATCACAGCGTTGACATAATTCATTAGCATGCTGAAAGACAAGCATGGTTAAAGCCGTTTAAAAGCAGCATACGTGAAGGTGGAGCTAAAAGGCACGATAATCGTTTAAATACGGGGATAACAGCCCACGCTCCCGGACAGTCTCTCCTGGAAGGCATTTATAGTGTTGCACACTAAAAGTGACAGAAACAGTGGAGCATTACAAGGAGAGAGCTTAAGAGAGAAATACTTACTGTCTCACCCACGCACACCTGGCCAGTCAAAAAGACGGGGTGAATGTCAGTTTTCTGGAAGTTAAAATCTGGAGTGTTGGCGCGGACGTGTGGGTGTGTTTATCTAAAATATAACACTCTTTTATATTAAAATATATTTAAGGTCCAGAAAAAAAGCACATGTATACTTAATGTAAAGTATATGTCGCTGCTGCTCTTTGTCTCTGCCTCAGCTGGAGAACAACAAAAGCAACTGACAAGTCCTGCAAAAGGTAAAAAAAAAAATCTAATTGCTCAATCAAAGATCAATTGCTTTCTGCGTACATGCTGACGCGCCGATGACAAACAATTCATATGTCCTGAATATTCAAAGAGTCACTCTCCAAACAGCTAACATATCTGTTCCCCAGCTGCTCTGAATTTGATTTCTGCGATTCCTCAGACTGAGCTGACCATCCGTCTTCGTTACTGTCTCTAATCACGTTTGGCCAAAGGCTGCCCGACGTTACCGCTTGGTCGTAGTCACGCGTTACTGCCAATAAGACGTCCTCTACCGTGGCCTTTTCACAGCTCAAGAGATGCGCATCAGCGCCCCATGAGACATTAAACTTAAGCCACTACACACACTGAAACATGGATTTGTGTCTCAGTGGGCGGCCATCACTCATAGGAACAGATGGTGAAGTGAAGGCCTGCGGGAGGAAAGTGGGACAGAGAAGTCATTGCAGCTCGTCGCAAACAGCTTCCTCTTAATTCAGCCTCTACAGCGTATCAGCCAATTACCATGAACGGGGAGGAGGTTCGCATCAAGGTTGCTATTCACAGTCAAACACAGTCAGGTAATGCATGCACACAAAAGAAAGGAACAGATATTCATTCACATGTAAGTCAATGCATACATATCGTGTAGACAGTGTAGGCGCTTGCTGCAGAGCAGGTGCAACACTCAGCTCGTCTCCGCGCTCAATCAGTATTCCTATGATGCCATGAGCCCGAGCACTACACTTTCCTCTCTCTCAACGCTTGAGTCTCCGCACCAGCTAATAGCCAGCAGTGCTTAAATGATTCAATTATAGATACTGAGAGATCCCATAGTGAAATAACTGGTCATTCTCCACTAGGTTCCCCCTCATTGTTGCCTGGGAAAGGCACAGTTAACTCTTTCCTTCCCACTATTATCAGCCTTTGAGTTTTTTGGGGGGTTTTTTGTTTGTTTTTTTTGGTAAGTCATGCCTATAGAAAAAAAATGGGAGTGTGATCAAAGCACGGGAATGAGAAGGAAGAAGAGCAGAGAAGTTATGAGAAGAGCGAAAGGCCTGAACGCTCACCGAGAAAAAAAAGAAGGAACACACATCAACGCCCACGTGTCTGTGGAGGATTGGGGCGTAAATGTCACTTCCAGCAGTCTTGTGATGTGAAAGCTGCTCCTTCAAAATGCCAGCTGTGGCGCCCCAGATAACCTTGGAATCCTCTTCTGCCTTTTCCTCCTCACCACGCCACTGCCAAAGGTCAGCAGCAACCATTTTTAATTTCAGTCATTACATCCGAAGGGCGGGGGGGGAAAAAAAATCCAGACAGACCAGATGTATGGAAACCCATCTACACAAGCACAGATATCATTTGATTGACTTCCGCGTCTTGCCTCAGATTCAGCCGGCACTCATTAGTTTCCAAAAATCTTTCAAACAATATTCCCTCTAATCTTCCAACACGCTGTCAATCACATCCGTGGTCTGAGCTCCTCAAAGGCTTCAGACGGAGTTGACGTCAAGCGCGGCGTCAGACTAGCTCAGTATGCTACTCAGCACGGTTTAGTTTATGGAATTTTAGCGAATGTCAATCTCCCCCCGGTGTTGTCTATACAGCCCCGAGGCTCTGGTAGCTGTGTCAAGAGAGCAGAGGGAGCGTTGACGAGGTTATCTTAGTTTCTCTTCTGACTACTCTGCCGTCGCACATCCAGACAGCACTGAGCCGCCATTGCCAGACGATCACTTCACAGGTACAAGAGCGGCCGGAGACAAAGAGTGAGACAGTCAAAAAAAGAGGGGACAGTTTCCAAGCTAAGGTTTCAAAAAGATGCAGCTTTTTTTTGTAGTACATTTGACTTTGATTCCCTCCAGTATGAGCATTGAAAGGCATGATTCTGGTCCAACTTGTTGTACCCTGTCAAGTCGAGCAGCAACTAAAAATTGTTATTTCTATGACTAACGTCTTCTATTATTTCCTTACATTGAACAATCATGTGGGCCATCCATTCCCAAACTTAAGAATGCCATGGCTCTCCAAAAATCTGAGTGACAACTCTGATGAACGTGAGATGAAGATGAAGTATTTCAAAATAAATGAAGAATAACAACTGATTCAACTTAACTTTTTATGTTCAGCACCTTCACAGCAGGATGACTCCGAGCTTGAGCTGCCCCCAGAAATGTCCCCCCCTTTTAACTGTCCATTACAAGAAACAATATCTCAACGTCAACAAAGCGCAGACATCAGAACCTATGATTGATGTCTCAGGTTGGAAGACAACAGAGAGGATCGCTCGCTACAGCAGCTTCACATCACTGTTTTTCCTTTTCTACTGCCTGCTCACGATACTTACCAAACCTGTGCCAGAAGCTAGCAAGTGTTTCCGGATCAGCACAATACATTTTCAAGCCACGTAGAGTGAATAGAAAGAAGAGCAGGCGAAACGAGAAGAGGAGGAAAGGTGCACATATGATTGCAGAGCCGCCTAATTTATCATCCCAAACATTTTCTTGTTTGTAGATGACAATACAAAATTGAGGCAATTGAGGCAAGTATTCGTCGCAAATACTTAATAGTAGAGAAGAGAGTAAAAGGTAGAAGATGGAAAATTGGAAAAATGTACTTGTCGAAATAAGTAGAAGCAGAATTATCCCCCTTTTTTTATTCCATGAAGAACAACATACTTTCTTATTCATTGACCGCAAAACTGGAGATACTGTATCCCTGATTTTCATTTCATCTGGTCACCAACTTTATGGCCTAACGCCCACACTGTGGGAGTTACTGGTGAAGCCAATAAAATGATATAAACTACAGAACTTGTGAATAATAGCAGAGATTTCTGTAAGCGCAGCCAATTATTTTGTTACTGTTTCAAGTCATGGCAGTTTTTTTTTTTTGGTCAGATTTTTAACTACAACTTTTCTTGAGGGACTTTAGTCATTAAGCCGAGCCGACATTTGCTGCAACCTCCCCTCCGCTGAAGGAATGCTAACCTAAAAATAAAAAAAAACACCACTGGTGGTTGTTTAACAATGATTCCCATGACCTCATATTTCACAGTAATCAAACGCTGTCTTTCGACTGGTGCTTTGATTGAGAGACCCCCCCCCCAGCTGCAGAAAAATTCTGTGTAATGGACAACTTTGGTGCACAGTGTTGAGCAGCAGCAGCAGCAACAGACACCCCGCCACCCCCACAGGGTCCCCAGCTGGCCACTATTTTCAACCAGCTGGACATTGTATGCACTGGTGGAAAACACTGCAATGGCCCATTACAATTTCCAACAGGGCTTTTTCGAATCGCATTTCTTGTGATATAAACAGAAAATAGATGCAATGGTTGTGTTTAAGAAGCTGGAAATGGGCAAATTGTGTGTGTTTGTGACTAATAAATAAATATAAGTCAAGGGGCATAAAACAGTTGTTTTGATGGATCTTAGTACGACTTGGATCCATTTCAATGCAACAAAGATTCGAAGAAGGAAAAAGGAAGCTAACAGAAGTGTGACAGATTGAGACAACAGGGACGAAGACTCTCCATCTTCAGGCTTTACTGAGCAAACTTCAGATGCAGAGCTCAGCCAGAACTATTTCACACACACAAACACACACACACACTGTGAGTCATTACCTCCAGGTGGTCATGGCCAGGTGGTGTGGAAGGCCACCCGATCTCCCAAACAGGTGTACTGATCCAACTCTCCTGTCCATCCCATCTATTTAAATTGGCACCCAGGACAGGCTTTCACACAGCGCACAGCGACAGGAAGGCCCCGCCCGAGAACGTAACACATTTCCATCAGTTTTTGAGCCGCGTGCGTCTCTGCTTCACGCACTTCTTCCTCTTTTACAGCTTCAAATTCACTCCGTACATGTAATTGCCATTATAGTCAACCGGCAGAGTGAGATGGAAAAAGAGAAGACCATAAAAAGTGAGTGAGAGACGGAGAGAGAGAACGAGGGGCTGATGGGAAAAATGGTACTTTAGATGAGGGCGGGACACCTGAAAGCTCTAGCTGCAGTCATCCATGATGCAGAGTAACCACAGAGGGACTGCCAACTGGAGGGTACCTCGATTATATATTTTTATATATATATATATATGTGTGTGTGTGTGTGTGTGTGTGTAGCTATGTGTGTGTGTGTGTGTTTGCCGCTTTCAGTAGCCTTTGATTGCATCGCGCCGAAACCTCCAACAGGCGAGTGAAGTGTTTCGTGAACCCCTCCACAACAATATGTTTCGTTCCCTGACAACATGATTCAAGCCTGCAGCAGCCATTAGTCACTGTTCACTTCAGCTCCACTACAGTCGGCCGTACAGCTCCAACGAACCGAGACGTATAAATAACGGCAGTCCGAGAGCGCAAAAAAGAACAACCTTGCTCAAAGTGGGAGTGTCTGCTCTGCTCCGTTCTGCTCTCCCCTGTTCAATTACGTTGGTGAAGGGTTGCCCTCGGTTCGATTGTGTTTTCTGCTCCGTGCCATTCAACTCCATCCCTTTGTTACGCTTCATTTTTACATCAGCTCTGTCCCATTTCGTTCTGTTCAAGGGCCCCCGATATGATAATAAGCAGGGGGGAACAGTTGCACAAAAACAGTGAGAGCTGTTTTAAATTGCAGCTTTGTGGTAGAATGGAGTCGGTAAATTGGCCCGAATGAACCTGAACTTATTCTTCAATAACAAATTGCACAGGAGGATCGCGCTGCCAAGGGCTCGCCTCATGTGTGATGGCTAATTTTCACAGTTGGTTTCCATCTATAAAAATTGAGTATAATATTCTAGAAAACTAATTCAGTCTGTGTAATTATTTCTTTATTTGCCAGGTGATAAAATCTAAGTAATGACTGATTATTATTGCCGTCCACATGCTCTGATGTTTTTATTCCTTTCAGAAAATGATACCCCGTCCCGTTCCGCACTGCTTATTTGCTTATTTCAATTTCAACCCATCAAATTTGAAGAATATCTTTTTATGAATATGGGGATATTAATCCTGCCACACGCACAATTTAGCACGCTCGGGAGCACATCAGCTGTGCCGTAAAAACAGCTCGAGTGTAACGGTGTGTGAGGGGTTCACGATGCGGCAGACGGCACATGTGGAAGATGACGGATAAACAGCCTTTGCTGCGAGGATGTTCTCAATAAAGTCATCCGATGCTGGAGCTGGATTTGAAACGGCGCAGTATTTAACGAGCACATGCTAACGCAAAGAATGCGAATATGCTCGCCCACACACGGGAACATCAAACTGCATTTTGGGCTAATTATCTCAAGTGACGCCCATCTTAGACACACTCCCCCTAAATCATTGGATGGAGTTAAATAAAAACAGATCTGACTTGGGTCATTAGCTCCTTCCACCCGCCAAACTCTTACCTTTTTTTCTATTTTCTCGAACCGTTTTATCTGTTAGGTGACATTTCATGATCTGACGGTCGGAATCATGAATCACTTTACACACCAGGGTATTAAAACATTAAAAGATCTTCAGTGGACGTAAGTGAGCAGCAACTGGTGTGTGTGTGTGTGTGTGTGTGTGTGTGTGTGTGTGTGTGTGTGTGTGTGTGTGTGTGTGTGTGTGTGTCAAGTGATGGATATCACTGTTGTATCGGAGCTCGGCTGGGTGGAGAGCACACAGAGAAGAACAAAGCTCTCCTCGAATGGAATATTTTATTTCAAGACAGCCTGCTGACATTTCTACATTTCTACAAAGCCGTGCGCACACACACCCACACACACACACACACACACACACACACACACACACACACTGAAACACCTGGTAACAGGTCACAGAACACGCAACGTCACGCCCCAAATTTCTTTGTCGAACAAGCTTTTTAATGTACCTGCCGTATTCTACCTCCATGCCTCGGCACTCTGTTGTTGTCTTGTTATTGTCAGAGAACGCTAGACGCTTGTCAGACAGGAAGAGAAAGGAGACAAACTTTTCAGCCGACGCCTCCTCCTCCTCCTCCTCCTTCTCTCTTTTCTTCTCCGACATTATCTTGTCACCCTCTCTGCGCTCTCTTGTTGTCTGGTGTGCCTGCTGTGCTAACCAGGCCCGGTTAATCCTACGCACAGACGAGCACAAACACTCGCCAACAGGTCCTGGCCTGCGTTCAGCCTCGTATGGCATTAATGAATTTTCATTCATTATATAAAATGTCTGTGGTGTGTGTGTGTGTGTGTGTGCATGTGCGTGTGTGTGTGTGTGGGGGGGGGGGGGGGGGTCATAGCGTGCCTTTACAAAGGGAGGCAGAATGTAAAGCAGATGCATGGTGGTTTTAATGAGCATTAAAGATTTTCTTGTGGCTTTACGCATCTTAATAACTCGTCCCAGAATGATTCATTAGGAGTTATGACGAGACCTCGGAGTGAAGCAGTGAGTCAGAGCAAATTAACGGCAAACGTCAAATTAGTCCTGTAATAAAAAACACTGAATGTAGTACGTCATGAGATGTGCATCTGCTGACTGTGCTCCACCTTTGTTTTTCAGAGTCTGGTCTCTCTGATACTGACACTGATGTGACATGCTCGATGGTCTCGCGCATGACAAGATCGAGGATGAGCCGTCAGGATTGTAAATGTCACAGGAGTTTACTTTTCTAGTCTTTCTATGTTGGAATGCTTTTTTAAAGTTTTCATCTTGATGTGCGCTGGTTGATACAGACTGACAATAACATTTTCATTTTAGAAAAACAACCTCATTTGATGCAATTGCTTCTGTTTTGCATGATACTGTGGAGTTGTGAGGATCAGTGTATTAAAAACCAACCTGCAGGACACAAATGATCCGTGAAAGATCAGAGCCTGTGATCTTCGTGTGTGTGACAGTAAAATGTCCTACAACTGTTATCAACTAGTATTTTAGTCGATAGATGAGAAATTAAATCACTCTAATCTTCCACAGATTTAGCTTCAATCATAAGCTGAGTCGGGATCAGGAAGTCATTACTGCCACTGCAATTTTATCTGATCATCAGCTGATATTTCAGAGCGTGAGCATCACACCTACGCTCACTGTCACCAAACACAGAGGTCTGCTTTTTTTGTTGTTGTTGTTTTTGCGCCACACATCTATTAATATACTGCTGCTGTCACTGAAACTGCAGCCTGATTCATGAAGAATTCATCTGAACATCAGAACTATATCTGTGATACATCAGCATACGTGCCATCCTTGAGACCTCATAAGTGAGTGTTGGTCTGGGGGAAAAAAAATTCATAATAATAATTACTAAACTTCCACAGCATTTGTACATAAAATGATTTAAATTGTACTTTTAATGGTCATAAAAAATGCAGGATAATTCGCCCCTCTGGCATGAACTTGTATAAATCTCTGGCATGAAGCAATACAGTAAAATATTCATTGCCTTTAGTTTATCTTTCCTGCTCTCTGCTCCTTAAGAGACTCTGCACACGGCATCCAGTATATATTTATATATGTCAACATCTTGACATACTTGAAGTGGGTGCAACCTCAGTGATCGACAGAAACATTTGACGTGTCGGATAAAACAAAATGCACAAAAAAAATGCATAAAAATTTTATCTAAGGAACGAGATGCCTTTTTGTCCAGGATGTCTGAATTTTGCTCTGATGTGAGTTTTTCATTCCTCTTGTCTCGCAACGAGCAAAACACAACAGCTGCCTTCTCGCAGTACTGTGTCAGAAACAGGCTGTGAAAAGTGAGAGGGGGGGTCAAAAATATGTCAGATATTTGGAGAAAGTACGAGAAACTGTGACCCCAGGAGGAAACTGGATGATGTACATCTCCATCAGACATCTGAACGTTCAGTTTATATTTGATCATCTGGTCTGTCATCATGTTACATGTTATAGTTCTACAAATGAATCTCTCTGAAGTGGATAGTCAGGTGCACAGCGTCAATTCTGATACTTAATAATTTAGAATTACTGTAACATACAGAGCAATGTGGGCTGGTCATCTCAAACTGTGTGGGCTACATCTCTGGTGCATCTTAATGTATAAGAGCATCTTCTCTGAGGCAGATTTCCTGTTTACTTTAGCCAGAAGTTTTTATTTTTGCAAAGCGATCGTGATCTCAGATCGTGCAGATGGCCTCAGCGTGTAAAGAGCCAGATCAGAGGTCGGCAAAACAAGCTTGTTCTATTTTGGCCCCTGGTCCTCGAGTGACCTGCAGGCCGAGGTCAAACTTCTGGATCGTCTCTTTAAATGAATTTTAAATCAGAATAATAAATGCGCTAACTGCTAGCTGCTTCTGCTCCACATGTGCCGCAATAATGTTGCCTTGTTGTCGCTTCTATGTGAAATGCGTTTTGCAGTATTTATTGTAATTTGATGCATCATGTGCTAGATGCTCTACATGACCTTTTTTTTAATATTAGCATATTAATATAACCGAACCCTGGAAGGTGCTTAGACCGTGTTTCAGTCTCATATTACCGCCGTACCCATGATGCTCAGCTGTCAGTTCTCCTAAGAGGCATGAGTGTAAATAACTAAACACACTTTTTTCATCATCCTCTTTGTATTCATCAAGCATTTTGTATGAGAATTGCTGAAATATTGTGTGTGGCTGTGTGTGTGTGTGTGTGTGTGTGTGTGTGTGTATGTGTGTGAATAATTTAAGGAAGCACTCCACAGCTTCACCCAATCAGGCCAAACAAACGAGGGAAGCCCACAGGAATAAAAGCACGGTTCTTTAGGATCTCTCTCCTCTCTCTCGCTGTATAATCATATCAACTTAACAATGACTTTAGAGGCAAACTGCAGATCAGTGCGAACACTAAAGGGTGCTTTTATGCGAGCGGCTCCCAGCAATTAGGGAGAGAGACGTGTTGAATCTGAGAGGCGCTGATTAGGTTAATACATTCTCCTCTTCCATCGAGAGAGAGCAAGAGAGAGAGAGAGAGAGAGAGACGCCTTTCAAGTGCAAAGATCCTCTACACTCTGACACCCGGTGAGAGCACTCGCTCAGAGTAGATGTTAGATCACACACACATATGCTGAAGTACAGATGAGCCAACATCACCTGCTGTCCGGCGTCCAGCGAACGATATTCTAGGGTAATTATTTCATAAAAGAGGTGAGAATTATCTCTACGCGGAGCCTCGTGGGCTCACAGGGACGCTTCAGTGATGACAGCCACAAGACGTGCCCACGGAGAAGCTCCGGTGTTGGTGTGTGTGTTTGTTGAGCTCAGTTCTAGATGTGAGCCGAGCCTCCTCCTGCTTTCTCTGCAGCGGCTTGAGAGGGAAATAACGGTGCTGTTAAGAAAGCGTGTGTGTGGTTGTCACCGGTACTTACTGCACAGACTTGGAGGACTGGGACCTGAACTTGCTGAACTCGCCTGGAGCGGTCCACTCTGTACCCAGCTGCAACACACAAGACAGGAGAGGCACAGATCAGAGAGAGCTGGTGGGAGAGAGGGAGCAGCGAGAGACGACTGAAGACGATTCATCTGAAAAACATTGATTTTGTGATATTTTATTTTTAGGCCCTGAATATGACTTAACTGGACGGGCCCTGTCTGTAAACAAGCTGGATTACAAAGACATTCAGAGAGCAGATTGGCTGTTTGGAAAAGGAGGCGAGATCGTGAGATCGTCCTCGGTTACGATAGCACAGCAAATGAAGAGTAATTGGAAAAACACGACGATATGCCCCCGAAGCGACGGGGACGGTCAATCAGGAGGCGAGTTCTGACAGGCAAATTGAGCAAACAGATGAGCGCTAATGCCTATAAATAGAAAGAAAATCAGAAACAGCCATTCCCTGCCAATACCAGCTCTAAGAAGCCGGCTCATCAGGACCCCTGGGCCCCCCCCCCCCATTTCAGCCGAGTCAGTGCCCATTCATTTCCTCAGCAAGCCAACGCCACTAATTAGGGCCCCCGCTGCTGCTGATCCATAATGAAAGAATACGGCTAAGATCACAGTGGGCCTGCTTTTAATTGTTTGTGCTGGCCCACACTTCAGGGTTTGAAAACTGGTCAGAAAACATTGTGGGGTGTGATGCTAATGGATCATAAGAGTCTTTCAGCATGTGGAGAGAGAAAGAGAACGGTGCACACCTACAAAATAATCACACCAGCATCTATGAATGTATTTGCTGGCGTGAGAAGAGAGACGTGACGGGAGAAGACAACCTCAAAAAAAAAAGAAAAAAAAGAAAACCAGGCAGTAATGTCCGTCCAAAACCAACCAGGCCCCTGGCAGTCATGAAAGCCTCTGAGAGTCTCTGTGAAGCAGTTGGCTGGAGTGGAGGAGGACACAATGTGTGCTACTGTGCCTTCGCCGTGAAGCCCCACAGCACGCCGCCGCCGTAGTACATTTCCACACCAACAGTTTCCTCGCGTACTCCTCCTCCGGCACAGAAGACGGGGAGGAGGAGAGTGTGGTAGGAGTGTTTTTTTTTTGTTTTTTTTTTAAACGGCTGGGAGAGAAAATTTAAATTAAAAAAAAATAGCAAGAAGGAAGGTGGAAGATTAAGCTCAGTCAGCTAAACCTGATTTACTTGAGTTCACATTAAAGATGAAAACTTTTTTCTTCCAGCCAATATACATTTCAATGTGTATTGACATTCATTTGCAGGAAACCGCTTTGTGTTGATTTTCAATTACAGTTATTTGAAGTTGATAGAAGTTGAGCAGAGAGCCTGTTCGCTCATAAATGCAGCGATGCTAATTTGGTCCCCAGTCGGCTTTTTCCAAATGAAACCTAATCTTTAATCAGACAGTGTTAAAGGAACACTCCACGGAATTAACATCGCAAATCTACAACACTGTACTTATTCCACATAGGACAGCCGGGTGACCTGCAACCGCACTGCAGCCGCTGTCTGCTAGCTTCAAACAGGGATGATTTTGATGATGAATTTCCTATTTCTAGTTCGTCCTCAGTCCAAACCAACGCTGAGCCGAGTGACATCACTGGAGGCGAAATGGAGGCGAACGGCATCCGGCTCTGTGCGCCTTCTTTCATTCCCCCTCACCTGTAAACACACTGGAAGTTTCCACTCACTGACTGTCACAGCATCCAGTCAACTCTCAAACAACACAAGTGCAGTTGACCTTTTGGTACAGCGGCACACTAACTTGAATTTGCTAACCTACCTGCCCCTCATCCGTCCCTCAGTAGCTTCAGGAAAGGTTGTGTGAAACATAAATAAAGCAAAATATGATAATTTGCTAATACGTTTTGGCATAAACTTAAAAAAACAATACACAGCCAATATATAAGAAGGTTGTACCTCATCAAATTCATTGATTTGTGTACATATTTATTTATTCTAGAGGGGCAACAAAAGACTGGATTTTGTGGGAAATTCTAAAAGATTTGAATGAATGCTCAAAAATCACCTGGTAAACAATCGTCACTGATTGCGTTCAGTTTTTACTTTAAAGCATCAGGACATTTTTTTGGAATCAGTGTTGTATAATAGTGAAACAACAACAACTCGGTTTTTGATGCTGCTGTGCTAAAAAAAAAAAAAAAAAAAAACGCCTCGTGATTACTGCGAAATGTTGCTTTCAGGGACCAGTCAACTCATTAACACATACCAACACTGCAACCTGTAAACGCAGCATTCGTTAATTATCCACATAAACTCCCCCACTGCCTCCTCTTTGTATCGTCTATGCCTCTTACTGTTGTGATTGTTTGGAAAACAATGCTTGTTTTTCACTGTTCTTGTGTAGTATGGAGCGTGTGCCGCTACACTGTTGTTGTTTTTTTTTCCTCATAAATAAATGAAAAGCGTTGACTCATTTAACTCCTCGACTGCTTTAAGTTTTCATCGTGTTTTGTTCAGCTCACCCTGATTTCTGACAGCAACAACTGCATAAAGCGTTGCACCGGGACCTCATTTAAGCCGTCTCCCGCACAAGAATTATTATTAAAATAAAATCTGTGTCGCTGCAAAGCGCTGTTGGTTTATTAAGAGCCTTCAGTGAAAGTTAAAGGACTTTGACAAATCGCAGCTGAAAGGAAGAGGCATCTCAGCAGAACTTAAAAAAGAAAAAAATCTTCTAAAGCGGAGAGAAGAAATGTGCGACTTAAAACTCTGCACTCTGAATATAAATGGGGAAAACGTGCAAGACAATACTGTTGAGAACGTCTCCAGTTACTGAACCTACATGTTTGTATTCCCACTGTGAGTAAACAGTTTTCTCAGAAAGAGCGCAGATAAAATAAAGAGAGCGATCACACAGCAGAGGCAGCACTGCAAAAATATTCATCTCAGCAAGTCCTGTTATCTCCTGCTGACTCTAAGTACAGTAAATATGTTTTATTTTATCAGAAGTGAAAAGAAATCTTTGTACAAGCAAACCAAAAAACACACAAAAGTTTAGTTTGTTTTCAAATCAAATTGAAATTTAGAGGAGAAGTGGAAACACAGCGAAAGCAGAAAGAGGTGATGTCGTCTCAGTTCAGACGGAGTCAGTATAGTTAATGATCTCACTTGGCCACTGCTGTCTGTCTTGTTGTCTCCATTACTGTTTCTATTATTTTGCATCATGCCACTGAGATTTACTACGGTATCTGAACGCCACACTCAGATTTTACGGACAAAGTGTGTTTAATTAGCTGTACATGTAGCGATAAGTTTCCGACGCATGTTAACTCCGTTAGCTTGGTGTCGTCAATAAATTTGTTAGCTTAATGTCGTCGTGGCTAATCCTCGAGGTGTAACTGTTCGAGCAGCACGATGAATTTGTTCCATGTGGTTTTACTTCAGGTTGTTGTATCGAGCTGTGCTGTGAAGATTATTTTTCCGTGTTTCTCATCAGCAATAAATGTGGGTCAAGCTGGATAGTCGCTGTGTGCGCGCCATTATTTCAACTACACAACGCAAGACAGAGCACGAACCCGCTCCACAGATAAATATCGTGTTCAGATGAAACCGATCAGAGAAAATTTGACTTCTCGCCAGTTAAATTCGAGAGGCTACATCTATAATGACTTCTGTGTGCATGCACAGGATGTTATATAAAGTTCTATACTCATTCAGTCGTTCATGACCTTTTTTTTCTTCCGTGTCAATCTGTTTCCCCTCGTCTGAAGCTCTCAGTGCTTCACTCTCCTTCCATGATCGGGTTCACTGAAGTTTTTAAAACATGCAGTTTCACACAAAGGAAGAAAAAAACATGAATGCAAAGGAGCGAACCCTTTTCAAAATTAAAGGTTTTCTTTGCTTCTCTTGTTGTCAGATGGTTAGTCAGCTGTGTGTGAACGCAGGCAGGATCACGAGGACAAATAACTGCGCTGCACCTCAGTTTCCCTATGAAAGTATGAAAGTGGCAGCTGTTCTCCAAAGGTACGCGGGTGTGTGGAGCACAGACACAAATATACGCACAGACACACACACACACACACACACACACACCTCACACACACAAACATCGTACACACATGCGCGCACATATGCACAAAGACATGTTTCCCCACTAAATGGTGAGTCACTGCTTATTGAGGGCAGCGAAGTAGGCGGGAGGTAAATTGTAGGGCAAGCAGCCAGGGAGGCATGATGAGCAACACACACACACACACACACACACACACACACACACACACACAAACATATCACACCCTAAAACACACCCTCTAACTGACACACTGTCTTATTTTGCTTCTAGCTGGTCTCCTCAGAGAAATAAGACGGGGGACTTGGAGACCACATTTCTTAGACCTCAAGCAGACGAACAACCCAGACACACACACCAGCCTCGCTCTCACATAACCTCCTTCTTTTTTTCTTCCCTCACACACTCACACACTCACACTCACACACGCTGTCTCTGTGTGCACCTCACCCACATATGTAGGTACCTTGAGAAAACTCATTTCAGGTGGCCACTGGCCCTGAAACACTGAAAAGCGAAACTCAAAAACAGGGTCACGGAATATGAGAAATAATGTAATAGAGCTATGGAGACTTTTACTCCTCTCTCTCTCAGCCAGGTTCTTCTATAAGCTCTGCTTTTGTCTCTGAATGAGAAGAAAGACGTGATAGCGGAGCAGCCGACCTGCCGTGTAACTTCAGAGTGCTGTTTTCTTTCTCTTATTTCATCTCGGCCTTGTGCACGAGGACACAAGGACACACAGGCCGTGAAGTAAGATGGATAAAGTCAGGAAGGGGTCAGGACTGCAAACAAGAAACCAGGACAAGTAACCTGACATTCACGGAAAAGTTTCAGACTAGAATTTTGATGCAGGGGAAAAACAGCCAAACTCCATCGAGCTGCAGCGGCGCCGTGACCCTGACGCTGCACACGGCTGCCTGTTATTAATGGTTTAAAGGTACAAGTATGTTTTTTTCTTGCTATAGCATTGAGAAAAAAGCCTGATTGTAAGCTGGAAAGCCTTTCACCTGCTTAATCAATCAAGTGAAAGGGGAGAGGCCTCTGTTGGTGGAGTAATTCCACAGTTCAATTTAAAAAAAGAGAAAATGCACTCGCACCTTACCGACACACGGCGAGCTAGCGAGAAAGATGAAAAGTCGAATACGTGTGACAAGATACAACATACACAACATTATGACAACGCCAAAAACATAAATAAGGTATAAACGAGGGATTTGTGGGACTTTTGTGTCGTGACAGGAAAAGTTAAAGTGTAGTCATTAATTATTAATGCTACATGACATTTAGGCATTAACATCTTTGCGTTCAGATCATTTTTGATGTTTACTTGTTGACACACTGAATTGGAATAAAATCATCATTATATTTGGCGCAAGAAAGTCTGTTGAGTCTCATTCCAAGGACGTCGATATTTGTTTAGTTTTTTCAGTCAGGTGTTAAAAACTAAAGTATTCTTATATTATTTTGCAGCTGTGGCTCATCCACAAAGCGCGTCATCTACTAATCAGGAGGTTGGTGGTTCGACCCCCGGATCCTCTGGCTGCATGTGGAAATATCCTTGAACTCGATCTGTCGTAAACGCTTTATCGCTCCCGATGAGCAGGTGCGACAGGTGTTTTGAAGCGCTATGAGTCATCTCTGCTACTCATCAGAGTGGAAAAAGCACACTCTAAATTCAAGTGCATTGATCATTTAGGTTCTTCTTTAACCAACTCTGAGGCTCCTGATGTAAAAAACAACAGGCAGATTGCCTCTGACCTCAGTATAGACAACAGAGTCTGTTGTCACGGGAGTAATTGCAATCAACTTGATGTGAAACAGCTGCACTTAGAGCCACAGTCGGCGACAGCTGTGACCTCTGGGCACACTTGTCTCATTAAACAGTAATGCTCTGCTCCCTCAGGTGGGACCGCACTCGCAGTTCATGAGACGAGTCTGTTTGGATGAATCGTTCGGTTCTAGACGATGGTTTTCCCTCCTTCAACGCTCCGCCTCCACTGCAGATACTTCAAACTGGCTGGAGGTTTATAATCTATCACAATTATCCTCATGTCTGCTTTAATTGTTGTCAAAGTTACATTATCAGTGGGTGGCTGGACAGCTGTTGGAGTAGCTTGAATCAAACATTGTGCACACGCTAATGCAACGGCAGGAATAAAAGCAAACATAGACATGCTGCCTGCTGTGATGGATTGCCTAACTCGAGCAGGTTTAATATTTTAATCTCGGGGGCATCCATTTTCCTCCCTGTTTGTTGTATTTTTTATTTTTTTAATGTCTTTCCAAATGGATTACTGGGTGCACGGAGGTTGCAAATGTCAGCTTGGAACTTCAACAAAGACGGAAAGTGATTATACGCTTGTCGTGGGCTTTTTTTTTTTTTTTTTTCCCCCAATCCAAAAATGCTATTTTACTATTTTTGCACAGAGGCTGCTGCCTGGCAGTCAAGCACCTGAAAAGCCTTTTCACAGCAAACATTTTGACTTGTCATAGAGGGTAAAGCACAGGTGTTACTAAGCCCATTAACTAAGGTTGTCCCGGTAAGACACGACAGTGTGACAGTGAGCCAGCATGCACCATACCAGGCTGCTAAAAAGTGAAGCATTTTTCTTTTTTTTTTTTTACCTTTTACTCCCCCGTCTGTTGGTTAGCAGTGATTTTTTTTTTTTTTTAGATCATTCCAAACACTAAGCAATATATCACTTAGTCTTACCAGGCTGAGAATGAGCAGCTATCATGTCTCATATTGATTCCACCTCCTCTGGCCTAGTTTCCTGTGTGTCACCGTCTATTTGTCCTTTTTTTGTGTGTGTGTGTGTGTGTGTCTGAGCAACACAAAAAATAAGTATCACAGCACCGCGTGACGTACATCAGTCACGGCAAGAGCTACATCGGTGCATGACTGCACACACACACACACACACACACACACACGCATTATGCGACTCCTAAGGCTCTCTCTCAATATCAGACAGGCCCCGGTCTGGTTCTGTGGGAAGCTCGGCGGGAGCTGTCTGGACATTCTGATTGAGGGAAAATCTCATTACAGATTAGCTGTGGGCAAAAAAAATATGATTAATGCCAAGACGGGACAATGGATGATCGTCACTCACATTAGGTACATTCGTATGCTCACAGATTATGTCCCAGCAGGGCCGCGGAGGAGAGAGGTCTTATTAGAAAGCCCCTCCCCTTCCACCGACACACTGACCACAGCAACGTGAAAGGAACAGAGTAACCGACCATGACTCAAGGTCAATCCTGAACGTCGGATTAAACTCCATCTCTACATGTTCTGTATGTATGTGTGTGTGTGTCTCTGTATGTACGTGAGTGGGAGAGACAGAAGCGGCGTTGCTCAATGATGTAATCTTTTCATTAAGATGTCCTTCAGGGTGGAATCGGGATGTATCAGTCACATCCGGTACATCATTCGAAAAAAAAGCTCGCCAGGAAAATGCTGACAGGGGGTCTCCGCAGAAACGTTGTTGTAACGCTTCAGCTCCCTGCATCTCGTCCTCCCGCAGAGGAATGTCTCACGGCAGCACTATTCCATATATAGCCAGTTCACCAATCGTGGGATGACACCGCTGTGACCACTGACATAAAGTCGCAATCCTTTAGCATACCCAGTGTATTTTTAGAGCAGTGAGTCAGGTTATGAATCGAGCAGGAAATTACAGCCGGGGCCCTTCGTGTGAGCGAAGATAAGAAACTGCCCGAATCATCAGACACACAGGCACACACTCCGATGATTTTTTAAAAAGTTTACACATTACCTCCGCAAAAGTTTCTCCGACCGAGGTTTTCTACACAAACCTTATGTGAGGGGATCAAATCTGAATTTTGGATACCTGCTCCTGTAAGTTTCCCCCAGGTCCTATGTTCTGTAGTTTTTAATAAGTGCACTCACAGGGTTTTATGTTTCTGGGGTTCCTATTTCACCCAGATTTTTATGGCACATAATGAGAACGTGACAAAGCGTCCTACTCTCAGGGTCCAATGTTTACAAATGTCCTACGTTTCCCCTAGTTTTTCAATATGTGCTCTGTCAGGGTCTTCTGTTCTCACTGTCCTATTTTCTCCTGCATTTCCCTTTATTTTCTTGTTAGACTTTTCTGTCCTGAACTTCATGCAGACAGATGGGTCAGATAATGAGGGACGGAGCCGAGAGATTTTCATCTGTGAACCGCGACGTGTCTCTAAAGACGTGGGGGAGGCGGCGAGGCCTGTCCATCAGCCGGCGGCAGAATGAATGATCCCTGGCCACAGCTCTGCTCCCCTGCTATCACCTAGATGATATTTCTCCGCTGCTAAATGTCACATCAATATTCACTGCCGGCTAATTAATCTCAGCTCCCATGGAACCTGATGGCATCTCACATCCTGTTGGAATACAGATGGCTCCGCGGCTGAACCTTTGCTCTTAACACACATTTGTCCAGAGTGCTCACACTGCACGGCGCCGGTTTTTAACACTGCACAACCTCACGCATCCTTTTTCCTTCTTTAAAATTTAAGAAGGTTTCACGGAGAACACTTTATTAGAGAAGGCAGGAGCGGCACAGCTTGACTTTTATTCAATAGAGGGCTGTAGGGTAGTTCAGGGATAGATGGAGAAAGGAAACGATTTTTTTTTTTTCCCCTCTACAGGAGGATTTAAGTCTGTTGTATTCTGAGCTGTGCTGGAGGTGAACGATAGCCCGAGCGTCGGGATGGTGACACGAGGTGAGCGGGTCATTACTAAAGACGAACACTGAACCCTCCTGGTTCTCTGAGACTGACAAGAACACACGACTGAAACCGCTGACTGGTCCGGAGACCCACGATTCTGACAAACTGTCACATGGTGGATGTCAGATCATGGCAGAATTAGTCCAACAGCCTCTCTGCGCCTCACAATGTCATTCATAAATACATTTCTAGCGAACACATTTCCCATTTCCAGCTATTGAGTGCATGGTTATCGACGAAAGCAGGAGAATGCATTCGTTGGCATTCAGAGCTGCGAGTCACTCTTAGCCTGAATATCATATCAGATAAGTCACTATGAAGTCTAATGATAAGGGTTTGGCTTCCCTGCACATATTTCACAGTGAAAGTGCTTCTTTCCCAGAGGTATATATTATACAAAGTGTTTGTTTTTTTTGCTATTTAAGTCATGACATTGAGAAGTTTTAAACTATTTTGGCCCCGAGGTGATTCACTATCTTCCTGCAGCAAAAGCTTGTTTCCAAGCAACATTAGGTAAAACTAGCGAATGTATTCAGAGTCTCGGAAAACACGTACTTAATGAATTTGCCGAGGGTTTGGCGTCCTCTCGCTGAGATTCAGACGTTATAATAGGGTGCTTACCTTTCCTACATAGACCAGCAGCCTGGCGTTGAGAGGACTCTCGTCGGGACTCAGCCAGAACTCAGAGTTATCATCAGACGATACCGAGAACTGGAAATCGCCTGAAGGGGAAAAACATGATCAAAGCGCGCGTTAGTGGAAGTAGACAGGTACGATTCCCAGTTAAATATAATCAGAGTATAATCAGACAGGACATGACCTCATAAAAAAGATTCTTAGGTGTAAAAATGAACCTCAAATCTAGAATGACGCCCGGACCGCTCCCGGCGGCGGTGAGAGATGACACATTTAGCCGAGGATGATGTCCAAAAAGTGTTACTGCAACTTAATCTCCAATTCATATGCAACAACTCAGCGAGCAGGGTGAGAAATGAACACTTACTCGGAGAAATCTCTCACACCACGAGGAGCTTGAAGAATAAGTGAGCAGCCAGTGAGAGTTTGTAATTAATGGTATCTTTAAGTATTAAAGGTGAAAAGGAGCAGGAGCTGCTTTAAGCTACTTTACCCTTTACTGATTCATGTGCCAAGCTGTTGCCTGAGACTCTTTATGTTGTGAGAAGAAAGAAACAGTGTCGATCAGTGTGACTGTCTCATCCTTGTAAAGACTGAGCTGATCAGATCTAAGAGGGGGAAAAAAAAGGTGTTTTATGTTTACTACAGTCATTGAGATCATGAGATGAATGAGAAGTTAATATCTTTATACAGGTTATCAGGTCGGGTTTTCAATTAATGAGGAGAAAGAGTATGATTTAATAAGTATATAAAGCTTCCTGCTCCTTTTTTCAAACATGTAAACTGTGTTCTTTCTGTCATTTTGTTGCTCTTAACTTGTATTTTTCTTAAGTTAGTTGTCCAAAATAAAAATGTATCAATCAATCAGTCAAAGTTCAGGATGTCTTGGGTGAAGCAGACAGTATTGAACAGTATTAGTAAAAACAACTGTAAATCATAGAGCATATATTCTATTACAAATTCTGCACAGGGACGCATTTTAAACTAGAAATAGATCGTGAATACAGCAATTCACATAAAACATGCACTTGAATCAGAACGGTAAAGGATCAACATGATGAAGAAAGATGATGAAGTGATGATGTAACACTCAGTCGATGTAGCGTTGTGTGCGGCGGCGGCGGCGTCAGGTGGAGGGCAGGTGTTACGCTGCTCGTGAGATCTGTGGCATTCGGCCTCAATAAAAATGTGAATATCCACTATATTAGCAGCTCTCGAGTGGTCGGATTAAGAGGGCTGTGGAAATTGTCTATTCTCGTGAAGGACACATGCTCTGAGGACCTTGGCCACGGAGGAGGGTTTCGCTAATGAGATGAGTGAGTTACCATCTCTGTAAGGGTGGAGGAAGCCAAATATTCTCAGGCCATAGTTTTTCCACTTCGGCGCCACTGCCAGCTTCTTCACCGTGGTTCTGGTCTGCAGCGAGAAAAACAGAAATGAGTGTGAGTAGGAGGAAGATTGTAAGAGTAACACCGAGTGTCTTCTTTGCGCCTCTTTTTTATGAAAGCAAAAATGCAAGAGCAGACGTGTAAGATGATGATTTATCTGTGGGGTTTTTCATCTGCTCCAATGTGAAATGCAAATGTTAGCACGCACGGCTAACTAGCTCCTCACCAAAAGCAGTGACGCAGCACTACATCCAATTGCAAACAACATTTTTGCTTGAGTTACAGCTTATGAAAAATGAAAACATCATGACATCACATCCACTGTGTAGCTTTTCTAGCCCTGGATGCTACCGCTACATTCGGATGTATGCTAATGTTAGCAGCTCTGTCTGGCTCCTAAATTAGATATGCTGAGGTTTACACATCAGGAGCCTCCTGATGTGTAAACCTCAGCATATCTAATTGCCAGACTTGTTATTCCATATATCCATTCATTTGCAAAACACATCTCTGTTAACGTTTCATGGTGAAACATACAAACACTGTCTGGCTTTTCCAAGGATGTACGCTAAGCAGCCAAACAGCATGAATACAAGTCTGATCTCACATTTTATCTTATCATACTTGCAACATCAGGACTAACTAGCTCTGCAATGCCATAACACAGCAATGCTGTTACTTTTATTCCGGTGTCCTCTAAATTAATCATGGTGTGGATGCTGGGATGCTTTTACGTGGGCTGAGACGGCAACAGCTTCAGTCTTTTAGCACGATATGCATGTTGCTTGTTAAGTGCATTTCTGAGACCCTTTTCCAAGGTTCCTGTTTTGGAGTCAGACAGAGATCACGTTTTCTTTTAAACCCCAGCAGCTTCAAAAGTCGTGAAGCTAACATTAGCTTAATTAGGCAATTAGCAATTAACATTTGACCAGAAAGCTAGCGACAGTCACCAGCGAGAAATGAGAAATGTCCGACTGTTGCTCAGCAAAATGTTGTTGCGAACAGTCAATTTTAATGCTTGGTGCTTGGGATATATATTTAACACATGTAACAGACAGACGGCCACTTACTCTGCTCTGTGATACTTACATGAGGGTAGAGAGGGAAGTGCAGGTTCTTTCTGAGTTGGGCGACAGAGGAGCCACACCAGTCCTCGAACACATGCAGGTTGGCCTGGCCCTTATACTGGCAACACACAGAGAGAGGAAACAGGTCAGCAGATGAAGAAACAACAGCATCACATTTCCTATTTTGGTGGCGCTTCAGTGCTTCAGCCACAGGAGCTCCCACCCCCGACCGCAAGATTTGACCCTTGCGCCGGTTTCAGTAGATGTATTCATTTGCCGGAATGTATGTCGCAAGCGGGAGAAATGAATTCTCTGTGAAACATGAGAATGCAGCGTGATGTTCTCACCGTCCTGAGGAGAAAGAAAAAGGTGACAGAGTGCCCATCAGGGGCATCGAGAGGGGCGGGGAGGGAGGTGTGAACTGAGAACGTCTGGAGCGGTTTGTCAGAGCTCATCCCCAGCTCATGGTCTGACATTTGTCTGAATTACACAGGGAAATCACAGGACACAGCAAGGACAGATGGTGAAACCAGTCTGCCTTGGGGTATCATTTCCTCCCCCCCCACACACACACACACACACACACACAAACCCATGTTTTTGTGCCTGCTCGTATACGAGGAGAGATGACTCTCTGATGACTTGCATGTCAAACTTGCACGGCTGTGGCAGTGAGGTGTTAATCTCACATACTGTCATATAAGACACAGTGGAGGTTACAGATGCACGGATTCACAGCTGTACACAAATTCACACATGAACAGCAGCTCAGCGTCGAGCTGTAGGAGGTTGTCTCAGCGATTTGATGATCTGGGATCTCTTACTTTCATACTGGATGATCGAACAACACACAGACACACACACATATGCCATCCTTCTAATGCGTGACTACGAGTCCCAGCAGGCTGCCACTGTAATGCTGCCACAGATATTTAGACATCACAGAAAACTTGAGCAGAAAGCCGACTCTCGCCAGATGACTGCGAGACGATTTGGGGTGGTTCCCCGGTTGGATCAAAGCAAAAAAAAAAAAAAAAAACTGGCTCCACTACTTTGGCCCAATTTCATTTGATTGAGGGAGCATTGCTGCACCGTGCGGAGCAGCTGCTGGATGCACAGGCAACAAGTGTGAGCGGTCAAATCAATCAATCAGGAGATTGAGAGTGACCGCACGACGGAAAGAAAAAAAACCACGCGGCTGCAAATCTCGTCCTTTCATCAGCGTGATTAAAGGGGTGAGACGGGGTAAAGTGCTGCTCCGCATCCACATCTACGTTCAAAAAAGAAGGAGCAGGATGGAGGATGCAGGGTGTCGTGCGCCTTCAGCATCACACAGGCATATTCTAACAGATGGCCTGACCCCCAGTGATCCTTTTCATCCCTCTCCCGACATCGCACGGTCAACTACGTGACCCGCACACTGACAGCAGCGTTGGGCAATTACAGCTCATGCATTAACCATGAGGTATTTTGTTGTGCAAACATGTCAGTCCAAGGCAGTGGGACTCTTGATTTTTAGATCTCAGATATGTGCATATATTTGATTTTTTTTTTCCCTCTCTCTCTCACACTTTTAGACAAAAAAAAAAAAAAAAAAAAAACTGAAAGCGACAGAGACAAGGATTTGCGAGGTCGACAGAATCAAATCAAGAGAAAAGCGCGGAGTCGAAAAAGCTGAACAAGAGCGTGCGATGTTTCAAAAGAAGGAGTGGCACGGCGAGGTTAGAGGGATTTAGCAGACGGGACAGGTCCCTGTCTAAATATGCCTTGTGTAAGGCTTTTAATAGATTTCCTGTGGGTTTTAAAAGCAACCCTATTTTTTGGTTCTCCCTCCCCTCCTCCTCTTGTCAAGTAGCAATAAGAGGGAAGCTTTAAAAGTCTCTAATTATTCACACACATATCCCCGTGTAGCCCTGAGAGAGCCGCTAGGCTGTGAAGTCGGCTGTTTTTGCTGAGGGGTGTTTGTGCATAATTGGCTGTATTCTGAGGGCGACAGCACCATGAGAGGTCCGTCTGTGCACTGGCCTTAACAGGATGTGGAACAAGGCGAGAAGGAAGTCCTCTTTTTCTCTGACATAAACTCACCCCGTGCCACCTTTGCCTCCCTGACCGCTAAACCGCCCTCCGCCTCGCTGCTGTTATGTCATTCGGCTTTTTCACCGGGAGTGCAGCTTTTTGTCTAGATAGTGCCACTATCCCTAATGCTGTCTACTCTTCCCTCTGACCTCTCTCTTTCTGCCTCTTCATCCCTCACTCCCTGTCTGGCCCGCGGTCACTTCTCTACACTCCAGTCTTCAGTTTCCCTGAGCTCAGCTGTCGGTTGTCAGCTCCCTTTGCTATCTCTCTCCATCTTGTGTTTTTTTTTTTTTTTTTTTTGGTCTCCCCTCCTGATTCCTTGTTCCAGAGCCTGGGATAAAAATGATGCTCACAGTTTGTACAGAGATGGTTTGCTAGTGGATTCGTTGGGTTAACTTGCAGCTTGCAGCTCATCAGTAAATCGGCTAAAGAAGGGACAGAGTGACTTCTGCTGACTTTCTTGGGTTCTTCCGTCTATCTAATTCCTTGTTAATCCAAAGCCAGCACAAGTAGTATTAACCACAGACAGGAGGGTTCAGAACGCTTCCTGTAACTTCACCCACTGTAACAGATCCCCACCTGGCAAAAGACTACATGAGAAATCAAAGTAGCTGTGTCTGTTCTGTGTGTTTAACAAGGGGGAACTTGTTTCTCTAAGTTTTGGCAAACTTCTGTGGTGATCTGAGTCAGCAGTCACCGACGAGGACAGTGCATATTTGTCTGGCTAAGTGCTGGGACTGCCAGGAAGAAGACAGGGGACATCTGATTTTGCTGATAACATTTCCATGGTCATTTTAGCTGATCGATACAAACATCTCTATTCTGCAGCAACAAACCGGCGGATGAAATACTAAACTGCTTTCAGGAGCGTGCAGTCCATCAGGAAGACGGGAACAGAGTGCAGCTGCAGATGGTTTGTACGATGTAGAAGAAACGTAGATCAACACGTTATAGTTGGGATTCATTTTGTTTGAACTTCTGTCTTGTGCTGGAAGCCGATCGTTGGTTAATGTCACTGAGACACTCGAGAACGTGCTTAAAGTCACATCCTCTGGACTGACGCAGAAAATCTGACCCGAGTCCAAAGAAGTCCAGCAGGATCAAATGACTAACTAACCCACAGGCTTGAATAGTCAGCCGAGAGAGATGAAGGTCTCTTTATTACACGCCTAATACAACTCTCTTAAATATGGACAGTAAATAAATGATACATTAAATAAAATACATAAAACTCTAAAGGTTTATAGTAAGTATCCATGGTTCGCACCATTGCCTGACAGGAGGAAACGTCCCCAGAGCACCACTTTCACTGTCGTACGATATGTGATTAAATAAAGAGACAACTTCCTCTTCAATCGTCTGTCAGTCTCTCTCAAGTCAGAATCCCCTTTGTCCTCCTCGTCATCTTTGCCTTCATCCGCCCCTTTCTTACTTTTATCACACACCAGAAGGAGCTCCTCTCAGCTGTCCTACATACCGTGTGCTCGTGTCAGAGCAGCAGAGCAACTTTACTGTAGCTCTACCTGCCGTTAAAACGAAAAAGGAGGAAAGGGAACGGAAAGGAGGCAATTAATGCTACCTGTCAAAAAGAAATACAGGAAAAAGTGGGAATGACAGGAAAGAAGCTGAGTAAGCAAACACAACTGATTGATAACATCTGAAACGAAAGGGTGAATGTACTGCTCATCTGAAGAGGCCGCCGCTCTGAACAGCACTCTCACTGTCTGGCTTATCTTCTCCACTAGTTTCCTCCACATGCTTGTCTTAGCACATCTCCGTCCACACTGCTCTCCTCACCCATATCTCCTCTCTCTCACCCATCTGGTCGCACTGCAAATCGAGACTTTCTCTTCCTCTCTCTCTCTCTCTCTCTCTCTCTCTCTCCGGCAGGACACTATCTCCCTTCCCCCAAAAATCTGGTGCAGCCTTCTGCGCTCCCCGCTGGCAAGCCAGGCACTGACAAATGGCCGCTCGGCGCACCCACTGACGAGCAGTCGCACCAACTGACACTGTAAATCCCCCTTTGGATAAGAAAAGTGAGACATGATGTTCCTGGCAAAGGCTCACTGGGGTATATACAATACTTCTCGGCTCGCTCCCCTGAGGCGTAGACTGCAGGAGAGACGGGCATTAAGGCTCGCCCTTGATGCATCATATCGCCTACTGTACTGCATTTTTTTTTTACTGAGCTGCTGTGTTCAAATGGAAGTGTTGAATGAAAGATCAAATGACACATACGTGCCAGTTATTCCCTCTGCGGCTGAGGCAGGAATGCTACCGCTCCGAGACATTTAATGAAATCTCTGAGTGAATTTCTTGAAGGCGTTTAGAGTCGTTGCTCCCAGCGTATCTCATCTTTCCTCCGGCCATTAGGAAATGAGGATAAAGAGGGAAAAAAAAAAAAAAGGAAGTGGGATAAGTAGGTAGGGACAGCGAGGCGGTTTTTCAAAGGTACAGAGGTTTGAAAGAAGGGATTATACGGGGAACGGATAATGAGAGATGTCATTTCACGCAGAGAAGAGTAGCAAAAAATGGAAGACAAGGTTCATATGATCTAGATTCCAACCTCATCAACTGCTGTAATGAAGGTTTGTATAATCTGCCATCTGTCCTACGATAACGTGTCTTCAGTCATGCCAGGGGTATAACATGAGGGGGGGTGGATGTGGCTGAACACAGGAACGTGGATCAGAGGACGGAGGATTGTTTTTTTTGTTTTTTCTTCCCCTCCTCCTTCGATTATTCACCCCCGCTGTAACGAGACGCCTGTAACAGAAATTGACTTTTGCCCCTCCTGTTTGACTCCTGTTTTGACTCTTTTGGGATAGAAAAGGAGAAAAGAAAGGCAGACTGAAGAGACAAACATCACACCTCTTCTCATCACTCACTCCCCCGTCTCTCACTCTCTCACTGACGGTCTGATGGCGGTAGAGACGGAAGACGAGACGAAGATCTGATTCCTCCTCCGGCCTCGTCCGTCGTTGCATGCATTTCAGTCTGAAGATCCAGATGTGACGGCCGCTCCCACCTGAGTCACGTGTCTGTGTTGTGCCACACTATCTTCCTCACTTCCCTCCTGAATGGTAAATAACAGGCTGTACCACATCCCCAGATTTTCTCCAGCTTTCTCTTCTTCACAGCACATGATACCAAACACAGAGTCGGTCAGACTGTTCCATCCTCCATCTGTCCTCCATGTGTTCAGATCAGATTTACATCACTGCACATTATCTGTAATACATCTGGGATGATGATTGGACTCACACTTACACTGAACAATCACTTAAAAAGGGGGATTCCAGTATTTGTAAACCAAGGCTCTGTATTTTGGAATCGATCCAGTAGATCACCGACTGTGTCTGTCAATGTTGCGTCCACCAAAAAGTTCTTGTTGACATTACAGAAATCTTCCTGCAGAATTACTTAAAGTTTAAGATCTTTAATGTGATCAGAAAATCTTGATCTGTGAGAAGTTTCGCTCCAAAGTCTCGTGAGAGTTGAGTCGCATCAGCTGTTGCCTCGTCCAGATTTTCTCAAAATTAGTTAAATAGTCAGCCGTGACTTTGGGAAAAGGATCTTGCCAGCAGCTCCTCTGGGTGAACTCCAAACTCCCCTCTCCAAACTCTGACTCACATCGTCTTCCCTGCCACAACTCACTTCTCGCCAGATTTCAGAGCGAGACCTCTTCAGGGAGACTTTCTGGTGACAAAACGGATCCTCTGATTTAACGGAAGGGTCCGTCTCCGCGGGAATCGTTTCCGTAATGTTGTCGGACGCTTAGAAAAACAACTTCGGCCTGTAAGTGGCGAGAACGAGCACTTTCTCGTGGCTGTAACTTTGAAAGTTGTAGTTGCCCCAAAGGATTACGTTGAAGCCAACTGAAGCGATCAGCTGGACCGATTCCAAAATGACTAATTCACATTTCAAACATATAAATCTCCAGCCTGTGCTTAAAAATACCTTAATTCCCATTTAAGTATCTTTAATCCCTCTATCCATCACTTTCTTTCAGCCCCTGACTAAATATAAATTGTCCATTATGCTACGATTCTCTCCAGATCATGTCGGCTCTGACTGCTTATGACTGTTCATCTGTCCATGCCTGGCTACTGTGTGCCTGAGTGAAAAAGTGGGCCAGATCTCTCTCTGATCTGTATCCACAGTTACAGTCCTTGACATGCTGGTGTCCTTGACAGACGGAGGATGTCCACTCTACAGCTGCACGTCGATGCTAATCCACAGTCACCCCTGGATGAGTTCACCAGCTGGGAATCCTCGGTCAGCTCCCCGACAGCGACTGAAATCACGGCAATTTAGTCTGAAAATTATCGAGAGCTGTGTTTTTCCCCGTGTTTCTATTTCTGTCTCTGCAGGTGGGGGGGTGGGAGGAATAGGAGGAAATAAAGTCGGCAATTCTTTCATTTGGCTCGTGCATGATGGCGTCTGGATGCCCGCCTGACCTCTGCCAGTTTGTGACAGCTGGCATATGGCAGCGCTCTACCTCCACCAGCCTGAGTCCACGCCTCAGACCTCTGCCATCTTGGCTGTGCACCAGGGAAGCAAGTTAGCAGTGGTAATTAGGACAGATAGCTGGTGAGGAAAGCAAAGGAAGAGCTGCCTCACTCCATGATTTCTGACAGACTTGGCTCGGGCTCGACGTAGCAGGAGAGCGAGATAAGAGAGGAAGAGATTTTGGAGGATAAAAGTTCTTAGGGATATATGAAATATTTGATGGAGTTACGCCGGATTTACATAAAATTCACAGAAACTTGATGGCATGTTGCTTTATGAGTGGGCTGGAAATGAGCGTGATGACTTCTACGAACGAGCTTTGATGCTAGTCACGCCTAATGTTCTGTAAAATGTAGCTGGTGAGGTTGCTGCAAAATTTATTTCCCTTTTGAGTCTGTCTCGCTTTCTTTCCAATCCAAAGCATAAATAAGACATTTCGTTTGGTCAATGGAGTCTTTTTAGTGCAGAAGTGCCCTTTGATTTTCACAGGTCTCAGAATGGTTAAACAGAGAGCACGGAAAGAGAGAAAAAAAAAACAAAACAGGACGTTGATAATGAAGCGTTTGCGGAACGACCCCACATGGCCCAACCTCAGATACGTATCTCGTTTGGCTGCAGTCCGAGCTCGGCTGTCTAATATCTACTTCAAATCTCATTTTCTAAGTAGCACAGTTTTAAATTATGCCAGCAGCGTCGTCCACACTTGGATGCAGGCCCGTAAATATTCAGGCAACAGATGTTTCTCGGCCAGATGACATTAGAAAAACAAAAGTGCTAAAAGCAAAGTAGGAAAATATTATAATGTGGGAATTTATTTTTTGTGCTACATTTTAACCCGGTGTTACCTCTCTTACCTAAACATCAAATGTAAGTGGACTTCTTGATGACTTTTCCAGGCCCAAGTCCCTAAAATTCAAGGACCCAACATCAGAACTACCTACCTAACAACTACTGATGTAACTGCAGGAGACCCACTTGGACACCGTGAACTGTGCGGTACAACGTTCCTCGTCCTAGCTTTTCCTTTTGGTATTACAGTTGGCGTCGCTGTTGCTAACACAGCTTTTGCATGGCTGCTGTCCAAAAGCAAAACACAACTATAGGAATCCCAGTTTGACCTAGAAACCCCCCGACCACAGAGCAACGCAAAGTCAGAGACAAACACCCAGTCATATTAATACGCAGCAGGTTTTGTTCTGATCTAGTAGACAGAATGCCGGTTTTGAACCGTAACCAAGTCCCCGCTGGCGAGGGGGAACACAAATCAGAGCGGGAACAGACTTTGACTCAACACTGGCTGCTCTCCATTGAGTGAATGCCCGTCCATTCACTTCTTCTACTGTTATCTATCACTTGTTTTATCACTCTCCCTCGTTGCCTCTTTGCCTCCTGCATCAGCAGGTTCTTTCTCCTTTGCAGGTCAGAGTCAGTTCAACAGTTATTCCAGCTGATCCACAGTTACCCGGCGATAGCGACCGGAGAAATCAATGCCTCTTCTTGCAAATGGCACCACCTCTGTCCTGTTAATCGAGTTTCGTTATTCTTGAAAAAAATCTAGTCAGGTTGCAGACCGGATAGCACAGTGAGAGCGAGGGGTTTATAGGAGCAATCTAGACGTGTGTGATGTCGCTTTTCTACAATCATCACACTGCAAATCGGGATTTACCTCAGAATGAGACGTAGAAGCAAAAAGTTGTTTATTGCCAGTTTGAGCAAAAATCAAAAGACCATCTATTCACATCAGTTTTCAAGGCCTTGAGACAATATTCCAAGGCGTACTGAAATCCGGCTCACCCAGGCAAGTCGGCAACAGCCTGTAACATTATGGGACACATACTGTTTCTCGCAGCACTGTAATGCAGAAGATTACACGCATTACGCTTTGAGTGGCCAGCTGAGCACATGGCAGTAAAGTATAGTTGGTATTACAAAGTGCTGTATCGCTGCAGTCAGTTAATCTACTTGAAAAACTTTATTTATCGACCACATGCTGTTTGAGTCTCTGCAGATTACCCACAACTACACACTGTGATGTTCGGCAGAGATAGTTAAACTACTCCAGGTAGAGAAAGTGTAATAAATCATATTTTGCATATGAGGCTTGCAGACACACACACACACATGCACACACATGCACACGCACACCTTTAATTAAACTCTGCTGAACAGGTTACAGATCTAGAGCCGCTTTCCTTATCGCAAATCCGCCGCTTAATTGCCCTGTCGGCTGCTCTCTTTGTTACAGCGGCTGAGTAGAGTACATCAGTAAGTGAGCTGAAAAATTAGGATGAATCAAATCAACTTGTAATCTCCAAGTCACAGGTGCCTTTAAATATAACCCCGCTAATGGTTCAGGATGAAAAATTATCATCCCCGCGCCAGTAATCTGTCATCATGAGGTACATTTCGCTCATAATTGTGCCGGAGAATGACTGCGTTTCCGTTTGACCTTAAGTATCAGCTTCAGCTTAAAAGGACAACTGAAAGAAAAATGGGAGAAAGACATCTGCTGCTAAATTATGTCGTACAAAAAGCAAACTCTCAATTACCGAACGACTGATGAAGCGGCATTAATAAAACCATTTTCACGAAGGTCGACTGCTGATAAAAGTTTCTTACCCGAGCCTGTGAGTGTGTGTGTGTGTGTGTGTGCGCTTGCCGAGTTTACAAGATGAAAAGAAAGAAGACAAATCGCAAAAGAAGCTGAAGGACTTTAAATAATGATCTTTATCTGCCGGAGAGATGGAAGACATGGGATATAAAAAGAGGATGATGTACAAAACCAGAATTTAGAGAACATGATTTATATCACCTCTGGTTTCCATGGTAATTTCTTGTGGTGCTGGCTGAGGAACTTCCGTATGTGTGTGTGGTCTCTGCCATCGGCCCTTCCTGTGATCGGCTCGTCATCCTTGGGAGGGAAAAACAAAAAACAGAGCAGAAACAAGGAATCAGTAACAGCAAGAGAGAGACAATGACGACAGGAAATGACAGATGAGTGGTGTTTTAAAGTCATCCATTCATCCATCCATCACTGAGGTAACATGACTCCTCTCCATAATTGATGTATGAGATAAAAAAGCATCATTAGTGGGGAAAAACCGCAGTCATTTCTTATTCATGGAGGCATTTAGCTGGTGTGTACATTGCATCACGCGCGGCTGGGAATACCACACGTGTGATGAAAGAGAGGGCCGTGCAAACACAAGGTTATTTCCCCAGAATGCTACTTTTAAGACCCTGTGGAATCTCTTCCTCACCATTCACCCCTAATCCAGTGTTTGACTCTCTAAAGCCTTAATCTCCGACATACTCTAACCATCCACCCTGCCGGCCAAGATCTCCTCTCCAGGGAGCTTGAACTCTCCCCCTGATCTGGGATTTAGTCTGGTGCTCCGGCCAGAGCACCGCAGGGGCTCTTTTCTCCGGGAGTCATGTTAATGTTAGTGCTGCGGTGTGACGGAGCAAAATGAGGAGCTTGTTCTCGGCCTATCTGCGAGGTTGTAAAAGGGGGGTGCCAGGATCCCAGAGGAGGAACTGAGTCACAGAGCTGATGAGTGACAAAGCATCCTCCGTTTAGCGGGAATGTCAAAGAGAGGCACGCTTCCACCGAGACAGTGGAGAGGCTTTAAGCACCCCCTGAAATGAGGGGCTTTCGTCGAGTAGTCACCAGTGTTTTTGAAAGAATCAGGGGAGGAAAAGGAAGTTTTTAGAGCGGAAGCAGGGGAAGAAGACAGAGCTGTCAGATGCCAAGCCTTTGATTACTTTTTTAACTTCCAAGGGAGCGAGATGAAGGAGGGCAGGGAAGGTAATGATGAAGAAATGTGACAACAGGCTCCCCTCCAGTCTGACACCAGGCGAAGCGGCAGAGTGCCTGATGTGTGTGTGTGCGCGCCCATAGACTCGCAAGCACGGACGACATACACAAATAAACAAAAAAAAACAAAAACTCACAGATCTGCTCGGTTGAAGGACACAACATCCATATTGCATCAGCTGGAGTCTCACAGCAAAACAAAGACAGCAGAAGAATAAAATACGAGCCGTGACTCGGTGGTCAGTAAAATATCAAGCGGTGACGAATCAGAAATGGTTTGAAAACGCCGGGTCACCTGATTTCAAAACCTGCAGGAAGATTAATGGTTTTGACGGGTGGGATGCTAAAGGAAAAAAACAACATAGTGTTTTTTCAGTAAGATTCAAGGTGAACCAACGCTGCCTGATCAGCGTCAGCGTGCCTTGGGACTGATTCAACAAATCTCTGTAGCTCTGCCGGAGGGATGGAACACCATTCTTCCACTAAATCTTCCCTTCTTTTTCGGGTTTTTGATGTTGGTGCTGGAGAACACTGGGTGACACGTCGGTCCAAAAACTCCCACAGGTGTTCAACCTCTGGTCGTTGCATACTACACATCATTTTTATACCCATCAAAGTGTTCAGTGACAGAGATGGAAGTGTCTCACCACAGGAGAAAGGTGATCATTCAGAACAGCTTTGTATTGATTAGCAGTGACCTGACCTTTCTGTCTGAGGGGACAAGTGAACCTGCTGTGTGTCTCAGCTCATTTATTCAGGTTTTTCCATCGATGTGTCACTGGTGCATGTGCAGAACGGCGGAAAATCATAATATAATAACAAATAAAGCTCTGATTAAAAAGTCTGAAACTCTATTTATTTACTCTAGTTTCTGCAATCAACTGTTATGCAGCAATTAATGCCTAATTTATTTACAAACTACAAAGAATTTCCACATTATTCAAGGGAGAGACATTACTCATTTTCAGCTCTGCCACTCTGCTCTGATTGGTCGGCTCACACACGCCTGACCCAGCACTGATGACGACAACAGAGCAGCTGTGTGTCGACTGATTCCTACAAACTAGCCATGAGGCACGAATCATGCAAAAGTGTGACATGGTGATGCAGTGTGATGTCACAAAGTCACAGAATCAGAGGAGAGACGACTAACGAGGCGTTTGTGGAGCAGTGTTGTCCGTAGGAGAGAGGAGCGTCTGTTGTTGGGACTTTTACTTTCAAGATCTTTTACACGCACAAGAACCTTTAAAACACTGAAGGAAAGGAAAATAACAAGTTCTTCTTTTATCAAGAACACTAAATGCTTATACACATGTCCCTAAACTGCAGTCGATAAACATCTTTATAAGATTTATAATGAATATCGAACCGTAAGTTCTGAGGTCGGCCCTTTTTTTACTGTTTTCTCATTAACACTTTGCACTCTTCTTTACATTAAAATGCTGTTTTTTCCCCATTTTCATCTCTGGAACAGCTCGGTTGCCCTCTTTTCATTTCAAATCATTCAAAATCAGACCTCAAACTGTCTGTGAGCAAAACCGAGAGCTGTTTTCTGTTCCTGCCTGTCTGTGTTGTCAGTTAATCAGCTTTCACTGCTCATTAGAACAGGTGCGATGACTGTTTGTGTGATGATGAAAGATAATCCCCGCAGGTAAAGCGCTTTGTGATCTGCGGTTACTGATTGCGATTAAAAGAGACAGCGTTTGAGAGATTATGTGCCGTCAACCCCTGAAAAAAAAAAAAAAGAAAAAAAGACCAAAACTCTAAATCACTGCGAGGCTTTTGGACTTTAATTCGCACAGACACCACTTTCCGAAAGTGATGCCTCAGCTCGATCCGACTCGAAAGTCTGCTTATCGATACATTACTAAAAGGCACAGTTAAACTCATTGACCTGAAGCTACACTACATCCTTCAGCAGCGGCGTCTCCTCCATTGTGTGTATCGACATTACACCTCGGCGAGATGTTGTCATCACTTATAGCTCGCTACAAATACTCCAAAAATTTCTTGCATGTCTCATTACTTCAGAGTTACAAACCCCAACTTATTAGCAGATCTCTATTTATTTTTTTTTCCTGGCACTTGGCCCAGAACTGTGATATCATGTTTCACTGATAATTAAAGTTGATGCTAAAGGGGGGCCTGTCAGATGGCCTTATGTATTAAACATTGCATCAAGGCAAAACAGGGAATATCAATCACCCTGATGAGACTGCCTATTTATCATGTGTTTACATTGCTATTTACCTTGTTGACTTTCACTCAAACGGGATGACGAATGGTCCATAACAATGTGCGCATTCGTCAGCTATGGCAGCAAGAGTGCGGGAGAGGAGCGTCTAATTACAGCTAAACTAAGCTGTTTTATGTGTGAACACGCGCGGCAGAGGTTGTTCATCTCGTAAGTGTTGATTGATAGATTAGCTGTCCAATCGGTGAGCGTCTGTCGCTGATATCCATCAATCCCACTGGTGAATAAAAAACGACTCTAGTGGATGCTGGTTTCCCGGCGTTCAAACGGACGACCTTGCTGATCTTAGCCCGGGGAAACAGCTGCGAGCCGGTGTCCTAGAATACCAACGAGCTTAATTAATCTCCCTTATTAAACACAAACGAGCACCAGTCTGCGGGGATGAGAGGGGGTATAGCAGATAGAGCAGAGCAGAGATCTGGGACTCGTTTCACAAATCTCTGCACCCCCTCCCCACCCACCACGATAACCCGAGTGAACGAGCTCAGGCGGGTCCCGAAAGTCCACAAATCACGGCTGCTTTTCCAGCGACCCGCGGCGCGAAAATTGACAATCAGTGCGGAATAATTACATTATTCCCCATTTTTCATTCATGTTAACCTCCGCAGAGATATGGAGTATGTTAATTAGTCCGACACCGTCATAATAATATAGACACTTCACATTTTTCAGTCTATAGTCCCACTGAATCTACAGTGGCTCTGTTCATTGTACATAATAACAGGCGTAGCTGGAAGCAAAGGTACCTGGATGGCATTTACTGTAGCAGTGACTAATCGCAATGATTCATCACCAAACAGAAAAGCTGCGATGGCGGCATTGTCCGATATTGATACAACACTCAGACACATCTTTTGCATCAGACAATCTTGGACAGCGTGTCACCGCGGACCGGACATTTCCAAATCGATCGTGATGCTGAGGGATTTCTACAGAGGAAAACGGCGAGATAAAGGACGTGAATGAAATGGGGAGACGACGAGGCCGAGAGAGAAATAAGAGAGCGAAGACGCCAAACCAGAGCAACGCGGCGCAAGACAGATGAACAGAGACAGATACAAAAGAGAGGAGAAGGTGAACAATGGTGCAATAGAGAGGAGAAGAAAAAAAAAAGAAAAAGAAGCACGACTGGGAGAAAACCTTTGATAGGTAGTTCACAGTGCTTTGTGCCAGTCTAGTCTTCAGAAATCCCTCTGGCACAGCGAATGTCTGAAGCGGCCGCGGACTTGCCAGACTCCCTTTCCCACGTCTCTTAACTGAGCAGACCAAACAGACCAGTGCCTGCTCGGTTTCAGAGCAGAACCACAAAGCTCTGTGAAGTATTACACACTCACCAGCACCGTGGCTCCGCATGTGATGTAACTACTGCTGAACAGATTCTCAGGATACCACAGATATGAGGTTTTCTTCCTATACGCAGACACAATATTCAACCCCCGCTGGGAGAATTCAGTCCGGTCTGGTAGTTCACACAATCTCTCCAAGCGTACGAATACGGAGAAAATACACAACAGGGGAAAGGTGATAATGCAGCATATGCTAGATTTGAAACAAAACCAACACTCAAGAGCAGAAATAAATAATAAAAAGTACCAGCAAGTCCTTGAAAGGAGTACCGCATGTTGTCCATTGTGATGAGGGGTGGTGGGTTTGGAGAGAGAAAGAGCCCACAGAGGGGTGAGGGCTGGGGTGAGATAATAAAAATGTATTTTGCAACGTCCCTTTTCATCGTGTCCTTCTTAAAAGTGTTGCTTTTATTGAAATAAGTAATGCTCCTCCAGTGCAAATCAAGTTTAAATGTGGGGACAAAGGCAAGCGTTCATGGCCAGAGCGAGACTTTTCTATTGCCACTCTCAACCACTCCACAATATAAAAAAAGTCCACAATGGCGTCAAAACATTCCCCACCTCATCTGAGCATTACGGCATTGTAAAAGACAAGGAATAATGTTCAAGAAGCAGTGCTGCGTTTCACAGGTGATTCCTAAGCGAGCGAGAGATTTTCAAATATTCGTGCCGAGTACCGACCCATAATCTCAGTACTTGACATCCTACACATCAACTACCTTTCTCCAAAAAAAGCCTTCCCTACCAGATGAACAAAAAGACAAAGAAAACAAATAAAGCAGAGCAGAACCTGTGACTTTCCTCAAACAACAAAACAAGATTGACTGAGCAAAAGGTGTCCCACTTCTGTTTTCCTGGTTTGTACCTCAGAGGACCAATTATGCCTCCTCAACACAGGGGAGGCACACATGTCCTGAATTACCCTCACGAGACTCTGGAGGGGATTCAAAAGCATGTTTATGCAGGTCCTTGGGCACTCTCCCGGGACAATGAACGCTTCAATACTCAAGGTGATTATTAGAACGGTCCTCGGTGTGACCAATACGCACCTGGTCCTTCACGTGCTCACCATGGCAACTAAAGTCTTCCTGTGTGACAGCCTGTGAATCAGCAACAGTGTTCCTACATCGGAGCCTGGAAACCGGATGAATCTGCCACGCTCATGTGCTCTGGCACCTGGTCCACCCCCCCTTTCCAATTCAGAAGACAGGTTTCCATCAGATCTGGTCTGTATCAGGAAAATGACTATTTTTTCCTAATGTGTGTTGGGTTTGACACGGTGACTGACAGAAGAGGATTATGACTCCAGATTTGAGAAGTCACACAATTTGACGCTGCGATTACTTGCAGGTTTATCAAATATCTTCCAGTCTGATCAAACTGTCAAAGTCGGCAGCAGTGATGAATTACGCATCACGATTTTGTTACTTCGTGGACCATTTCCTGCCTTGAATCGACACATTTTAGGGTAATGTTTCACTGTAACGGCAGATCGTTTGTGAACAGACTGCCATTTTTTTTCCCCCTTGGGTTAGAGTTACGTACTCTAATTGGATGAAGGTCCCCTTTCAACTGCGTCCAGAAGCCCCTTGGAAAATCAGAAAGGATTTAAGAGCGACCAGCCAAATAGTCATTTGTCTCATGCTGTGATGTCAATTTCTATCCCTCTGGCATCACGCTGAGCTTCAAATTATACTGAGGCTGATGTGAGAGAAAAGGAGATGTAAAGAATGACTGAGTCACCTCTGATCCACTCAACAAATGTGCATTTCTTTTAAGCAGCGAAGTTATTGTTCTTAACAAACAAAAGATCAGCGCAGCGCTCAGACGGCGGAAATTGCCAAGATGTAAACACAACCGTAAACTTGGTTAACTCGAAAAAAACGTCCTCTGTTGTTCTGGAACGCAGAGCCGACTGATGAAAGCGGGCCACTTGGATATTCCTAACACTGGCACATCAGCAAACTGACATTTAATTTTTGCCTGCAGACCGCCATATGTTGATGTTCCTACTCCGGGTGTCGGCTAATGAATGGGATTGTCCCGGGAACCATCTCAGTGATCCTGATCCTGGATCAGCACTCGCAAGCGCTGAGAGGGTTGAATAAATCTGCACCCTGATCTCACTATCAGCCGGTTCTAGTCTATTTCAGTGAGAATGCAGCTTTGGGAGCCCCAATACCTTTACATCCAAAATCCCCTACTCCTTTTAACAAAGTGGCTGGCACTGCTAGAATAGAAATCAGCCCGAGCGCGTTCAGTTAAACTATTGCAGAACAAATCCCAGCCAAGAGAAAGACGGAGTGCAACTATTTTTGTCACGCTGCCTTGCATTATTCATGTAAGAAATTACATGCCGGTCAATGGAACAGTAGAAAAAAAGGCTGAGCGAGGAAGAGAGAGGGAGAAAAATGGAACATAAATAAGGGACGGCTGCAGTCGACAATGGGAGTGATAGAGTCAGTGGCTCCAATTCATTGGTTGGAAGATTAATGGTGCAGAGATGAGTACGGCAGGGAGACAATAAGACACGAAGGAGAGGAAGGAGGGCAGGGAGGGAGAGATGGACCAATGGCGAGGAGAAAAACTGCAGACAGTTGAGGGAGGAAAAGGGGAGATGATGAGCAATTATTATCCTGCACGGGTACTTACAGAGCGCTGGTTTTAATGCGATGATGATGATGATGATGATGATGAGTATGTGTGCACCCAGCGGGTTCGTATGAACTCCTGCCGACATGTGCATGCAGCACACGTTGGGCTTTATTTCAACACTCGGTGTAATTTATTGATTTGGGTCTGGTAAGACTTCTGTCATGCTCGAGTCCACATCGATACAGCAGCCATGTGAGGACGATGGCGGTGGAGGTGCAGCGCAATCTCTCCTGGGATCGATAGCGGTCTGAAGAGCTTTGTGTTGTCACTTTGGGCCGTGTCATGTCTCAGGTACCCTCGTTTTAAATCTAAACTCAGGGTCTCAGGCACTCTTCTTAAAAGCCAGAGTTTTTACGTATATGTTATCTTAAGACATTCCAGATAATATTGCATCATTACTGGTTTCAGAACGGTAAATATTTGGCTGACCGTTCGAGGATAGGATTTGTGCAGTTGGGTTAAGTGGTGGTGAGCGAGCGGGCGAAGCTTAAGCTCTATATTTGATGGCATGTAATCTCTGCATGTAATTAAGACTGTCTGAGAGGTGCTTCGGTACAGCCTACGGAGCAACACTCTGAGGAAGAGAGGCAGCTAAAGGTGCTTTTAATCATTATAAATTCAATGTAAGTAAGAGCTTCAACAAGATACAGGTCGGATCAGAGGAAAAGGGAGAAATAATACGACAAGAATCTGATCTGGAATCCGGCTCTCCTTTTGTTGGAAGGGCACTTCTGAGCAAAAAAAAAAAAAAAAGTTCATTCCATCCAAGCCTTTTGTATCACAGTAAGGTATGAAGGAGAAATGAGGGAGAAGGAGCAAAGGTCTGTCATCTATATCAGGCCCGGCTCTTCTCTCCAGGCTGATGGCTGCTGATAGGGCGTGACACGGGGCAGCTGGCAAACAGAAAAAAAGGCAAACACTGAACCGCCAATCACGCCTGACCTCCTCGGTGCTCAATCTGACCTAATCAGCAGCGAGCGCGGCTGCAGAGAAACCGAGGCGGCGTCAGACAAAGACGGACACACACCCTAACAAACAAGGCCGGCCATGCTCTAACGAGACAGATATGTTCACAGTTTTGCTGCATTAAGTAGTTTGTGGCATTTTTTTTTTCCCTCCTTCTCCACACTGTGTCCCTCAGCCGTGACCAGAGATAATGGATGGATGGACGGATACATGTTTGGTTTTTTTTCCTCAAACTGCTATGAAGTTTTTCTATAAACATACAATCCTATCAGTGCTGCCACAGTGAGAGACCGTATGACGATTTACCTGAACGACAGGTTCTTCTCAGGTCACTGGTGGTTTTAATAATAGTAATAATAAAAAAAAAACAGATGCAGAGAAGCAACAAAGTCCCTGTGCAGAGATTGGCACCATATACCTCCTGCTCACCTGTGTTCCCAGTGTTGTTTCCCTCCTGTGTCCCTGTGCTCCGACACACACACCTGTGTCACATCAGTCTTGTCAGCACTGCCCTGTCCCCCGGTGTCTCTCCACCTGCACTTCAACCCCCTCATTAGTTTGGTTTGTATGTAGGCCTGTGTTGTTCCCTCAATCATTTGCTGTGTCTCAATTCAGGGTCTGCATCCTTCAGAGGAGCATTTGAAGGCCAATTACGTCACAATGCTGTGCGAAGGCTGTCCCAATCCGAAGGCTCCTCCAGATGCTCCTTCTTTTCCCTGTTTTTGGAGAATGCACTGCTACTATCCTTCGCGGCCTCACATATCCCAGGATTCTTTGCGCTCCCGAAAAAGGAGAAAGAAAGACAGAAATTGGCATATACTGTCACTTTCACGGGCCTGGTCGGCAGAAGTTGTGACGTAAGGGTAAAACATCTGGTGACGCAACCAGGAAATGCTCCAAATGCTAGACCGTCCCATTTAACAAGGTCTCTCTGAAGGACTCGCCTTCGAAGACCACAAAGGTCGGGTCCTTCAGAGGATGCAGACCCTGAATCGAGACACAGCATTTGTTGGTGTTCCTGATTGGTTCTTTGTGGTTTCCAGGTTTGTCCTCAGTTTAGTTTAGTTTACTTTTTATCTTGTACTTTCCTTCACCTGGTCTTTTGTTACTTGCTTTCTGGAATTTTTGGATTGAGGATTTCAGCTCATTAAAGGTTGTTTGCCTGCTTCTGTGTGACTGAATTACTCCCTGTTTGGAGCTGTGACAGAACAGATCTCAATACCTCCTCGACGAGTCTTTGGAGCCATACTAGGAGCCGTCCACCTCTGATCGGATCACTCAGGACACATGTTAATGCTCGGCAAAGGCCATTCCCCCCGACGTTCACAGCAACTACAAATGTGACCACTTTGAGGCACTTTCCAGTTTTTACGGCTTCCTCTGTGCAGAGCTACTGTATGTCTGTGTGTGTTTATCGCACGCAGCTCTGGAAAGCTCAGCACATTTGGTATTAAGACATCAAAGCATAAATGTAAGATACTAAAGTCCTCCCTCCTCCCAACTCCACAGCAAAAAAAACTCCCTTGACCTAAAACCAGAGATCTAATATGAGGTAACTCAAAGTCCACGCCACACACACACACTCACACACACACACGCAGACACACACAAGGGCGAATCTAGTTGAAGTGAATTATGAATGAAAGTAGGGCCCACATGAAGTTTAATAACAGGAGACACTGTTCTGGAGCCTTTAATCTCAAAGTGACCGCTCATAACCTCAACCACAGAGTACGACTTTACATGTGCATTGACCCACAGCGGATACACACATGATGCACTCCTTTCATACATACATCTATATAGATCTGATAACACACTCATACTCACACACACACACACACACACACACATTTCCTTCCAGCTCCTACTCCTCATCAACACAACAACAGCGACACAGATGAGAAATCGGCTCTGGAATTAAAACCGACACGCTTCCAAGTTAATATCTGCCGTGTCTGTGTCGTTATGCCCCAGTTACACACTTCATTATAATAAAAAGTGGCTTCGGGGGAACTTGCTGGGATCAATAAGCTAACAGCAAGACCCCGAGGAGGTGGTCGCGTCTTCATTATCTGTGATCGTAAGTAAAGACAACACCGAGAGAGGACCCCGACTGCTATTATGGAGATTGTGTGGAGATTAACTGCGCCTACAATCAATACTTACATCTTCTTATCTTTCCCCTACTGAATAAAATATAGCGATAGGAGCGCGCTCACGCAGGAGGTCTGCAGGTCTTTTTCCTGCTCTGAATATGTAAGAAAAAGCAATCAGTCGTTCTGGCACAATGAGCCCGAACAGAGCGGCTCGGTAGTTTATTATTATGATAATATGGACCGAGCTTGTTAAAAACAACAGACATTAGCTGTACAAATGAACGCTTATTCAATATTTATTATAAAACTAAGTCATTAAGCTTGTAATGCAGGAAAAAATTAAGCATTTGCTCCTCACAACGTATAACAAAGCCAACAATGTATTATTTAGATATCGCACTAAATCAGGCCAGTGAGCCGCAGCATGCAGAGCCACTGGTGCCCTCAGCTGGCACAGTGGCATCTCAAATTGAGCAATTAGCTACACCTGTGTTTGACAAGTCACCGTGTCTGCTGTGAGGAAGGTCTGCAGGCTTGGCTGTTGTGTTAGCCGGGCCAGCAGTGTGCTTGCTGCTGCTATCAGTGTGGGGGCACAGGGGGATGGAGGAGAGACCGGCACTGTGCAGCCGCTTCAGCCCGTCGTCTGACGAGAATTACTGCTCATCGCCCCGCTGTGAGCAACAAGCCAACAAGAAAACATCCCCAGAGTGACAGTCCCCATCTCTATTTCACTTTGTTCGCACTCTGCTTAGTAAATTACCCACCGTACCCGAATCTCCACTGTGAGGTTGTTTTTTTGTGTGTGTGTGTGTCGAATTAACCCGTCACACCAACTGCAAAACGAGCAAAAATCTGTTTCGCACACAAAAAAAAAACAAAACAAGAAAAACCATCGGCAGCTTCTCTCACCGCCCGTCAGTTTCGACTGCGAAGCATTTCTTCCACAAAACCTTGATTAACAAGAACGAGATATGCAATATGAAGTGGTAAAAAAAATAAATAATGCTGCGTAATCATAAATGCACCCACATAGTGAGGTGCACGACGCTACACATGCAGTTTACAACCCAGAGCTCACAGCAGACAAGACGTATCGGCTGTGTAATGAGTGTTGCAGCACATTTCACATGCGGTTTCCGTGATATGTAGGTTGCCCGCTGCCTGCCCAATTTACGCGACTGACGTTTCTGCTGACCAGCACTCCCGAGCTCTCCGTCCTGCTTTGGTGTTTTTCTTCCCTCCTACCTTCTTCCCCGGGCAATTTTCCAGCTCTCTCCCTCCTTTCCTTTCTACTCAGAAATAAAAAATAAAAAAAAACTGTTTAATTTAATGCGATTTCACTTTTTTTTTTTCCCCCTCCAAGTCCAAAGAGAGCTAAATGGAAGCTTAATACAAAAGCAGCCCCCCTCCCCTCCCCTCCGTCCTGACTCGATGTATGAAGGGCCACTTATTATGTAAGCTCTTTAAGTGCTCTGTTTGTCAAGCGCTCCATTTTAAAAAGTCTCCTTTAAAGACCCGGTACAGCCCGAAAACTAACCAGGATTAATGGGAGCAGAGTAAGTGACTATCAATCAGAATAAATCCTATATCCTTAGATTCACATTCTAGCAGAAGGCAGACCATAAAATATTATTTCTGGGGGGCGAAACGGTAAAAACAGAGAGCTCGATTCCTTAAGCACACAAGAAAAAGTTCCATTTTGAAAGCGAGCATAAACACAGGAGCTGTCGGTAAAATAAACAAAGGGCAGAAAAAGGCGTCCATTTATTTGAACGAGCTTTTGCTTTTAGTACTTTTTAATTTGAAGGCTGGCCGGTGGGAGACGTCGAGGAGATGAGAGGAACCTGTGGCCACATTTCTGCCTCACTTAAACAAACAGAGAAGCCCGTGGCACCGGGTGGGAGATGACTTTTTCTCCTTTTTTATTTTCATTATTTTACCTTTTCATCCTTCTCCCACCCTTTCTGTTTGCTTCCTTTTTTAAAAAAAAATCTACAGTCTCCCTGGGGCCCGAGACGTTTTTTGAGGCTCCGTCTTTCATCTAAAAAGAAAAGCTTAACGCCTCTGTTGCTCAGCATCCATGCATGTACATACGTGCGCGTTCTCAGACGACCTTTGCGACACATTTTTTTCTTTTTTTTACAAAAAAAACCCCCAAACACCTGCTTTTGCTTCTGCAGCCTCTTCTTCCTCTGCAGTCAATGCAACTCAGACAGACAGGGAAGACATGAGCAGCTTTGAGGAAGAGGAGAAGGGCCTCCGGGTAATAAACTGTGTCAAAATGAATGTCTCTCCAGCTCCCTCCTCCACAGCACACTTCATCAGCTGCATACCTGTTTGGAGGACTCACATCCACCTGTCTGCACCGTGCTGACTCCATCTCCCCCCTCAAAAAAACAGGGTCCGTCCCTCACCAGCACCTTCCTCCTCACTTAGCCTCTATTTCATGTCATGCCGTCATCTGCAAACATCCCTCACTCCCTTTGTCACCAAGACAACAGGACAGACAAGAGCGTAATTAAAACTCGCTCCTGCTGCTTTGTGTTTAATGCCCCTGTCAGCCCACCGCAGCCTTGGAGTCACTTCACAGCAAAACTGGGCTGGCTCCGTTTGACCCGACAGCTTCCTTTTTTCTTTTTTTTCACAACACCGAGTCACGCTGCGAGCTGCTGAACCGAGGTCACGTTTTATGCAATTTTATTCATAAAATTATACAGCTGACCTGATGAGGGAGGGGGAGGAAGCTCTTTTCACAGCAAATTCTACGACATTTCCTTTTTTTTTTGTCTGCTCAGGTTTCAAAGTGTGGAGGAAAACCTGGGTCGAGCCCTGAAAATAACACAGACTTTTCTAGCGTGCCAAGAATGAAATGTTGGAATACTTTTCTGGTGAGCCACTGACGGAAGAGACATTCAGCAGCCTCTTTCTACGGGTGTTTCTAATAATGACAGTCTGGGTGGTCCAGACAGCGGATGGTTCCTGTCTTTTATCTCATGTCAGCTTCAGCTGTCTGCAGCTCGCTGTGTGTGAGCCGTGCATCTATCTCCACACCTAAAGAAAAACAGAAAATGACAGCAATTTTTTTTTTTTTTCAAAGTTTGCTGACATAAACGGCTGCCTTTATCACCTGTGCACTTTTTCTGACACTTGGGTTTTGCTTCCTCTGCCTCAGCGTTTACATTTCATCATTCTGCCTCTAACCTCTCTGACATCAGCTGCACTTTTTTTTTTTTTTAAGCACCCACACTGCAAACCCAGCTTTGGTGGCATGGGTATTCAATGGTGTCGGCGCATGTTAGTGGAGATAGATGGCGGCGAGAAAAAGAACAATGAATCTTCATCATCGTCCGTCACTGTTTCTCTCTCTCTCGCCCATGCACACCCACAGTCCCAAGCTGCTCCTTTGTCTTCGGGCCCTGTTTGCGTATCTCGGTCCCTTCAAGCCGCTCCTCGCTTGTGTTTTCCTATCCATTCATCCATCCATCCACCTGTCCGTCCGTCCCCGATCTCCAGACACCTGGACGGAGGCGGTAAGGCAATTTATAGCGCATAGCAGGACACCGCGTCCACCTCTATTTACAGCACGCCCACATTGTTCTGGAGCCTCCATCGATATGAAACAGGTGCGTGGGTCGTAATTTCATCTACCTGCAGGTGTCCTGTCAGATCAGAGATGAAGAGATGACACGTACTGTACCAACATATACCTCCACCTGTAATGCTGCACAAAGACACTGGATGACACCACTCACACCCACGGTATTAGACACAAAGATACCAATGAATTCTTTTACAAACACACTCTGTTATTAAATATAATAATAACCATACAGGTCGGCCTTCAAGTATAACCTGCCTCGTGTCTTCAATATACAGACACAAAATGGCCGCATCTTGAACTTTTATGGCGTTATTACGGCGTTTCGAGAGCAATGATTGGCTGTGACTCGGTGGCTGCTCAGGGTCAAGTCTTTCAATCTCACTCCGTCCGTCTGATCACCTCCATTTTTTCTGTCCGCGTCCATCATCTACGTCCAAGTTCGTGTTCACTAGTCTGTGTGATTCTCTCTCGGAGCCAACATATAGCCATATAACACTGGGAATAGTATAACGGATCATTGAACATATTATATAACATAATTTGCAGTCCTTCTTTTATGCCAGTAAGTGCAATACACTATTTGAAATAAAATCCCAGTTTCTCCACATGAATGAGCTTAAAAAATGATGAAATGATCAACAAACTATGTCTTTTCTTTATGTGCCAGGTGAAAGAAGCTACCTGGTGAAGAGATCAAGAAAACGGAGGTAAGTAAGTTGCTGATTTAGTGTTTTTTGTATCTGTGTAGCTTTTTAATCATCGTAGACGTTTGGCTCGCACGTGCCGGTCTCATCATCTGTTCGTCAAACATCCATCGGCAGAGAGATAACACACAAGCCTCTTCTGTGAATCGAGCACTCGTGGTCGCATGAATTACAGCGACGTGAAATCCTTCGATGAATCCTCTTGACCCTGTGAGAGACCTGCTGCATACAGAGGACGATCAATACTGCAACACCTCTATACGGCGTGCTTCATCAATACACTGGCACACGTGTAGTTTACATTATGTTCTGTGGAGCGCTGCTTTTCATCAGCAATGCAGCTGACTGCTCATTTAAGATGAGCCAGTTACTTTATTCAGTTTGATAGTAACAAAACAGTTTTGATTGACAGGTTAACCACCTCCGCTCCATAACAAAGCGAGCTTGGGTAGGTTGGTTAACACTAATTACTGAATAGAGGCAATATGATGTGCAAGAGGCCAACAAATGTGGGCTTCTATGGACAACGTCTTCATGCAGCTGAACCCTCCTTAGCTGGCTGCTTCATATCCTTGTGAAAAAAAGCCCTCGTAGAGACACTCACTCTACCACTAAAGCCAGAAAACATTAAGAGGTGCTGGGCCCCCATGTACGAAGCTATTTCCTCGCCGCAGCGTCCGACAGTCACCTCCTCCCTCTCCCATCCTATTTCCCGTCTATCTTCAGACGGTACTATCAAAATGAGGCCATGAAAATGGGCAAAAACATAATTTTTAAGAAAAAAAAAAATGTAGTAGGTGTCCCGAGCAGACACGATTCCATCTGAAGGAAGAAACAAAATTGCTCTCTTCAATGTGACTGCAGCTACTTTCGGTGGGTCTACATAGCGCAGATGAAGGAAGGAAAATAAAGGCGCATAAACAGATGTACGATGATGGAGACGTGTCAAACCCTGCAGGCTGCGGCTGTGTTTTGGACGGCTGTAATTACTTCAGGGGGAACTTTTAACAGTTGCCAATTTTCAACCATCTGGCGAACATTTCCAGATTCTCGTCTGTATTGATTTTACCAGCTGGAGAAGTTTTATCTGAATCTGCACTTCATCATCTGTCTCTCTCATATCAACTGTCATAAAGAGATGGAAGGAAGAAGAGATTTAATTTATATTACAACACTGGCAACAGGCTGTTGCCTATCGCTGCAATGAAGTCATCGGCCAGTACTTGCTGCCCAACTCGCCACTAACGCTCACACTGCTGATCACTTTTAATCTGACCTTGAATGGAAACTGTCCGTCAGTGCCATTCCCTGTTGATGTATTTCAGCAAATCTTTACTTTATGTAGAGCGGCAGCAGAAGTCATCTTCCTCCTGGTTTTTTCAATTACAAGCAAGCACACAACGGGGACAAAGAGATGCTCACTCAAACCACGCCATTGATTCACTGGTTGCAATTAACGCGGTGTTGCTTCTGTCCGGTCAGGCGCAAATTGAAAAAGCCAATAAAAATTGGTTTTCTCCCGCCAGCTGCCGTCTCATAAGAGTCTGAAAACGGCCGCGCCGGATCCACCCGTGCCTCCCGGCCGGCGGCATCGACTCGCGCGTCGATATCTACCTGCAAACTTCGACTGGCTGAAGTGAGAAAAAAAAAAAAAATCTAGGCGGTGGGTTGTTTAATGACAGAATAAATCCAGGAGGACGCTTAAAGAAATTGATATCCTGACAATAACAACATAACAAAGCACTACTGTAGCCCAGATTAATAGACTGCTCGGTTGGCTTGTTTAGGACATTACCCCGGGATGAGATACATGAAGAGTAATCACCTTCTTTCCTTTATCTCAGCCGTTTCATTGTCACGGTCAATGTTTAATCTTAAATCCATTAATATTTTTTGCCAGCATCCACCCCCCCCTTCAAAGTACATCCTCTGACATGCAAGTTGTCACGGCAGCACATGAAGTGTCGAAATGATCCGACGTGTGCGACATGGTTAGAGAAGCTGGTAAATGAGGCCCGTGTCGTTCACCACCTACTCACAAAGACTTTTAAAGGTCAAAGCTGAACTGTGGTTTCTATGGTAATCACAGCAGAGCGATCAGTAACAGTCAAGTGCAGCGGGGTTGTATTGACTAAAATATTATGGCATAATAATTATATCATTATACCGGTGTTATAATGGAGCGACCGGAAAATGGCATTTTAATGCAACTGCAGAGCAGAGACCGGCTCTCACACCTGTGAGACGAGGAGGTCGAGGGGAGCGAGCAGGAAGAGGAGTGGAATCAGAGACGCTGATGGAGCTGATGAGAGGAGGAGGAGGAGGAGGAGGAGGAGAAAGCTCGGGTGGGCTCTTTGCATTATTCATGCTCACGTCTGCAGGCGGTCTGTATAATACATCACACTGAATCTGAGCCATTTATTTGTAGTTTGGACTGTTTTCTCTTCAAACTTCTTATTTTTCAGTCTACTGGATACGTGAGACTGAGCAGCAGGTGTATCGCAATAGTGATGTTGTAAGTTCAAATCTGTTCCCAGAGCGCCGACAGCTTTTGAGATTACTCTGTACACCGTTTACCATCCGCAGAGAGAAGAGGACAGATTTGTCTGTTAATTCTCCTGCAAAAGTTTTAAAGCCATCTTTTCTTTCACTTTCACCAAATGGCATCACGATCAAGCTACAGAAGCTCAGATTCAGTTCAGTGGTTTATCTTTAAAAGTAGTTATTCCTTCATTAATACTTCTTTGTTCTTTATTAAAAAGACCAGAGTTCCTCCAGATGAGGCTGAAAGCTCCAGAACAAAACCCAGCAAGGGACCGCTGAGTTAATAATACTTTTGTCAGATTAAAGCCAAGAATTAAAACACATTTCTAAACACTGCATGTAAATGACGCATAAAAAAACGTGATAATGGTTTCATAAACACAGTGCAAGGATTTTATTATGTGCGTCATCACACATAATTAAATAGCAGTTCATCAATCACTACTTGTGTGCTGTTTTTATAACAGTTGTTATTATTGACATTTGCATTTTAGAGGGTTGTAAAGAGTTGGCTGCAAATGCCGAACAGGCCCGTTAACGTAAAGTGCCGCCGTGTAAAACAAAAAACGAGCCCAGAAGCGAAATAAAGACGAGCAGAGGGACGAGGAGACAGAGGCGACAGGGAAGTGATGACGAGGCAAATTAAAGAGTTTTGAGGAGACGAAGAAGTTGGTGGGCGACCGCGGGTGGCGAGGCGGGCAAAGATACCGAAGAGATCAATCAAGAGGCTCCGAGAGTCTGGCGTCTACTGGGGCAGTGTGGGGACAGCAGAGATCAATGAGGAGGAAGGCCCACAGGCTGGTTCACCACGGGAGACTTCACATTACAGGCTGCAAACTCGCTCACAACAGAGTAGGACACAAATAAAAAAAAGCAGAGTGACAACAGAAACAGGGAAACACTGACCTCACAAGTCAAATGTATTCAATTGTTTCCGCACGCAAACAATCTGCATAGATTACTGCAGTGGGAGTGAAGGTCCAGATAAATCAAAACACTGTTGTACCAGCGAGTTTTTTTACACCTACGCAAATGTTAACCTGCGAAACTGTCAACCGGGTTTTCTATCGGCAGCGCCGATTCTGTACGGAACATCAGTCACATCTAACGCATCCCTCCGTACAGCGGTTAATGTTTTGAGGCCACTCGCAGATGAAAAGAGTGCGGGCTGAAAGAAAATGAAAAATGAGACACTTGAAAGCTGGCACCTATAGAGAACTCCCCAGAGAAAGAGCTGCAAACTGAAGCAAAACACGAAATCCCCCCCCCCTCCTCCAACTCTTCAGAGATATGGCGCCCGCTCTAACCCGGGTGGGGGGGGGGACTGATGAAAGCAGGAAATGTTCTCATGGGAATGCAAATGAACGCGCTTCTCCTCTCCCTCGGGCCCACAGCGTGCCCACACCACCATGTTTTTGTTTTTTTTTTGTTTCTTTCCATTCAATTAATCACATCGCTCCATCCGCCCATCCATCTACCCCTCCATCCGTCCATCCATCCATCCATCTATCTGTGGCGCTGCCGTGCCAAGTCTTTCCTTATCTGCCAGTCGTCAAGTAAACGCCTGAGCGGTGGGAGATTTGGCAAGAAGGATGACGACAGCCTGAGAATGCTCCGCTTCCATTGTTCAGTCCCTGGTTCTTATCCACTGCCTTGTTTCTATTGTTAACTGAGATGCTCTGCGGAGCACAAGAAAAATGGAGGTGTGCACATCTTCTTTGTTTTTTTTTTTTGTTTCCCTTTATCACGTAGCAACAGGAGCAGCACCTGCTTGTTTTAATCTGGCACACACACACACACACACACACACACACACACACACACACACACACACACACACACACACTACTCCACTAATGACATCCCCCGCCAGGCCATTTGCTATGATCCAGCCGTCTGAAAGCACTTAAAACATTAAGCACTTAAACAAGTTCGTGTTGGAGGCGGCGGATGCAGTTTCCCATCAGAGTCCTTTTGACCATCAGCCCCCTTTGTGTTCTCAAAGATCCTGCTTCTCATATGACACCGTGGATCATGAGCGAGTGTTGTCTGTCTGCGCGCTTACAATCCAAGCACATTTCCAAGCGTCTGATATTTGTTGTCAAATAATTAAAACATCAAGGAATACGTGCAGTGTCCTAAAAAAATCCATGAGTATGAGTAGAGGGAATAGTTAGTTTCCTGAGCCATGATCAGACTGAATTTGGCAGGTTAGTCAGAATACAGTGTTTCCCAGGAACCAACGAAGAGGAGGAGGAGTATTTAACACTATTGGCCAGAATCTCCTTTGCACGAAGATATTAAGGAAACTCTGATAGGTTAGTCTAAGTTATCAACACAAGGTCAAAGACCCGACTCTAGTGAAACATGCAAGCGGACCTCCCGTTGTCCCGGAGGAAGGACGTGAAGTAACGTTAGCTGCTAAAACTGTGAGTGTGACTTTTCTACGACGAACAGGGTAATGCAGAGAAATTATGCATTTTCTTTATTGGAAAATATTGGTGCAGTTTCTGAATTATTTAGGGGAAAACGGGCCGAAGAAACGAGCTCCAAGGAAAACACCTGGCTGCCTGTTTGAGGATCTCCATAAACGGACCCCATCCTGAGGCCTTCCCTTATGAAAACAGGCATTAGAATACTTTTATCAGAAAACCCCCTGAAATAAGGCGTTCCTCTAAGGCATGCAAAGTGTGCAAGTAGTCTCTGGAGCCGTCTCTTGTAACAGTGGAGCGCTTTTATCAGCTGAAAAGGGCTGTTCAGTTGCTTAATGAAGGCAATGAAACAACTTTGTGACCCTAAATTTGCCGTTAATCTTCTGCAGCAGACGTTGATATTGTTTTTGCACTAAACTGAACCAATATTGTATTATTGCGCATTTTCTCAACATCTCAGCTCCACGGCATCACCTGATATTCTAACCTCAATGAACCCAATCATAGCCGTTTTTATACTTGGGCAGCAAGCCGCCAATTTGGCTGTCCTTTGTGCACCTAGGTCCGCAGATTTAGACTGAAGGCGGTATACTGGGGGTCTGTTTTGGTCCACTAATTTGACGCCTCGGTGGGTACACGGGCACATTGCAGCCTTTACCTTGCTGCAAATGTGCTACCTTTTCAATCTAAAGAGGCTAAAGAGTTTAAATACGTTTGCTTGGTGGTTTTCCATCGACTACAGGATGTCCAAAAACGGGACGATCATCTGGAGTCCCACCTGTCCTTCAGGAAGTTCCCATCCACCACTGCTGTGACTCAAAATATCTAATGCTGCTGCCTATATTTCTTTTAGAATAGAAGTAACATTGAACATCGTTATAACTCTTGCAATATTATAACTCTTGCGATGCATACATTTAAAAAACAAACCAATAAATATTAATTTTGTAAATTACCCAGCCGTGTCGCCAACCTTGACCAAAGTTATATTCGCCAATTAAAAGTGTTTCACAGCCGTTCAACTTCACTCTTTATCATTCCAACACAATAAATCTTTCTCCTAAAACACCTTCAATGCATTATTTCTCCGTAGCAGACGGCGGGTGCTGCCCCGAACTCATTGACTTTTATCAGCGCTCCACTTAGACCACACTCAGCAAGCATCCATCATATCAGTGTTACAGACAGAGCCCTGCAGAGAGAGGAAGGTGGGGCGGTGAGAAAGAGAAACAGACGTATATTGTAGTGTCATGTCTACTGACCCTGCGACCTTAACCCAGCACGGCCCCCAGCGTGAAACTGATCGGCAACAGCAAACAGCCACTCGCTAACAGCTTAGACCTGCTGGAACGCAGCCAGTCGGTAGGAACCAGAGCGGGCAGAGGAAGAGGAGGAGGAAGCTTCAATAGAGCGCCTAAACGGATTGAGGGTGATCCCACTGCGTAATTCTTTTCTTCCCCTTCCCTATCTGGGATATAGAGGATGGAAATAAAGCTAAATGCTCTTATTTCCAGAAATAGAAAAAGGGGGTGAATTGTTTCAGTCGGTATGTGGATGTGCACACACAGAGCTGCTGGTCCTGCCTGAGAAACATCCCCCCCACCCGTCCTGCTGGCATGCAGTACAGTATGAGGACCGTGCAGACCTCAGCGCTGGAGCCCTGCCTAGAAGTTTATTGCAGGGCCCGCAGCCTGGATCTTCATCCTCTGTGAGCCAACACCGGGCTGACAAATGCCTGAGAGGTGATAGTGAGACTGAGTGAAGGCACTGAAGCATCCGGAGGGGAAAACAATTCTGGACTGAACCCTCAAATAGCCTCATATAACTGAGCTGTCAACACCCCGAGGTTTGAAAAACAGCAGGAGAAGAATTCACTGTTTTGCAGGGGTTACAGCGAGTTATCGCAGGCTTGTGGTCTGAACAAGCCGTTTGAAGTGAAATTATGTACATCCAAGGGAATACATTAATTAGCGCGGGGAAAAATGCACTGCTGCATTCCTAAGGAGGACTTTAAAAGGATTGAGCGCTAAAACGTAAACACCAGATCAATCCTGAAAACTCCTCCAGTCCTTTGATTCTGTTTGATCCAGGATTACAGAAATGGAATGACAAAATAAGAGAATGTTAAAATATAAAACTACTTGTTACAACGAAAGTCTTGTTTTCACATCTGTGGACATCGTTTCCATCACCTGCGGAGAAACTGTGCTCACAAAAGATCTGGTTCTCCTAAACCGCTTTGATGGTGCTAAAACTACCAACTGTGGCAGGCGACTTGTGATATCTGGTCGTCTGTACAAGAAGCTCAGTATCACCTATATTCACGTTTGTTGTTAGGCGGTGACGTCGTCAAGTGAAACCACGACCTTTACTTAAACCTCACCAAGTAGTTTTGGTGTCCAAACCAAACTGCCGCCATTTCACAGCGATAATGATGTAATGATGAAGGTCCGGTACACATGTTGCTGGTCAGTCCATACGCAGTCATATACAGCATGTCTGGCATGTTGGAAATCATTGGCACTCGACCTTTTCAGTCGTTCAGGTCTGAGAGATCTCAGCAGGCACAATATTTCATTATTACCTTTAAGAGTGCAGCTTCCTGCGTGACAAAGGTTGCTCCGGCATATTTGTGCAGGTCTATTCACTCACATCACGGCAAGTTCATTGAGTTTAAGAGGGAGAGAAAAAAAAAAAAAAAAACAGACCTTCAGAATCTTTTGCACCTTTGTAATAGACTGAAATGGGCCTACCTCAGGAATCAGGGCTCTGTTTAGTTTCCTGTTGAAATTCACAACATCACTGTAGCATTGGATTCATCTCACGTATAATAACACTGCACACTGTGTCCAGACTCAGTATTTCCAACCCTCCTTTGAGCTTGAATTGTCTGAGTTTCAGCAGACTTCTTGAGCGAGGCTACTCAGTCTGATAAAATCAGACCTTGTGTGTCCTTGTGTGCAAGAACTGCTGCTTTATTGTTCACTCTGTCTGGGCTACAGTTGTCTGTCATTCCTGTATCGCACACCTCACTGTCTTTCTGTCTATTAATCTTCCTCTGCAACAACAGCTCAAGTTGTCATATGCACCTCAGGACGAACTGACCCGCCATTATTTAAGAGCTCCGAGTTCATATTTTACAGCTTGCTGTCTCGCTAACTTAGCAACAGACGGGAGTCCCCCAATAATAGCTCTATTATCCCTCCATCTCCCATTCAGACTGTCAATCTGTCGCAGTTATTCACTCCACTCGACAGACTTCGAGGGCCAGCGGAGTCCTTGATTAGGCCGGAAAATGTAATTAAACTCTTTCGGTGTCACAGGTGACAACACACTCGTGAAATGTGGCAGGAAACAAAAGCAGTGTGAGCTCAGACATCCTGGCGAGGGGCGGCTCAGGCCGATGCACCAAATGCCTCATGGGACGTCCATTTCCACTTGGCTGGCCGCAGATCCAATCAGCCGGCAGGAGGGAGAACCTCGTCAACCAAATGTCAGAGCTGCGTCCACTGATTCACCACCTGGGTTCACCACCCTGGACTGCTCAGCGTCTATCCGTCCCAATCCGTGACAGCAATTGCTAAGCCAAATAAATGTAATGGGTACCTGGAAGAATGAGCCATGCGTCACTGATCTCCACGGTCAAATCTAAATGTCAAATTGAGCAATTACGCTGCAGCACTAATCCCCGCGTTTGGGTCCATTTACAGATTACATGACGTCTGATACCCGGCTGGTACACACAGCGTCGTATCATCATGGCCAAAGTCTACTGCGGGGCATCTGAGCGTACTGAGCCTCGCCGATCAGCCGTCTGTTTATTTACTAGTCAGTCCGTGCTCCCTGCTCCCCATCACTCTCAGGCAGGTCTCCCAGTGCCGGCACCAGCTCAGTCCCATCTCCCATAAACTATTGGCAAGGCCAGAGCGATGTAAGGCGGCCATATTTACAGCCCTGGAAGCAATTGGAGGTTAACAATGAGGCCTGGCTGCTGCGGTTTATGAGCCGCTGTAAAATTGCCACTATGATTAAAATCTCCGTCAGGTGAAAGACAATGGTGCAGCCCGTTCTCTCAGGCCTGCCGTGAATTATCTCCTCACACGAGTCCTCCCTCGCTCCCCTCCCCTCTCTCCTCTCATCAGCATGACCTCGTTCGCAGGCCTTTACCTTGGCTAACTGGTCTTTTACAGCCCACTGTCTTATCAGTGTCGGGGGGAAAGTGCACTGAGAGCTGCTGACCTGCTTTTTGTGCGTGATGCTGTATAATACAGGCCTCCTTATCTATGGATGTACCGTCGCATTATTGACCTGAAGGACACTTTTCATCTATTGCAATAACGAACAACAACCAGCCTCGCTGGGGTTTGTTTTTTTCCAACTTCTCTTAACCGTGACCTTATATTAACTCTGATTGGAGTCACTGATGCATTAACAGACCCAGAGAGACTTACAGCGTGAGTCTAATTGGTGTGTGTCTGTATTTGTGGTGATTAGATTAGAAAGGTCCTGATGTTTACTAGAAGAAAGTCTACTTGGGTGTTGTGTGTTTTGAAGCGGCACTTCGGCTCTTAGTGCTTAAATCCAAACTTCTGAAATTCAACTCAAGAAACCAAGTCCATACATCAAAAAACCTGGCGATGTCATTAATATCACAGTATCATCACAAATGTGTTTGCATTGATCACAGTCGTCCGAGTACAAAAGTATTGTGACGTTTTTTCATGTCTTTGCAGCCTGACAATGCACAGCGATGACACACGTGGCAGAATGTGGATCTAACGTTACTAATGAGGACTCAACTTCAGGGAGAAAAGGAGGTGATCAATCACGACACTGTAGGTTCTCATCGCAGCAACGTGTAAGAGCAGCGTGAGATGAAACATTAATGGTGGATTATCTGGCAAAATAAATACTAATATGATTCGTTTAATTGCGATCCTCAATGTGCATTTTCTTCATCAGTTTTGAAACGCCTTTGAATTTCTCCATTTGCACATTTGTATTTAAGACAGTTATTTCATGCCGAAAAGCTCCACGTCAGCCTTTCTGCATTATTTACAATAGGTCAACCCGAGGAAAAGCCTTGTGGAGTAATTCGCTCAGCTGCCATCTGGTTGGCTTCAAGGCTCAGTCGGTCGGTTCCCAGGGCAAAGATCTGCCGGTCAGTGACCTCATGTGAAGTATGGAAAGAGAAATAATAGGTCATTGAATATTGAAATCTCTATTATTTGTTTGAAAATCAGACAGCGGATGCCTTAAAGACTGATCACCATCTAAAACTCATCTGAATAGTTACAGTCAGGCGACGATGGCAGAGGAAAAGAACTGCTTGGTGCATTTTATCCAACACATTTCAAATCGGTTCAAAGTTTGGTATTGATCGGCTAAGTGACAGGTCAGGGGGTTATTATAAAGAGCACAGATCGGACTCTGAATGGCTGTTGCATAAATGTATTACTTTCAGGCCAAACTGTCTTTCAATCTTTAGCGTTTTCCTCCTCAGGATTCTCAGTGTGATTCTCTCTGACGGACTACAATATCCATCTACCATCAGTAACTGACGGGCAAATGCCCTTTTGACACGTTTGTTTCTTCGTTTATCTTTCAATCAATATTAATTATCCCCTCTTCCATCAAAGTCTGCTGCTATCTTCCATTTCTTTTTTGTCCCTCCGGCCTTTTTGTACACTGCGAAGCCCCAACCCGCCCTCCTCCGCCTCCGTCAGTCTTCCCCCTCTTATCAGGTGCGAGAGATGAAGGGGCGGCGCCCAACGAAAGCAATCTGCCCACTGTGAGCAGAAGCAGGGGGCAGAGCACGGCATCCACAACTCATCCATATTAACAAACCCATACACACACAGCTATACATGCCCACATATATGGTAATATGCATGCACCAAATGGCACAAGGGCAAAAAACAAACTTTGCTTTATGTAACCTGAGAGTTAAAACTGTCAGACAAAGCGGTAAGCACCTGGAGCTCACAGCTACACACACTCTCTTACACTCTGACAGTGTAAATCTATTGCAGGTTTCATGTTTAAAAAAGCAGGTGGCCACAGAGATATTCTATGTCTTTCAGCAAATAAAAAAAAAAAAACACCCTAAGTCGGTCGGTTCCTGTAATTGCCAACCCTGACACACTCTGTCAACTATTTCAGCTGCAATTTCAGTGATTTGCAGGCGAAGAAAGAAAGGTGCAGAGGCAAACATTTGCTTTTCAGTCGCAGCCTTTCACAGGCGGGCGGAGGAACGAACGCAATTACTTCCGCGACAGAAGATCCAGCTCCTCAACTTCTCACCTCTCTTTATTTCTGATTTTCTCTTGTTTCCATCTGTCAACCCGTGTCCTTCCTTTTTGTCCGTCCTCTCCTTTGCCTTTTTTTTTTTCCCGCTTCCCCCTCGTGAGCTCAGATTAACACTTTCTCTATCTGTCTGACAACAAACAAGTAAGGTGCTCGACATGCACTTACTCTGTTTTTTTTTTTTTTTATCCGTACGAAGCATCTTTTTTTTTTTTTTTACCTCCCAAGGATGCAACTTTGCTCTTTCCATCGCTTCCACTTTTAAAGAAGAGGCAGAGAAAAACAGAGATGTCATTTAGAGACTTAATATGATTTCTACGGCTCATAAAAGTTCTCATCAATTTAAGCAAAAATATCTTTGCCTATCTGTGTGTGTGTGTGTGTGTGTGATACTGTCCTTGTATCTCCCTGCTGGAAGCCCCCGACTGAGTGTTTTGTGCTGCTCAATTGCAATAAGGTCATTCCATTTTCTTTCAGGCCTTCTATTAATTCTGAGTGCACACAGCCTTGGGGGCTTTTTTTCCCTGTTTGTTTTCATCCGTGCCATTTTAGCTTCATTGTCTGAAATGTCTGAAATGGCAGCTTTAGTGAGCTATTAGTGCAGCACAAAACTCTAGAGCGGCTTAACAGAGGAGGCAAACATGGGAGAAGGGCCTCTGTCCCCCTGACCCATATTACAGCACATTAAGCACACTAAGACTCCTTCTGTGTGTGTGTGTGTGTGTGTGTGTGTGTGTGTGTGTGTGTGTGTGTCTGACTTTCTGTTCGACACACTCACACACGTCTGCCGTTGAACTTGTCTCCGGCTATCTGGCCTGGAAACACGGACTACGGCTCTGACCTTTGGCACTGACATTTTCCGAAAGTGAGGGAGCAGACCGGCGTCACATCGACTGAGGCCGTCAATTATGTCGCTTCGGGTTTTTTTTTTCTTTCTTTCTTCCCGCCGAACGAGCGGCGAAGTCTTGAAACGCATCACACACACTTAGAGGTCAAGCACTGCAAGAACAAGAAGCTGGTAAATGGGCATAAATTATAGATGAAGAGGAACGCTGTTAGAGAGCTGAGTAGAGAAAAGTCTTCAGGGTGAGCTGTGCTGACACACACACACACACACACACACACACACTCACACACACACAAATAAAGCAGTGTTATAGATAACCAAGAAATGGAGCTCAGTCTTTTACTCCACTGATCGTAAATCCGACTAAGCACCTCCTGCAGCAGGCCGAGCGCGTCTCCTCTAGTGTAACTCTGATGATTTAGAGCATGTTTACCATCTAAAGTATGAACACGCTTCATCTAAGTGATCATTATTCCACGCAAAGCAAATCCATCACCTGTCGTTTAGGGAACAAATGACAAAGAGACGCTATTAAAATTCATAAAGAGCGTGCCATAAACTTTCTGACACGTTTTAGTGACTTCAGCAGAAAGCTTACGGTGCAGCAGAATATTTGAGACTGACTGACTCACCCCGAGAGACGCTCTCTCTCTCGCTCTCTCTCTCTCTTTTTTTTTTTTTTCATTTGACTGTTACAGGAGAGGAGCCCTAACGCTATCAGGCAGGTTTAGAGTTTAGAGGAGGGCCGCGCAGCTTCCCTCCACGACTCTTATCTCTTCAAGCACATTTCCTAAAGCCTTGACTTGAATCGATTTTGAAGACGACTGCATTTATGGAATAAGATATATCGTCTTCTTCTTCTTCTCCTCCTTCTTCTTCTGGGATGGCACCCTCGGCTAGTCAACAGCCACACAGCGTTATCGTAACAATTTGGGTCTTAACTTCGACTGTTGGGTCTTAAACTGCTTGTGTGCGGCGAAGCGATACTGTATGTTGTACGCTCTACGTGTTTGTATTAGACACAGTGACGTTACGCTGCCTGACATATCACCTGCAGTTACATGTTTAAAATTACTTCTTAATGACGTATCATATCTCAGAAAACTGAGCAGACTGTAAGCAGTTCATTTCTTAGAATAAGCCTCACTGTCTCCAAATTCATTTGAATTCCTGCCACATACGTCAGCTTCTCTGGGACTTCCTTCATAGCTCGGTGTAATGATCCTCTCTAACAGGCAGAGAGGTAAAAGCTTTTTATTATCAAAAATACCAATAACTAAATCTGATACATCTCATTAATCGGTGTCTGTCTACGTGTCTGGCTCCGTAATGAATCTGACATCAAGCTGTCGACACAGCCACATACGCAGTGAGCATTTAATTACATTCCTCCGTAACTCAGGTAGTTTTACGGATACCTGAGCCTCCGGCAAGATATCATTTCAAGGTAGATGGCCTGTCAACGTGAGTGGCAAGTGCTGGCGTGGAAATCTGGTCAACTGAGGTTGAAGGAGGGGGCGACTAATAATGAATTACCTGCCTCGAGGCCCAGAGATGAGTGGTGAATATTGACAGAACTAAAAGAGTCTTTTTACTTTAGCATAGTCGACAGAAAACAGCCAGATACGACTCATGTAGAGAAAAGAGAGCTGAAGGTCTGAAACAGCCCAGAGAGACACGAGGAATTTATTTTAGTGGTTTTCAATCTCATTTTGAAGTCTGTCAACCAGGGCTGGAATTTTGTCATTTTAGGGGCAAGGCCACTGAGTAAAATTTGATGGTTTTACCTTTCAGATTGATACCATAACATCCTAATTTATAATAAGACATGGATTATGTAATCAATTATGTAATATGTTATAAACCCTTAAAGAAGTGTTTCACCACTGAAAAGACAAATTGGTGCACTATGACTAAAAAAAAACAGAGAAAAATGGTTCTTATTCAAATGGTAGAAAGCCTACAACAACCAGAATGCATTGCACCAAGACTGAAAACACTCCGGTGGATGGTTGTCATACTGCAGATTGTTTCAGACTCACTCGTGTTGAAACAGGAGTCAACATGGTGGATAGTAACAAAGGATCTCATATTGCAGCCAAAAACTGCACAAGAATATGTTTCTGAAAATGATTTAGGGGACGAAAAAGGCTAAGCAGGAATAAAGTCTTTGCTCGCTTCAGTTTTTACAAAACATTGCTGCCACTTCTTTCACTGTTAAGTGTAGCAAAAATAATGAGGACCCAACGCAAGACGCTCAGGAGGCCGGCAGGGTAAAGAAACAAAGAGGGAAGCTTTAAGCAAAGCTGAGCTCTGTAAGACACTGAAAACACAAAATGCAAAAACAGAAAGGAAGACGACAAAAAACGGATAATAACAGGAAACAAAAATGGGGAGCAGGCCGGGATTAAGAAGTATGAAAAATACAAAAAGGTGGAAAAGCAAAGAAACACTGAAGAACACAGGCAGGAACACGACGAACACCGGAGGACTGACGGGGGGGGAACAGAACAGATGAACTGGCAACGAATAAGTGAGAAAAACACCAACTTAACAAGACAGAGACTCATTAACAAATGACACACAGGACAAAGGGAGGAAGTGAGAGGCAACACAAGAATTACAAAACCTAACAGGGAATAACTAAACCAAAAACTCAAACCATGCCATTCAGAAAGTCTCTGAAAAGACTCGACACTGCCGGGTTTTGCTGAAGCATCTGTAGTTAGTGCAGCAGCGCCTCAAACCCCGAGTGCTGATGAACAAATCATGAGCAAATGAGCAGGGAGCTCTGGGCGCAGGCAACCTGGAGGTAGGCACACCTCATTTACATTAACTACCCATATTCTAATGACTGAAACCCTCCTCGTACCTGTAATCTACATCAGCAGACATTCAGAACCACAATGTTAGCTGTTTGAGATGTATATGTTTTAAAATCTGTGCTTTTTTGTTTTTTGGATGAATGTTTGATAATAGACCTCATTTGGACCGCTCGTTAAAACCAACAGGAGTTTGTCGTTTCAACACACAGTCAGGGGCTAATGTGCGCCGCAGGTCCTGCAGTAATTGGAAATTACCTGCAGGTCCAAAATTGCTGCAGTTAACCCCAAAAAAAAAGTGTCAGGGGAAATAAGAGTCACAGTGTCAGACTGTCTCAGCGGTTTACTGCTACACGAACCAAGTGCTAATGATCTCTGGCAGTGGTCCAAACTGTCAGTGTTTACTGCTGTTGGAAGTTTAATTTCAGATCTCTCAGCGTGGAAACTATCACGAGAACAAATGCTTGACGAGGAGGAGGAGGAGGAGGTAAGACTTTGAGTTGTGGCCTCGCAGGAGCTGAGATGTTTGGGGTCACGAGCGCTCTGAACTGAGTTGATCTTAAAGTGAAACTCTCGCCAAAATGCAACCTAGGCTTTTTTTTGTGAATGTAACCAAGTCAAACCTTCGTGTAAAAGCATAATTACAACAAAAGAGGCAATTTTAAGATTTACCATATCTCCGTTTTCAATGGGAGTGCTACGGGCACTTTAACGATAGCATCAAATTCTCTATTTTAACAGTAAGAAATCTCGACACAACATGAAACTTTGCTGGTAGCATCACCAGGGTCTCTACACATGAACACCAGCACTGAAAACATTGTTTGTGTACACCGAGTTACTAAAAAGAAAGTTTTTGAACAGCTCATGTTAGCAGTAGCTTGTTCCGCTCGCCGGCGTCCTGCCAGTGGAGAAGAGTCGACCTCAGAATGTGACGTAACCTGGAGGACAGTTACGGTGAAACGCTCCTAAAGCTTAGTTCCATATACATGCACGAATAATTTGTTGTTTTGTCGTTAGCAAAAAACAATATTGACCTTGAAGTTGAAAATGGAGCCTCATATAAGAAACAATACTAAAATCAAAAGCCGGGAAAGTCTTGTGAGACATTGCATGGATAGTTGTTGCTGGAAGACAGTAGTTCCACCTTAACTGTCCTCAAAAAAAAACCCCGAAAACGAAAATACAGTAAATCTTGAAAGTGCCTCTTTTGTCGTACTTATGCTTTTACAAAAAGGTTTGACTTAGGGACATTCACGAAAAAAGCCTCGGTTGCATTTTGGCGAGAGTTTCACTTTAAGTTTTTTTAAGCAGTAAAATCTGATCACAGATTCTTAAATGTCTCCCTCAGCAGTTTCCTACACACCTTAACCTGCATCAGTTATTATATCTTGTGTGCTACAGAGAAAGACGGAGCTTTGTTTTGGGGGCCCGCTCGCAGAATGGAGCGCTAATGAGATGACGAGCTCCTCCAAACACACACACACACACACACACACACACAAGCAGGAAAACCTCAGTGTTGCTTAGTCAGAAGGATGTGGGTGCTTTTAGGTTGTGACAGCTCATTAATATTTGGTCCAGACAGACATTAAAAAAAAAAAAAAGAAAAACACAAAGAAAGACTCACTGCAGCCTCGTCCTCCCTGCTGTCGCTGGTGTCCTCGCTCTTGTGGTGGCCGGCTGAGGAGCGAGCATCCCTCTTACGGCTGGTGTCCGTCCCCTCCGTCTGTCTCTCTCCATCTGGGCCAAGGTGAAAACATGGACGGGGGAAAAAAAAAGAAAGAAAGAACAACGATCATTGCTATTATCACCGCTATTGTTATCGCCATCCTCATCCTCCATCTTTAATCATCATCATTAATGGCATCATTGTCGTTCCGACCCTATCATTATCATCACCGTCATTGATAGCATAATTGCAATTATGAATATCTTCATTACCATCATCATCATCATCATCGTGGTCAACAATCATTTCAAGCTATCACTCATTCTTCCTCCCGCTGAGCCGCTCTGCTGTAATCAAAACCCCAGATAAAAGTTTCCGGGAGAGAAAAAAAAAAGGAGATTATATGGGGGGGGGGTGTAATTGGAAAAAGCAAAGAGAGACAAGAAGAGAGAAGAATAAAAAAAAAAAAAACGGAGGGGAAATGTAGGAAAAAGAAGAATAAGAGAAGAGATGGAGAACTGGAGGGACATAAAGAATGGCTTCTCGTTGCTGCGAAGGGGGAGCTGATAGGATGCTGTCATGCCACAGATGGATTATGGGAGTTTTGCTGTGCGATGATGACAGTGGGCCTTGGCCGGGAGAGAACAACCGGAATTTAAATCCACTCATTACTAGTTCGTACGTGTGTGTGTGTGTGTGCGCGTGCCAGTGTGTGTTTTTGTGTGTCCGTCACAGAGCATATGGTCAAAATTGCCGCCTCTCTGCACTGCCAGCAAAACACACATACGTACACACACACACACACACACACACACACACACACACACACACTGTCACAGACCATCAAACCGGAGCACAATTCAATACGGAGCAGTAACAGGATATTCAACACTTTACGAGAGTCTGGTTATTTGGAGTTACAAGTAGCAAATGGATACTCATAAGGTTTCCTATAAGGGCGACGAGGAGTTCATATAAAAAGGGAATCCATACTCTTTTCATCTCTTTTTATTTGTAGTGCGACGGATTCGATCCCATTCGGCTGACGTGACTCGGGAACGTGCAACGCCGCTGGAGCTCGGATGGAGCCGCCGTAAAAGGTGGCGCCCGTGCCATTGACTCCCCCATAAAAAGCAGGAGGAGGAGGGAGGGAGGGAGGGAGGGAGGGAGGACTGTGGTGTCCCAGATGCATTACGGCGAAAGTGGTTCATTAATGTCTGCTGAGTGAGGGGTGGCCACACACACACACACACATACATACACGAGGGGGATGGATTGTGATTAAAAGACAGAATGGGGAGAACGGGTCGGCTATAAAGCATAATGAGAGCTAATGGTTTTCCAATATGTCCCCTCAACAATGAGCCTGAGTGGGCTGAACTGGGAGGGATGTGGGGGATGTGGGGGGAGAGGAGAAGGGGAAGGAGGAAGGACCGATAGGTGTAGTTCATTTATGTATGAGATGGAAATAAGGAAAAACAATCAAAGTTGGAAACGCACAAAATGGAAAATAAAATATACTGCATAAGTGAAAGTTTTCTGCATCTTGTTCTGCATCGTGATCGTCTCCAGCAAACATCATGATTTGTTCTTCCTCGTCTGTTTTGGGTATCGTCTCCAGCCGTCTCCCTCCGGTCCCCCTTTTGCAATTTTACTTGATTTCAGGAAAGTGTAAAAAAGATCTGTTTTGATCTGAAAAATCGTCTCCTCTCGCCCGAATGGATGAAATCGAGGAGAAAATTGGCCACGTTCAGCGACCGTGCCTCCGAAACTGCGTCACCATCTTTTCTCTCTGGTTGTGTTGTATGTTCTCTGACTCCTGGTGAGCGCTGTAAACGATAAACCCCCCCCCCAAAAAAAAAGAAGTGACATAACACGAGCCAAAAGAAGCCCAGCAAGGCCACGTGAGCGACAGGAACTGAGCTGTGAGAACTGTCCGACTCGACGTGGACGGTCTGAGTACATCCTCGGGGGTCTTTCAAAGCTCCCTCAGATCAAAGAGCAAACACCAAAGAGCCTTCGCCTCACTTCAAGCCTCACTTTCCTGCCATTGTCGAGCCAAAAATAGGACACTTCGACTTCCAAGTTTTCGTCCAACGATGTCACTAAAACCTCTTGTGTGAAACTTCTAAACGCAGATTTCAGCAGAGCCATGTGTTTTCTGCCTCAATACTTATATTTCATTGGACATGTACCATAACGTCACTATGTTCAGAGAATATCAAACGAGGGATGTGACACTGTGATTATAAGACAAGAAACCACCTTAAACCACCTCTAGTTTAAAATAAACTTACAGATTCATTGTTTTTAAAGTGTTGCTTCTCGTGACAGTTTATTTTTGCTCTTCCTCTCAGTTATAAACACTGCGTGAGTCACAGCATGAGTCAACCGGCTGCACATCTCCGCTTAACTGTTTATCTGAAGCCATTATGAGGCAGGCGGTGCACCGGGGGGAGCGAGGTGAGGCTCCCCCGTTAGCCTCGCCTCATTTACGTAAGCGATCGCCTTAAATATGAATGATCACGCGGAACACAGAGACCGCACATCAGTCGCACTCGGCAATCGAGGACACGACACTACAAACCAAAATAAACCATTAGCTGGAAGAAAAAAAACCCCTTCTGCAAAACCAACAAGGTTAAAAATACCTTGTACTTTCAAATAACAAGGGCGAAACTGCATATCGTGCTCGTAATGATTTTATTGATACGATGGGATGACAAGAGTGCTTCGTGCTTTGTAGGCAAAGGAAAATATTCAAGCATCTGAGACGGTCAAACTGACAGTCGAATCCACCCGAGCTCGATAAACAGAGCAAAGATTAACAGCACTTAGAGTTTGACGGAGAGAAAATCACCTGTGGAAACGACAACCGGGAGACCGAACATCAGGAGTCAAACTTCAACAAAGAATTCACTTTCAAAACATCCCTTCTTCGAGTCCCTCAAGTGTTGTCTTTTGAAGTCTGAAGAGAATAATTTCTGACTGAACTTCTCTGCAGAGAAGTTTCTCAAAGCACTTAAAGTACAGAATGCATCTCTGCAAACTGCGCAGGGCTGTGCAAACATTTTCCTTATCAAGTCAGGTGTGACGTGGAAATAACTTTGTGCCGCTGTTTATGCAACATTTAAATCATTAGCGGCACATTCGCAGAGTCCCTTCTTACCGATAAATATTCAAAACAACAGTGAAAAGAGCATTTACGACCAATATGTTCCTCTAATAAATTCTTCAACAATCCCAAAAGGAGGAGATAATGAGAACGGCAAAGCACTTATAGCTTTGTGTGTGTGTGTGTGTGTGTGTGTGTGTGTGTGTGTGTGTGTGTGTGTGTGCGAACGTTTGCGGACGAATGTTCAAACACTTCTCACCAACGTATCCCTGAGCGCTCTTAAAAGATAAGTTTGTCTATGAGCAAGTGTCTAAATATGAATATGTGAGCGAACAAATTGCTTACGTGCAGCTCGTCAGTTAGAAAGTTGTGGTGCTGCAGTGACAATGAGTCATGAATATTGTATCCTGCTGGCAGGAAGTAGACGTTTAATGAAGAAATCAGATGGCTCTGTGGTGGAGGAGGATCTGCCACACTGTGGTCCACAGCATCCGCTATCATGGACTCACGGACGCCGAGTTGAAAAAGTCTTGAAAGTGCAGGAGGCAGAAGCATTGTGCTGCACTGCGCTGTCTTCTCAGTATGTGGTTATTTATTACAAGAAGGAAAAGAGCTTTGTTTGAGAAAAGGCTTGCAGGCAGTGAGACAAAACACTGCTGAACAAAAAACAAAAAAAACAAAACAGGAGTTTGGGAAATCCTGCATCAGAGCGCAGACGATCAGACGACTCTGGATGTTCAGATAAACAACAGTGTCCTGCTGCGTATTAATCCCACCTCTTAGTATCTGATCAGGCACCTCAACAGAAGGGCAACAGAACAGGCGGTTCTTCTGGTACCATCCGCAAGTTTTGATAACAAAACCGCAAAAAAAAAACAAAACATCCTTTTGAATGTCTGACGAACTGAGCTGAACTGAAGCGGACTGCTTGGTGGAAATGCAACTTTTACGGACAAGACATGAGACAGCGAGTCAGGAGTCAGTCCCTGGAGTGTGACGGCACTTCCTCGAGCCTCTACGCGAGCTCTAATGAAGTAATGAAGAGCAGACTGGCAGGTTAATGGAAGCCAATCGACTATAGGAGCTGCAGCCACCAGCAGGACACCGGGCAGAATACTAATCATCTCGGAGCTTCCTTCTCTTATGTTTCTGCCTAATCTGTTTACATCCCCCAGTCCTCACACTGCAGCCGTGCAGATAAGATGGTGGGGGGAGAAGAAACCTCAGTGACCTCCAGCAGACAGAGCGAGTGACTGTTTTTTTTGTGTTTGAGTTTTGTAGATTAAGTCTGTGACACAGTATATGAAAAACCACAACAAACAGGATTCTTATCCAAGGTTGATGTGGGTGTGAGCTGCAGATAGAGACGAGAATCAGGGGCGGAAAACTTTCTTCAGCTTCCTCTACTTTTGAGTAATAAGTTCACCTTGCCTGGCTGCCCTTTTTAAAACTAATGATATTCTAAACTCCGTAGCTTTCAGCGAACTGCAGCTGTCAGAGCTCTCGTCTCAAACGCCGTCCGTGTGCCAATTCATATGCACGCGTGCATCCCGGTGTGTTTGCGAGCACGTGCACGCGATACGTGCATACGTGTGCACGCGCGCTGTTGTATCTCCGTGTCTCGTTTTATCTTTGAACAAGACTGACAACAACCGCTGGGTTTCACTGCAAGGCGGTGATACGCTGTGTGTTAAGTGATAGACAGCATGGTGATACAGCAGAATGCTAATCGCAGAATCAAAGGATGCAGCAGAAGCTACGAGAACGGCAAACGAAGGGCACCGAGAAGAGAAAAGAGGAGAGAATCGAACGTTACAGCGGGGAACGAATGAACCTGACGTGGTCACGTAGGAGTTTAGTTTGAACATGTATGTGACATGTCGCAGGCTCGATGGTAAACAGGAGGAAATAAGCCCACAGTCAAACACATCGGCTCCAAGTGGAAACAGAATCACGCCAACGGTGATGATAACCATTAATTTGCCGGTGTTATCTCAAGAGTCGCTCCTACACGGTCTCTTTTGAAAAGGAGCAGTCGAGCGCACTTCAAGCTCGACGTTAATGGAGGATGAAAAAAATAAAAAACAGTAGAAGAAAGGGAAAAAAACGCATCGAGTCTTTGCTTCTTACAGATGCACATTCAGGTCAAAATCCAAATGGACACTCTTTGTCTCAGCCTCCCACTCGACCACCAGCGTTTGGTTTGTCCATTCTTGGCTACTGTAGAAACACGGCGGTGCAACAAGAGGACCTGCTCGCTCTTTACAAATAAAAGGCTCATTCTCAGGTAGCAAAAGCACAATGATTCTTTGTGCCAGGTGGTTACACTCTAATCAAGATATATTATATTCAATTTCTAAGAGTAGATGCTCCAAAATCCTACAGAGTGGACGAGTACGTCTATTTTAATTGTACATAAAATGGCCCAAAGTGATGCTTGTTTTATATGTGACCAACCCTGAAACTAAATTATATTAAATCATATAAAAGAGGAGAAGATGTGCACAAAGGCATAAAATGTTGAAAAACGTTGCTAAATACATGAGTTTTTGAGGAGCTCACAGCATCATGAACTACCAACACAGCCTTCACACTCACCTTACAGTCAATCTACACTATCCTTGACCTGCCATGAGGACAAAGCTTCACTGGTCAGCAGCAATTCTTTTTTTCAGACTTCAGATGAATCCAAATGGTGCTCATCATCAACATCTGCTATCACCTGGGCCTAATTTGTTGCGAGAAAACACTCCCACACACAAACCCACAGCCTGCTCCGTTGACACAAGGCAGGACCGATGTGTGGCGAGGTGGAGTAAATCACTCAGGATTAATGATTACGAGACCTCCCCCTTTTTTTTTCTCCCCCACACCTAAACGTGTGACCCGGCCTGTTCCTCCCGCCTCTCTCGCCCGCCTCCAGGTTTGATGGACCGAATTCAAACACGCCTCATTGTAGCGAGCTGCTGCGTACATGTGGCCTTCCTGTCTGCCTCTGACCTTCCTCACTGCCGAGGTGTTTCTGCCTGCTTAAGTGCAGCCGGCGGCACGTTCTCCTTCTCTTTATAGCGCTGAATTCCCGGGAGGCCGGCTGTTTCTGCGATGCTGGGACAACAACCTCTGGCACTGCAACAACCAATCAAAGTTGCTTAGCTTATCCGTCATGCCTGTTGCATAGAGTGCGAATGAACCTCTTGACCTTGTCGACAACGGCGCCACGCAGATTTGCTATTCGGAGGAGTCGGGGGCTGTTTTGCTTCGGTGAGCAGGACTAGCTAATCAAGTGGCCGCTGACTGACTGCGTACAGATGGAGACGAAAGAAAAGAATTAAGGTTCGGAAGGGTGAACGGACAAAAAGAGCTGCAGAAACACAGCAGCAACGTAATGTGTGTGAATAATTGATCTCCACTCCGCGAGTACACTGCGACTCCATCCTCCCCCCGGTGACGTAAACTGTGGTCCCCTTGAGCGTTGGAGGGAGAACGTTAAATGCACCTCTCACCTCCTCTGCCTCTATTGGGGGGAACGAGATTAAAATTGCATAGGACGACGAAACAAGAGGCTGCGGCTTTTAAGAACACAGGAGTGGGCGAAGGACAGGGAGATTAAGTGGAAAGGGGGGAGACGGGTGGAGAATGCAAGAGTGGGAGAGGAGGAGGAGATTAAATTGGAAGTCAGAGGGGCGGGGGGGACTGTAAGAAGAAGTTGAGCCGGGATGCGACGACGAGAGCGAGTGTCAGAAGTAAAGAAGGGGCTGAAACCACAAGAGTCTACTACTTCCTGGCTCACTGTTCACTCATTCGATCACTCATTACTCAGTCAGCCAGTCATTGATTGACTGAGTCATTCATTCCCTCGCTGTCCCCATCCCTCTCTCTCTCTCTCTCTCCCTCTCTCTCTCTCTCTCTCTCTCTCTCTCTCTCTCTCTCCCTCTCTCTCTCTCTCTCTCTCTCCCTCTCTCTCTCTCCCTCTCTCTCTCCCTCTCTCTTCGTGCAATGCATTTTCAATACACTCTACTACTCGCGGAGCTTATAAAGTTTTACAAGCCTCATGGCTTTTTTGCTCTGCAATCAAGCATGATGTTACAAAGCGTGGCTGATGCAAGGCAATGGAGGATGTAAAACTGATGAGCCAGTATAGTTTCTTAATGACACTTCTTGGCCCAGCGGCCAAGGACTGCACACACACATATATATATAAATATATGTATTTGCAGAGAGTGACATGGCAGGGGGGCAGTGTAAGTGCAGCAGGCTTCACTGGGGCTGCACTGGCCAATGGAGCTACCTAATTATAGCAAATAAACTGCACTGATCTGTGCCATTAGCCAGTCAGTAATGAAGCGGAGTGGAGGGATGCTGTGAAACTGATGAATAGGCCCAGGCTCTGAGTGCTGCACTCCCTGGCCTTTAGTTCAGCTCTAACAACGCAAGCCTTCTGAGGAGAGCAGGAGTGCATTAAGACGAGAGGCATAACAAGGCTTTAGAGATGAGATAAATAGAGACAAAGGGACTGTGACAGAGGAGAGCGAGGGGAGAAGGAGAGAGAGAGAACGAGGGATCTTGATGGGAGCAAAAGACAGGAAGCAGAGCCAACGAACCGGCTGCGAAGGGGGAAAGTGTGCTTGTAGGCCTGTGGGTGTGTAGGCCACAGAGAGAAGGGAGGCTGCCGAGATGCTTAATGTGCTGTAATGTGGGTCAGGGGCAAAGAGGTCCGACTCTCTCTCTCTCTCTCTCTCTCTCCATCTCTCTTCCTCCCTTTACTCTAAGCTCCTGTAATGTTTTGCACTCCTCTAATAGCTCACTTAAGCCGCCACTTAGGAAAATTCAAACAACAAAAAAACAAAGTGCCTCGGATGGAGACGAACATAAAATCAGAGCCCCGGGGGCCCGGCACACTCAGAGATTAATAGACAGCCTGAAAGAAAAACCAAATGACCCCCACTGCATTGTCAGGCCGCGAGCACACTCGTACGCACGCTGATACTCGCAGGGTGTTGTTCTGAAGTACGTCTAAAGAATAGAATCAATTACACACATTTCATTTGAGAGCAGGAGTGTTCCGAGTTGACAAAAACAAGGATCAGGGTGAGGTCTGCTGCGTCTCTTTTTCAGTGTTGATGCATATTTATTACTACTTACAGCAGTGTGGGAATGTGAAAAGTGCTGTTAACTCGTCTGTAGATTACATCCGCAATCACAAAGGCTGAGACAGCCAGGCTGCGTCTGCTGCTCATCTCCAGACCATCTCGGCTTTAATACGGTTTATATCTGACCTGGTCTTGAGGTTTTTAAACTCACATCACTATTGAAAACTCATGATATTATCCAAAACAACTGTACTTTTATTAACTGAGCATGGGATAGATGTTTTTAGGGGCAACGGGACAAAACGAGGAGGGGTGATGTAATTTCTGTCCGTCTCCCATCTTGTTGTTCTTCAGCCATCGGCTGCGGAGCCAAACAGTGTGATCTCTCCGCGACCTGCCAGCCCACTCTCGCCCCGCTCACCTCTAAATGGCTGTCTGCCTGTGCCCATCTCCTCCTGCTGCTTAGCGCCCAAGGCCTCCTGTGAACCGCTCTGGCTGTCTGCAGGCCTTTAACGTCTGCTTCGGCCTCGCTCGGGGTTGCCATGGAGACGAGAGTGCAGGGGAGGAAACGTCTCCATCACGTTAAACGACAACAATATGTCGTACGAAAGTAAAAAGAGGCACAAGGAGCCGGAGAGTGAGACGGTGGAACAGGAAGTTATAGCAGCCACTCTCAGAGAGATGAGCAAGACTGACCAAAGTGGATGGTCTTTATCCACACACACACACACACACACACACACACACACACACACATTATATTGTTAACTCGTAACATATACTTGTTCTATAAGCCTCGATGTGTATGTGCATTGCTTGTGCATCAGGCGGGTGCAGCCACATAAAGGCTAAAGGTGTCCAGCGTTCTCAGCGGGGTGTTAATTACACCTCTCCTGTGAGCAAGTATACAGAAATACATTATGTATATACACACACACACACACACACACACACACCAATAGGCAATCCCAACAGTTGCCAGTGACACCCAGAGGCAGCTGCTCCAATCACAGCAGAGGAGATAAGGAGGCGACTCTGAGCCGCCGCAGAATCACAACTGTCACAGCTGATGTGTCGCTGGGGAGGGAATTAGAGTGAGCATGCAGGGGTTGCATGCTTTCTGCGCCCTCGCGCTCATTAGCATACATTTGTAAACAAAGAAACAGAGTCGGAAAGGGCCTTGGTGCTCGGCTAGCGCGCTGTCACAATGTTAGCGGGAGTCAGAGCCGAACAGAGCATCTAAATGAGGTGAGAGCGCTGGAGGAGACCTCTGTGTGATAATTCATCCATCTTCTGCGATCCCGACAGCTGAGCCGCTGCGCTGGGAGACAATGAGCGAGGAGCCTGCACCAGGCCCGCATCCAAGGAAGAAAAGTGCAGCAAATAAACTCGAGAGTCGAGTCCCAGGCTTCGAGTCTCGTGGCACCAAGTTACGTGAAACTCATTTTTTTTTTTTCTTTTTCAAATGACAGCGCAAAGTGTTTTTTTCATGTGGGAGCACCGAGAGGAGGAGACAGAGGTGTCAGAAAAAGGGAAGAAAAATGGAGAGTTCAGCCTCCTCAAACAGCAGAAGAAGAGTATTGCAGAAACCTCAAAACACTTGAGACAGGACTGACCCCTGAATAACCTGACTCTGTTTACCATCTCCCTCTCCCGCTTTTTTGTCTCCCTCACAAACAACCTTCTCCACTTTCCTCTCCTCTCTCACCACCTCATTCTACAGTTGCTCTAGCTACACACCGGCTCTCCCTTTTCCCCCCCCTCTCCCTCTCGGTTACCCTCTGCAGCCATGTGATGCATCGCCAGCGATTAATACCCAAATATTGCTTCCTTGTAGAACGGCGGCGTGGTCATTATCCTCTACCGAGTATCTGATTATCATTGTCCCGAGGAGTCATTACTTCCCTGATAACATCGCCTTCGTGCTGCGAGAAAGAAGAGAGATAAAAAAAAGGGTGGTGAAGCAGAGGGAGGGGGGGGAAATGCAGCGAAGATGGTGGTGATGGGCTACAACATGGGAATAATAGACAAAAGAAGACAGGAGGAGGGAAAGGAGGACAGAGGAAGGGGGGACAAGAGAGCGGTGGAAAACTCAGACGGAAAAGGAAGAAAAGGAAGAGGTTATGTGTTACATACAACGAGGAGAAGGCGGAGGACAGCAACAATAATAGCCTTGTCTTATCTCTGTACAGTGATAAATCCCCTTCTCGTCGGGGAGCCAGTGCCCCGGCTGGGGCCAGACCTCGATGACAAACCGCCTCCACCCGGCACTGCGGCCCTGGCTATTTATGATCAGGGAACTTATACGAGGGAGCCAGCTGGGTCTCTTCTTGGGTCGGCGTCGTCACTCCTGGGACCCGGTGACAACCTCAAATGGGGCCACTCCGTCACGTCCCACCCTCCCCCTCCTCCTCTGCCCTCCACCCTGACAGCGCATCATCGTCTGGTTACTGCTGATAGCAGCACGGTATTATCAACGTTCTGTCGCCTCCACACACCGTCAACGAGCCACCTGTGACATCAGCTGACACCATTTCATCCTAGGACACTCGCTGGATTAAATCAATTACGGGTCCTTTCTGCCGCAGCGCTTGAATAAAATAATAATGCACAGAAAACCTCATTACACCAGAATCTACTTACTCACACTGCAGAGTCAGCTTTTCTTTAATGAACAGTCCAATTACAGCAATACTTTGCAATTACAGGCTTTCTGAGGTGCGAGATGCAAATTCAGTTGTTCAACAATACGCGCTACTATTCAAGTCAAGTACACAGGATTACATAAAACCTGAGCAAACAAACGCATGAAATTGTGATGCAGATTTACTCCCACATCCACCATCCATTCAAACATCCCCAGAGCCGGCTGACCCTGAGTCAGTCACGAAGGACAAGAGAGCTCCGGCACGGCGAGCACGGAGCTCGACCGGGCAATTAATTCTATGCAAGCTGGCTGCGATTGCTTGCATTTTGTTTCCTTGTGTCTGTTTACCCGTTTACATATTCCTGCTCGGCGTAAATTATTCATGGATGTTCCTTTTTGTATCCTCCCGTGACAAGCAGGGGCTGGTCACACGGCAAATATGAAGGCAACAACGGAGCCCATTGATCGGCGTATCTGATGAACGTTTGGAAATGAAGGCGGACGTTCCTGCTCGGCTTTGACAGAAAAACTCAATGCTCGGGTGCATGTTTTGTGATGTTAGCCTCAACATGTGGTGATTGCGTCTTTTTACATTTGTCATCTGTGGACAGGAAACGTCTGTGCAGCAGTGGACTGTTTGAGTTAATCAGACTTTTATTAATCAGACTGGTGTATTTTGGATCCCAGGTATTCTTGTTGACTCTCAGTTGCAAAGCTGTTTGTCATGTCAGTGAATAAGAATTCAAGTTAAAGCTAATTTACATTAAAAGTCAACCGACTGTCCCGTGGGGTTACACAACCTCCATTAAGACGCTCCTCGGAAGTGATGAATATGCAGATGCATGTGTTTGCCATCACTATTTGGGATTCTGTTTGTGGCTTACAGTAAGTTGCTTTCTTGCTTTGTCGACTGTTTTTCGGCTGCAGACCTAATGACACATCTCGCATACGCATCGGTTTCCCTGATGTAAAAACAAAAACACAGTAAACCCACCAAAAAAAAAACCCGTGTATTCATAAACATCAAGTACATCAAACAGGATGAGACAGTCGAGTCAAAAAAAAAAGCTGGAAGGACATAAATAAAACTGCTGCGGCATGTTGGCGTGTGAGCAATCGGTAAAGCCATCCGACAGCTTCGCCTCTGTTTATAACAGATCGTCAGGGGAGATGGGCACAACGAGGGCGAGTGGTGGGTGCAACAGAATCATTTTAATGTGCTTAATTGAACAGATGTCCGGCCCGCTCAGCGTTCGAGCGCAGGCATGGCCTCAGTCAATGCCTTTTCTCCACTGATTTGCAGAGACAGATTACAAACGTGTCCAAACACGGCGTCAGAATATCTCAGACTTCCGTGTCTCCCTGCTCGGCAACACCCTCTAACGAGCAGACACACCGAAGAATAAATTGGCAAGATGTTGTCCAGCATTTGTAAAATCAGAAACTGTTTTCGATTGGGCTGCTGTGGATTCGTCGTTGACGTTGGCTTTGTTCGAGAATTATACGTAACATGCGAACACTCTCTCTCTTCTGATGTCCCCTCTCGTCTCTGCATCCAGTTATTTCAGTTAAAGTCAGTTAAAAACAAACCGCTGAGTTTTAGTCGCTGTTGTTTGATTACATGAAGTCACTCAACACAGTGACATAGAAACACAACCCACCAACGCATACTGTCAGTATAAATGCTCAGAATGGCGAAGGCGTACAACTTTAACTCTAATTTTGGCATACATGGGTGAAAAAGCCTGACTCATCTTCGGGTTTATTTATCACACTGGGAAAAGGGGATCAAAGGGATTTTGTGAAGCGCTTCAGAGGTTCTTTAGGTTTATTAAGACTAATATCTTTATAAACAGATGCCTGCATAGGAATTGCATAAACAAGATTTTGGTACAAAAAAGCGTTTATGTGTTATTCTGCCCTAAACTCCAACTCTACTCTGAAGTCTAAAGTTGCTAACTGGACTGTGAACATTTGTTAACAGAAGAAAGAGGAGGTCTTCACCCGGATATCTGCTGACTGCACCCCAAAACACTGTCCATTGCCTCGGAAATGTAGTCAACATCTGATCATATTAATTGGCCTTGATGGACAATATGGAATATGGAAGTTGTTTTTTGTATTTATTCTTACCAACACGTTTCAAATTCACAGATAGTGCGTTAAACGCCACACAAAAGATTTCACAATCAGAATCATTATCAATAATATCAGATCTGCCAAGCGAGGCCAACATAACCTTATGAAGTCTGACTCGGGTTCCCTGCATCCCCCCCGCATGTGACCTCATAATACTATATTACCTCTTTACCTGAAATGCCTCCGTATATTATCTTACTTCACTGGAGGTGAGGAGAGGAGCTGCCACAGTTTATTCAACTGCGACTGATATGCAGAGCATTATGACCCGTATCTGAACTCTCGTCACTACCCAGCGGTTCACGACCCGCTGAGCCGTGCGACGCATATTTGATGGGAGCGCCGAAATTGCAAAACACTGTACAGACGGCAGTGAAGGAGGGACAGCTAACAGCCAGTGTTTGGCAGCGATGTGAACCAGCCTCCACTCTGCTGACGGTAAACCAGAGTCTGTGGACCCTCGCAGACTTCTGCTCTCATCTACCCCTACGGAGGATTTACCACAGCGTGTGAACTTTCGCCACAGGCAGCCACGTTGACCCGAGAATCTGTTAACCTTGGTAACACTCATAAAACCGTCCTGTTGTCTGTATACGCACTTGCTACTGTAGAGCTAATACAAGACGTCCCCTGAGTCGTGAGCTTCTATTAACCTGAAGGAATCTCTACATTCTCTCTTTCTCTACGTAGTGTTCTCTATCTCTGATTCAGAGTTTTCTCTCTCTTTATTATTAGTTTTGCAACTCCCACTCCTGTATCAACACACAATCATATCAGGTTGTAAGAACAAATATTTGAAATATGCTGCAATCCTGAGATCTGATACCTGATCTGAGCTCGGGAGGAATCTGATCACGAACAGAAGATTGTTTGCTGTAAGCTGAAGTTGCAGCTGATGTTTATAACACTTTGCAAACGGTTGAGAAATGACGATAACTTAAAATATCCTCTCCAGAATACCATCACATTATCATTATCAACCATATCTGCTTAAAACAAAATTATAAAAGTACAAATTTGGATTCAGGACAGTGTTGCCACATGTCCAATCACAGCCTCCTGCCAGTCCCAGGGTAACACCGTCGTAGCAGTAAGACTCCATATCATTCACTAATTGGCATTATGCTGTCTTTAGAGCTCAACGCTATCCAATTAAGCAATCTGCCTTCATCAGTCGGGCTCATGAAGAGTCATCAGCACCTGCCAAAAGAGGAAAGTTACACGTAAGAACTCCATTCAGCAGCAGTGTGCTGTAGACGTAACGAGGAAGAGCAACTCTGCTGAAGACAAAAGCCCATTCTGCTCAGTGTGGGCTCGGTGAAAGTGCACTCTCCGAAATGAGATCTGCCAAGACAGAAGACGTTCAATTGTCACGCCAGTCGACGCAGCAGTGTGGGAAGCCACAGGCTGCGCACAGACGGAGCTTGTGTCGGCTCTCTGTTGTCGCTAAACGCAATCTAGTTTGCATGTAGGAACGGCGGAGCAAAGAGGACACGGACCACGGTGGTGTGTAGGTGGAGAAGAATGACAGCGACTGGGAGGACAGACATGTTCTACACACAGTATACACTTGAGAGTTCGTCTCTGTACTGAATAATTTGTGCAGAATGAAACTTGGGGGGAAATAACACACGACAGAGAAAGTAGCGATGGGAGAAACTGCGGCAGTGGGCAGGACGACGGTGAGACGGACGGTGGGAAGCGTGAACAGAAATAAATGCTAAGAGATGGAAGAGGTGGGAAGAGGCTGAGGAAGGATGAGACAGGAGAGCACAGTCACCCAAGTAATGAGATGAGAAACAGGGTGACCTTAATCAGCAGCAATGTACCCACACACATGCACCACAAATACCTACAAACCTGGCGGGTGTGTGTTTGCACAGCACTACTCTCTGTTTCATTACAGGCCCATTTCCCCCACCTAATACCCGGACAGGAGCCGGCGATAAGGAATGTACACACTCTCCTCTGTACACAACATCTCATTTGAGCAGAGGAAATTGGAAAGAAGAGGGAGAAAGGAGGAGAGTGCCGAGAGGTGAGAAGGACAGCAGATGATGGGTAAGAGGACTGGACGGAGGAGAGGGGGACAGCGGCTGGCGAATGAGTGTTTGCCAGAGCAGAGATAAACCCCGGTCCACCTCGCCCGCCAAGGCTGGAGGTGTGGGTTTTTGAGATTGGGGGATGAGTGAAGGGGGATGAAGAGTCGGTGGAGCTGAGGAGAAAGGGAAAGGGGGGGAGAGGGAGAGCAGAAGTAACAGAGGTAAAAGGTACATGCTGAGCGAAGCAAGAGCGCGGCAGAGCTAATTTCCCTCTGCTTCTTTTTGATATTTCTCGGCGGAAGAATAAAAAATGCCGGTGAGAAAGAAACAGAAGAGATAAAGATGAAAAGGGATGCAACACCGACTACTGCAAAACTACTTAAGGGTGAACTGAGGGTCAAAGGAAGCCAAGACAAGCAGCAGCGAGGCGTTCAGAGTGGCAACAAATGCACATGACGCTCACCGCTCAGGACACAGGCCGGCAGCGCTCGCCTCGCTCGGGCCCGTACGGCGTGAGTAACACCAAAAGCCAGCCGGAAGAGCGGCAGTGTCTGCTTTAAGAGATCGGAGAAAACAGGGAGAGACGGAGGGGGCTAAAGAATCGTACTCGTTACAGCATCTCTAGCCACGAGGAACCCGGCCCAATTTGTATTCATCCGTGCAAACCGGGGGCAAACAACCGAGGAGGATCGCAAACACACATGCAGCCACCGCGGGGTCCTCGCTGTGGGCGTGTAAACACACAATCCATGATACTCTCGGACGCAGTTAAACAAGCATGCAAACATGGGCAGGACACAGGCAAAAGAGTGTGCTGAACATCCCATTCTGATGTTGGAACAAAAATGTATGAATGTAAATTTAAAAAAAAAAAAGTCCTGTTATGTTGCTTTCAAGTCATTCAACGCTTTTCCTTGTGGTTTGCTCGTACAGTCTGGACGCCTGGAATATGAGCTTAAATCTTCTGTTGCGTTCACTGCGAATAGCTGTAATAAATGAAATGTGAAAACACATTTTGTTACACAAACCGCTCAGTTTGGATGAATGGATCCGTGCAGTAAACGTCAAATGTATGACTACGAACAAATCCCATTTCCCGTCCTCAGCAGCCTCCACGCATCTGTTCCCCCCACCGCGAAGCATCCATCACGGGCCCTAATGGCGGACCGATACTGTCAAATTGCTCACTACTCCTGGATGAATGGAGCACCTTCTCACCACCCCTGACCGCAGCAGCACTTGACACCAGAAACCAGGTCAACCTCTCGGAAGATGGAGAGGGCCGCTGCTGCCGATGAGACGCAAACACTCAGTCACGGAGAGACACGTGCGAACGGGAGTGACTCATGCACAAACACTACACCTGCGTAATCACTCATTACCCACGCAGCACGGCAAGAGATGAACGGAGGGCAGGGGGTAATTTCTAAATCTGAAATCAAACGCAAAGGGAAAGTGATATCTCCTGGTAATTTGCTGTTCATGCACGACTGACCACCGCCGACTTCCACCCTGCTACATTTCCTTCACTGTAAAAACGAGTGGAGGGGGGGCTGAAAAAAAAAAAAAACGATAACATCTTACAGAAATGCCCCTCAGACAATCAGGAAGAGGAGATTCACTATTATTATCAGGCGGATCTACGGCGTGATTACTGGCTGAGCCTGCCAATTACATTGAAGTCATGATTGCCAAGATTTGCCGATTCCCTCTGTGTTTTCTCAGCCAGCTGAAAATACAAAATAACTGTCCGGATGCTCCCGGCCAATTGAAACGGATGATTAGAGAGGCAGTGCAGAAGAGGAGGAAGGAGGAAAATCCTCAATCAAGTCATTTGTCCATTTCAGAAGACAAGAAAAGAGGCAGATACACGGGTCTGTTTATAACTTCAGGGACTACTGGGAGACATCAGCTCACCGTTCATGTTGCATTTAAGTAGAATTAGACAGAGAACAAGAGAGCAAAACACTCAACAGACCTCAAAATAATCATCTTGTAACTGAATCCAGACAGATGAAAAGGATCCCTAATACACCCTCACACACACACACACACACATTAATGCTTATTTTAGGTGAAGCAGAGAGGCGGACAGCATGTAGGACACGGCTGGCTGGCAGGCAGACGGACAGACAATCTCAGGGAACCATGTTTCTATTCACAAACACACACAAAAGGGGCTTTGGATAGAGCCCCTCGGAGGTTAGGTCTAATCCCGCTCCAACTCTCACGATGCCACTCAAACCCATTGTTCAGCCATGAAAAGCACAGGCAATCTACATAAACTGACGTGGAAGTGCACAAAAGTCAGCGCGTTTGCTTCCGACTGGGCATCGCCGTTAACAGGAGAGGGCTGCCGGTAACGTGGAGGTCGACCTCAAACTGCAGTTTGTTCACTAACCGTGTCAGACATGTTTGTTTTGTGCACGTTTATACACTAAGACGTAAATAAATGATGTGTTCTCAGTGATACTTGTGCATATATTTGGTTCATACTGTGCAGCTGAGGACGAGCAGACACATAAAGTAAGCAAGTAGTAAGTATTAACTAGCATTTAGCAAATTAATAGCCGAGAGTGTGATCATCTTAAAGAAGAAACCAACAGGTATGAGTCATATCTTCTTTCTTCTCATTTAAATATTCTCTGCTTTTATCTTATTATGAGGAATTTGCATGTTTTTTTTCTTGGTTTTGTAATTTCCTTTGTATCTCATCGTCGAGAGTTGTTTTTGTTTTGTTTGTATTGGGGAACGTGAACCTGTTGGATTCTCTGCTAATCAGGACCTGATTATTTAAAGGCACACCTGAAGGCAATCAAGAATAATGTGAATCTGATGAAGCAGCACGGGAAAGAAGCTCGCTCCTGATTGTCTGAACTGTATCCCAGCATTCTTGACTAATATGTCATTGTTCTTCTTGTTTCTGACGTCCTTAATGGCAAAAAAAGCCCTAAAAAATTCAACGCTGCTTTGATTAAATCATTTGGCTGTTTGGGGACAGCGTGATGCTTTCCTGTTCAATCATTCAGCTCAAAACTTTCCCAATCTCGGTCATGACTGTCAGAATATCAGTGATTTTGCTTCATCAAACAGCTCTGACTGAAATTCAAACGTTCAGCAAACAAGTCTGTAACAATCTTGGCACCAAAGTTGGTTTTACAGCCAAATGCATTGCCAAACCCACTGAAGAGATAGTAAGAAGTGTAGTCTCTCGTTAACGGTGGAAATCAGACCAACACAAATGAACAAGAGAAGCAGATTTATCCAAAACAACCAGGATTTTCTCTGAAGACAATGCAGAGGTCGCAGCTGGACCTTTGGAGGAAACTTCTTCTCATTGTTCAGCACTTCTGACCTTATAGAAAGCAATCTGAAATCTGCGGTGTGGACAGAAGACTTCTAACACCTCTTCAAGTTTACCCACATTAGGCTGGACACGGCCTCAGAGAGCTCGGTTTTGTAGAAGCCGAGTAAGAATAGGTGGCTCTGGGGCATCGCTCTGCTCTCGGTAAAGAGCAACGAGCTGCTATCAGCCCCTCGTGACAATAGGATTGTGTAGCGGTATATGTGATAAAGGTTGAAAGAAAAGGAGAATAAGCGAGACAAAATCAAGCCCCTGTGGCCTCAAGTCTAGACATAAAAACCCAGAGCCCAGGTAATCATTTTATCAGCGTTTCACTGCGCTGGTGTGTATTTGGTCGCAGCAGCAGTCCCTGTTTTTGTAGCCACCTCCCTGCAGCTCCAGCTACGAGTCCACATTGTCTTCGGTTTCCACATTAGAGCTGAACCGCTGCTTCACCGCTCCGCTTTCAAGATTACAGACGGTCACTAAGTCCAGAGCCCGTCTGATCGCCAGCCACCCCGGGTCAGGGTTAAGTAATTGGCTTGGCACAGGCTGCCCTCCTATAGCGAGCTATAAGGCGACACTAAATGGGAAAGAGTGCAGCGTCGCAGTGACTCTTCACATCTCAGCATATTTCCAGCACATGCATTTATGGGGTAATTGGTGGGCACGGGTAAGAAAATATATCTGGGAGATCTAACACTCAGAGATCGCGCGTTTCATCTGCATCAGGCGACTCGGCCGCGTTCGTCTCTAGTGGGCAGGATTTCATTAAACGCCCGGCTCCCGTCTGAATTGCCGTTCGCCGTCAGTTCAAATCTGTCGATTTGCACACCACCTCCGCAGGAAACGGAGAAAGAGAAAAAAAAAAGTGCCACAAGCGGAAACAAGTACCCACTGATTCCCCAATGGCATGAAAAAAAAAAATTGGCATTTGAATGTGACACAGGGACAGTTCGCTCCTTCCTCTCATGACGTGGGTTTACTAATCAACTTGACAAGGCAGCAGACGCAGAAATCACCTCGTCCTGCGGCAACCCCGCATGAGCAGATTATGATTTCATTCTCGAGAGTGGTCCAGCGGACGAGAGAGCTGGATTTCCACATTTCTGTTCATAAATAATAACTATGAAAACAGAAAAGAGCGGGGATTTGCTGGAGAGCCAGAGTCAGTTTGACCACTGACTGGAGCGCCGCCTCGCTGAAGTGCCCCTGAGCAAAGCACGGGATCCCATCAACTCCAAAAAGAAAAAGGAGACAAGGATTAAAGCACACTTTCAGGCTCTTACTCTATACTCTTCATCTACTGATAAATGTTGGCATGCTTTGATTTTGGCCAGCGTGTTTCTGCATCGGCTCTGCTGGTGGTTTTCAACGACCGTGACTGTGCTGCTGCTGCTGCTGCTGCTGAGCGACTGTAACATAACGACACTATGGAAGTCTTGCCTTTTGCAGTATTTACAATATATAAAAGACATGGCAATCTCACTTCCAACACCGAAGTGGACTGCAGTATAGAGAATCACTCTCTGCTGTCATAGCCTCCGGTCCCGCTGAATCATTAACCTACATCAGGCTCCACATTAAACATCAGCTGGTCGATTTGTCACCCTGGACCCCCCGCTGTGTCCGAGTCAATGAGGCGGCGTGCTAATAAATGCATACTGGGACAGTCCTCATGGCAGAAATATCGACTGGTCAGTGTTTGTCTACAACACAGCACGATTATCAAACAGGACTTTCCAGAGAAAGAGAGATAGAGAGAGAGAGAAGAAGCTAGTAACTCACAGCTGGATGAACATTCATTTTCTTTTCTTTTTTTTTTTTTTATGGAGATCAGCTTTTCTTTTCAGGTTTTACAGCTTCTCTTCCAGTGACCTTTTTAATTCATGCATGTTGTGACTTTTATCAAACCACATTTGGGCTCAAAATGTCACGTCTCCGACGAGGAAAGAAAAGCTCGGGCGAGGAGAAAGCCATAAAAATGATGTGGTTATCCCATCATGCTGCCTGTTGTCCTCTTTCATTACATCATCAGAGTTTTCCTTCTCCTCTGGCCATGATGCTTTTTCTGTGCCACCCAACGTGAGAGAGGGGGGGGTGGGCTGGGGTGGCGGCGAAGGGGGCCACAGAGGGCAAACCCAGCGGGGAAATCAGAGCTCTCTCTCTTTGTGTGATTCAATATCACGCTTGTGTACCCATGAATGGATGCCAAGACATTGAGTTCAGGGCCAAAGAACGAGCCGTGGAACGCATAAAGTCTTCAGTGAGGACCGGACCGGTTGGGCAAAGCAGCACACAGTTTATCCACTCATGGAGGGAAATAAAAAAAAAGGGAATTAAGAGGTAAAGTCGCTGACAAACAAATATGGGACAGAATTCCAGCAAGACTCAGACTGACTTCTAGAAATAATTAAACGGGAGTCGGAGCGCAAACCAAACCCTCATGTGAAGCGTTGTGGCAGGTGCATTAAGAATTAAGAGCCCTGTCTGTGCCGGTGACACCGCTTTTATGAAAAAAAAAAAAGCTTATTTTCTTTCCCCCATTCAGAAAGTTGAAGACCTTGAAGCCACTTTAAAAAACTCTAAGAAGTGCAGCAGATAAGGGACCTGCAATTGCCAGAACATCACCTGAAGAGAAAACTGTTTTTTTTTTAAAACCTGCAGTTTATTCTGCATTCAGAGCAGCCGGCGGTACTAAACCTCTAACCCTTCTGCTCACACTCACTGACAGTCCACACGTCAGTGCACATATCCCTCTGAGCCGCCACCGCCGCTGCCGCCGCTGCTGCTCCCGGCTTGGCAAGCCGGTAGGAACGGAGAATTGTGAATTATGAAATTGGATTACGAGTTCGGGAATTCATTGAGCCCCATATTGTCTGTCAGATCCTCCGGAGAATATCGGAAGGGAAGAATATATTATTTGGGGAAAAATGAAATAGGACAGCTAGTGAATTGACGCACTCGTATAATACACACAAGTGGGCGCTTTATGGGCTCGTAAAAAGAGAAAGGGAGCTTGTGCGCAAACAAAAGGATGTGCCCGTAGAAACGGTTGCCTAGCAAAGCTCACAAAAGAACATTTAGCTGAATGAGCAGCAGGTATATTTATATTTGTCTTGAGTGCCGGGTTGTTCTGTGTCACGCTGTGCTGCCACCGTTTCTTCTTTTTTTTGTCTATGAAAGAATCCAGCAGACTCTGAGGAACCCACTGAATAGGCGAAAATTTGCTTGTGAGTATTCGTCGGGAATATGAGCGCGCCACGACTCTAGGTGTGCTGTTCTGTATGTGCGCAGCCTGCTACGCTGGTTAATCGGCACAAGAAGCGGCGAAGCATGATGACAATTCCCTTCGTTATTTTGCCGCTTGCATGTCGTCGTCACTGATGTTCTTTGTGCCTTTGATGCTACCCGAGGATGGGGAGGAAAAAAAATAAAAGTGTGTAGACAGGCGCAGGAAAAAAAAAAATCATAGTTGTTAAAAACACTCCCTTTTAACCTGAGACACAACAACACATATCCACACGGCAGTCTAATTAATTGAATTTCTGAGTGGGCTACAAACGAGTCCTGACGTCTTTACTTCCCAGATGGCTGTAAAGAGAAACGTTATTTACCGCATGGTTGCGTTCATGTGCGTCCATACTGCACCGGAGGGGAGGCGGGAGGGAGGGAGGAGGGAGGAGGGCTGTGTGTGTTTATCTGGCCCCTAAGCCCTCTGACACCCAAATCAGCCGAACCCTCAATTAGTGGAATCAGAGACATTTAAAGAGGAAACGCCAAAGGGAACGCTGGGAGAGAGAACAGCGGAGACGAGACAGTTTTATAAAGGAAGCGCCAGAAGGCCTCAGAGAAAGACGAAGGGAGGGAGCGTGTTCAGAAAACTTGGCTGATGGCAAATCCTTCCATTTTGAAGTGTTGACTAACACACAATACGCTGCATGTCAACGTTTTACTGTCCTGCTGCAGTGCAAAAAAAATACTGAGCTGCTGTTTGGTGGCGTTTAATCTGCTGGGTTTGTCAGAAAATCAAGGTTTTTGGACTCTGAATGCACTTGTCAAGCTGCCAACGTATCAGCCGCGGGGGGACGCACCTCGCACCTGCAGGCCTATTCTGTCGTCTGAACGCGTATTTAACTTTCAGAGACAACTGGTCAAACTCTACAGCGTGACAGGAAAATCACACAGGAACAAATCCATCACAGAGGAGGAGACGGTGTCGCCGACGTCACTTTGCAGCCAGATGTCTTTGTAGTCTATGACGCGACGTAACCAGAGCTTTCTATTGTGCATCTTTTCTCCTTCCTGCTGTCACTTTTATCATCTGGAAATAACACGCTGCCGCAGTTTGGTTTCAACAGGATATTAAAGGTTTTATAACAAGTCTCGGCAGAAAGAGGGGGAAAGTAGAAAAAGGATAAAGGACGGTGAGATTTTTCTTTCTGGGGTCCGGGACAGATTGTCAAACGACTCAACGGTTTAAATCCAGATTACCGCTTCACATTCTCTGGAGGTGAAATATTACATCGAGGCTGAGCGCTCGCTGTCACTCCCACGCCTTTGTTGTCAGCGGCGGGGCGACGATGGAGGAGGACGGGCAGAGACCACTCCAGCCTCCCAGAGCTGCTCAAGATTCAGGCAGAGTGGCAGGTTAGAAAAGTTCGAGCTCTGATTGTTAATCGTTCACAGGTGGGTCCTCGTCCGAGCCTCTAATGGGCGATGAAACACTCTGAGTGGGAAAGACACTCCCAGTAACACTTTGACTAATGCTGACCTGCTCGATTTCCTTTAACTCTCCGTCTCACTCACCTGGTGCTGACGGTGTATTCGGCCTCCATCAGCTCCCTGAATGATAAACTACACAGCTGCTGTCCAGCACAGAGAAGACTTCTCTCTACTGCGGGGACGCTGAACGCCATTTCCTTCAACATGGGTGACCGCTGTCTGAGGTATCGATAAAAACGACACCTCTAGAACTGAGCTTTATGACAACAAACATAGACATGGTGCTTAGCCATGATTTACAGCGTTTAAAGCAACATAATGCAAACATTTTAACAAAAACAATTCAAAATAACTCCGATGGCACACTGACTTAGGGGAAAAGAGCGCGTGTTCATTCCCTGCTTGCTCCCACACTACGGTCGAGCAGGTGAGATCTCACACAGCTACACCACACACCACCAGTTACGGGAAGCTAGCTCAGTGAAGACATCACCACAGAGGCAAAGATACCGAAGAGGACGTTGACGGATGAAGCTGCGAAGAGTAAAAGTGAGAGCGACTGAGCAAAAGGCCTGAGATTACATCTCAGATTGGTTTGTAGTCGTTGGCGAGACAGACCTTCCTGTTGGACTAGTAAGTAACAGTAGCTTGATTGCACTTGCTAGATGTTTGGCTGTGTTAGTTAAAGTTACCATGCTGCCATCTTTTGATCGTTAGCCAAGTCAGTCCAATCCGACAGCCGCTAGCATGTTACAGCGAGACGTTGGCAGCATGTTTTCTGGCTCCAAATCCTTTAACAAGTTGCACATATACAGATGTCCAGTTGTGTAAAAGTGAACTGAACTCTGACTGTAGATGCTTCAAGTTATGTAAAAAAAAAAAAAAAAAACAATTCTTGCATAAAAGGGCTTAGAAATAGCTTATCTGAGCGCTTTAGTCATACAGATCTTCACGTTATTCTTCAGCACCTTATAAATAGATTTTACAGCAGTTCCTTTGGGAATGCTCTGTGACTTATGTGACCCATGTTTTAACATTTAGGCTTATGGTTGGGACATGTAAATCTCATTGGGGAGAGGTTGTGCTCCGCTTTGACCTGAATAAACGCTGAACTAGCTGAGGGCCGCCGGCTCGTCTGAGCTAACAGGATGAGGTTTGCGAGGCCAGACTGAGTTAGATGCTCAGTCAAGTAAAAACAAACACATAGTGTTTGTGGGATGGTGGACGGAGCGGAGCGATGGAAGCCATTTTTAGCTTGACTTTAAACTAATGTCTATTTTATTCATCTTCTGCAGAGGGCGGGGTGTGAGTACAGTCGAGTGTGTGTGTGTGTGTGTGTGTGTGTGTGTGTGTGTGTGTGTGTGTGTGTCCGTTGGGATGTGGTGTCAAACTCAGCTGACTCACATGTAGCCGTGTGAGTCAACCTGCTGACAGGAAAATGCAGCGGTGGAAAGCTGGTACAGGCTTCAGGTATTTTCACTGTCATTTATATAACACACACACACACACACACACACACACACACACACACACACACACACACACTGCACCTATACAGATGCGCACAGATCTCATGTGTATGTTTCACTCTCAGCTCACTGCAGCTGACACACTTTTTCCGGCGCGTTCGGCAGGTTTCAGGTTTTCTGCTCTGTCGCCACACATCCTCTACCTGCGTCTGACAACATTAGCAGCGATTTTAACAGCCTGCGTTCTCTGTGAAAAGCAATAAAACTGTGTGAAATGGCTTAACAGGTCTGTAGGTTTTTTTTTTCTTTTTCTTTTAATATGCACAGTCCACGTTAATCCCTTTTAAACAAATCTCTTGTGGCAAAAAGGAATCCGATGATATCCTTTACCCTCTGTGTTTTTTGTGTCTCCCGTGCAGCTCGTGCACTTATTTTCCTCGCAGCTGGAACTCGGTGGGCACATCCGAACGCTTCCAGAGTCGGGGTCCCTGCAGCTTTAAATAAGAGGCATGCGTGCAAAATTCAGCCCACAAAATGTGTGTCTGTGTGTGTGTGCGTGCGAAGAATTTAAAAAAAAAAAAAGAAAAATGTGTGCACATGTACCCCCACAGGTGCGGACTCCCACGAACCCCGGAAGGAATAGAATCTAGGCTGCACAATAGGAAATCCCTCATAGCATATGAATGAGCACAGAATGCTTGAATTAAGGGAACGGATGAAACCGAGGGCGTTGTGTGTGTATGTGTGTATGTGTGTATGTGTGTGTGTGTGTGTGTGTGTGTGTGCGTTGGATACTAGCAGGGATGACATCCAACCCAGGGGGGCCGGCCGCCTGCAGCAGGGCACAGGTGCTACATTCTACAGACACATCACACACAGGCAGTGTCCTCGCTGCAGCACGGACAGTTAGAGGTGGTGATGGTGGAGGAGGTGGTGGAGGAGGAGGTGATGGTGCTGGGAGGGGTAGGAGTGACGGAGAGAGAGAGAGAGAGAGAGAGAGAGAGAGAGAGAGAGAGAGAGCGCTGCCTGTCTCAGCACATTGAAATGATGGAAGGACACCACCTGCGAAACTCACCGCAGTAAACGAGGAAAAGAGGCACAATGACCGTGTTGCTCTGCTCCAAAAAAACACAAAAAAACAGCTCTTCATGTCCCGTTGTGATAATATTAACGCTATAAACATCCATTTTTTTATTGCACAGCACTGTCAGATGACCTTAGCTACTGTTGACTGTGTTACTGTCGAGAAATAATTAGAGGGAAAGCATGCGTACTGCCACACAGTGTACACGCATTTTTTTCAGTCTCGCTGAGAGGAAAGAGACTCATACTGAGAAAGTTCTGGTGCCAAAAAAAAAAAAAAAAAGTCCCCGGAAATCCAAGAGAGCACAAATTCTCACGTGTGGCAGCACAGAACAAAATGACTTTCTTTCAGCAATAAATTGTTTTTGTTGCTCATTTATGGGAAAAGAAATGCAAATATAAGGACGAGAAGTTTTTGGTTGAGAAGAAAAAAGGCAAAACTGGTGAAACCTGAAACCTGAAACCTGTACGTCTCTGATGGTGCTGATTATTATTTGTCCCTTAAACTTTGGATCTCCCAGTGTGTCTGTCATTTCACGTACTGTATCTATGATTAAGTAAACTAACCGCTGGACCTAGAACCTTAATTATATCTAATTTCCCACTTTTAGAATGACACTAGTCCCAAGTGAATACTTTAAGTATTGTGTGCAGGAAGTGTCAGTAAATGCAGCAGGAAGCTCGAGCAGACACCGGGAAGATTTCATCAGTGAGATGGCAGAGAACAACAGATGTCACTGACAAATGTTCATTCATCTCTTACTATGCAAATGGTCGGAAGCCAGAATCTCCGAACAAACAAATACATCTTAGTTTGTATCTCGCACTGCCATTCTTCACTTATCATCCATTATTTAGGACGGAGAAAAAGAAGAAGAGCGAGTCATCAGGGAGCAGCAGCCACCTGTTTGCTCCCGTCCTGATTGAAAACATCCCGCGTTCATCAGGTTTGTTCATAAAAAATGAACCCATCAGCGCGACAAACAGAGACATGATGAGAGACGGGACAAACCACTTAAAGCATTTTGAGTAGAAAAGTCTGTCATGGCGGTTGTTAGACACATAACTCGCCTCCTCCATCAGCAGAAACCAATCAGAGCTCAATCTGGAAACAGTATCAGCCAATCGTGTGGTTGCACTGACACGAGCGCACAGTTTCAACCGATGTGTTGGTGCAGCTGCAGGAAGGGGAGGCACATTTATAAAAGTGCTCTGTTGGGATGAGCTGACAGTGACAGTGTTTATTATGAAAAACACATTTTCTCTGGTCTCTACATATATAAGCTGGTCCTCCCTGAGCCTGCCAACTCCCTCAATGAGGAAAACAAGTGATTCCTGCAGCCCACCCACTGGTAACACGGCGCTCCTACAGGCTGTTAAGAACCTGCTCCCGTCGTTACGTAACGAAAGGAGTCATTATCATAGGCCGACCTCCTCTGAGCGGTGATAGGAGATATCTGAGAGAAGGACGTTCATCCCCGAGGTGAAGTTCGGTGTGTCCTGCAGTGAGTGTGACATGCAAATTACTCTGTTGTTGGTTGTAAAAATCAACATCAGTGTCTATAGTCTGTCCCAGCTACAGAACAACAGAAGAGACAGTGGTTGTGTTTCATATTTTAAGACAACGTGCCGGCTACAGTTCGTGTTAGCTTGTATGTGTGTGCTAACCACTTCACATCAGACTGCTTCAGTAACGAGGGTCAGTACAAAGCTGGCTTTGCCTCGACACTGACCCTCGTAAAAGGATCAGTCCCAACCATACTGGACCCAGCAAACTGCACCCGAGCCACCGAAAAGTGTCGCCGCAGTTTAATAGTATTTATAGTTGCCTAAGTAAAGTGAAGTCAGCTGGAAATCAGCTAACTAGTTAGCTCCACTTCGGTCCGCTATGCAATGGAGTTTGAAGCGAGTTTAAAGTTAATAATATTACGATGGAGCTTGGTTGTCACAGTAAAAAGTCTGGAAACGTGTGCAGACTGGAGACAGAGACGATGTGAACAGTGTCCAAGAGTTTGGAGACTGAGTTGGAGACAAGCACAGCTTTTGCTAGCTGTTAGCCATTAGCTTCATGGTGGTAAATGTAACAACACATACGAACAAATTAACATTATACAGACACACTAACCATTCTGAAATGTCCTGCTGCAGCCACAGAGTCTGTACTTCTTCAGCAGCCTCTCCTTCTGGGACCCATTCTGGATCAAATTGGTTTGGTTGAACGAAGAAATCTCCGCGAGCCATAGTGATACATATATACATCCTCCAAAGATTAGCGCATGCTACTGCTAACACAAGGGGAATCCTCTCCCTGAGAGTGACATAGCAGGAAGGGCTCTCCAAGTGGGCGTTGACAGACGGAGCTCATTAGCATTTAAAGGTGCAGGCACAGAAACAGACTGCTCTGAATAGAGCTCTGTAGAGCAACTTACAGACAGCTTAAGTTCAGGACCACAGATAGGTTTGGGGCAATGCATATCGAATACAGAGCTGCTGGACCTCTGACAGCTGTGTGAAACTGATGAAAACAGTATAATATGGGACCTTTAAACCTTGCTGGGAGATGTAGTCAGCCATCATCCCATCATTCATTTATTCATCCTCTCATTCAGATAGTGGCCTGGTCATTGTTAGCCCGGAACAACGGCCCCCCGGGGGCATTGCCAAGATGGCTGCTGAGTGGCGAGGCTCGCCTCAAAGGACTCCGACAGGACATCAGAATCACGTCATCTCTAATTTTGTCAGCGATTTAAATTATGCAATACAACACTGCCTGTACGGGAACAGCGTCAGGGTCATAAAAGTTAACATGCATCAAACTCCTTCATCTTCACTCACCATCACATGTGACACCCGTCATTTTTCAGAGGTGCAGGGACTCACACACAGTAAAATGCACCTTGCAGAAAGGACTGAGACACCGTAGTATTCATGCAGGTAAACACGGCACTGGTGAGGTGAAGCCTTTACCCTCCTCACACTGAAAGCGTTTCTGTGAATGCACTGCAGCTGGTGACGGCTCCATTTGTTCAGGCAGTGGTGACGCTTGAACGGCGAGGACTTTTTGTTGATTGGATGATTGTGTTTTTTTTTTGTTTTTTTTGGATCCAGAGCACCAGAAATGGGTTGAGTGCACTCAAAGAAAAGCAAATTACTCCTCTACGCATTCACGTCCTGTATGTGTGCATGTGTGTGTTATTGCAAGAAAGTGAGAGAGAGAGAGTGTGTGTGTGTGTGTGTGTGTGTGTGTGTGTGTGTGTGAGTGTGAGTGTGTGTGCATTGCGTCCCTACGAATGTGTGGGCTGGAAGGAGATTAGTACGAGGAGGCAATATAATCAGCGTTCCTACGATTCAAAACAGGAACCACAGAGTGTGAGATACGGGAGGAGAAGACGAGATCTCTGACGCGTTATCGCGCGGCGCTGATCCTGTTCGCAGAGGAGATGAACCGCACTATCACTTCCTCCATCACTAACTTCAGCTCTTTAAGTGGGAAACACTGTTGTGAACAAAAAAGCCATCTTTTTTTTTTTTTCCTCTCCCTCCATCATTCGCCCTCAGGCACACACACACGCTCACACACACACACAGAATACAGTATACGGGCCTATGGAGTTGCAGGAATCTCAGCTCAGAGGGGGGAATCAGTTTTAAAGAGACGCTTTTACCGCAGCTGTCACCGACTACGAGCGAGCGAGAGGTGCTGATGCTGTGAACCGGCGGCACGTAGTCGGCAGCACCTTTGACAGAGAACAGACTCTGATGAGGGGCATTGTGTGTTCCTGACAAGCTGCTGTAACAAAGAGCATTAACTTGGCAAGCAGAGTTAACAGTTGATGTAATGGCTAATTAATTTGGCACTTTAATTCATGAAAAATAAGTGAGTTACACGGGCACGCTTTGTCGTCGCACTGATTAGGCTTGATTCTATCTGATTGAAAACAACGGAGCGGGGTTTTTCTTTTTTTTGAGACAGCAGCCGTTTAGACCTGTTATCGCTGAACGTGTCGGCGTGGAGGAGTGACAGCTGACGCGGAGCGCCGTGGTCCAAAAAAACAGTAGCTGAGTCACTTGCATGTGCACGAAGATGTTGGGAGACGGAAACACTGACACACTTTAACACTGAAGAACAGAAACACACCATCACAGTCTGCTGATTCAACATGTTTTCTGGTCATATGTCTGTTTATGGAAATGTTTAATAATCGTGGCCTTCTACATGTATTATAGCCTCTTTATGTGTCTAAATGTGACACAAGAACACGAACTATCTGTCTCGGTTTCTTCCTCTTTGTGTACATCTATGTGTAAATGCAAGCAGATCTTAAAAACCCACTTAAAATGCAGCACATTCCGAATCTCGCCGTACCCTCCAGCGCTCAACAAGTCCTTGGCTGCTTTCTCTCCATTCTCTGTGCTCTGAAACACGATCACATGGCCAGAAAAAAGTGCTAGAAAAGATGTATTATGCGGACTGGCTCGTCGCCAGTCATTCTATCCTCCCCAGCAATGTAAAAACACCTCATTTCCAGCAGCGGGGCGGGCAGCGGCAGCATGTTTGACAGAGAGATAATGGAGTTGAATTGTCTTGCTTTTGCTGAGGCAGGTGAATCTCCATGTCAAATGCAGCCGGATGAAAAGCTCGCGTTTGTCCCACATCTCATTTGTCGATTCCTAAAATGGATGTGAGGAAAAAGCACGAGGGTGGGAAAGACGTGTCATTATGTGGAGGGGGAAAGAAGGAGGAGGCCGTAGAAGGAAAGCAAAGAAGAAAACAAAGCGGGGCGACCAAGCAGGAGGAGGGAAATGGAAGATAAGAGGCTGGAGGAGGAGGCGGAGGGAAGCGTGGCGACATCAGACGTACAATGTCCCCCTCTGTCAGCCGAGCTTTTAAGAACGTCTTCTCTGTGCCGTCACGTAAAACCAAGCCGTGAAGTGATGAGCACTCAAGACGTCTACAGCAGCTGCAGGTAGCTAACATGCTTTGTTTTGTTTTGTTTGTCCTTCTGCTGTACAGCTACGTGTCAGGTAATTAGCTTTTAGTGTCATCGTCGATTTTTGTTTTTTGTCGCTGATGTTGATGTTGTGTGATGGAGCGCACAAATGTTCCTCTTTACTCCTCCATCATCATCATCATCATCATCATCATCTTCGCCCAACTTCTGCTTACTCCCTGCTCACTGGAGGCCGGAGGATCCTTTTCTTTAAACTGACAGAGGACTGTTGCTTCTGTTTCCGGCTCTTTATGTGCGCTGTGAGCGTTGCTGTTGCTGCAGCACACCGAGAGCTGCAGACCGAACAATACAGCAAGTCAACCAGACACTCTGAGAGACCAGCAGCCTCGCCAAATACCAGTTTCCCCGTCCATTCAAAGATCCCAGTGGCTGAACTTGCATGTCAACCCGATCCAATACTCAGGCTTTATGTACATGAGTGCTACCTTTGTTGTTTGACCTGGATCAGGTTAAGCTCTAAATAAAACATGAGCAAATGTTTGCAGAGTATTAATACCTGTTATCTAGTTTGACAGTCGGTCATAAAACAAATAAATACATCCGGGAATAAATGAGAGACCGTCAACATATTGAATTTGAAAGATGATGTTAGCAGAGGCAGTCTGGTATACTGGGAAAAAAAAGAAAGCAATGCAAAATGTTTCTGCCCAGTAGGGAGGAATGTACGGCACTGCCCCAGCCGGCAGCCATCGTCATGTTAGGTGGGGAATTCTGCCTGCTACAGAGGCCGACAGAGGCAGAGATTTAAGAGTGGCGATCCGATGGGAGAGATAGGAAGCCAGGCTGAACTCAGCCAGGTATAATTGGTCGGGACTGAGCCTGAAGGTGAGAGAAGTGTGTTGTCTCCAGGACGTCCTCGCCATGCAGAGAAAACCGAAGAGCGGGGCAGTTAAATGATTCACTCCATCCTCATGTTGTAGAACCCAAAATAACGTGTTTCATGGCATATTTTTTTCAACACTTTGCAGAAGTTTTCAATTTGGAACATGGGAGGAAACTTTGGGATTTGGAGACACTATGAAAATGTTCAGGGAGGATTTCTTTAGTGAGAAAAAGCCTCTAATCCCGCTGCTTCAAATGCCTCTGGCATTTCTAAAAGCAAATTTAAATGTCTTGCATTTTAAGAAACCATCGGTTCCTACTCATTACAAAAAAAAAGTCAGCTTGCAGAGACACATAATCCATTACAGGGAACAACAAATCAGAGGCTAAACACAATCAACGTGAAGCTGCAGCTATACGCAGCGCAGGAAGATAACGTAACCTTTAACCAAAGATACGAGCAGACGTGATGAATTTCATCAGGGTCACAGCTACTTGTTGAATTCACTTATTCGTTTACATGTCATAGCGATTTTAGCAAAACCAGACGCGCAGAAAATACACATTTAAAAATCTGTGCAAGTCTGAAGAAAATGAACGGGGGAAGAGTAAAAACAATCACTCCAGTCCTCTCACCGTCAGCCTCTTAAATCAGCCTGTGACTGAACTTTTCTCTGACAGCTCGCTTTATTACCTTCTTTTTCTTTTGCCTGCAACGTTTTACCCCTGCAGTAATTGCCACAAATAAAGAAAAAACTAGACTTTAGAAAGATGAAAAGTTGAAAGTAAGAGAAACAGAAATAACACACACACACACACACACACACACACACACACACACACACACACAGCTTATCTGGCAACATAAAACTCAACAACCACTTTTACCGATCAAAACAGCCGGCGTGATTTTTCCATCAGCTGTATTCGCGTGATTGAGACGAGGACAAGAGGGATAAACAAGAACTTAAGTATGGAACATTGAATGCTAAAAGAGGGTATTTAATTACAGAGAATTACAGAGGCGTAAAATTAATGAAGAGATGTTGAAATTCGGTGCACGTTGGCGGGGGCTCCTCTCAAAGCAAAGTATGCACAGTTGTACAAACACAAACACGGCTCCAGAGTACACTGGAACCTTTTCCTCTTCTGCTGAATATCTTTCCTCATGACTGGCCACAACAGAAAAAAAGGGGGAACAGTGTTTGACAGGCCGCGGAGAGCGACGCCGCGCTCCTTCACAAAGCAGCTCACATGGTAATCAAGCCGGCGAGCGGGCCTTTGAGACGCGAAAACAAAAGGATGACAAAGTGCAGCCCTTGTCCTCTATCTTTCTCCTGCTCTCTGCTCCCTCGCCTCCTCCGATACTCCTACGCTTCATGCAGAGAAAAGAAAAAAAAAAAGAAAAAATAAGATGGATAAGGATATAAAAGATATCTCGGATGATAGGTGAGGTGGAACAACAAAAGAGAAAACAAGTCGAGATGGGAGCCATTCAGCTCAACTAAACAAAATGCAAAAAAAAAAAAGATACTGCTAGAGTTTGGCATCGGGCTTCTGTCAGCGGGGGGAGAACATCAGACTGCTGTGGAGCGGTGGGGAACCTTATCACCGCCACCATCACACTTCTATCCTCTCAGATATGAAGCCAGATGTAACGCACGGGATTTAGTTTCATCTAAATGGCAGCCGCTCAAGTTAGCGAAAGCCCTCAAAAGGCCGAAAAATAAAAAAAAAAAACCTTCAAGATTTCTCTCCCTTGGTTGCTCGACTTCACCCCGCGAAACCTTTCATAAATGCAGATTAAATTCCTTCCCCACCTTCAGATCTGGTTCCACAAACGTGTAAATATTCATAAGCGAGCAGCGGAGGGTGAAAAGGGAATACGAGCTGAAAAAAGTACGGCACACAGGGACAGACACGCTACGGTCAATTTATCCTTTTATATCGAGTGTATCCATTTTTATGACTTTTCAACGGAGCTGTTCAAAAGGAATCCAACAAAAGCCGATTATAGTGCAACCAACACGCCCGCCTCCGAAAAAAAAAAAAAAAAGCGGCACCCTCTTCTGTCTACTGAGGTTTATCTGTCCCCCTCCTTCCTCTGATCCTCCTTCTGTCTTTGTTGCGAGCCACGAAAGAGAGAGGTGACCTTTTCCATTAACCACAGCGACAGAAAGCTCCTTCTGAGCGGCGAGGGCGGGGGTGAGCGCACAGACACACAACTCTTTGATGATTGATCGAAATCCTGCAAGGTCTGGATCGCTTACAGTAAGGCAACACCAGAGCTGATACAGCCCGGCGCTGCATAGAAACCCCTATGAAAGAAAATCCTTCTGCAGAGGTGGGGCGGTGGTGGTGCTGGTGGTGTTGGTGGCGGTGGCGGTGGGTGGGGGGTAAAGAGCGGAACCGAGACAGAGCGCAGGGGGAAACTGACAAATCCCATCATGACAAGGATCATGATCGTCTGCAGTCGATACTCCCACCTGACATCTGCCTCTCTGGCGCTCCCTCCTTCTCTCTCTCTCGCTGGCTTTTTTCTCATTTTCGTAAAAAAAAATAAATAAAAAATAAATAAAAAACTAAACTCAACACCAACTCACTCTCTGCCTCCTTATTCACACCCTGCCCGTCGCCCAGCAGCGTCCCAGTAAAATTGTCCAAATTGTGTGGGCTTTTATGAGTCGCCACTGAGGAAATTTGGGTCTTAATTAAATCTTGATGGCATTGTTTAACAGCGTGATTGCTGCATCATTAGACGCCCCTGCCGTACAAGATCGCCACACCTGAACGGCTTTTTCACAGCGAACCTCATCCGATGTTTTAATCCACTGCGGCTCCGTGTACAAACACATTTACACTGTGGAGGGTATATTAGAAGTCACGGCCACATCCTCCCCTGATGCATCCTGCTGCATGTCCCACCTGTTGCGTGAGAAGGGTGTCCTTCTTCTGCCCCGTCCCCCCTCCTCCCACCCTCCCCGAACGCTTGTCCCCCATTTGCGTCGAGCGTGCCAGCGGGCAGACAGTGCCATCATTCAGCTGCTTCCTCTTCTGCTCCGCTAAACACTGGGGCTAAAGTGCAGACGGCAGCGGGATCGGGGAGCAGCGCACTCACAGACACATGCAGTGACACACTTTTGGGAAAAACAAACCACATCACACGTACACATTTGCCTTCTCTTTTACACTAAATCTCTCTGTTTCACACGCTGACTCTCCGACTCGCTCTCTCTCTCTCTCACACGTACACAAATCTCCTGCGGCAAAGCCGTGGCAGCGTGCCAGAGCTCTCATCTGCATGGGGCAGAGCTGGTACCTTGATGGTGGCTTGTTAGGCAGGCCAACACAAATTTCATTAACCCCGAGGTTAACACACTCTGGACCGGTGTTTTTTTTCCCCCAGCGCGTACGCTCACCTTCCAACCAAGCCCCACCTTTCATCATCCGTCAATCCATCGTCCACATCTGTTAATCTTACATGCAACACTTAGAGCAACGTGGAGCTGCACGGAGGGTATGTGAATTCAACACGTCCTGCTGAGTGGGAAATATTTTAGGGGCTGTTATAAATTCTGTTGCATTTGCTCGAGCATTGGCAAGAAAACAGAGAATGCTAAATTACCAAAGGGAGGACAAGAGTGTAGCTGAAGCATGAACAGGCTTTCACAAATGCACACGGACGTGAGAGCGAGCGAATCCACTCATTTGACAACATGTGTGCAAATTTCTGGATTCTCAGAAGCATCGCAGTGTCGATGTGGAACACTCTGAATCAGAGCTTTGAGAGGAGATGATGGAGAGTCCGCAGCCAACACAAATTTGAAGCCTACTAATGTTGAATGTTGATTTTCTGGCCTCGGCTTGACATTCGGCTAACATTACTTCTGAATGTTTGGAGATCGTTCTGAAAGAGGCAGAGATCAACAAGCAACACACAAGAAACTGGGTGCACGTTTTGGATGTTCGGACACGCGCTTCTTGTTAAATCTGCCTCACAACAATTACAAACGAACGTTACGAACATCTGCAACCATAAAGAATACTTACAGATTCCAGCTCACTTGTAATGCACTGCAGATGAGTTTGTGTATATCCAGTACAGATATAACAGAAAAGATGCAGCTTTTTTGTATTGCAGCCATGTACAGTCGTGGTGTTGATAATCGAAGATGTGACACATCGAGATGCCACAAGATGCATCGTGTATCTTTGTGCATTCAAACTGCTGACAGGTGAATCGCAGTTGAATCAAGTCATGCGGCCGGTAGAGAGCTACACCTCCACAACATGTGCAGGGAAATGTAAGCAAGTGCATGTGCTCACAGGAAGAGTGTGAGGTATTAATTCTCCCTCTTAATCCCCGTGTTGTCTCCACCTCCGCCAGGCGGAGGATGGCGTGTGTGAGTTGTTACGGGGGGACATCGTTCATCCTCACTGTGGGAATTACCCAGAGAGAGATTTACTGGGTTGGTCAGATAAGCTGAGGGGCAGATTCATGGTTGAACTTCCGACAATCCCCAGACAAAAGCTAACAACCGACCGACTGCCACGTGTTTTTATGACAGGCCCCCTTTTGGAATACAACAACCTCGGAGATACAGCTGAAATAACTGTTTTAATATGTTGTGCGATTTCTCTATGTTGGCTAATTTATAGATAATAATTTCTCGAGGAAAGCGAAAAAACAGATTTAAGATTCCAATATCAATTTTACGATCACGGCACTGAGAAATAAAAACAGCTTTCACCTGGAAATCGAATCACGTGCTCGTACAGAATCAGAACTATTTCTGTTAAAGCAGCCAAACAGTGCGACTCTAAAGAATATAAATCACCACATTAGTACTGCTACAATTTCCGACTTCACTCCTCTCAGAGTTTCTCCAGATGAAAGGACTGTTTTTCTTCTATCTCCATCTGACTGACGGAGCTCCTCCACAGCGATACGAAGGCCCAAACTCTCCTAAATGGAGGCAATCTTTTGAAAGCCACACCGCCCAGCTGGGTTCACACGTGTCCCCGATTTAACATGCCCAAACCACTTTGTTGATGCAGACCTGCAGACTGCACCCACGCTGGGCTCGGCGTTCCTATAAAAGCAGCTCTGTCGGAAACATACCTAAGATATACAACACGACTGCCACGGAAATTGCTTTTTTACTAAGCGCGCAGGTTGTTTATGTCTTTTTGTTTTTTCCTCCCCTCTTCCTCCATTAACAACTGTTCTGTTTCACCAAAGGTGCGAGTGTGCACCGTGCTCCGTGCATTATTCAAAAAATCTGAGAAGGTAATTGACAATATTCATTGCTGCATGAATAAATAATGACATGAAAAGGGTGCTGTGTGTGATTTTAAGCACACACACACACGCACACAGAGGTGGCGTCTGTTACCGTTTTGCCGGCAGAGTGGTTCTGGCCGAGGTAAAGCTGACCGACCGTGAGAACCACCGGAGCTAAAATTAGGGGAAGTGACATCGGAGGGCATGGTTACCATGACAGCGAGCCAGCCTGAGGGTGTTGCTGCTGAGATGCAACAACAAGCCGAATCCAACTTCACACTGCAACTGCATCCAAGTGTTTGGATGTGAACGTCCGTTTCTTCTCCAGAGAAGTACATTTACTCAGGTACAGTATTTATGTACAATATTGAGGTAATTTGTTTTTATGAATGGTGCCGTATGTTAGGATAAGTCTCCTGTTCCATTTACACAAATAAGGGCAACATGCTGTATCACCAGAGTAACCGCTAACTGCTGCTAACTGCTGCTAGCGTTAGCTGTTAACTACTCAGCTATGGGCCAGTCAGGTAGCTCAGAGTACAACAAGTAGGAGTGTTGGTGTTGTTTACTGTGGACTGTCACCTGTAGAGGTACAGCGTTGTTAAGAGCTAGCTAGTTAGCATGCTCTCTTCAACAGATACCCTGGAACACGATACATGGACGTCAAAACTTTAATTTCTTCACATTCTGTTGATTTTGGAATGTTTCGAACTAAATTTCTAAAATATTGAACCTTAAATATGCAATATAAATATGTATGATGATAGATGAAGCTACCCATCAGAATATAAAGTGATTAAAATGACTTTTTACCAGCTGCATCATTAGTAACACTTCAACCTTAATGTATCTGAATATCCTTCTTAACCGGGTCATTCTGCATGAGTACAGATTGTTTATATAGCCTGACATTATTTGCCTACATTGCGCTGTCACTGTGAAATCTAGCTTTTTTAAAATGTGTATATCAGCTGATTTATCGATATTATTCCAAACTGTGGCGTTACTACTTTTCCCTTGTTGAAATATCTCAACACTTCCTCTGCACCTGTCGTTATTTCTAGTCAGTTCAGTGGATTTTTCACGCATGGAAGCTTCCCCAGAACCGATGGTCTCTGTGAAAATACGCTGGGCATCGTCGTCGTCATCCCACCAGCATGTTCCGCTCCCATATGTCGTCTCCATGGGCAACCAGGCAGCCAATCTGTCGATGCCCCTGAGACTTCCCCTCTCCGACTTCCTCCTTATTCCTCAAGAGTGGGAGATGATATGGAAGTGTGTGTGTTTAACATGTGCTGTTCCACAACATATTTGTATGGGGGTGGCTGAGTGAATGCATATGTGCGTGCCTCCACATGTGTAATCATAGTTAATCAATAGAGGCCTGTATGCAGCAGCCAGCCTCCTCCTCCTCCTCCTCCTCCTCCTCAGTGGACCTGTTGATGCTGGAAAACAGGGGGGCTGTTGTACAACTGGGTGGCCGCATAGATGTGGCACTCATCTAATATGCACCGCGGCACTGCCTGCCAACACACTTTCTCATTGAAATTCTGATTAAATAAGGCCGGTCTGGCCAGCGTTGCAATCTGAAAACTATTTAATTATACCTCTTTGGCCCTCCTCATCATCACATTTACAACAGCTAGCTCTTAAGAAAATACGGACGAATTCTGGAGGAAAAACACCCACACGCTCACAAAAGTTAGCTGCTACTGCTCACTGCGCTGTAATTATAATCCCTTTGACTGGCCTTTTCACAAACGAGCATGCGGATATGTAAATGATAACAACCGTAAACAAAGCAAATCGAGATCGTTCCCGTGCTGCTTTTGTTCCGTTTCCCCCCGAGGTGACACGAGGAAGAGCTCCCGACCTGCAGTTTTTTCCTCCTCCTCCAGCAGAGATGTTTCACCGGGCGGGAGGTAACTTCACCCTCTCACTTCTGGAGCGACTTGTTCACGAGTGCCATCGTCTTGCCTGTCTCCCTCTCTCTCTCTACTTTACTTTCCGTGAGAATCACACACAAAAAAATAAAAGGGTGAGTGTGCTGCCCATCAGCGTACCATCACCAGTCCATCACACAGCTCTCTCCTGCGCTGAATAATTTAGTGGCAGAAAATCCATTTTCAACACAGCTGTGGCCGACTTAGTGCTCTGAACGATGACAATTCTGTATGAACGCGACCTGATGACACTCACGTTTAATTGATCACTTTACCCGCCAGCCGCAGTTTGATATTACTGACCACATGAGTCCAAAAAGAAAAAGAAAAAAACATTCCACTAAGTATGTACACGCTGATCACATGGTTTCTATTACGGTGACTCGCTGAGGGGATGTTCTGGCTCACTTGGACACCAGCAGAACCCTTTCAGCATGGGACGTAAATGTCACCAGTCAGGTAAGAAACACAGACGTTTCGCTATTTGAAGCTCCAGTCGGGGCCAATCGACACCTGCGGAAGAATGCTTTCCTTTCACCGCCGCGCCCGGATTCTTGTCGGCCAGATTACAGAGTTCAAACACACTTTCCATGACTTGAATTTCCCACATGTTTATGTTGTCGCACAAGGAAGGCACACACACACACACACACACACAGACACACACATATGACTGCCAACTGCAAAAGGGCAAAAAAAAAAGACGACGGCCTCCATGCACAAAGAAAAGTCTCAAAGCGTCCAAGACAGACTCTGCAAATGTTGTATAAACGTATTCACGTTGACAGCAGTGCACCAGGGTACCGTAACAGCGCCGGGGCCTCTCTTTCAGGCCTTTTGCTCCCTCATTATGTTGACCCAGCCAACCAACACGCGAGCACAGCCGAGGTGAGTCAACTGAAGTTTGAAAACACTTGACAGACCGTGTATATATATATATTAAAAAAAAAACATCAGCTTGTAAACCGTCTCCGACACGCTTCTCAAATCATTATTCACAATTAGACCCGACGCAGCCTCAGTGGGGCAATTTATGCCGAGACGTTTACTCTTCTCATGAGTCTGCTGGTCACATGCCAAACTGCGGCCGGCCGGCAAGACTTCATCTGGAGGGCGAGGAGCGTGGCGCCCCGCTGGAGGAGAGGATTTGGCTGAGATGGATCTCATTTCTCATTTCCTCCCAAAATAGGGACGGGCAGGAAAGGGAAATTTGACAAATTGTCATTTCATATTCAAATAAAGGGAGGACTGAGGGGCCAGAAATGAAATCATATTATTTCTACCTGCCCCACCTCGCCTGCTAAGAATCAATGAAAGATTCCGGCGCTGCGAGAGAGAGCGAGAGAGAACACTGCCAGCCTGATATGAATATTTACACACTTCATGGAGCCCCAATTTTCAGTAATGGCTACATCTCACTTAGAAAACCCTCGGTGCGAGAGGGGACATGTTATTCATAAGAGGTTAAGTGAGTTGACCTGCTCAGATGCCTGCTAAATGGAAGACAGTCAATTAGGCACACGGACCGGCGCCACCGCATAACAGCCGGCTTCCTCATCAGACGAGTCGCACAAAAGGCAGACTTAAAGAAATAAAAAAGAAGAGGAACGCAGTGATATCGAAAATAGCAGCGCGCGTCGTGGGCTCTGTGATTTCAGGGAATGAAAAAAGGGGATTGTCGAGCTCTCAGGCAGGGATAAATAATGCACAATGCAGTGATATTGAGCAAATCCGCTGGTATTGGAGGAGCGAGAGTGACCATTAATTAACTTTAGTGTCTGCATGCGCGAGCACGGGGTGTGCAAAATGTGCAGAGCGGTACATTCGACCTAATTAAAGCTGATACTGTACATTGTTTTGTTTGTTGTTGTTGCTGTTGTTCACTTCTCTTGAGAGGTCTGCCACATGCATCCAGTACAATAACTGACGCTTAATTAATGTTAAATTCATTTGGAACAACACAAAAAGTGGGATCTTTTTTTTTTTTTTTTTTGGTTTTCTGGAAGAGAGAGAGTCACTGAACACACACCAACATGTACAGTAACACCTTTCTTTTTACCAGCGTAAATATAAAGCTGCACAACATGGTCAACAAAATCAAATCTTGCGTTTAAGCTGACGGATATATTCAGATCAGGATGCAATTCACAATAAGTTGGGACGACTTTTTATGCATCACAATATTCGCTTTCACTGCAAAATAAAAGACATCAAAGTCAAGAAGTTGTGGCGTTTGTTGGGATTCGTATCAGACAAACATGCTCTCACATCCGGGGAACGAGATCGGCATGTCTGCAGCGCTACAGTGCTTCATTAAGATGCCGCTCATCGACACTTTCTGCAGATATCGTATCGTATCGTATAACACAAAATGCATCTAAGAACCGATATGTTCCAGAACCGAGAGCTCGACACAAACTCGGCCGCAGTCGCCAGGATGAGTGAAGACTCGTCGTCAGGAGAGCTAAATCCAGTCTGTCGCTGGGAAAACCCCCCACGACCGAGATCAGAGACAATGAAATGATCCCTGTGAGGCCGTGAATCGTACGTATGTGTGTGTATATGTGTGTGTGCGTATGTGTGTGTGTGTGTGCATGCACTTTTCAAGGACGTGATAATCATCGGGTATCACTTTACACACAGACAGCTGCAGGAGACAGAGTACACCACCGTCCCCGTGTTACGTCTCGTAGCTGCTGACGGCACATTACACCTTTATGAGTATTCCCTCCATTAATAGTTGCTGTTCTTGCGTAATGCTCGGCATCATCACCGCAAATCAAGCTCTGGTCACTGAGCAGCAGCAGCAGCATGGCGGCAGCAGCAGCAGGTGGACGTCTTACCCTCCCCCCAAAAAAAAACCCCACAACCCCTGATATTTCTTCCACGTCTGACTGGCAGGCCTGTGACCTCTGAGGCCACCTCCATGAACGGCCCTTTGATTATTAACGCTGAAGGCGGAGGTCTGGCATCCGACCCCCAACCCTGACCACCGCCGTGCTGTTGAAGGAAACTATTGTTAATTTATGAAGACACGCTGCCTCTCGGTGTGACTCGTTATCTCTGATCCTGCCCATCACACCGACCTCCGCAGGAACAATCAGCTTGGAGGGGACGGTTTGTTTTGGGGTTTTTTTGCAATCGTCATAAATCCACGAAACTGATGTTCGCAGAGAGACTTTATGAGGCTGTGGTGTTGCTCTGATCTCCGATCTGACTGCTGTGATCTACTCTCCTTAGATCTGTGAGTTTATAGAAGACTTACGGTGCTTTATGGGATGATTATCTCCTCTGATGTCACCTCGATATTTCTGTAAGACGCCTGCAGGAGCCTGCAGCTGCACTCAGCATACTGACTTTACAGTGATGTTACACTAGTTTATGGAATCACCTCCTCGGGTGTCACTACAGTATTCATAAAGGGGATAAATGTTAAATGTCATGTTAAATGTCTTTAGGGGCTGTTAGTGCGCATCCATCAGGGTAAAAGACAAAAAAAACTAACCCTGCAGACAGGTTGCAGACTGTCTCTTACCTTTCCCGTAGTTGAAGTGCAGTTTGATGGTCTTGCCCTGGTTGATGTGCAGGTAGGTGAACCACACGGCGGAGGTGAGGAGGACCAGCAGCAGCAGGAGCTTGAACTGCTTCCGGATCTTCTTCACGGGGAAGCGCAGCATCCTGGCTTCAACATCCTCCGGTAGCCGCCCGGTAGAAAGTCAGAACGGGTCCGGGAAGAAGTGCTCGCTTCGCTTCGCTTTTTTTTTTTTTTAATAGTTTTTTTTTTTTTTTTTTTCTGGTTGTACTGACAAACTCTCCTCCCGGTCACAGCGCCGGCATGTGACCCGGCCGGCACACAGGGGGAGTGTTAACTACAGACGGCTTCCAGCGCGTCTCGGCCCCCCGGAACCACCGCGGGGTGACGGCAGCGCCAAACTGGTCGTATCCTCAGATCCGGGTCCAAACACCTCCGTGGCGGTCATTGCTTATGAATGCAACCCGGCTGTCTCCCCCCCTTCCCCCTGTGAACAGCGGGGCTTGTAAACAAGCTTCTCCTGCTGGAGTTTCCAGGCGGCAGCGGCTGGACAGAGGAGGAGGTGGAGGAGGAGGAGGAGGAGGAGGAGGAGGAGGGCAGCAGGGGAAAAGGCAGCGGATCAAAAGCCGCTAAGTTCAGCCGAGAGTGTGACCAGAGGAACAAAATAGCAGTCCGGCGATAATCTACACAAATCCCCTGCGGCTCAAGCCTCTGCTGACACCGCGTCGCTGATTATTCTATCGGCTACTTTCAAGGATCATCCGCGGGAACCAGCACCAGCACCAGGACCAGGACCAGGACCGGGATCAGGGGCTGTGGCGTACAAGTGCCAATGAGCGAAAAGAAGAAGAAGAAGAAGAGGAAGAAGAAGAGGAAGAGATCCAGTTTCCATGTGTGAGCGCACAGAGCACCTGCGATCCTCCTGCTCGTCTGAGGAGCGCAAACGGAATTAAGGAAAAAAAAAAAAAAAAAAGAGGGGGCCTCCGGTGAGATGTGATCCAGGCTGGTGAAGTGTGTGTGTGTGTGTGTGTGTGTGTGTGTGTGTGTGTGTGTGTGTGTGTAGAGAAGGTAACCTGATCGAGGGTTCAGGTGGCGCGCGACCAAATGTCACAGCCCCGCGCGCTCCATCTATTGTTAAACACAGCTGAAAACTGAGACTCAGATTCACATGGAGCGCGTTTTTTTTCTCTCTCTCTCTCTCTCTTTTTTATTTAAGTCCTGCCGGGAGAGGAGGGGCGATCAGCTGTCATCCTCCTCACTCGGGTTGGCTTGAAGCCCCGCGACGAGTAAATAATATCACACCGATGTGGATCGGAACCTGGGAATGCTCCATGGCGGCGTAAAGCAGGAGCAGGAGGAGGAGGAGGAGGTTCGGGTAGAAAACAGTTTGTCTTTAGGTGTCCATGTGCGTCCGGATGGTCCGCGATGGTCTCCACGGGCAGGTGCGTTTCTCTGCACACACACGGAAAAAAATCTCCCCCCGCGGAAAGTGTCCTACCTGAGCAGCAGAACCGGCTCTCCCCCGGGTCGGACTCGCACACGGCGCTGTGTGGCGGAAGCTCTGCCGTGTGTTGTTATTCCACCAGGAGCTTTTTTCCCTTTAAAACGCCGCAATAGCATCGTCCGACCCGCTTGTCACCGCCGCGCGCAGGGAGGAAACCCAGCTGAGCTCCGGGGAGGAGGAGGAGGAACCCGCCAGCAGAACCGACACCACACGGAAACAACATGGTCCAGTTTGTAGTTGTTTCTCAGTCTCTCTTCTGTGTGTAACGTAAAAAACAAACAAACAAAAAAAACCCACAACAGAGGAGGTTCTCCTTCCTTTTCCACTGCACAGCTCCGTACGCCCATCAATTGAGCATCTTAACGGTGCAGAGCAACCTAACCTGGGCGGGCGGGCGGACTGACGAGCCCGGCGTCCAATAGGAAACCTCGCAGAGGGTTCCGAGGAGGCGGGACCTCGAGGTTCCGCTCTCACCGTTGCTTGGTACCCGTGTAATCCATCATCCAATAGCTGAACGCGCATCCCTGAAACTTGTTAAGGTTTCATATTGTTCCCCTTGAATTCAAGGCTCAGCGGTGGTTTGATAAGAATGAAGATATTGAAGTGATGTGCTGGGAAAAAAAAAAAAAAAAAGGGGGGGGTAATGATTTAAATACCATATCTGCAGGGCCGGAGCCAGGACGGTAGAAACACTGAGGTCATGCCCCCCTACAGCCCCCCCACACACAGATAACAGCTTGAAATAAATAAAATATATAATATAATATAATAATACAATATAAATGAAATAAAATGCTATTAGCGCCAGCAAATAGATGAAAACTGGACTCAAGAAGAAGATAAATAACAAATGTAAGGACAGAGGACGACGATCAATGTGCAGACTGTGATCGTGATTTTGAGCTGTATTAATAAAGTTGATTTGATTTTCACATATGGACACTTTGAACTTATTAACCAGGGTGACACTTTATAAAAATAATCCCAAAACATGTTTCATTTATAGTTTATTTCAATCCAGTTAAAGTAATAATCACGTAAATAAATATCTGTTCATCGAGCCCTTTGCATTGGCTGTAATACCAAACATAATGTTCCCACATGACCTACACAGTGTTAATGAACCATTTACAAAGTATAATGAACTTCAGCTGCAACTATCAAATAAACAGTCACTAATGAATAGAGTATAAAGCATTTAATTGCTTGTTAACAGTTAAATAACACTGAATTAACTATAAATATGCTGTTATTAATCATATGTAATTGTTTATTTAAATGATATGATAGGTATCTGTGGACAATAATGACTGTTTTGCGTCGGTGCATCTGATCTGAAATCAGCCGGCTGTTACGTTTTTGATATTCCTTTTTTGTCTGATATTAAATAAAATGGACGACCTTTTTTTTTGTTGTTGTTGTTGTAAAACTGACCCGTCTCCTCGCTCTCAGATGAATAATAAGCCCGTGTAAACATCTTCAGCACTACATCTGAAGAGTTATTCCACATATAAATGATCTTTAATTTGACTGAAAGAACATTCCCCTTAATTGTTTCTGCACTTCCTTACAAGGCTCGTTACAAAGTAATTACACATAATGTGGCCTCCAGTTTGCTGTGTGTGTGGTGACACCCTGCAGAGACGAGCGCTTGACTGCCGCCCGCTGGCCGAAGATAAAAGAGCAATGACTTCATTAAACGCAGGCAGCAGAGGGACTTTGGTGGGGGGGTTTTTTTCGCCGGAGCTCGTCTTTAAAGCGACGCTGGCCTGTGTTTAAACTTCACGAGATGAAATACATTCAACGTACATTTTTTAGTGCACGTTCATGTCAGCAGCACACGACGTCTTTTCACATCAAACACTTCGACTTGTCGCAGCAGAGGAAGAAAAGGAGGTGGAACTGATGTCTTTAACAGTGGCTCCGACTGTCCCGGTGAGCTGGAACAGAACCTGGAGGTTATTTTAAAGAGGTCATATTGTGCTTGTTATCAGGTTCATACTTTTATTCGGGGGTCCTAACAGAACAAGTTTACATTTTCAGAAAACACATTATTTTTCTCATCGCTGCAGAATCTCTTTTTCCACACTTGCTGTGTGTCTCAATTCAGGGTCTGCATCCTTCGGAGGAGCATTTGAAGGCCAACTACGTCACAATGCTGCGCAAAAGGCTGTCCCAATCCGAAGGCTCCTCCAAGTGCAGCCCACAAATGCAAATCCCTCCTTTCTCTGTTTTTGGAGGATGCACCTGGCCTCACATATCCCAAGATTCTTTGCGTGCCCGAACAAGAAGAGAGAAAATGGCGACCTCAAAGGCCGGGTCCTTCAGAGGATGCAGACACTGAATTGAGACACAGCAGCAGAGTCTTGGACGCCCCGTTTTAGCTCCATAGTGAGACATCTCATCTCTGATTAATCTTTGGTGAGATTTGCACCTGCGCTTTACTTAACACCTGTTACACAGTGATGCACATAAGTCACAGAAGTAAAGGCTACAAACCAGGCGGTTCAGACAGTGCAGCACTTTTTACGTGCACAAAAATGCGACATAACACAATAAAGGAAAAATAAAAAGTGTAATATGACCTCATTAATTTACTCTGGCTCATCAGACATCAGGCTGATGGTGGGCGGAGCTACTCTGGGAATAGTGATGACATCAAACTTGATATACTAAGAGAACTTCCTACAACATATTAATTAGAAGCAGGTTTCCGATATGTAGAGTGCTAAAATTAAACAGAACTAAGATATAAAAAGCAGCAGGTATGCATAAAAATAATCTGTTTTTTTATGTGCTGCTAGTTTACTACTTGAAAATACATAAAGATCAAGATCAAGTTTATTCTCCACAAATCATCTTTTTTCTTGAGGTGCATAATGACAGAAATGATGTCCTCCTCTCATATTTTGGCCCTAACACTCTTCCGTACTTCTGTAAACTTTTTGCCTCCCGCACAGTTTTGTTTTCTCCGTCTGTATTTCAGGGATTTTGTTTGTGATTTGAGAGTCTTACTGGCAACAAACATGCAGATGAAAGGAAACTCAGATCTCGATCATGATTTTAAAATTAACTTAAGTAGATTACATGATTACATTAATGCAAACCTAATTAGGAGTAAAATTACAGACTTGAAAACATGCTTGTTGTTCGCTTCCTCTGGATGACAGCACGATGAAAGGACTCATTCAACAAAATGAACAGTTTTTCTTTGTGATAATTTCAGTACTTTTACTCTCAGGACTTTCATTCCTACTGGAGGATTTTCAGACAAAGGGAGTTTATTTATTGAGTTTGTTTTGGCAGAAAAAATGGAAGATTGTTCTCTTCTGATTAAAATTTCTTCCCTGAAACAACACAGCACACCTTTAAACAGAGGATGTGAGTATTTCCTCCTCCTGTATTCATTTTGCATGTGGAAGCGGGACACCGAGAACAGTCTCGGTTTAAATTGTCGCACCCTGACAGGTGACACGGAGTTTTTTAAAAAAAGCGACGTCAGGAAGGAGATGTCAGTCTGCAGACACCCACACACAGTCCTGACGGGGAAGACGTCTCATCAGGCAGATCAGGTGTGAACACCTGAGCGGGTGACTCACGGTGGGTGTGAGGGGTTTTAAAATAAAAAAAAGCACTGAAAGAGGGAAAGACACAACCGATGCCTGTCACATGAACCTCTGTATCATTCTGCTAACATGCATCAAACATGCAGTTTATCCCCAGTTTACTACATGTCCAATCATCCAGCTGCAGCTATGATCAGCCATTGGTGCCATTATGAATCGAGGTAAAGGATCAAATGGCTTGAAAGAATATGACCTCAATTTAGTTCCAGCCCCCCACCACAGCTGCCGCCTTCCGAATCAGTCGAACCGCAAACAGTAATCCTCTCTCTCTCTCTCTCTCTCTCTCCGTGGATTAATAGTGTAATCTTGAGAGCAAACACCGAGCGGTAGATGAAATGCTTAGGTATTCATCTGAGCTGTATTGAAAAGCGAGTACTTAGAGAGTGACCTCGGCCAAACATCATTTAACGCTGAAACAAAACAAAACAAAAAAAAGAAACTTTCGATTCACCGTTCACCTTGCTGGGGCTGTTGCAGGGAAAACTGAAGGTATTTCATCACTCACGCTGGGATCCAAAGTCATCCAAAGTGTGTAATCAAATACCTACATGCCTCCCTTGGCTGCAGGACATTATCACGGGCTTCCTTTGAGGCCCGGATTCTGTTCCTCTTAGCGTTTGATCGTCTGACTTGTGTTTGTCAGGCTGAAGACAAAAAAAAAAAAAAAACCAAAACAAGTCTATTTTCTCCTCGACTGCTGCACCTGATATTCTGTCTGTCTGCTCCTCCGTTATTTTCTTTTTCATCCAAGGGCAGGCAGGCATCCAGACGCACAGCGAGGGACCTGCACACTTTTAACTCACATTAAAAAAAAAAAAAAAGGTAGACAGAAAGTTTCACACACCGCATATGGCACCGTTTATTGGCGAGGAGCGCAAAGGAGGAGGTGTAAAATGGCAAAAGATGTAATATCTGGAAAAACTTCAACATTCAGGGAACACAAGTCTTCCTCGGTTCCTTCTCTCTGCATTTCCTTTCTTTTTGTGCCTGCAGGAACCATCTGACACCCAGGTCCCACCTCCACCCTCCTCCTCCTCCTCATCCTCCTCCTCCAGGGATCTACATGCTTGGATGAGTCCAGGGAAGAGGCGGTGTGCAGCGGGATGATATGGACAGAGGTGTGTTGGGGGGGGAGGAGGAGGCAGCAGAGATACAGGTAAAGGGAGCTGCTGTCTCCTGGGGTGTCACCGGGATCGAGCCCACAGGGAGGAGCGAATGCCCAGCTGGCTGTGACAGGTGTCAAAGTGTGGCAGTGAAGTTATGATACCGCTGAGCGCAGCCGAAGGGGAGGCAGAGCTCAGAAACTCAGTATGCAGAGAGCATCGCACCGCGGCGGTGTGTGTGTGTGCATTTTGAACAGCCAGGCGAGCGAAGAGAAACTGGCTCTCTTTAAAAGAAGCTGCCACGGCTTTAAACCTGCAGTTCATCTGACCTAAGTCTTGGTTTTTAAAAATGTCTGTCCTCTTTATTAATCCAACATCTGCTTGCTTGTCTGTCTTTGTCTATCTCCCGCCCTCCTCCAACCTTCCTTTTTTTTTTTTTTTTCCACCAGCAGATCACTGGCTTGTGACGAGGGGTCTGAGCTAAAATGTCGCAGGGATTAAGGGGGTTTTGCCTCCTGCGCCCTGCCGGATCAGCTCCGCCCGCCCTCTGTGCAGCCTCCTCCCCAAAACAGGTGCGGAGTGGCATTTCTTCCAGCTTCGCCGTGCCCTATTGAATTTCCCCTTCTGGGGAGATAGCATTCCTCCATGTTTACAGATGAGTAAAGAGGGAAACGTGAGATATGGGGCAGGGGGAGGAGGAGGAATGAGTAGAAAAGAGGAGTGGAGATGAAAGAAGAGAGATGGATAGAGGAGAGAGAGGATGGTATTTGCAGGAGAGGGAAGATATGGGAACATTTGTTTTCTATATTTTGGTTGAATGGGCCTTTTCCTCTGTAATAGCTTGGTATAGTGGCCCATACTTTATGTCTGGCAGCAACAAATGCACAAAAACACACATTTACAGCCCAAATACCTTGCAAGTGTGTTTGAAAATTCATGAATTCAGAGTTTAACACCTCAACTTTGATGGTTTCTTACATTCAGTCTCCACCCTGCATCCAGAAACAGGCGCACTAAAGACGGACACGTGCATCGTCTGCAGCTGTTTCCTCCAAATACGCCGAGGCAAGTTTTGAAAACGAGACGTCTCCGGAGATGTTGGAGTTCAGACGGCTTGTTAAACATCACGTAGCTTACAGCTGCTGCCGTATTGAACGTCACGCTCAGGAGTTTTTTTTTTTCCTGTCTGGGTGCACAAAAAGTTAGAGCAACGACCTCTCGTCCATTCACTCGTCCTACTGGCTCATCTGTGCACCTGAAGTGTCTAACACAGCAACGGTAAAAAACAAAAAAAGAAACATCTCTGCTGCCAGTGCTCCATTAGCTGTATCCATGTTCTTAGTCATAAAGTGTTCAAAAGACATCAGAAATATGATTTGTGTTGACAATCTTCTGGCCTCATTCTCAAGAAAAAAAATCCAGACTGTATTCATCAGCGAGCCGCTGCAGAAGCTCCAGCTAACTGAGACTAAAGTGACTATCGCAGCGCTCCAGTCTGTCTTTTCATCCAGACCGAATATCCATGCTTGGCCTCTTTCTCAGATTCATCATCAGAAAAAGAGAGAAAAAAAAAAAAAGAAGAAAAACCAGCAGTCGCACAAAGTAAAATTCAACCGACTCATTCATTATGTTTTGTGCTGCGAGTATGAATGTGCTAAGAGAGAAATCTAGGTCATTTCTCCATCATTAGTATGCCAGCCAGGTGTAGCGCAAAGAGGATTAGAGGGAAGTAATGCCAATGGGGCTCCTCACGTCTATCTCTCCTTCCTTCTCTATATCTCTCCCTCTCTCTATCGCTTCCTCCCGCGCTCTCAAACCAAACAATCACACTTAAGTGCTCCCTTCTGTCACCTCAAAGAGCGGATCCATGACAAGTAGTCCGCGGCTCGTGATAAAACATTCATGTATTACCCCGGCTCTGGCGATGAGCTTGTTTCGAGCCCATTACAGCGGGAATATTTCCTTAAATTTCTATTCTGACATTACGCGAGATCGTAAAAAAAAAAAAAGAAAAGAAAAGTCAAGGACGGCACATTTAGTCAACAGGTACAATACAGGGTGTAAAATTCCCACGTGACTTCTACAGAACGATGTTTTTATGGGTGTGGTGTTGAATGAGAGTGAGCCATCGTTGCCTCTCCTGGAAGAGCTGCCGATGACATTCATGGGAACAAAAAGGGAATTTGGTGGAAGAGGAATGAGCTACAGCGAGGAAAGTGCCTGTGATTAAAACACAAGTTTCACCACGATGCGATATCGATATCGATTCCTCGGACAGCGATACGATATTTACCAGTATCACAAGCACTCGCTGTCAGGTGGATTCTGCAACATCAACATTCAAAGTCTTGTGACCAGCAGAACGTTTGAACGTGAAAGAAAAAATGTAATCAGTGTTTGATAAAGTTTGCCGCTCAAGTTTGGTTCTGAATAGATTAAATCAGAGGCGTTTTATAAACCAGTCAGCGTGTGGAGGAGGTGAAGAAAACTAAATCTGTGAAACCTCATTAAATTTTACTTTCCTGGAACAGGTAGGCGTCGGCCTGAATATGAGATGACTCTGGTTAATTAAATGTGATGTCAAACTTGACTACAAATGTAAATCAATTAAAAGCACAGAGAAAATTAAACAGATTTTCAACATTTTTCCCATCTCAGAAGGATCAGCGTAAAGTTAATCAGTGACTTTCTAAACTTATAAAACTATGACGGGTTAACTCCGCTGCAGCCACAAATCTGTGGCTAACGTTAGCCCCCAGACTAGCTGCCTCCCTGCGGTGACGCTGGCTTGTGTTTTATGCAGTTAAATTCAAGATACGTTCGCCAAACTCACATCTGAATCATTTACTTCCATACAAATTGAGAATCTTGTAAAAATACTAATGTTTGCATTCCTTCAGACTGTCTTTTAGCCACTTGCCGTCCTCTCTCGGCCACAAACGATTCCTTCCGTTCTCTTTTTGAGACACTTTTAAATCCAGAGGAACTCATTTTTATCTGCGGCAACAAATGAGAAGCGGGAGATCCCGGTATGTCGAGCTGAAGCTCATTAACTTTGGCCGATAAGTTACAAGGCGCCGCTGCTAAATGTAAAATTTATGCCGCTATGCCTTCAACTGCTGATTAACTTCATCTTACTTTGCCATTTTCCTGTCCCAACATTTGACAAATGGACACTAAACAGTCCTTCCATCCAGTTCCGATGCCACGTCTTTGTCATCGAAATATCAAGATATATATCATGTAACACGACATCGATCTGTTGTTCACCGTATTCATAATTAATTTAAAACTGAGCACTGCGGCTCTCCATACTTCAAAGGCCCTTGACTTCCCTGTATAGCGTGCACACGTGACTACTATTTGCCACTTCATCACGCGTTCGAGGGGTTGTCTCGTCGATTGCTTTATCCTCACAAACACAAACTGGTTTAGTGCTTGACACGCTCTCGACAGATGGCGTGAGCCTCGAACCTCCTGAAGGTACTGAAGAGGCAAAGCACACGCGAGGTCACAGGCAAACAGAGAGTGGTACCACTGCATGTTATTCCTGTATAATGCTCTAACTGTTGCATTTCAAACGAGACTCTCAGACGTCTGACGCTGACGCAGAAGATGTGCAACAGAGGCCGAACCTGCTGGAAACTCTCCGTCACCACATGCTCTTCGGAGAACATTAGCGGTCCTAAATACAGGCCGCAGACGGCCCCAAAGTGGAGGCTCAAACCGACCGACCTGTGGGAAATATTACCATGATGCATTGGTCCATCCTGGTGAATCCGGCACAGATCAGAGCCTTATTTGTCCAAAAGACAAGACACAGCAGGTGTTAAAGCTGAGTGCTTCAGCCTCTGCTCATCCACACACACACACAAAAACAGGGACCCGAGCGAGCAGTGGAGGACGGCTGAGAGGTTAGCAGCTCGGGGATTAAGAACATCATAAGAGAAGACATTTGGGCTGGAGGCATTTGAACAGGAAACCTGGGGCGCACACTCTAAATCTGTGAGAAAGTAAAGGCTTTGCAGTAACAAGTAAGTTCGCCTGGCTGTGTGTCTCTGTTTTTTTCTTTTCTTTTCTTTTTTTTTTAAATAATAGAGCCGGGGGGAGGGGGGAGAAAAAAAAAATCCTTTTGCAATTTTCCATGCTGGATGCTGTGAGACAGAGAGAGAGCGAGAGATCAAGAGCTCTGAACAAAGAGGCAGCGAGGGAGGGGAGGAAGAGATGTTCTCGTGTTCCACTCGCACTGAGACAGCAACCTGTTCAGCACTTTGTAGCTTCCAGTCACTTGCGAAGTTGCTACTCCTTCAGACTGTAGAGTTAAACCTTCAAACAGTTTTGCTGGGGCAGCTTAAAAAAAACAAAAAAAAAACGACTTCCTCTCGGTTTGGTATCAAAGCTTACAGAACTAATTACTTCCCCAACCTCAACATGTGGTGAATTTGCTGCAGGAAGCAATTTCGACATTTTTTTTTTCTTTTCGGAGAGTAATCTGGAGGCTAATTGTTCCGTTGGCTTTAAGACCCGACAGCCTTAAAAAAAAAGAAAAAAACGGGGCTGTTGTTGATACAACAAAAATTCTGTAGTTTAATGCCGGCGTACAAATACAGAGACGCTCAGCGAGAAACGCAACTGTTGTCTAGTCTTTAAAATGTCGAGAGAAAAGTGGAGAATGCTCGTCAAATTTTCCCAGATCCCAAACTGACCCAAACATACTCGTCTTTACTGGCAAAAATGATGAAGACAAGAAGCAAATACTTACATATGAGAAGCTGGAACAAGCAAATGTTTGACATCTGTGCTTGAAAAATGGCTAAAACAATTAATTTATGATAAAAAGATCAGCCAACCAATCAATTAATCAAGGAATCATTGCAGAAGAGGCATGAATGTGCAGGCTTACTGCTGAATGTCCCGAATAATGCTCATTTTCATGTTTACACCTTTGTTTTGTGTGTCAGCTAGATAATGTTTACATGCTTTATTGTTTTAAAAGCACATCGTTTTTTTCTCATGCTGCCCATTTCTGCAGCACCTCTATTCACCCTCTGTCTGTAATTGGTCCGCTCTCACAAGCCTGAGCAGGAACCGCCCACGATGTATAGTTGTGACATTAAACCGTACATCAGTCCTGATTAAAGCTCGTTCAAAGGCAGTTTGTCAACGCGGACTGTGTGCATTTTTGTGTTTTGATGCCCTCACAGTATTTAAGAAGCACCTCCCTGACTGACAGCACATTTAAGGGGATGCTATAAACACATAACAAGGTTACAAATCTCAAAAGCTGAAGGCTGCGAGTCTGTTCCAACAAATCGATAAATTGACCAGCTCTAGTTGAAACACGTAATCTTAGTTCCGCTGCACAGATGAGCCCTGTTGCAAAGCCTGCTGACGTGCTGGAAGAAAGAAAACGTTGACTGTACACGAGAGAGACGAACCCACATTCAAAGTGAGAGAGGGGCGAGCGCGGTTCATCAGTGGTGCAAACACGATGCTTTATCTCCCACAGCAGGTGTGTGGATTACCTTTTTTTTAATTGGATCTTTGTAGGAGCCCGGCAGAGGCAAAGGCCTATTGTAGTCACTGTTGAAAGGAAGCGTGATGGAGCAGGGGACGAGCAGAGGAAGGGAGGCGCGTTTCAATCATTTTACGTGTGTGCTCCTGGAAACACAAACCCAATTACCGGCGAAACGGAGCACGAGGACGTGCTCAATACATGCACGCAGACAAACACGAGAGTATGAACTTGCTCTCTTGCAGTCTCAGTACACTGTAGGATATTAGCTGTATCAGTGTTTGAATGGAGAGGGGGACGGTTAGGGTTGTTCTTCCGTCCCTCAGGTCCCTCTTATCTACAGGAGGCAATATATCAGGACTAAAAGCTGCCGTACACAACGAGACCCAGTCGGATTAGGAGTCAATTGAGTCTGCCAGCTGTAAAACTCTATGATTCACATCTCTGTTTGTGTCTGCCGCAACCAGGTGTAGTTCAGCGCCGCCTTAACCTCGTCATCATGGCAGCAGAGCTCGTCCGGGCCGCTGGAGGCAGAGCGGAGCGGCTGGAAGAGCAGACGACGCAGATGTCGGGGATGCAAATGTCCTCCTCCACCTTTTCCTCCTCCACGAGCTCCACCAAGCTGCGAAAAGTCTCTCAGGGCCTGTCAAGGTCCGTGGAAGGTAGGAGTTACCCAGCAAGGTCGTCTTCCTCCCCATCTGCCGCGCTCTCTCTCTCTCTAATGGAATATTTTTTTGCATTAGGAGACACGAGCAGAAGAATCCTGCAACAGCGTATCATAATAATGAGCACAAGTAAAGTTGTTAATGACATAAGAAGGAGAAAATAGTAACTTTTAGCGTCTATGTCTGCTTAAACCTCGGGGCACACTGGGAACTAAATGATGTCGGGTTGCCATTTTTAAGCTCCCGGCCAAATCCAGACCAACAGTAAAGCTAATTAACTACATTATGCAGCGCTTCAGTGCAGCAAATAAACATTCAAAGTCATAAAGATAACATCACATTTGCATGCGAGGCCTCTTTAGCAAAGTTGGCACATTACGGTGCGGACGTCCTTTTTATTTTTTTTCTCTGTTTCCCCTCAGAGCACTCTGGGGTTCAGTGCAGGACCTCAGCTGTGGTGGAGTTCTTCAGCCAGGTCCAGAAATCCTCGCAGATCCCCGAGGGAGAGTCCGTCCCAGATTTTGAGGAGAAGCTGCGCCCCGTCACTGCCCAGGAGGGTGAGGTCATCTCGCAGCACCTTGAAATTTCAGGAAACGCCCTTTTGCCGTCCCCTTAACATCTCTGTTCACATTACATTACGAACTACCATGAGCCCTTTGAGACTGAACGCTAATTTTAGATCCTCAGCCCATAGTTTGCCTGGAAACCCCAGATGACACCAGGGAAGTGAAACTTTGCTGCTATGTGTAAACTTTAGAGAACCACATTCCTCTCCGGGCGAACCGTTACTGGTACTGTAAAGCCGCTCTGATCAAAGTCTTGACAGGGACCTCACAGGGCTCAAAGATACCGTGATAGAAGTTTGTGCGAGGCTAACGACCTCCACCGAAAAAGAACAAGAAAAGGGGGGGGAAAAAAAAAAGTTGCTGCTTCGGCTGAATACTAGTGCCTGTTCCGCATAAACGGTTGGTGTTTGAGCCTCGTTCACCTGCGCTCTCCCTGTGAATTATAGATTTAGAGGCTTGTGGAAGATAGATTGTCGCTGTGGTAAAAGCATTAATGGGTTGACCTTAAACTTATTGGTTTCAAAAGGAAAACGGGCAAAGGCGAGAGAGAGAGAGGGGGGAATTGATCTTATGTTCATTACACATTCATTCTCACAGCTTCAATGTGATTTAAAGGAGACATATGATGCTCATTTTTAGCTTCATAATTCTTATTTGGGTTACTACTAGAAGAGTTTTGCATGCTTTAGTTGTCAAAACACATCAGTTTTCTCATCCTGTCCAGTCCTGCAGCTCTGTATTCACCCTCTGTCTGTTTAGCTACTGTCTCTTTAAGTTAGAAGTCTGCTCTGATTGGCCAGCTCAGACACGCCCGACCCAACAACAGAGCAGCTGCGCTAAATCGATCCAAGGCCATAAATTATACAAATGTACGACATGGCGACGTAGTGTGATGTCACAAAGTCACAGAAATAAAGGCGAGGCTACTGGCGAGGCGTTTGAGGAGCAGCGTTTCGTGTGGGAGAGAGGAGCTTCTGTCTGACATTTGACTTTGACACTTGATTAACCTCTCGACCATTTTCTTGATTAATCACTCAGTTGTTCGGTCCATAACAGGAAGCGATATATTCATGAGATAACAGCAGATAACACTTGTTAACCTCATCTGTCGTCCCCAGGTGAAAGTGCATCGTTCAGGGCCAAGGTGACGGGGACTCCCCGGCCCAGCGTTCACTGGGAGCGAGCCAGCGGTACCCAGCTGTCCAACACGACTAAATCCTTCTTTGACAACATAAACAATCAGCACATTCTCAAGGTTTGTCACGACAACAACAGACCTGATCAGAGATTAAAGGGCGTCACTGACAGCTTTTGCTTTTGAAAAACAACCAGCGGCTGCAATTAAAGACAACAATGGTCCTGAAATGTGTTGGTTCTGATCCATATTGAGTCTCTTTAATGTTCCATTGAACCATTTTGTCTGCCATCGTTGTGCTGTTTGATAGAACTGAACGATGACTAATATCAAGGAAGCGTTCGAGAAAGCAGCTCAGTGTTTGTCAGTCATCAGCACGCACGGTTTTCTTCTTTTCGCTTCCTTGATGACTGATAAATGTTTCCAAAGCCAATGTTTCAGGTGTATTTAAATCCGATTGCATTTGCTGAGATACTTTCATTAGCAAGATCATTTCAAAAAGACGAATGTGAGCATGACAGACTGCTGCAGAGGACATCGGCTCTGTCCAGCCTTTCGTTTAAAAAGCCTGGAGGGAAGGAGGCTCTGCCATCTTGGTGCTGTCATCTCAGACGGCACACCATGCATCATGAGGAAAAGTAGCTAGAAAGAAAAAAAAAAAAACTCTCTCTGATCCTTTTATCTATAACCACTCTGGAGTGGATTTAGCGCTTTCTCTGTACCAGCCGGGGAGCTTAAGTGAAGCTTAAATAGCTATTATAAAGCAATTAACTTGTGGGTGCTGACATATGCATCTCCCCTTGCCATCTGTTTCTCTGGTGAGGGATGACTGTTAAGTTGTGGCGCTAAATGTTTACCGGGCATTTCCAGCGTGGCACTGCCTCCTTCTGCTGCGAAATGCGTACTGCAGGAGGGGGGATTTCAAGTTACCTGATGATGTAATGACAGTTTTAAACAGTCTTTAAGTTTAACGCGTTTAACGACTTTCAGATCAGAAACTTGACCCTGGAGGATGCTGATGTCTACAGGTGCATCGCCTCCAACACGCACGGAGAGGCCACCGTCTCCGTATCGCTCGCTGTTACAGAAAGTGAGTCCGTCCGCATCATCTCATACACGGTGTGAACTTTTCTCAACCCCTATGATTTTATTTAGTCTGCGTGTGTTTCCACGCAGTGCCTCAGGTAAAGTCTGAGTCTGGCTTTGTTTTTTTTTTCTAGATCCAGCGCTGGACTTCAAAAAGATGCTGAAGAAACGGTAGGAGCCTGTTGTCTAATACTCACCCTGACACTCCCAAAACCTGTCAGGATTGTGATGGAGCGTTCTCTGATCCACCCTCAGGTCCTTTTTTTAAAGCATGCATCCAGAAATATCTACAAGACGAGATCTAAAGAGCCACAGTGTGTGTGTGTGTGTGTACCAAAGCTGCAGGGGAAAAAAAAAGATGCTTTCCTGCTCTCATGTCATGTATTCAAACACACATGCTCCAATTGTTTTGTCCTTGCGCAGGAGTGTGGAGAAAAGAGAGGAGAGGAGGCCACCTACAGAGGAGGAGATGCTAAAGATCCTGGCCGGAGCTGACAGGAAGGACTACGAGAGGATCTGCGCCGAGCACGGCTTCACCGACTTCAGAGGCATCCTCAAGAAGCTGAAGGAGATGAAGAAGAAAGTGGAGGTGGAGGTGGGCCTGTCACACACAGAGATCATTCACGCAGCACAGGATCACACGAGGAAGAGAAAAGGTTTTGGGATGTGATCTGAAAAACAGCTTAAAATAGAGCAGAATGGAAAAAGGTAAAAAAAGAACAAAAGCTTAATGTCAAACAGCACAGCCACGGCAACTAAGGCACGTATGTCGCACAGCAACTCGTGTGAATACGGGGAAATAGTTTGCAGTGTCATGTTGTCACTTTTCATGTGTCGGCATGTGTGTTTGATCATTTGATGTTTTCCCCAGATGGTGCGTGTGCTGAAGCCCCTGGAGGACGTCACCGCCAAGGCTGACACCAACGTCGTCTTCGACACCATCCTGGAGCTGAAGGATCCGAACACCAGGATGCAGTGGTTCCAGGTATAAAAAAAAAAAAAAAAGAAACCTGACGAGCCTGTGCATGTACACGAACCGTCTGCAAGAAACAACACAAAACTGATCATCCAGGTGTGATGTTTCACGATTCAGGGCACGGAGCTGCTGCGGATCCAGTACTCTCATGGGAAATACGAAGCGAAACAGATGGGGACCAAACACATGCTGTGTATTTCCAGCGTGAGCCTCGGCGACGCGGGCACCTACACTCTGCAGGTTGCAGACAAGAGACTGTCAGCGAGGCTGCACGTCATAGGCAAGTTCACAAAGTCCTTCTCAGTGCTGGAAACTCACAGACGCAGCACAACGACTGACTGCATCACCTTGTGGGTCTCATACACACTGATAGGAACACGTGTTCATCATCAGTTCCTTGTCCCATCTCCTCATAAATAAACCAAATCAATCATTTCATTTTTCTTTGCTGACCAGTCCCGAGTGGTTGGCTGTCTTTAGATATTCCTCTTAACACCCACATGTCAGAGTGCTGCTTGCCAGATGTGTTGGTAGCTTATAAATGCTGCTGTTTCCAGGGATGCTCCATAAAAACATCTGCACATCATCAGAATCGACTGCAAAAAAAAAAAAGGTTTTAAAATGAAATATTGGTATCTGCAGAAAATTAACAACAGACGAGCTTTAATTAAAAATTGCCAGTGTCACAATAAGAGGAGGAGTAATAATAAGGAGAGGACTTGATGTTCTCTGCAATTAGATGGAAAAAAAAATATGTGCATATACAGGAATCAGATGAAAATTGGCAGGAACATCTTAACATATGAGAGCAGCAATGATTCAATATTCTGCATCTGTAGTTACTTGGCGTGGACTCGTCTCCAGCGAGGTGTTTACCTGATTTGTTTGATTAAACCAAAAAGGATTTTTTTCTCGTTCTCATCTCTTTTTCAGATGAACCTCTGAGATTTCTGTCTGACTTCAAGCCCAAGAGAGTGACGGAGCGCCAGACTGCCGTGTTTGAGATCCGTCTCTCGAAGAAGACGGACGCGCCGCTCGTCTGGAAGGTTTGCATGTCACTCAAAAAAAAAAAAAGATTTTACACAGGCATGTCATGATGTTTCCATCTTGGACAAGCTTGAAGAATCTGCTCTTAGACCGTTTTTACTTGTTTTTAAGTTTTCTGCAAAATTAAGAAATAAAATGCACAAATTCTCAGAAAAACTTGAACACAGGAGAAATACAGGAATATGGAAATAGTTTTTTTTTTTTTTCTCAGATGTGTTTGTGTTCTGGCAGGTGAAGGGAAAGGAAGTGAAAAGAGATGAGAAGTTCGACGTGTCGCTGTCTGAGGACGGTCTGACCTACACCTTGAAGATTAAAGATGTGAAAGTCAGCGACACCGGCGACTACAGCATCAGCATCGGAGACCTCGCTGCCACCGTGCCACTTTTCATTGAACGTACGTAGGAGAACTTTATGCTCTTCACCCTCGTAAAAAAACTTTTTTTATGTGTGCTTGTTTGTTGTTAGGCTTTGTTATATTCACTTTTTTTCCCCCAGTAGGGCCGTGTCGCCCTGTTTTAGTGGAGCCAGCACTTCTAAGGAAACAAACTTCCCCCCTCAGACTCAGTTGGAGATGAGCAGCACTGCCTCTTTTTTTTTTTTTTTACACTCCCCTGAGATTAGAGGCTCTCGTTCCTTCATCACTATGCTAAACAACATCATCTCCCCTCCATCGTCCAATGTAGACGTATGGGTAGCAGTAATAAATCCTCTCTTCCTAGTGCTAAGTTGAAAGTAATCCAACCAAATCCCTCCTCACAACAAGCTCATTTATTACAGCTCTGTCTAACAAGATGCTTACTTGCCCAAAGGTGCAAGCTGGGGCATGTAAATATCTTCACAAGGACATGTGGCTGTCCTCTGGGGTTTGCAGGAACAGAGGCATAGTAATTGAGGTTGTGTTAATTACAGTTATTCATGAGTCGACTCTATCTGTTTAGTTCTCTCCCTATAATTCTGCCACTAAGGTCTGCTGTGTGTGTTGGATAAATGTGTATCATCACTCTTTAATCATGTTTCCTGCAGTATAAGATGTGTTTAGAGTGAGTTTGCATGTGTTGATACCCAAAAAACTTTCACCTGAAGAAGCATGCCGGGAAAAAAAAAAAAAAATGGCCAAATGAAACTCTGAAGTGACTCTCCGCCTGCTTCTGCTTGTATCCAGGGATTCCCATCAAGTTCACCAGCCACTTGAAGAGCGCCCGTGTGCAGGAGCGAGGCACGGCCCGGCTGGAGTGCGAGGTGAGCTCCAGGGACGTGGCCCTCCGCTGGCTGAAAGATGGGCGCGATATCACGGGGAGCCGCCGCTACATCTTCACGCACGAGGGGAGGAGGGCGGAGGTCATCATGGAGGACTGTGAGCTGACAGACGGGGGAGAGTACTCCGTCATCTGCACCCAGGACAACGACACGCACCAATATGTCACCTCGGCCAATCTGACGGTGGATGGTAATGATTTCTGTCTGTCTGGAGTGTCAGCCAACTTGTTTATAAGACCTTAAAAGATCATTACTAACATTTAAAGAGTTAATAACAGCATAAATAAACACATTTGTGTTGGACAAGAACTTCAAAGATGAACTGAATAGTTTATAATCGCATTACGAGCATGTTTCTTGAGACTGATACATACTTTATTATGCATTTATTAGCAGTTAACTATGCAGGTAACAGATATAAATGGAGAATTTGCTATTGAGGTCAATACATCTCATTAATACATTTATTATAAAAGATTAAACCTGTTTTTATTTTTTATTCTTGGGCATCTGTAAACTGTTAAAGCTCTTATGAATTGACAGTTATCTTTGTTTATTAAGCTGCTAAACAGTCATACTGATGTTCACAGGCATCTTATCACGTTACTACATGTTCAACAATAATTAGGACGTTCATATAAACACTATGTGAAGGTCTGTACAAGCTGTGTTTGTTTGTGTGTCTCCAGAGCGTTTTGCCTCAGTGAAGAGCGGCATGTCAGACGCTCAGTGTCCCACCGGCTCCCCTGCAGAGCTCTGTGTGGTGCTCGATGACGAGAAGGTGGACGGAGTGTGGCTGAAGGATGGAGTGGAGGTAACGGAGTGGAGGGTTGTCGTGCCTCGAATGCATCCTGCTTATGTCAATCAGTGATGGGAAGTTTTTGGTCAAAGTCTCGTCTTTGAGTCTCGACTGCCATGAAATGTTTGTTTTGTCCTTTGTGTTGACATTGGACAGATTTCAGAGCTGAGCGGGGTTCAGGTGGTCAAACAGGGAGCCGTCCACAAGCTCATGTTCTCTGCTGTGACTGACGCCCACGAGGGCAGGTTCACCTTCAGGGCGAAGGGGGCCGAGAGCGAGGCGGTGCTCACTGTGGCAGGTGTGTGTTCCGCTTCTGTTGAGTGAGTTCATATTTAAAATCCTGTGTTTTTTTTATTATTATTATTCTACCACCAGGAGTCGCCAAAGTCAGATATTTTCAAATACTGCACACAAGAACTTTACTGCAAACAAATTGAAATAGAAACAATTAAAAAAAAAAAGCATCCCAGTCTACACTAACTCTGCTCCCCAGACCCTCCGGAAGTGGATCCCTCTGTGCTGGACTTGCTGGCGGCCCGACCTGTGACAGTGAAGGCCGGTCAGACAGCTGCCGTTAAGATCCCCTTCAAAGGAAAGCCTCCACCCAAGGTCACCTGGTACAAGGACGGAGCCGAGGTCATCGAGGACGAGAGGACCAAGGTGGAGCGCTCAGCCGACAGCACCTCGCTGGTGCTCAGCAGGTGACTGAGCTCCATCCACTCACACACTCTATGATCTTCTCACAAGGTCACGCAGATTAAATCACACGTATATATTTGTGTAAATATTCGCCCAGATGTGTGCGAGAAGACAGTGGAGTCATCACGCTGCGACTGAAGAGCGACTGCGGCACCGCCGTCGCCACCCTGCACCTGGATGTGATCGGTGGGTGATGACACACATTTCACAGCAAAGTTTTCTTCAGTGCTGATTCAAAAAGCTTTAAAAAAAATGTTTGACCACCTTCCCCAGATCGTCCTAAGCCTCCTCAGGGGACAGTGGAGTTCCTCGAGCTCTCGGGAAACTGCGTCAGGATGAAATGGAAGGCCCCCCGCGACAACGGGGGCAAGCAAGTGAGCAGCTTTGTGATTGAACGGCGTGCGGCAGGTAAGAAGTCCTGGACCAGGGTTGGGGACGTAGACAGCAGCACCACCAGCTTCAGTGATGATAAAGTGGAGGAGGGCCAGGCGTACCAGTATCGGATCAGAGCCGTGAACGTGGAGGGGATGAGCGAGCCTCTGGAGACTGAGGAGGTCCGCGCTGGAGAGCCTGTAGGTGAGGGACCATCTCTGAAAACATCTGTGTGACTGAAACTCGGAGAGAAGAAAGACATTTTGTTTTACTGAACGATCATCTTCACCAGGTAGATTCCCCTTTCTTCATATCTTGCGTTTGAGAACACTTCTCCTGTTTAAACCCACCCGCCCAGAACCTCCAGGCACCGCGTCCCAGCCCCAGGTGTCCAACATAACCAAGGACAGCATGACGGTGAGCTGGACTCCTCCGGCCCACGACGGGGGAGCCACAGTTCTGGGTTACACCCTGGAGAGGAGGAAGAAGGGGAGCAACATGTGGATGCAGGTCAATAAGGAGCTGCTCACAGGTCCGACTGAGGAAACAATGTTGTTGTTGTTGTTGTTTTGTTGCAATAAAATGCAATAAATCACAGATACAGTTGAATAAACACTCGTTTTTCTGCTGTTCCACATTGTAATCAACCAGAATTGACGTCATAAACTACATTTTTTTTACATATACATGAATTCATTAAAAAACATGATAAATAGCATTTAATTATCTTTGTTGTTTTTTGCTGTATTCACACGACACATATCCTCCGTTTTAATAATTAATTTGCATGTATTATTGTTTTCAGACACAAAATTCACGGTGGACGGGCTGCTGGGCGACGTGGAGTATGAGTTCAGAGTCACCGGTGTGAACAGGGCCGGAGCCGGCAGTCCCAGCGCCGTTTCTAACTCTGTCCTGGCCAAAGACCCAATAAGTGAGTCCTTCACCACCCTGTTCGTTTTCCTTTCCTCTCTGTATCTGTATAATCGACACTATCTGACATATCAAACGTCGCGTAGGAGCTCCAGGCCTGGTGAGGAACCTGCATGTGTCTGACTCCACAAACTCCTCCGTCTCTCTGAAGTGGACTCCCCCTGAGCTGGGAGACGAGCCCTCGGGTTACATCTTAGAGGTTCGTCCTGAAGATGCCAAAGAGTGGACGAAGGCCTCCAAGATCCCGATCGCTGGCACCGCGTTCAGTGTGGGAGGACTTCAAGAGCGGATGAAGTACCACTTTCGTGTCCGGGCTGTCAATGAAGGAGGGGTGGGGGAGCCCATCGAGCTGCTGGAGGGGGTTCTGGCCATGCCTCCACCTGGTAAGACTTTCTCTCTGCTTCTTTCATCTCTCTCTCTTTCTCTATTCATTATTTTCTTTCCTACACAGCGGCACCGAGGTTTGATCTCCAGGGGAAGCTGAAGAAGAAGCAGATGGTGGTCCGAGCAGGAACGACGCTGTGCCTTCACCTCAGCTTCACAGTGAGACCCAAACGATTCTATCCATCCATCCAATCGAATGAATTCCATCACCTCCATCCTTCCTTCTCCATCCCTTTCCACTCTTACAGGCCTCACCTCCGCCGGTGGTCACCTGGTTCAAGGATGGCGTCATCACCGCAGGACGAGAAGTCATCACCAACAGCAAGAATCACTCCCAGCTGCTCATTTCCACCTCTCAGAGATCCGACTCTGGCGTCTACCGCGTGCACCTGAAGAACGACTACGGAGAGGCTCACTGTGACGTCCGTGTGAGGGTTACAGGTAACGGACGAAGGCTGGATCGTATCTGAAATATTTCTTCTCCTCATCATCCTCCCTCTGTACTCACCTTTATCCTTCTTCAGACTTCCCTCCACCTCCGAAGAACCTCCGGCTTGAAGAGGAGGTTCCGGGCACGGTGACCCTGCAGTGGGATCACACCTCAGGCTCGGCTGACGGCGATGAGGGAGCACATTACGTCATCCTCAAGCGTGACACCAGCACCGCCTCCTGGTTCACCGTGGCCGAGCGCGTCTTCAGCCGCAAGTACACCGTCACCGGACTGCTTCCCGGGAGGAAGTACTTCTTCCGGGTGATCGCGCAGAACTCCATCGGAGACAGCGATCCCTTGGACTCGAAGGAACCTGTCATCATCGCCAAGGAGAAAGGTGAGAGGGAAGACGTCTGACTGCAGAACGATGATCTTGATCAGTGTGTTGAATCAACACCAGTTTTCTGTTTGTACGTAAGAGTGCGTCAGCAGCCTTCAGCTGAAGGAGTACGCTGCACCATCACGTCAGGTGAAACCGACGTTCCTGCTGCCCCTGAAGGACCACGCTGTACGCAGAGGCCACGACTGCAGCATGAGCTGTGCCTATCAGGGCATGCCAACACCGCAGGTATGATATGAAGGACACTGCTACTGATGCGTCCGCCTGAAACAAGACACCTGAGGTAATCTACTTCCTCTGCGTAGGCCTTCTGGTATAAGGGGGAGTCAAAGATCTCCGACTCCACTCGGTTTTGGCAGAGCACGGCCAACGGAGTGTGCACCCTCGTGATCCCCACCTGTGGAGACAAAGATGGTGGAAAATACACACTGGTGCTGGAGAACCCGCTGGGGACGGCCAGGTGCTCCTGCAACCTGGTGATATTTGGTAGGTTTTAAAAGAGAGAGAGAGAGAGAGAAGGATGGAGGAGAGTGGAGTGATGTCACACAAGAAGCAGTAAACCGCAAATACAGATGATGGATCAGCACAATATATTCCGTCCCGCATTGATTTTCAACATTTTGGTCAGAAAGATTTTGTATTTTGCTTTTCCTCACTGACTCCTCATCCGTCTGGTATGTGATGTGTCTTCCAGATAAGGATGACAAGGGCCTGATGGAGAGCCTGACCAGCCAGGCCGACAAAGAGAAGCTCATTTTCTAACGAGCCTGCTCGATCTGTTGCCATGACAGCTGCACTTCGATTGGCCGATGGGTTTACGCTTCACACCTTAGACATTAGAAATCCTTCCACTGACCCTCTGGTAATGCATCAGATGTCCACTAGAGGTCAGACTTGCCCCCATCCAGAGACTGACCTTCCTCTCTAATGCACAAATTTTTTTTTTTCCTTTCTCTCTCTCTCTCTCTTTCTCTCTGTGTGTCTCTATAAAGACATCTGACTTACATCTATTCTCGGGAGTTTCCACTTTTTTCTCCTCTTCCCCAAATATGCTTGTTTCACAGTGTTTGCTGTACCAGGCCGAATGCCATGTCAACCGAGGGGAAGGGACAGAGCTGTGTGTAATAGAACAGCACACAGTGAATGCAGAATATCCACAAAAGCCACTGAACCAGAGTTCGAGAGTCTGAGGCTAGCTGGAGCAAAGTGGCACACACACTGCCAATTATGCAACTAGTTGAAATAATCCTGCTTGCTCAGTTTGTTAATCTGCATTAACATGTATGTGTACTGTTTTTATCCGAGCCCATCCTTTTCAAATTTACTAATTCCGTCCGGGGAATTCTACATGGAGGATTGGAAAAAAAAAATACACATAAATAGAGATGATTTCACCGGAGCCACAGGAAGATTTCAGGGTTACGACACGGTTTTTTTTTTATATCGTCTCTGTCTCGCACATTATTGGATTATTGGATTTGAAATATAACAGTGAGGGTAAGGTGCTGACCACCAGCTTTGCAGGTATTATCATTCACACTGGATCGACCTGTGGAGCAGCTTTACTCCTTTTCCCTAAATTAAAGTAATATCCCTGTTTTAGGTCGCCGTCCTGCTGCATCGATTTAAGATTTGGGGGCTAAATGTATTTTTAAAAACAGGCTTTAAATCTGTGTCATATGTGCGCCTCCGACCCTGAAAGGACGATTTATCCTCACTGTGAATGTTAATTTTAAATCCATTGTGTAAACACGAAACAAAAAAGTGTCCTAATCTTCAGACCTCAGTGTGTGGAGCTTCCCTGACAGCCTCCTGCTGCTCCAGAGAGTCAGTGTGGTCCAGTAAGGAGCTGCCAAAAAGAGAAAGAGGGGTCACAACCCCTCTCCATCCTGACGTCACTGCGCTGGCTCACACTAAGTCCATTTCTATAGAGCCACCGGGGTACTAGCAGTGTCGGGTTGCCAGGTTCAAATCAATTAAAGCACCAATGGGCTCTGAACAGACGTCACCGGTACCTTCCGCCTCCTTACTGCTCGAATGAGGCATAATAAGGTGGAAGCAGTGAAAGCCTGAATAGTCAATCGAGGTATTTGACAGAAACCCTGAAGGGAACGAAGCGTTCCTGCATTTCAGATCAGCTTCATTCGCACGACGGGCTGAAAAACCTATTTAACGGTGTTTCCGACACAACGTGAATGGGAAAATATCGTACGACAGAAAATTGTAATTTGGAGAATCAGCGTCGGTTCATCGGGGTTTCAGTATTTCATCGGAAGCGTGTCAGCAAACCTGTTCTTTTTTATAAAAGCCACTACAGATTACGCCTCATTCTCGTGGAAGACTGCAGCTCTTTGATGCCGAGACCTTGGCTGCGAATGAATGAGACGCATTAGGGAAAAGAACTGGCACGGTTCAGACGGGAATAAACTTGTGATCCGTGTGTGCATGGTTTAAAAAAAAATAAAGAAAGAAAGAAATAAATAAAAATGAGAGGAGAGGAGATAAAAAGCAGGCAGGACGAGTTGAGTGAAGGAATGAGGAAGCATTGGTTGCACAGTGGATGTGTTTCCGCCGGGTCAAAGTCGCTGAAAGCACATTTTCCACCTCTGTCAGACTATAGAGTGCAGCAGTTACTAGAACAGAGCTCTGTGTTGTGCTCCGGTCCTTTCTGCCTTAATGGCACTTTAGCCGCTGAGGGCCAACAGCTTCTGTGGAAACACAAAACACTCGCCTGTTATAAAGATCAGCTGACATTCTGAACGTGAAACCTTTCTGATGCAGGGGAAACGACAAAACAAACACAGAAGGAAAAACACAGAGGGGACGCGATGCTGAAGTTGCATTGTACTTGCATTTATTTCTCCAATAGATATTCACATTCAGAGCAGTTTCACTACAGCAAAGAAACTATTTCGTCTCTACAGTCATGAATGAAATGACTCACTAAGTTAAAATCAGGGACAACAAGGTAAAGTATATCACAGAAGAAATTTAAAAAAAAACATTTGTTCATAAAATTCAAATGATGGGCCTGAAATAAAGATGAAAAATAAAATATTTGTGGAAAACAAAACCAGCTTTTTCCACACTGACAGGCAAGAAATACATTTGAGGGTTGCTTTTCTCAAAATAAAAGGATAACACTTGTTTTTTTTTTTTAAAAGTAAAAGGATTTATACATAAAGGTTTGTAACACTTCAAGAGCAAAAACAAAAAAAGGAAAAAAATGCCGATTCTCTCACACTTCAGTCTTTCAGAACAGGAACTTCTGTTTTTCTCCCTCAAAGAAAGAAAACACGACGAGTTGAAGGAAAAGGGAAGAAGAATAGTTTAAAGAATACAGTACACGACGATCCTTTTGTTTTAAACGCTGTAGTTTCTGGTTTGATAGAGAGACTGACTGGCCTTAACCTGGGTACAGAAAACTGCAGCACACAGAAGATTCATTCATATTACAAAGTGACGAAGATTTGTACTATTATTTTTATTTTTTATTTTTTTTTACACAATTGTCCAGTAGTGTGAACTCTTCCACCGCTGTGGAGGATTCATCTACTTGTCATGCTCGGGAAAAGATACACAAACTTTAAGGTGCAATATGTAAAAACAAAAATAAGTGGTTGAGAAGTGAATTATAGTGATCAGAGGGTGAAGAAATGACAGTTTTGAAGTCGGCATGCTAACCAGCTAGCCACAGCGCTCCTGCTGAACACTCCACCTGTGCACCGTGTTCGCAGCCCGCACCGCTAGCTGCGCAGCTAACCGAGTACCTTGCTAATGGCAGCTACAGTCGGCAGCAGTTAGCAGTAACTCCGCCCCCCTTTTTCTTTTTCGAGAGCGACCAATTCTTACATACTGCACCTTTAACAGCCGTGTGTTTTGAGTGTCTCTGCGCGATAACAGCACAGCACATTACCCTCCTTCATTCAGGTTCAAATTAAAGAGCACAAGGGGGAAAAAAAAAAAAAAAAAAAAAAAAAAGGGAGAGAAAAAAGTGCCAACTTCATCAGAGTGAAACCACAGGTCCTCCGTGCTGCAGCAGCTGCTGGTTCCAGCTCAATACTCACGGCTCGGGCCAAACCACACCATCCTCCCACAGCGCTCAGGTCCCTTTTGTCTGCATGCACAAAGCTCAGAACAACAGGGCTGTTGACAGGCCGAGGTAAAGCGATGCGCCTGCTGGCCTGCCATCTGTAAGAGGAGGGCCGGATGTAAAGGGAGTCTCCCCCCCGTGTGTCATATTTCACCTCTTCACCTAATTCCAGCTACAGTATCGCTCAACAATAACCTCCTTCCGGAGTGGAAGGCCAGATGCTCTCCAACACCAACGAGGGGGGGAAACCTCTGTCTCCTCCAGAACAAAAGGCTGTTTGAGACACGAGGGTGCTGTCGTTCTAACAGGTTCCACTCAATGAAACCACTCCGGTTTTATATCACGCTTATCTGAGCCCGAGTCAGATACAAACTGAAGCGATGGATGAGAACCAGAGCGAGCGGTTAAAAACTAAATGCTCCAGATAGGCATAATAACCGACAACTTACTCACTAAATACGGTATTTGAGCTTATTTCTTGATACCAAAGTCATGGAGATTTTCCAGAGCGTGGGTTGGCCAACAGGAATAATCTCAGAAATACTTCAAAGTAAAGCCTGTCTTCTGGCAGGAAGCCATCAGCACTGTAGGAACAAAAGTCAGCAGGCTTTATGTGGCACAAGACAAAGAAAGTAGCGCTTACATAAAGTGCCCACACAGCGAGGATGAGTAAGTCGGCTTGACTCCCTCTCGTCGTTCCCTCGTGACTTTACTTCAGACTGCGCACTAGAGTCGATCGCGTTAACCAGCATCTCAACTCAGACTCTGAACGACTAAACCCTCATTTTTAGGACAGCAGAAGAAGAGGAACGCACGCTGACGAGCCTCCGTCTTTCTAAAGTCACGCAGCAGCGCGCAGAGGTCAAATTAAAAACAGGGAACAGAAGACCAGTGGTCACACACAGACGACTGATGAAACACTTCGGACCGGCAAAAGCAGAAATATGCTGCTGACGAGCCGAAAGGAGACTGAGGAACTATCTGGCAGTCGGGAGCAGGTGCCGGGCCCGAGAGCCTTTCCTGGTCAAACTTAAGACTGCGTGATGTTTCAGAAAACCTCGAGCGAGTGTCAACATCACGTTCTGCCCGCAGATCTATCACGGCGCCAACGCGTAAACACGTTTTGATGAGTGTGCGGGTTTGTCTTGTGCGTATGTTGGTGTGTTGAGAACAGCTGCAGGGGTCACTGACCTGGCAGAAGGAACCCAAAACACGGGTCAGTTTCTCCTCCCTGTTAGTTTGTTTGATATACAGCATGATATATTTCTATAATATATATAGATTACATCACACCGAACATGTCAGTTTGCTTTTGCTTTAGTGATCAATACTCGAGGCTGCGACTAACGTTAAGTCTATAAAATGTCAGACAACTGAGAAAACAATGGTCATCAAGCGATCCCGAGTGCTTTATCGTAGTTTCTCCAAACATCAGCTGATTTCTTCAAAGTGCTTCTTTCGTCAGAGCAACATTTGAAAACCCCCCAAATGTCACAAATAAAAAAAAAAAACCCAGCAAATTTCAGGAGCTGGACTATTCAACACTTTAACATTTTTAAGATTTAAGTTTAGTGGTTTTAATCGTGGAGGTGTGGTCAGGAGAGGGCATGTCCACCACTGTCTGGGTCAAATTAAACCTAAAAGAACGGACGTGACCCGGTTTGAAGATCCTGTACCCGATCAAATACTTTAAACTCATCTTTAACTGACATTTAACACATTCAGGGGATGCTGCTATAAAAAAACAGAGGCGACAAAAAGCTGAAAGGTATGAAGACAGTTTAAGAGCCTTGTGAGAATACATTAAAGATACTCGGTAGTGTTTCTACTCCACTATGATGATTCACAGCATTTCTGGCCTTGAGTTGGTTCTGACTGGTCACAGGTACACAAGACGACACACACACACACACACACACACACACACACACACACATTCTCACACACACGCTCAAAACATGCACATGTAAGAGAGATGTCTTCGATATTCAGTAAGACACTTCACTGAGAAACAAACGAGAGGTGAGATGGAGGGAGGGGGAAACGTGTGATAGATGAAAGACAAAATATCAGCCAACCTGTCGGGGATTAGCTGCGGTGGATTTTGTGGGATTAGAGCTGATGAAGTGCGCTGTGAGAAGGAATTATTGGGAATAATGGGATTACTGTTCCCTCACATGACAAGCCAGTTCTCTCATTTCCCTTCTTTTCTATTTTTTTTTTTTTTCGCTTCTCTTCGGTCAGATTGCCTCGGGGTGATGTGTGTGTGTTTGTGTGTGTATGAGTGACTGGATGCCTTCTGAGGCGTCGACACACACACACACACACACACACACAGTTAATAAACAAACAAACAAAAGAAGATTCCAGCCAGTTCACGTAGCCCTTTCTTTTCGGTCTTCATTACATGGTCCCACGCCAGTGACAGCATGAGTCAGCTGATCCAGTCCAGCAATAAGTACCCCGTGGACTTTTCCTAATAACTAACCCAGCAGGAGGTTGTAGGTGTCGGGTGTGTGAGAACGTGTCGACTTTTTTGCAAACCTACATTTCATCGCTGTTAAACGCCTGGAAGACTTAACTCGGAGAAGAAAAAAAACCGGAGAAAGCAGGTGCTCGGTGCAGCGTGTCAGAATGTTTCTTTGCTTTCTTTGCGGCAGCAGGACTGTGTCAATAAAATCTCAGCAGGAAGGATCGCGCTCCCACAAACAGCCTCCCCTCCTCCTAAAGTGCTCAGTCTCTAAAACTACAATACGCTGCGGTTGTTGCAGTCACGCAACGTTCCCTCCTCACCACCTCATTGCCTTATTATTTCTTTTTTTTTTTTTTTTGGTTAATGTCTCTGTCGTTCTTTCTGTGTACATCAAGGACGACCTAATTCACTCGTTGGTTTGAGAGTGGGTGTGGATTTGTTGAGGATTTTGAACAGCGGAGGGGAACAAAGGTAGTGCGGTTAAATGAAATGGAAAAGGACTGGCGGTGATAGAGCAGGTGTGGATATGCTCCTGACTTTAAGAATAGCACCCTTGATTCAGGGGAACACGGAGTGAACGGAGGATGGAAAGCATCAAACATGCACAGGAAAAAAAAATCCCTTTTGAACAACGTCTCAGGCAAACAAAACAAAAAAAATAAGATGTGAAATTGTAATTATCATTGGACCACGTAGCTGTGTGTGGCGGGAGTCAGTGTGGTGACTGTGTGGAGGTAAGAGTGTAAAAATCAAACACACACGTGTAAATGCGCGCAGACACAATCGCTCTCCCACACACACTCCTTGAAGGTCCCCAGTGACGTGCTCCCCTTAAATTAAAACAGTTAAACGTTAAAGTAATACTCTCTATATATAGCAGGTTAATATTACTACACCTGTCTCCACGGTAACTAGGGTTGAGAGACAGACGTTCTAGGATTGGAGGAGGCAGGTAGGATCGAGGATAATACTACCGTGTCTTCGTGGGAGGAAGACCGGTGTGAGACGACCATACTAGTGGAGACTGTAGTGGACCAGCCGTCATTGTAACAACGGTGTGGGAGCGCCACACTGAGATGAGGGTCGAGGGTTTAGGGGGATCTGGCAGTGAGATGTGTCCATGATCACTCAGGGCCGGAGTACCTCATGACCTCTTCCTGGCGACCTCCACGTCCTGGCACTCGACGGCCGACAGCGCTATTAGCATCTGGGCCGCGTAGTAGGTGGCCATGATGATGGCGCGAGAGTGTGGGACGGGGAAGCAGAACTTGTTGACGGCGATGGTGAGGTCGGAGACCATGAAGAGCACAGCGCCCAGGCAGGCCGACAGCTTGGTCCAGGTCCACAGGTCGTTGGCCAGCTGCAGGCCGGCCACGGCCCTCCAGCCCATGAAGCCGATCAGACCGATGTAGACGGCAACCAGGTAGGTGAACGGGCCCGACAGGTAGGGGTACAGCAGCAGGTAACTCACGGAGGACACAGCAGCAATTATCAGGCCAGCAGACACGTTAATAGGTTTCATCCCGAAGGCTGACGAGTAGAGGATGTGGGTGATGGCGAACATCAGGAGGCCTGTAAGACATTAAATGAAGAATATAAATGTAAACACAGACTGACAAAGTAGCCTCGTTACTGTCTGATTCAAACAAAGTTAATCATCTCCGAAACTTGGACGAACACACCGGAACAATCTGGATGGATGAATAGGACTTGGATCTGTCTCTTGAAGAAGCATGAAACGATCTGCAGCTCAGACACATGAGAGCGTTTAACAACTTGTATTTAGCTCTAATATTTGTGTCTGTATCTGTTGGTTATGTACTCAACAAAGGCCTTCCAGGGAGCAGCGAGCCCTGTCACGCTGCAACAAGTCTGAACAAGTGTAACGAGTCAATTAGAGGTTTTCAGTTAGATGATCAAACAACCTTTACGCGAACCAACAATTTTGTCAGATTAGTGAACGCTGCACGAGTCAAAGTTTAACCAGGATGGATGTTTACAGCAAATCTGTCCGCTCTCATTTCTCTGCCAAGTAAATCAACCCAGGTTAATGATTACCTGATTTTTTGTGTGTGCCACCTTCCCAGACACAATCAGGCAATCAACAACAGTTGAAATCAGACGAATTTATCTTTGAAATCTATAAAATCCACATGAAGTTGAGCCTGCAGGTGAGACGACTGTAACTGTGCGTGGTTTCTCCTCACCGTGCACGAAGTAGCCCTGCTCCTGCCAGATGAGAAAGGCATCGCCCAGAGCGGAGAAGATGAGGCCGGCCAAGATCTTGCGGGCGCTGGAGTGAGCGCCTAGGAAGCTGAAGCCGTGCGCCAGTAAAAACACCCACAGGCAGAAGATGGGCAGACATTTGATCAGGGCGCTGAACCAGGACGGGCTGGAGGTGGGCAGCCACAGGACGAAGTACACGCAGGTTGCCTTGAAGAATGGCACCAGCTTCGGGCCTTCACTCTTGACCTGAAAGCAGATGAAATATTGAAATCATTACTTGAGTCACAGCTGGTCGCGCTCACGTGAGCTGATTTTATTGAGCGGGGCTGAACAATGCCGCGCTACACTGTCTTAAACTGGATTTATTAAAAAGGGCTTCTTATGTCCGGGCAGAGGGACGAACTGCAGCACAGGGAGGGAAAACAGTCGGCACTGTGTGTGTCTGAACACGCTATCTCACATCTTTAATTAAACACAGGCAGCAAACTTTGAGCACTTCTCTTTATTTGAAAGTGGTTTGGGTTGGATCTGGAACAGTCTCCAGGCTCTCTTTGTGTGGTCATCAGTTTACATCACTGTGTCAGACGAGCACGTGTTTCGCGGCTGAAGCGAAACTCTGCAGAAACAGCAACTCGAAGGGGAAATGCACAAAGCTCCCACACCGTCTCTTTGACTCCCAGTAACCTTTTTCTTCTGTGCTTCTTTTCTTCCCCCCATGTTGTTTTTCTCTCTCCTCACTTCCTCTGCTTCACCTTCATCTCGGTATCGCGGCCACGTATTCGGGTCTTGAATTCTTCTCTCCAGCTGTGTTACCACTCATATCTCTTCCTGCCCAAACAGATGAGGCCCGACAAGGGTCACACAAAAAAAGAGGGTTTCACAACCTCTTGGTTTGACCACCCCACCTATGGTTTATGAGATTGAGGCGGAAGACCCGAAGAAAGGAAAGATTGAAATGGGAAGGAGAGGAACTGAGTGAAGGTTCACCAGAACTAAGACCACTGGAGGAGGGATGAGGAGGATATGGGTGAGACAGGATGGGGAGGACCAAGACGGGGACAGAGTTGAAGTGACTGGGCTGCTACTTAATGTCTCAAACAACTATTTTCCAGCAGCAAAGCCTCTCCACACCACTCTGGTGAGGTAAAATAATGCAAATGGAAGCGCAGCTCCAATTGAGCGATAAAACAGAGCGACCTCCAGTCCGCTTGGATGTGGATAACACAGCAGGGAAACAACAGGGATTCAACACGCACGTTCACACGGGATCCAACTCAAATTACACAAGCTGAGGTGTAATCTGTGATTTTAAGATTTAAATGGCGGGATACACGTTCACGAGACTGCAGGATGCTGAGAAGTTCATTTATGTGTTCCTCTCAAGCACACCACACTGAGAAGATGCACTTTTAACAAAGCTTCTACTAAAGGCCACGAAGAAGCTGTCATGTGCTCCCAATCTTGCATCTAAAGTAAAAGAATATCAGTCCAGTATTCAGCTGGACGATGAAACTCTGGCGCTCTGCATCATTAAGATCTGATTGTAGAGTATCTGAAGCTCTGAAATGACTAAAGATGAGCCAAGAACGCAGGCAGCCTGTAGTTTTATGTGCCCTCACGTTCACTCACATCCTCCACTGCAGCTTCAGAGGAAGAAATTGAGTCCTTTTATATTTAACTCTGTTCCCAAACTGGATTTTACTGAGCGATTTTGACTTGATGACTTGCTATGTTTGTCCAGCATCTGTTCCCGTAGTTTTAAAAAAAAATCCCTACTGTTGCTATTCTTGTACATTTTCCATCTACTTATGTTGATTTACTTTTACGCTAGGCTCTGTATATAAACAGGGCTGTGAAACAGGGAAATGAATCATTTTATGGCCTCACTGTTTGCCAGCTGTAAGCACGGCGTCTTTCTGACTGTGTGTCTGATTTAACACAACTTTCACTCTTTTCTTCTACAGTCTGATCTGCCAACTAAGGTGATAAAAACAGAGGAACAACAACAGTCAAGAACCTGATCTGACAAGATTAAAATAAGCCAGTATAGCAACACCACGCTGTGACATCTACAGACACAGACACCTTTTGTCTTACGTGTGCATGTACATTTAAGATAAAATCAGCCTCTCAAGTAACTTGACAGGAATTTTGCTCAGAGGAAGCAAAACTCAAGCTCTGGTGAGATGTAAACTAATGCCTTCCCTCTTATCTCCATTATGTGTGTCCACAAAACAAACAGAGACATAAAGTCGGTCTTGTGACAGAGAAAATGCGTGTGTGGTGAGTCTATTTTTTTCCCACAAAAGAAGAAGAAGATACCAAGTGGAGAGGTCGACCCTGGCAGCACTCCCAGACCGGCTGGTATCATAACTGTTTGTCAGGCCGCTGGTGGAAACTTAAAGCACAGGACACCAGAAAAACACAACATTTGTACTGGACTGTCGGGATTCAAGGACAATCATTACACAGATAGGGCCTATGTATTATTCAGTGAGGTGCAGTGAAAGGATACTTCCAAGGCCAAATTATATTTAGGCTCAATGATCCATGATCGCAGTTTGATTGTTATCACAGGTGGGAAAATAAAACAAATGTATGGATATCACCGGCGTCTTGTGAGGGATTTCTGTGAATACAGATTCGAGGGAGGAAGGTGGGAGGAGGTGAGAGATTCCCATAACCTTTGGTCCTATTCATGCTGCGTTTGAGCCATACTTTGCAGTTTCCCTTTCCATTGTTGCTCATGTAAACTTACTGTACACAATGAGAGAAAGGGCTGCAAGTCAGAGAGAGAGAGAGGCCAGAGACTAAAGAGCACCGGGTGCATGGGAAACATGCAGTCAACAAAGCATGAAGCTGCCCTTTCAAACGTTCCAAGAAATCTCATTGTATCGTTAACTGGCCTGCAATCAACAACACTGATAAAATTAGAAAGGAAGCATGTGAAACATTATTGCTATGATATCTGATGAAACTGTTCTTTCTCTGATTAGTGGCTCCCTATCTCATGAAGCTGAAACATCATGTCAAAGACGACCTGAGGATGTGATGAGTCTTCTCCTGGCCAACATCCTGAGCCTATCTTGGTTTTGCAGCAGGGTATCATCTGAGCTGCGAGCTACTCCTCTCATTGATTGAGGCGTCAGTTCGTCTACAGGGACACTAAACGAAGCATTAGCCAAGACTGTGAGCGGCCGTCTGCTGACAGCCTGCTGCCGACAGCGTGAAGGAACAGGACATACTGCCGCATTTGGGAGGAAAATGAAATGAATCATTGTGTTAACATCTCGCTGTCTGAATGATCGCATTCTAAATAAGAGCTGCTTTGCAAACCTGCCGTCTCACACACAGCTGCCACCGGCCTCCGTGCCTGTTAAAGAATAATATGGTTAATGATTGACAGTATTTGCATGGTTACCTTCAAGCGATAGGTTGTTTCGGAGTGAAAAGAACGGGATGGAACAACTCCCTGGTATACAAATCGCATGCAACTTTAAACTGTATCGATGGACCTCTTACTTAACTGTCAGTTTAGTTTAGTGAATCATTTGAGGGATAAAAAGACCTAAAAATAAAAGATAAATATTAAAAGTTTACTAATCCGCTCACCTTTATAAGCAGACAGAACTATCAGTAACTTATTTGACCCGACTTGTTGTGATGCTGCAGAACAGGAAGGTAAAAGCAGCTGTTGGGCACTAACGCGTCTGCACCAACCATGAACTAACAAAAGCACTGCACTGAAGCATTGAATAACACCCCACCGGGATGAACATCTATTCAGTCCTTCTGGGTCATATGCTCGCCGAGTGTCAGAAACATGACACTCGCAAACATACAGTATGAAAGACCTGTAAAGTCCCGTGTACGTAAAGCGGTGGAGGGGAAACTGTAACACGAGCGTGGTCCTAGCAGGAACAGCTGGCATGTGAGTCATGTGATGATTTTATTTCTATGTAGCATCACACAACAGTTTCCTTCCTTACAGCTGCTGCGACTCCGAGGATACGTCGAGGTCAGCTGCGGACGAGCAAGTTGAACTCAGTTAAACCGGGCCGTCGTCACATGACATTTTTGCTTACACACTATAAATTCTAACATAAGTGAGTAATACTGAGGTTTGGGACGAGTCAGACACCACAGCTTTTATATAAATAAAGCCAAAAAGCAAAGTGAAGCACCTGCGCTATCTGTGCTCTACAGCCGGCACCTGCCAGCAAGTGCAAAGGGCAATATTTAGCTGAGAGCGGCACACACTTGTTTTGGTTTTCTGCTTGGAGAGGCTGAATCTACATTATTTGTAAGATTTAAGTTGATAAATTACTTTCAGAGCAACAGTCTGTTCACCAGATGGCACGGAGTGTGGCAGTGTTTATCATGACCTGATTTAAAAGAGTATTTATATAAAGAAAGCCTTAATATAGATGCAGTAATGGTGTTATAGAAGAATATAACAGTGTAATGAACCACAATATTTGACCTGTGAGCAGGAATCCGATGCACCTGCTGACTCTGAACCCTTTGATACTTCTCAATCATTTATTTAAATTATTACAGTGCAGCATTTTAAATGTAAATCATCACAACAGATCATACAATAATACAGAGAACCAATAAATTGTCGGTCTCTTATTGGGAATTGTACATTAAGGGCCAATTATCTGTGTCAGTGAAATTCTCGATGATGAATAGAGCTGATAATATCGAGCCAAGAAGCAGAAGACGATGAAGGTGCAGTGTAGATCAGAGAGATGAAATTGTTTTACACTGTTTTTATCCTGTTTCACAGGCAGACAACTTGACAGCCATTTGCAAAGACGAGGGAAAAGATCTCACATCAATTCATCCATCTTTGCTCTCTACATCTACACCTTTGTTACCCTGAGGTTCACAAAAACAACAGTTTATGAACTCCTTCTGAAAATACGATGCACGATACGGTCAGAAAGCGATATTGTGATTATTTTGACAGATGTTGCGACTGAGATATAACTCATGATTATTCCAGATGATTAAATTTGACATCACAGTTTTCATTGCAAGTGAAAAGCTAGTAAAGTCATGAGGCTGTGATATTTCTCCTAGTCTCTGCTGAGCAAACATTGTTTTATTACATCGGGAGAACAAGGTTTGTGAGGCAGAGCATCTCTGCAGCGGTACAACATTTCATTAATACACTGCTGTCTGACACACACTGGATATTGCACTCGGTGCATGCTGTGATTTTGATTAATTTACGATTTATTGTGCAGCCCTTTATTTGATCAGAACGGGCCATGAAAAGCAGGTAATTACTGGTTACCAGAGATACACTGCAAACACAAATAATCCACATAAGAAGGAAAATGGCGACAATGATTCGTTGATGTTTTCCTGGAAGATAAAATAAAATGTATGTCCCTCTCAGCACAGACCTTCCCTTTCACTGCGGTGCTTCGGGGAAAAAGCTTTAAAAGGAGTTACGCAGCATCGCCATCGCTACGGCAACCAGTTTGTATGTCAGGCATTCCTCCACACAGGCTGCACATCAGGGTTTACTAGAGGCCAAGTTACACCATCTCATCATCCTACATGACCCCTGCACATGGGGTAACATTTCATAGCAGCCCTGTCAAAGTAAGAGGATGCTAGGAAGGGTTAAATTATTCATGTAGCATTTCATATTTTTTGTTTTCTTTTGTTTTTCTGTTAAAATTGGACAAATGGGTCAATTAAACAGCTAATGTGTGGAGTCTATGCAAGCTCAGCTACCAGCATAGGAGATGAAGCAGAGTGAGAGCACTGCGCATGCGTCAGTGGAGGGTGCAGGAGAGAGGAGAGAGAGAAAAAAGACAAAAAACGGTCGTCACATGACAGGTTTTTATCTTTTTTGTACAGCGGGTGGCTGCCTTCAGGGGAAATGTGTGGAAACGTCCCGCTGTTCGTGGAATAACGAGGGAGGAACAGTGGAGGAAGAAGAGTCGTGTCGAAACATGTGAAGGGAAACAACTGTACCGGGCATAAAAAAAAAAAAGTTCCTGCTCTGAGCCTCCAACACACACACACATATACACAGATGATCACTGTGAGATAACCAGGTAATTACACGCTGACAGCAAAAAGAACAACAAGGATGTCCGAAAAGCATCTCCACATTTAGCAAATTAGACACACTTACTGTCTGTTAATTGAATTTCAAGCTAAAGAGCACCTCTCTGGCCTTCCAGGACAAAAGTTTGACACGCTATGTTAAAATAATAACGCGAATGAAACATGAGCAGCCGGATTAGAGAGACCGAGCGGTCGGTATCGAGCATAATGACTGAAAACGTGAATGCAGACGGATGATTTTGTTGTTCGGAAGTGTTGTGTTGAAGCTAAACTAGCTTAATGTTATATTCCTGTTTAATGTGAGCGATAAATCAGATGGTTTTGAAGCGGACACTCACCACTGTCACCGGAGAAACCATGTCTCCCCTCGCTGGTGTCCGTCCGTCTGCTAAAAAAAAACAACAACAAACGGTTTGTGAGATAAAACCCGGGTGAAATCCTGCTGTTTGTGATGTTCTGGATGAGGGATGCCGATTGTTTTTGTGCTCGCTCCGGTGGGCGGTCCGACGTCCGTTAGGAGTCGAGAAGCTAGCCGTGGCGTGGGCGGGGCGCCAGTCTGTGGACCAATAGGAGCAGCGGGGCAGTTATGTTGGTGGGAGGGGCCAAGACGTCAGCGACACCCGGATAGGAGGAGCCAATCTGTTGTTTACATATCGGAGCAGATGGCCTTTATTTACATTTTAGAGAGATGGAGCTCGATGCTGTCGTTTGTTTCGGGCTCTGTGCACCGATGATCCTTTGTTAATGGCTGCGATTACGAGTTAAAGAGCGGACAAAACAGCCTGACAAACATCAAAATGTTCCTCTATTAAAATTCATTGATTGGGAGATTTTATGCGTGTGTGTGTCGTCTGACTGATTTCCCTTTTGTCAATCTTTGGAACGAATTGTTAAGATATTTAACTTCTCCACCTCTGCTATCTCAGAGAAGTCGTTATTTTTTCCCCGCAAATCTAATGGGCACATAATTATAATTTCAAAAGTACGGAATATTAATGAATTCATTACCAACCCAGGAATAAGCATTAATAAGCTATCTGTTCTTTCCCTTTTCTTCAAGTCTCTCTCTCAGCTGTTTTTATGTTATGTTTTGATTAATAAACAATTGTGCTAGTTGAATTGACTCTTTTGTTGTATTTACATGTCATGTCTTGATTTCGTTTAATACAATATACTGGATTTTAACTTGCACTTAAATGAAGCATGTTAATTCTATAATACTTTATACTGTATACTACATTTCATAGGATAATATTTTAGTTTCAATTTCAGAATCAGAATTCAGAATCCTACTGTGTCACAGCAGCCAAAGGACAATTCAGTTTAACAATAAACAATGACAATCGTACAAAATAAAAAATATTATAAAAGGGTAGGAAATAGAAATAGACTTGTCACCTACATTAAAATGCTCTATTGTGTGGGTGCTAATATATATGTTAATAGCCAATATTAATATGACTTCCTGAAAGACATTTTGCATAATGACAGGTGTTACTTTTAGTAAAATCTCATGTCATCATGTCTGTTCTTTTGATGAGCTTCATTTAACTGATAATGGTTCTACTCAAGCTCATTTAGTCAAGTGTAGTATCTATGAAAGATCTACTTTCACATTCTGGTACTGACACTTTTAATATAGTAAATGCTTTCACTATATAATTCTAATGTTCCCAAGAAAAAATGCTTAACACCACAATTCCAGATGATTTAATTCTAAAGAAGTGCAATATCCAGATTGGTAGCGACATCATGTGGACTATTAATTGTACACAAAAGAAGAAGAAGAAGTCTTCACGGGCGGACATTGCGTCAGGAAAGAGAGAGGAGAAAAGCGGAAGTCATTTTATTAAATAAATGGATTAAAGTTAAATTTAAGTTAGTAAATGTAACAGCCTTACATTTATCTTCACTAGTGAACACTAATATGACTTATTACCCCTTTTTTTGTTTTCGTATTAAATATTTCTATATTTACTTACAAATCTATCACGAGCCCCTTGTTTTTGTTTGCCGTCTGTGAAATGCTTAATCACAAGTATATATTTGAAAAATATGTTTGAAAAAATAATAATGTTCATAAATTGTTTACAGTCAAAATTAATCGCGGATCGTTCCGGCGACCTTCTGTCAAGATTAATCGGCCCCGCTGACTCTGACTGACGCGCCTCACAAAGACGGAAGTACGTAGAAGTGCATCCTCTCGCTTCCACAGACTAACGTAATCTCCGGACTCTTTAATTTGTCGGTCTTTTCTCGCTGTCGTCTCCACAAACACCCGGCGTTTGTTCTTATGGCTACAATTTTAGTGTTTTTCTTTAGTTAGGCTTTAGTGATTCGAATATTTTGATGGACTTGGTCTTAGTTTGGGTTGTTGTAACGGTACAAAAGGGAACGCTCTTCTTTCGGTCCTCTTGGGTTGGCTAACGCTAACGTTGATATTAGGCTAGCTGACTTAGCTATCTTAGCTAATGTTCACGTAAAGCGGATGAGGTGATGTGGCGTTAACTGTTTAATATTCAGGTTTATCTCCCCCGTGGACTGTGTTTGATGACGGTGTTGTCCTCAAAGTTGTCAACGTGCCGCTTGGTACCGCTAACCCTCGAGCTAGCCTAACGTTATCTTATTTCTAAGCTAAAAGCTAACGGCAGCACTCTTGGATGAGTTTTGTCTGATTCTCTCCAGACAGCCAGTTGAAATCACCTGCTGCCAAGATGATGGACTTTGATAATATTTTGGACATCGCCTCGCAAAACCAGGGTGTGGGCAGCGTGAGTAAACCGGTAAGTTAAAGACTGTCACTCGCACTTTGTGTACTCAAGCCGAGCAGCAAAGTCACAAATGCCAGCTCATCTGTCTGACGAGGCTCTGATAATGCAGCTTGACGCTCAGGTCCACCCCTGTGACACTGCATGCTAGACTTTTACCAAACCCTGTGTACCTGTAGCGTTTTTTAGATCACCAATTCATTACCCAGGCTTATGATTATCTGCTAATTAATATGTGTGCCTCTCACAGCAGAAGAGATACAGTTTACAAGCTGGACCACCTAAAAAGGACCCGAGGTCGAAGGGCGTCAATCCTGCTGCTATTCAGGCTCTTCTGAAGAAGCAACACCAAGAGAACAAGAAGAAAGGTAATGACTAAACACTTTATAGCTGTAGAAACAATGTGCAGAAAGCGCTCTTCATTCATTACTTTAATATGCATCTGTTTTTGTTTTTTGTCACTCCAGAAATTCAACAAAAGAAACAGAAGGAGGTTCTACTCGCCAAGAGGGTGGAGTTGAAGTCTGACCGGAAAGCGCGAGCCATGGCATCCAGAACTAAGGACAATTTCAGAGGCTACAATGGCATCCCAGTCGTAGAACTTCCTAAGAAGAGGAGGACAAAACAAGAAATGGCAGAGGAAAGATTTAGGAATAACTCACTTGACCCGGAGGATGATGAGGATAATTATGAGTATGAGCAGACAGATTCTGAGCCGGATCAGGAGCCAGAGCCGCCACGACCAGGGAAAACCACAGGTGTTGGTGGCAGCAGTAGCAGCAAACCCCCCTCTAAAAAATCCAGTGGGCCGCCCAAGCCCCCTCCAGCTGGCTTTAACTATGCAGACTTGCTTAAATTGGCAGAGAAGAAGCAATTTGAGCCAGTTGAGCTAAAAGCCAAGACAGTGAAAAAGGATGAAAGGCTCCGCACAGCTGATGAGATGAGGGAGCTGGAGATGGAGCGCAGGGCTAAGAGACCAGACAGAGACCGAGACTCAAAGACAGAAAGGGAAAGAGACAGCAAGCTCCAGTCTAGCTCTAGTTCAATAAGAAAAGGCACCACAGAGAGAGAGCAGAAGAACTCGAAGCCCAGCGGGTTGGGAAAGAAGTCGCACCAAACATCGTCTAGCGATAAAAGCCACTCTTCTTCAAAACCAACTGTTGCTAACAGAGAACGAGATGGACCGAAGATGTCTCACAATGATAGAGACAGATCCAAGACGGGCTACTCTACTTCATCCAGTGCCACAAACACTAAAGTTCCTTCGAAAGCCACATCTTCTCAGGTTTCAGCCAAACAATCATCCTGCCACAAAGCCAGCACCTCAAGTGACCTTAGCAGTAAAAAAGAGAGTTCATCATCATTTCAAGGAAGAGCTTCAGGTATTCCAGGGACCAGGCCTCCTGGTGCAGCTGTAACAGGCCAAAAATCTCAACAGAACAGGTCCAGTCAGGGTGGCCCGTCTAAGCAGGGACCTACAGTTGGAGGCCAAAAGTCTATGAAGGGAGAACCCGCGAGGCCTGGAATAAATTCTGCTGTAAGATCGAGTGGTAATTCAGCGACGAGACCTTCGGCAGGTGGCCCTCTTAAGACCGCGAGCCAACTTCAGGGCAGGCCTGGAGGCCAACCCCAGGCCAGGCCTGGAGGCCAACCCCAGGCCAGACCTGGAGGCCAACCCCAGGCCAGACCTGGAGGTCCACCCCAGGCCAGACCTGGAGGTCCACCCCAGGCAAGAGCTGGTGGTGTCCCACAGAACAGACCTGCTGGAAGGGGCATGCAGGGTCACCCTGGAGGTAGTGGGTCCCGTCCCCCAGGGATTGGACCTGGTCGGCCTGGCATTGGAGGACCAGTACCGGGACGATCGTCTGGCACTGTTGGATCAGGGCCTGGTAGACCAAAGTGCACCGTGGTCTCAGAGACAATCTCATCCAAGAATTTCGGTGGACCCAGACCGGGAGTCCCTCCTCGACCTGGGATGCCTCAGAGACCTGGGATGCCTCAGAGACCCGGGATGCCAATCAGACCAGGAATGCCTCCCAGACCAGGAATGAACAGACCCCCAGGTAAGAACCAGAGAGAGGATGATAGTATGGTAACAGGAACAGGATTTGTCAATTGTTGACCATGAGTACACATTGCAGTGGTAATAACCTCCAGCTTTACTGTGCTTTTCAGTACAGTATTGCAAAGTGCCAAAGTTTGTGACAGCTGAAATATACATTGTTACCAAGATGAAAATGTTGTCTTATGAACATTTTTAGAGAGATTTGTAGTTCTCACAAGACAGCAGCACAACAGATTGTTCAAATCAGCCCAAGTTTAAAACAAAACAACAACAAACAAGTAAAGTTTTGAACACAGGATCACTGTGTGGTATCAGTACTTCTACTGAAGTCAAGGATCTTAAAACGTGTTCTACCACTACCTCCTTAAGCAACACTGACAATGACCGACAAAAAACATTATCTACACTTAAGCTTATGTTGTAATATGATATCATCCATATGATAAACTGCTGTTGACATTTTCGCAACAGACAAATAACGCCGTCAGTGCTGCAGGGCAAAGGGTTTGTTTGCCAAACTGAATGAAGTGTGTCAGCAACACTCAGCAGCTTTTGTTGTTATTCCTGGGTCAGAGAGCGGCGATCATCCTCACACAGATAAACAAAACATAATTTCAGTGTAATTAACTTTTTTTTTTTTTTTTTTACCATGAAACTGACTTTGAAACTCAATAAATCTCCGAGCTCGAGTGTCCTAAGCAGGATCAAATGTCGTCTTCTTGCAGAGTGCTTACTGTATTTCATGTCACAAAAACCAAAACCCTGCATACTTCAAATGTATTCTTGTATTTATTATCCAGGTACAATGCTGCCACCCATCACCTCTGCATACAAGAGAAAATATGAGGACGAGGAAGACGAGTATGACTCAGAAATGGATGACTTTATTGACGATGGGGGTGAAGAGCAAGATGAAATTTCCCAGCACATTAAGGAAATCTTCGGTTATGATCGAAACAAGTTAGTGTTGTTGTCCCCATTAAATCTGGTTACAAGGCATTTCACTGTATGCTTGTCCAAATTCTGTACATAAAACATGCTTTCTACATCCTCAGATACAAGGACGAGAGCGACTATGCGCTTAAATTCATGGAGAGTAGTTGGAGAGATTTGCAGAAAGAGGAGGCCAGGAGGTAAGATAAAACCTCCTTAACTCTGTTCTGAAGTTGTTGTATCTGCCCCCTTTTTTTAAATCATGTTTTCTTTTTCTTTATCCCCGTTCTTTGTTACTTCAGCCTGAAAATGGCTGTCCAGGAAGATCTGGAGGAACAGAGAAAAGAGGAAGAGGAGCTAAAAAGGAGTATCAAGAGGAGAAAAAAGAACTGACGCTGCTTTGCCGATGAACTGAATTTTTTTTTTTTTTTAAAAAAAAGGAAACACTGACATGACAGGAGTGTGTGTCTGCGTACACAGAAGGGCAGTGACTGTGTCCACCTCGGCCTTCGTTGCTTTCTCTCTGCTTCTCCCGTTGTGATTGGACAAGAACTGAGTGGATCGACACATGTCATTGGCTCAAGAGGAAAATAATAAAAAAAAAAAAAAAAGGCAAAGACGAAATATGCACAGATCATTCAGGCATTAGGCCACGACGATGTGATGAAATGTTCTCACATTTTCCCTGGTAGATTATTTATTACCCCCCCCCTCCCCAAAGAGTGCAAGGTTTACACTATCAGCAGTCCCAATTTCTCAAAGGAACTGAGTTGCAAAGAGAACTATAAATATGAAAGAGTGTGATTTTTTTTTTCTTTTTTTAAAGACCAACAATAAAAATACAGTCTCAAGTGTTATAATATGCTATTTTTTTGAGCAGAAACTGTCGCATATTTTTTACAAAATTTGATTGTAAAGTCAATTGAATATGCAAAAAAAAATAACATTGCCACTTGATGTGTTGTGTGTTTGTCTTTAGAGGGATGTGAGCGAAATGACTGCATAAAGAGTTTTATTTAATTGTCCTGGTTTCATGTCCATGTTTTCTCAAGAGTATAACAAATCTTAGTAATACAGAAATTGCTAGAAGATGGAATGATGTTTGGTTGCCAGTCAAAGCAATGAAATGTTATTTTCTTGCCTTAAAGTTGCGTGGTTATTTATGTATTTATTTAAAAAAAAAAAAAAAGACACTAGTTTGTGGAAAGAAACCTGTAGAAGTTTGATGATTGTAACCAGGAGACTGGGAGTGCATCACGGCCATTAGCAGCCTTGTATCTGTGGCTGCCTCTTTGTCCCCTCGCGTGTTGCCGTAGCCGACCTACCGAGTGGGCGTGGTCTGTCTTTTCGCTTAGCTACTCCTGAAAGTTTGCGGAAGTTTGTTCACAGCTCAAGTTGAAGTCAGACGTCAACAGGGTGAAACCAGAAGATTACGTGTGTTTTTTGTTGTTATTGTTGCTATAATTCAATAGATGGACCTGAGCTCAGAGAAAACACAGCGGATTCTCTCCAAGGTCAGTTATTTACAGTCAGGACGAACCTTGAAAACTTGTTGAATTAACTCTGTGCCGGCTAGCATAACAAGCTAGCTCTCGTAAGATGCTCTCAGCTATTACTAACTGGTCCAACCAGCTCTGTTACTTTACATGTCATGGAAAAACCTTAATAACACGGATATATGATACAAAACTACTTTTTTGATTTTAATTTTCTCCAATCAAATCAAATTATAGTAATGTAAAACCACAGAACATCTCATGGCTTCATTAAATCACTGTCAGAACACATTAAAAGAGTTTCAAGGATATCCATTGAAAGCTGATTCACAGCACTTCTGTCATCTTATTCTCAGTTATTACTGTTAAATTATATTTAAAGTCCAGTGCTGCTGAGGAGTCCGTAGTATCTGATCAGTGTACAGGACAGATATTTGAAATCTTTGATGGGAAACAAAGAGATCATGAAATAAAATCAAGAATGTGGCAGTGTGATACTGAGCCTTGACTGACTGATTGATTCATGGATCCTAATGTTGATGTTAAAGTCAAATAAAGACTGAAAACAGCTGCTAACACAGCAGAAGATAATTGACATTTAAAAAGATGTTCAACAAGAAAAGACAGATTTACTTTAATACACTTACAAAGTCATTTTAAGATCATGTGTAATGATCTATAATTATATCATAACGTCTCTACTGACATGAAATAAAAGTTTATACATATATATATATATATATATATATATATATATATATATATATATATATATATATATATATATATATATATATACACACACACATACACATATATATTCATCATCAACATCTCCTGAACCTTATTTTATTTTAGTATAAATTCCGTGATGTTGCCATCGAGGAGCTGCAGAAAATCCATCGCATCTTCCCCGGGATGACGCCGTCCACAGGCACATACAGTGAGTTTCTTTCTTGGAAGACACTCTTCATACATCAAACCTGATTCTGTTTATCCATCAATAACTGTCTGCATCATTGTGTCAATTCAGCCTTTACGGACAGCACTCAGAAAGACCTCCTGAAGTTAGTCGGTAACCTTCCTGTTAAGTATGGAGGTAAGTCTGACCTCTTGACGCCTGCAGATACTGTCCTCATGTTTGAGGTCGTTATCATGAACTGATGACGGTGTCTCTGTCTGAAGGACGCTCCTACAACATCCCCATCCTGCTGTGGCTGATGGACTCATTCCCCATCACTCCTCCCATATGCCTCCTGAGACCGACCGCCAACATGGTCATCAGAGAGGGCAAGCATGTGGACGCTCAGGGACGGCTGTACCTGCCGGGGCTGCACAACTGGGATTATGTAAGAGTTTATACTTTCCTGGTCCAGTTTGAAGACGTTCTGAGGTGTTTTTCATCAAGTTTTCTTTTTGCACTTTAACAGCCCAAGTCATCAGTGGTCGGCCTCCTGAATGAGATGATTGCTCAGTTCGAGGAGGAGCCTCCGCTGTCCACGAGGACCACAGGAGGCTCTGAAGACCCTCACGACCTTCTGGCTTTCGTCTCTAATCTGAAGATCACTGATGGTGCGTCAACATGTTCTTACTGACATTCGATCTGCTTTATATGAGATCTTCTCCTATGTATGAATCTTATGTCTTATATTTAAATTTCACCTGCTTCATATGAGTTTATTTCACCAATTCACATTTTACTCACACTATATATATATTGAATTTTGCACTTGCACTCCCATTTGTGTATCTATGGGCTCAGTGCCGCCTGATATATTTATCAGCAAATATCAGATTTTTTCATTTTTATTCTAGGAATGTTTTAATCTGGAGAGCATTCTGTGCTCAGGCAATAAATGTACTATATAAATACAGTTATTATTAGTTTTACTTGACATGCCTGTTGTTCTTGATGAACAATAATCAGATCATCATAAGTTATTTTACCTCATGTCTGTTTCAGGTGGAAGCAGACATCATGACCAGCAGCTCAACAAAGTCACAGTTATCGGGGGAGGAGATTTAGGAATGGCATCAGTGATGAGCATTTTATCGAAGGTAATCACCTTTTTGAATTGTATGTCAGGAGTTTCATACAAACTTCGACCAGTTTGAATTAATATGTCAAATTCTCTTAATCAAATGCTGTTTTTCCTCTCTTTTCTCTTCCACTTTCCATCCAGTGTAAAGTGGATAAACTTGTTTTCATTGACGTCGCTGAGAGCTCCACCAAAGGCGGAAGCACAGATCTGGAGATATTCAGTCTGCCCAACGTGGAGGTATCCAGAGGTACGTCTCCTGCTGCTCTGTCAGATGTGAATGTAGAAGTGTCTCTTGGCTGAGTCATCGCAGATATCATTGATTGTTTCAAAGGTAGCCGACAGGCATCGAGCTTGTCCTTGATGACGCATCTCTATCACAGCCAGACTGAATCCCAACCAGCTGCTGTGCTGTAGCTGACCATGAATTTTGACCCTATCAGAGGAATAACACAACTCCTGTATCCATCAGGGTGTATTACAGATCAATAATAATACTTTAAGCTTTGGATATTTTTGTTATTGTCTTTTTTTTTTTTTTTTAGATTTTTCAGCCTCTGTGGGCTCAAAGGTCGTCGTGGTGACCGCAAATGCATGGAGCAGCGAGCAGTCGTATGTAAGCGTGGTTCAGACGAATGTGGACTTGTACCGAGGATTCATCCCAAATCTGGCACGTCTCAGCCCCAACGCGGTGCTGGTCATCGCTTCGCAGCCAGGTTGGTTCTGGAGGAAAAACAAACTCCCAGTCTGCTCATTAACCTCTCACACATCTTCAGCTCTGTTCTCCGTCTCGTCCAATTCCAGTGGACATCATGACCCACATCGCCTGGAGGCAGAGCGGCCTGCCGCCGACACACGTGATCGGAGCGGGGTGTAACCTGGACTCGGAGCGAGTCAGTCACACTCTGGATATTAACCTGAACACCCACAAACCTGCCTGGGTCATCGGAGAGCTATCAGACAACAAAGGTGAGCCAGAAAGAATCGATTACGTATTTACACGAAGGCCTCGTGTTGCATTTAGTGTCTGCTCTTCCAGTACACAGCTGTATTATCTCATTCAGCCCCTCCCTCGCTTGTCGTCCTGTCATGTGATCATCTCACTTTTATTTGTTTTGTTCTGAATTACACCGACGTAACCAGGAATGCTGCACTACCTGCTCACCATGTGTGCCGTTTCCATTCTCGTGTCTGTGAATGACGCACATGATTGAGCTTGTCACTGTTTGTGTCTTGCAGTTGCTGTGATGAGCAACACCGGGCTGAGCTCCAGTGTGAAGCCAGAGATCGCATCAGGGTCTGCCACCACCAAACCGCTGTTAGACAGGTACTGGCATGAATTAATGAATTAAGACGACCCCGAGTGAATGAAATGGGTAAGAACACAGGTGGTGTTGAAACAACTTTTAGGAGTCAGGAGAATTAGATGTGATTAGAAAATGTGCTAACAGAAGCACGTTTCCTTGGTCACACGTCTGTAGTGTCTGTTCCTTTGCATTAAAATATAAAACATATCTTTTCTGTGCCTCCAGAGCGTTTGAGATCGTGAAGAATCGAGGCCAGCGGTCGTGGTCTGTGGGTCTGTCCATCGCTGACATCACAAACAGTGTCCTGACGGATAAGAAGAAGACTCACTCGGTCTCCACACTGGCTCAGGTAGAAGTGTCTTCTATTAAAAAGAGACGTATCATGCTCATTTTCATCTGTTATCTGTTTTTAGCTCCTGTCTCTTTAATGCTTGGTGTTAACTGTTGGTGCTGAACCAAAATAACACACTACAGGAAAGACAGTGAAAACGAAAAAGCATTGTAGGCCTCCATTTTATAGTGTATGAAATAAGAAGCATCACTGCTTGACATTGAGGAGAAGTTGTGGTTGCCTCATCCGCAGTTGCACATTAAGTTTAGGAACTTCTGTTTTAAGGCAACAACAAGTAAATGAAATGAAAGTGAAGCTATTGTTTGTAGTGACTCTTTCATAGATGCTGTGCAAGTCTTCAGGTTCCTTTTTAAAAGGCATAATCGTTCAGATCGGGTTATAGAAACGTCACAAGTTAATCCGCGTCGTCTGTTTTAGGGCTGGGGCGGCATAGGCACCGAGGTGTTCCTCAGCCTGCCGTGCATCATGGGAGCAAACGGTTCCACGCGTTTGGCCGGAGTGTCACTCGGGCAGGAGGACGACTCCAAACTGAGGGACAGCGTCAGCTCCCTTTCTAACCTCATGAGCCAGCTCAGGATATGAAGAACGTGACTGCTCTCTCAGTTTTGGCTGGACCGAGCAGTCTGGGAGCAGCAGCTGCTCACTGGCTGGGCAGTTCTCCAGTCGACACCTCCTCAGCGGATGGACTGCGCTGAAGTTTGAATGAAGTTAACTGCTTACAGTTTTGATGCAATGGACATAACTGCTATCGTAAATAAGCAGAATTTAATCATAAGATTTGTCTGTGTGTTGTCGTCGGATAATGTGTATTAAAAGTGGGTACAGATGATTATAAATGTCAATGTACAGATTGAAATTTTGTATCCAGATGAATCAGGACTGAGAGGTTATTCTCTGTGTCTCATACATAATTTACAATTTGTAACATGTTATATTGATGCACTAAAATACCTTTGAAAGCCATGACACTCTGCAAAAACATCTAAAGAATAACGCTTTGAAGAACGATGTATATTTTTTATAACAGCTCACGTTTAATTTGGCCGACACTTCTCACCAAACTACGTGAATGGCTCTGTAAGTATTTTTATACTTACCCACTCCTTAATTCTTTTTGAGAACTCAGAGCGCAGATAAAGTATGAGGCATGTATATTATATATAGCACAAGGTGTTGGTGTTGAGTCAATACATGAATGGTTAAATACAACTCGTGTATATATATTAATGGCTTTAATTGCTGTTCCCATATTTAAATTGACTTTGCACTAACCTTTGTTTACTCTGTGTGAAAGCTGGAACCTAAGACATGTACAGTGAGACTACACGACTCTGTGGGTGTGCAATAAATATCTGAACTGCGTGTGCATCGTCTCTGTGGGAAAGGGAAGACAACAGACAACTAAGGTTCGTCTCTTTATAAAACTCAAAATAGTTTGCATAAATGTACACAAGCTTTGGTCTGAGCCCCGGCATCACTGATGTCAACAGGATCCACAAAAACAGCGGTGATGTACAAGAAGTGGTCAGTTCAAGTGGTCTGAGTTCTCTGAAATGAACCGCAGCAGCGAGACCAAAGTTCATGAACAATCTGTATGAACATCTGTTAACATCACTCCTTAAAATGAAAACAGTTTTTAGAAGTAACCTTGAACTCCATTTTAGAAAAAACGGCTGAATACTTAAAAGATCTGCAAAACCTCTCGGTAATGACGAAGGTCAGTGCACTGAACAAGACTGTTGTTTAGACGTAGTATATAACATAAAATATGACTGAATGTAACAACAATATAAAACATGTTTGACTATTAGGTCCTTGTACAGTATATTATGGCTCAACTTCCATTCCTTAAGAACTTTTCTCTGACACTACAGTCGCTGTCAATGGCTCTGAAACATGGCTGTGCATATGAATGAATTTGAAGTCATTTGCTTCCCTCCCCAGTCTGCCAACAGCACAGAACAGTGTAACACAATGTCTCTATTAGCTTACTTTATCATTAGACGTGCCTGAATGTAGAAACAAGTCTGTGCACATTCATAAAATGGGAGTTACAGGTAGAATTTATAGATTTTGTTTTACTAGTTGAACTAGTCCCTCCACGAAGCCTCCATCCTGTCAGTCTGTAACATGTCTGACCACTAGATGGAGCACTTCTTCATAAATACTGTCACAATGGTTTTTCTTTTCTTTTTTAACTGTAACTCAGTCAGTGCTGACAATATGTTGCATTCATAAATCCCTCTGTTAAGTCTCATGCTTCCACCATATTAAGCCTTGATGCATGCATGTATATACACATGAAACAGTACATTATTGCCGTGAAATCAAGTGTCAGACAAACAGATTTAACACTGAACCCAGTCCTTCGAAATCAACAGCATCAATTTAAAAACATTAAAAAAAAAGCAGCAAAATACCCACAGAGTACGAACTGCTGCCTGCATGAGGGGGTGAAAATGACCTTGCTGAGCTTCATGGGAATGAAACTAACTTCTGTATTTACACCAGTGACGTGTTGCACCGTGTCATCCGTGTTTGCTGGTGGTGATGACTTTGGCAATTCTTTCGAAAAGTTTGCGTGCAAGCTGCGTCAGTGCACCCTGGTTCAGTGGTCTGTTGTTGTCAAGTAAAGTTACAGTAAACAAATGTTGTTATGGCAACAGCTTCTCTTTACAGTTTGACATACTGTTAATAGGAAGGACGGAAACTGCCACATTCAAAATGCCTCAACAGATACATTAATATCTCATTAAATGCACCAAAAGTAATAGTAGTAAGAGTTTGAATTTCCTTTTGTATTTATTTACCTTTGTTTTAATTCCCTTATTTTCTTTTTATGTCCTTTATTTATTCCCCGATTTATGTACGTATTTATCTATTATAATGTTACATTCTTTCATCATGCTTATGTCATTCAAACTGTGTCATAATTAAATACATAAATAAAAATAAGATACGCTAATCAATAAATTGGGAAGTAACTTAATAGGGTAATTAACACAAAGGGAAATAAATACAGGAGCAAAATAACAACAGAAATATTCATTTATGTCTCCTTTTAATAAATCAATTTATGCTTGCATTTATTTTTTATAATATTTTTGGTGCATGTAATGCACCATTCTAATTAATTCATTTAACATTTAAGTAAATTATGTATTTTTTTCAGATTTTGGCAGTTTCCTTCCTCCGTATGTGCGATGTGTGAGCCTGCTCACAGTACGTGGATGTACAGGCTTTGGATGCTTTAGCAAAAGATGACCTTACTCTGCAGCCACAGAAGCCCTTGTGTTAGAGTCGCAGCCCTCAGTGCACTGCGATCAGGTTAAGACACTTTGTTGGAACAAACTGGAGATGACGCAAACATGCGGCTGGTATTAGATCACCTTATATCCGTCGAATTGAAAACCAGATCTGGTCTGAAGCACCAACAAAAGCAGGCGTGTTTTTTGTGCACCCAACAGTAAATCAGACAGCAGTTTTAAATACAAATTTAACACTTAGAAAAGTTAACTGCCCTTGCGAAAAAGGTGCAAGTATCAGGAATCTGTACATATCAATGAAAAAATGTCCTTTCTCACTAACACACACATACACACACACACACGCACACACACACACAAAACCTGACACACTGAATAGCTACTGGCCTTCCACCTCTTCCAAGGCTAAGAAAACAAGTCAAGCATGAACAGAGTCTCCGAATCATCATGGCATTAATCAGTAACACTTGAATGCTGCTTGGAAACTTCAAAAGGTCACTGATTTGGGAAGTTGCTGTCCACCTGGAGGCATCCTGCAAAAGTCTGGGCTGGACCGGACCAAGGGCACTCCTACTGCCACCTGTCCTGAGGGCCTGGTGTGGCCTGGGGGGGACCCGGTGTACAACAGCGGTGCTGGGAAGGCAGAATGGTCCCTGGGGCCCCTGGAGAAAGGCTTAGAGTAACCAGGTGAGGTGGCTCTATGTGTGTCGGAACAGCTGGCAGCACTGCAATGGTAGGGACTGAGTCTGTCAGCAAAACAAGGTGGAGGCGGGGGGATGATGGAGTCCTTCACCCAGCTGTCCTCTCCTTCATAGTCTGGCTCTTGAGGCAAACTGGGGAGAATGCACAGCGAGGGAGGAACAGGAGAAGGTGAAGGAGGGATGAACATAGGAGGAGGGGGCAGAGGGTAGAGAGCAGGGTCATAGTCTCTGCCTGTGGTATGTTGAGGTTCACCGTGAATGCTGAGAATTTCTTCAGGCGTGGTGGCCAGGAGCCTCTCCAGGTAGCGGTCCTCTTCTTCAGCCTCAGACAGGTTGTCATACTGGGAGGTGTTGGAGGGCCTGCGGTCTCCTGCGGGCCCCGGGACGTAGAGAGACACTGGGAACTTGGTTGGCTTTGGGGGAGGAAGTTTCGGAGAGCCGGAGGAAGACGTGGCGAAGGCCCGAGGAGGGGGAGGTGTTTTATGTGTCAAGTCCAGAGATGTGGGGGGTTTCAGGCATGATTTTGGAGATGGCTTCACTGGAGGGACTGGTGGCGCGGCTGCGTGGGGGGAAGGAGAGCGACGCCTGGTTTCTGGGCGAGTCCCCAAGCAGGGTGATCTGCTTTCTAAAGGCTTTTGGTCGTTCTCCTCAGAGAAAGAGAAAGGTGGAGGTGGCAGCTCGGGAAGGTCCATGATCTCCTCCTCAGTCTGCAGAGTCAGAGCATCCACAGGGGGCTCATAAGGTGGAGGCCAGTCACCAGCATTTTCCTCGGTTTCTGGCTGTTCAGCCTGGCTCTCCTGTTGCCTCATCCCATCTTCGGTCTGACTAACTGGAACTGACTCCTTCGCATCCCTGTCCAACCCGACCTCGACACAGAGTTTGTCTGCTTTTGGAGGTAATGGAGGTGCCCTACAAGGCCTTAAAGAAGGTGTTCCTTGTGTGTGGATGACAACTTGGTCAGGTGAAGGCAAAGGAGGTGTTCTGGAGTCCCGGGGCTCTGCAGGAGAAGGGGTCCGATGTCGGGTGATGCCATCTGTTTGCTGTTCCTCTGTACTGGGTTGGGTGGGTGGCTGCAGGCTTACTTTGACCTCCAGAGGAGACTCTGGCTGCAGAGGCACAAGGAGAACTGGTCTCTCTTGACCCAGAGGTTTCTTTGGCAGCTCCTCTGACTTGGCTAAAAAAGGAAATGGGGAATACGTCAACGAAGGACAACAAAAGATACTTTAGGATGTATCAGAGAAATGGCTGAATGCAGCTTAGAAAAATACAAGAACACATGTGCACCTGGAGGAGGTTGGTCCAGCTTTTTACTGCGAAGCTCAGACATAGCAGCCTGTAACTGCTCAACCACCACATCATCAGGCAGGAAAAAAGAAACAGCCAGCTGCTCCTGGAGGAACTCCCTCAGGTCCTCTAACTGGAGCTTCTGCAGGCGCTCTGATTGGACAAACACAATACAGACACAAAACAGAGGCAAGTTAACTCGTAAGTGTACGAGCTCACGCATCAGGTAACCTCCTCGCTGTGGTGAGCCATGAACAGCATTTGTATTGTGAAAGACAGCACTTTGATGCTAGGTCTAACTTTAAGACGCCAAGTACAGAACCAGCTCGTCAAAAACGTTGTTTAGCAAGAATTCAGCTAATCTGCTGATGCGACGCTCCTGCAAGCGTCCAATGAAAAGTCAGCTTTCGATTCTTCTCCACAGCAACCGGCCACTTGCATTATGTAAGCCATCCAGTTAGGAGGCAGCCGAGCGAGAAGCGGCGTGCCGTGTAATCCACACAGCAACAGCAGCCCTGACTGGATGGGGGCATGAATATGGTTTGACACACTGAGATCAGCATTGGGGATAATGCCGTCAGCCTCATACTCACTCTTGTGTAGCTTGAAGGTTGTATAAGCCATGGCGTTTAGTATCTTCTCTCCCTCCAGTATGTAGATGTCCCACAAACGCAGGGTGAGGGTGAACGGGGTCTGTTATGTAAGACATGGAGCAGCAGAGTCAGTCTGATTAAATAATAATAAAAGCACTTCATGTGGTTCCATGTTCAACGATAAAACAACAGAATACACTGTGATCTACTGATTAACGGCTGAATTTGAATACGGCATATATGTGGGAGTACATAAAGTTAACAGGGAAAATCTGGAGATGGAGCATTGCAGGTCCTGTTCTTCAGGAAATCTAAATACTCACCCTGTCGATGAAGCACTGCAGAAACCATTTGGTGGTGTAAATCCCCGTTGTCATCTGCTCCTTGTCCTGTGGGGCAAGAGTGAATGAGAAATAGTCTCTATGGGAAGTTGCTCCTCGTTATAATTTGTTATTAATAATCAATCTCACACTCCAAACAGTTCTGACTAATGAGAAATGACCCGAATAAAATCAACTGCAGCCTTTCTAAGCAATTAATTATCATCGTTTATCTTTCATGGACAGAAAACTTCAGCCGCAAAGATGTACTTTAATTTACCAGGTGTTTCTTCAGCTTTGGCAGCATTTTGGAGAGGATGAGCTCATGGTGGGCCTGGAAACGGTGCAGCTTGGGAAATCCTGGGATGAAGAACCCTAGACCGGTGAAAAAATAAATCAGCAGGCCATAAAGGGTCTGTGGTAATGGTAGAGACATAATATTTACAAATGAAAAGGATCTGATGAAAGGACGCTGAGAAGACTAATATTAAAGAGTTGTGAAAGTGTGTCTGAATTCACTCCGATTCGAAAGCTGTACTTTACATGAAGCAGAACTAAAAAATCTTGTTTTACAAGCTCTCGAAGGTAATCATGGCTGGAGTGAGTTACAGTTTGACAACTCACACACATTGGCATATTACATATAAATCTGTGGCATTTGAAATGCTTAGAAAGGAATCAGGTCTGTCTTCATTTCTGTCCCCAGTCTCTCACCGTGCATGGCATGCTTGCTGTTGGTGAGGAGCTGGGACAGAGCCCAGAAGGCATCTTCCTCGTTCAGGTACATGAGCAAAATGGCAGCGATCTGACTCATCCCCTGGCAGTAGCTCACCTCCTGAGGGAACACATGGTAAGAGACAGGTTCAATTAGACAGAATGGCCAAATGAGAGGAATAATTCATAATTTAATAGAGAACACACACACACAAGGAGGGCGGGGAGAGAGCACCTGAATGTCTGATGTGGTCTGGAGGCAGACTGTGGATATGTGTGGTTATACTGCACACGAGGAGCTGCAGACTGTCTGAACACTCAGCCACGATATTATAAACACTCAAACCAAAGGTTGTTCAAATATTTACTGTAGCCCAACATAGATTCTCAGTAATGTCATGTCCTCGACTTGAATTAACTCCAATTTGACTCCACGGTGATTCAACGATTTACACTTAGCACATCGCCTTCTGCCAAGCACAGATATACACAAAACCTGACAAACACTTGGTATTTGTCCATATTAAGGCCGATTGATGGCACGGCCAGAAATGGACACTCCACAGTATCCTTTCAAGGAAATACAGTAAACATAATCAGGGTCACACTGGAGGTTAAAATACACATTCTCCACATTCTTCTCTGCCATCACATAGGCAAGAGGACAAACACACTACTCCCCCCTCTTTGCTCTCTCTCCCTCACTCTCTCCTACTGACCCAGTTTCTACTGAGCAGTGTGTGAGGAGAGGGGAAAAAGGAAAAAAGGGAACAGCACATGCCCATTTCCTCCGGCTCCAACACCTCCGAGCCCAATCAGGAAAACAGACTTGGACCGTGTTTGCGTGTGGCAGGATGTACTGTACGACTAAGTCTTTGGATGGTGATATTTTTATCCCTAGCAGACGGTAGGGATGAAGAATTAAAAAAACAGTTCATCCAAAAATTTAAATTTGGTCATAATCTACTCCACCTCATGCTGGTAGAAAGTCTGGTGAAGTTTCGTAGTTCACAAAATATTTCTGGGGAAAAAGCAACAACAAAAAAAAGCACAAAATGGCTCAATTTTCTGCCCAGAGACCCAAAACTGACCTTATTTACACCCTTTTAAAACCCGAGATCTTCCCTGTAGCCACTAAACTAAAAGCACCCTTCTGGTTCTAAGTGCTCGATCTCAAATTCAAATACATGCGCTTCAGTTTTTCTGTTCTTCTGCCGTGCATTTTGGTAATCCTTTTGTGAAAAGTGTTCATCACACATATGGCCTGCTCGGGGGGGATTCAACAGAGGAGCTGAGATCCAGACGAAGCGTGATTAGCCACAGCTGTAGTCTTTCTGGGTCACGTAATGGCAGTCTGTGAAAAGTCACTGATCTGTCGCGAGATGAAGAACGCACATGAAATTTTGCAAGAAAAAGAACAAGCTCAAACCATTATTTAAATTAAATGATGATTCTGATAGGAATGCTTACGGATGCCAGGAAAGACCAACGCTGCTGAGGACTCAGCCGTCCATACACGGGCTGCACGCTCCACCAGGTGAGCTATCAGGGTGTGCTAAACCTAAATTATACCCTGGTGCAATAAAAGAGGCTACCATGGATACTTCTACAACAGAACAAAGACCACAAATGTACCAGAAATGTTACGTGGACATTGCATATTGAGCTGCATTAAGTCTTACTCAGTTGGCTAATTGTGGAGAAGCTACAGAGGAACTTAAAGGCACTTTAATGAAGATGCACCAAGACATTATCATATGTAACATCAGCATCCAAAAAATGCATTTCAAACACATTATAATCAAGAAAAAAACTCAAATTAATGTTGATTCAAATAGAAAGGATGAAACTGCTTGGCATGGCTGCGATGAGAAACGAAACTTGAGGTGGACTGTGTCCTTGACCGTTAATCAGCACATATCACCAAAGAGGAACTTGTGAGCTCTGACTATAATGTGGGTTCACTGGTGGTCTGCCTGTTACAATGTGCTGCTGTGCATTCAGTCAGAGCCACACTCATAAATAAAAGATCTCACCCAAAGGCTCTAAACAACACAGAAGCCGGATGGGTTTAAAGTGCTCGGCCTGTTCTTTGCTGCATGCAACCGAACGGACTCGATGGACTTGGAGCTGTTACGCCACTGTTGTTCTGCACAAGACTCCTCCACATTATGTAACTCCCTCATCGATACTCACATACAAACAAACTCACCGTGTTGTAGACGGAGTACGCTGCTAGTACGTGAAACAGTGCCTGCTGCCTAGAGAGGGAACAGAGAAACTGCCGGTTAAAACAAAGATGTGGTTCCTTAGCAACAATCAAACAACCTGAGACAGAGTTTATTAAATGGAAACCCCCCCAAGACCACATGAGTTATGATTACTCCACCACCTCATCATTAAATTAAGTCCATCGATCAGCACAGACTCATAACAACAGCAGGTATTTCTGGAGGAGGCTGACACACAGCCAGGGCTGCATCACCTCATCCTGGGAGTGTGAGTGAACAGTCAGTAAGGTAAAATCTAAAGATCCAACATTTTTATCACATTATTTCTTCCACAGCATGCAGCTTTTATGCAGCTTCTATGACCACAGGCTTGTGTGCTGCATGGCTGATTACATCTGGGGTCTCAATAGTTTCAGACAGTGAAGGCAGCTATTGTGTGCTATGTGTGTGTGTAAATGTGTATGCGAGTGCAGCCGGGGCATTAACAAACACAACTCAGACGAGAGAGAGGATGTCTCCCCTCCAGGCCTCTATAGTAAATACACGTCTTATAGACAGTGACAGAGACAGGAAAGGAACTCTAAATAGCTGTCAGTGTTGCGGTGTGAGTGGGACAGCTGTTGACTTGCAGGGAAGGAGTGGGCAGCCGAGCAGGATGGAACGGTGTTTTGCTCTGTTTGGACTCAGTGGCTTTGAATTGAAGGTGGAGGGGGGGGAGTGTGATACAAAGTGCAAGAGGCGAGCACTCAGTCACACTCTCGGAGAGTTTTAGACAAGGATGAACCAGTTGCTTTCAGATTTTAAGCTCGAAACTGTTCCATTATCATGTTCTGAAGCGCGTGTTTTACCTTTGTTGTGTGTTTCATTATGTCTGAGCATTATACCGATGTGTTGTCTCGGATGTACACTTGATGTCGGTGCACATTTCTGTATGAATGTCATTTCCTGTGGGGCTTTGTGCACTGACAGGAAGGCTAATAAAACACTGAGAGGAGGAAACCACCGTTTTGGTTGTGTGTGTGTGTGTGTGTGTGTGTGTTTTGTGAGTGAGTGTGGGGCTGCCTAAAGGTTTAAGTGAGAGGTCACACCCTGTAAAGGATTTAGCGAGGGCAAACCTGAGCGTGTGAGGTGCCAAAGAAAACAAAAACAAGAGCTTTGGAGTCATCCGTGTGACAGAAAAGGGGTTGAGGGAATTTGTCATGGAAGCTACTTCAACTGTGTGATTTATTTTACAGGCTAAAGGGTCAGAAGTGTATTCATGATACACCAGCAGTGTGTTTACTTTGATTAACATGCAGGGCAGGTACACATGACTCAAAGTTTTTAATGTGACAACTTAAAGGAAGGAACGAGGAGTCATCACACTGCATGAATAATATTTGTAAATACAATTAAATACAAGTTTTCTGCTGAGAACTCACTTGACTCCAAAGCGGTCCATGAACATGATGTGGTTCCTGAAGGTCCTGTTAACGTCCAAGTCTATCTGTTTGATCTCGGTGGAGAAGCTACGAGCCTGCTGCTTCATTTTCTGGGGAAAAGAACAAGCAAAAAATGTCAGAATGTTCCCTTTCACAATCTCCACATTTTTGAGGAATTGTCACCCGTTGAGTTTCCTACCTCATATTTTCCCCTGTTATCTTGTTTGACTTTCTCTATGTCCAAAAGCAGGGCCCAGGCCTGGCCTCTCAGCTGCAGAGGGATGCCTTTGTAGACACGCTTCACCAACTGAAACAAGTGTGACAGAGACATATGATCAGACATGAATAGGGACCCTCTAAAGATAAAGAGACAGTCTTTAACCAGAGGGGAGAGAAGCAGAGGGTCATGTATAAATGCTGCTTTATAGAATGTGGCCTTGTTGACTCTCTTGAAAGACAAGGACTCATCGCATGCACTTAAGATTTTGCTTCAACTGTCTAGACGGGAGAGAAAGGAGGGATAAGGAAATAAATTGTGGTTTAAAGGGGAATGGAAAACAGATTATTAACAGAGGAGGAAATAATACATCACACAGAGAAAAAAGGGAAGCGATGGCTAAATCGAGACAGCATGTTGTTGTGTCAGAGCACTTCCCCACTGAGATGCACACCTTTTCACTGTTCTTGTACTTGTCCCAGTTCTTCACCATCTTCAGCCATTTCTCCACCCGCTCTATCTCCTGCTGCTTTTGCTGAGGAGAGGAAGAACATACGTGTAAGTCCCTCTGGGGAAATACATCACAAGCAAGGTCAAAAATCTGAAATCACTACAAGTTTATACCTTCTCTTCAAGCGCACTGGGTGTTGGCAGCTCTTCCTCGCTGAAGCAGAAACGCACAACATGTTATTTAAATACGCACACTGAGAGGATTGTCTAATATGTCTAGCACTAATACAAGACATCATCAATCAGTCCAATAAAGAAAAAAAGAGGAAAGTGGAAAGGAAGGAGAGGGGATGAGATAGTCACCTAGAGCTCACTACAAGGAAGCTGTCGGAGCTTTAAGTCGGGTAACTTACTGCAGGAAGCCGAAACGGTCGGTGACCTTATAGATGCTGTAGTTGGCATCCTCCCACGGGTCAATGTTGACACCCTCCTGCCTGCCCTGAAACACACACACATATCACAAGGGCTTATATTAAAATAGAGTATGCAAAACAAGCCGTTTAAATGACGTACAGAAATGTCCTATTCTTTTCTCCTCCCTTTCACGTGATGTTCTCTGGTTTTGCTGTTCCTAATGGCTCACTTGAAAGTGTTTGAACCCTAGATTGGGAACTGCACGTGCAGCACTCAATGTCTGTGTCATTAATTGATCCTTCCATGTAATCCCATGTTTGCTGGCTGTTGAGCACAAACCTATTCAGAGTTGACACTGATTGCAGGCACCACTCAGGGCCTCTCTCTACAAGACAGACCATCATCTCCCCGGTTCAGATGTGTTACATACACCTCGACAGCCTTTCTTGGCAGAAATATTATGTTTCGAAGGTTCATAATTTCACATCTTAGGTTGAGATTGAATGACCTGTAGTACCCCAAGCCTGACATTTGGCAGTGGATGAAAGCTTGTCAGTGCAGGTTCCTCAAACTGCATCATGACAGTCAATTGATTCTTAAGATACAACATTTAAATGCAGTATTCACAGCTCCCATCATGATCTGAAGTATTGTCAGGTACAGTATGTGACGGTATCTCTGTGCACACAGTTACCTTGTCATATTTAGAGATGATTTCAGCGCGTTCCTCTGCTATCAACGCGTCTATGTCCTTCTTCATGTCCAAATCTGGAAGGAAGTAGACAAAAAAGTTAATACTTATCACCAGAACTGACATAAACCACATGTTAATATTTACATTTACAACATAATATAGCCTGGTGTTTTGCAGCTTGTTGTGGGTGAAGGTGTGGAATATGGAACAGCAGTAAAAAACCCAGAAAATATTCACATTGAAGAAGCTTGAGTCGAGAGATTTTTTTACGTTTCCCCCTTGAAATAAATAAATGAAACAAAATACTCAAACCGATACATCATTTATCAAAAAAAGCTGTGGATTCATTTGATAATTGATAAATCTTTGAAACAACCGTGCTGTGTACCATACTGTGGGTCTACAATCTTTGCATGAAGCATGCTGGAGACTATAAGGAGCCATGGTGTGAAGACGCAAACCACAAGGCCGTCAGCAACTTCCTGTACCTTTGTCCAGGGCTTCAAGAGTTCACCATTACGAGTTCACACATGCTGAACGTGAAACTATGATTAATCTTTCAGTGGAAATTACTCGGTTATTTTAAGAAATAAAAGTCACAAATTTCAAATGTGTTCTGTGTTTTGCTGGATAGTGTATATAGCCATCTCCCTAAAAAGGATGCTAAATATATCATCTATACGTTTAATATATAAACACATTTTACGGGCTGTTAAAACACCATCTATCTTTTCCTCACCTTCCAAAATTCATATTTATCAATCTATCCAATTTAGCTGTCTGATAAGAGCAGCTCAGGTCAGACTGTGAGAGGATCAGAACTGTTAGACTGGAACTCTTAACCGCTCACAATGTCAAATAATCTGTGCTGTGAAATGATTCCAAGGAAGCTTTCCCTCCATGACTTTGGAGTGCATAAATATCATGTAAAACACCGTGATAATCTTCTGGTGTAGCTCTGGATCTGATGACTACAAGTCCATCCAGATTGCAAAAAAAGTCTGTCCGCTCGGAATGTAATCATTTGCCAAGACAAAATAAATAAACAAACAAATAAATAAATCAAGTTCATGAGGTAAAACTTTGTTCTTTGTACAGTTTTCAACTGATTTAATTTAAGTGTGAGCAAAGGTATAATAACATTCTGTCATACTAATGTTTAAGACAGCACTGACACTTTTTTGGAATTCGGGAAAGAAAGAAACTTATCTAAGGGTTCATCTCTCGCAGACAGTCGGAGTAGGCCAGTAGGTCATGGTTGGCATGTATGAAGTGTGACACAGAGTGACAGTCACAGGACTCTCTTGTTTGTGTGTGCATCTGTGTGTATGTGCGTGTGTGCATGTGTGTGTACACATGTATGTAACAATCTGCCGGGGAGCACACAGCCACATTGGTGCAGACAAAGCAAGAAAGTGACGGACGGGCCTGAGCCCATGAGGAAAGATAACGGAGCCAGAACTCTGATGTTCCTGGAGCCTCACCCCCTCCCTCCCCTCTCACAGTAGAACCCCTTCCAGACCCAGGTCTGCCCCTCTAAGCCTCCCTCTGGCCTGCCTTCTTGAGCTGATGTGTTTTGGCAATGGGCTCAGCTGTGAAGCAGTTGTCAGGGCTGAGTAATCGCCCGAGAGAGAACAGCCTCACCACTCGTTTGCCAGGTCGGCATCCCAGCGTGATGTTTGGATATGAAGAATATGCCAGTTATGCCTAGCAGGCACAGTGAACGACAGGAGATAAATAGAAACAGATACCAAACCAGGGCCACACCCTCTGAAAGTATCGTAGGCGTTAAAGCACCAGGGTTAAAGACCTACTACTACTTGGTATTTACTTTAAGAAACAGGTTTTGACAGCCTGGTTGTGTTGTGTTGTGTCCATAGATGCTGTAATGGGACAGATGGCCAAGCAAAGAAAATTAAAATGAAAGTGTTTGAACACAGATTTGTAAGGTGAGTTACAGCATTTTAACACAATCAACAGGATCTTCAGAGTGCCGTGAACTGAGGAATATCTTCACCGACCCCTGACAGCATGTGAAGCCAGCTGAGGCCTCAGGCTGCATGTATGTCTGGCATGCCTTGCAGCAACAGGTGTGAAAGCACCTGCTACCTCGTACAAAGGCCCTTTAACTTTTCCCTCGAGACCCTCGCGCGTTGTGCTGACTAGGCCAAGTGTCTTCTGAACTGATGCGATGTTTCCCTGACATGACTTACACCCTGATGTCAGAGCAATAGGCACACTGACAGAGAAAGCTGAGGGCTACTTCATTCAGCTTCATGTCGAGTTAAACTTACATAATATCCATTTAGGATGAACAACTACAAGCTGAAAGAGGAGCTTCTGACAAAAAGAAGAAATCAGACAGGAGACAAATTCATTCTTCCTCACCTACAACTCAAACTAAATACTATGGATGTTAGTACTGATGAGTATTTCTACTTCATCAGGTACCAAGACCCTTAACCACATATAACCAACGTCCAAGTCACCATCATCCAGTCTTCTCCATCAAAACAGCAGTTGAGTCTCTCGTCTAACAGGTGGTCAGTGAAACCAGACCACTGAACAAATGGGCTCTGCTGATCCTCTTCTTTTTTCCCTTTCACATTTTTCCCCTTTCTCAACCATCTCAGGTCAAACTATTTCAGGTTTTTCGAGGCATCAGCTTATTTTTCAGGACAGCTGAGTAAGCTGTCTGCCGGGTGGTACCACTAACCTTGCCTCCTGTGCGTCATATGATCAGTGAAAAAATCCTGCCTTACACTTTATAAGCAGGCTACATTTAAAAGGGTGCGGTAACTGTAAACTGTAACTCTAAGGAAGAAACAGTGGAAGGTGGTGTATAAACAGATAATCACTTTACAATCAAGTGAAATATAGTTCAAATATTAAATTTGTATTCACAAACCAAATATTGTACATTAATACACATCTGCTTATAACACCATTACAGTGTGATTAACCAATAATTTCATGTTTATACAATGCTTATAAAAGCAAAATAGTGGAACGTAACGTAAACCGTGACACCACTTTTTTTTTTTTTTTTAAGCAGGGGGATACCAGGTGAAACCCCACAAAAAGGTGTGTTTTGTTTCTACCAAAGATAATCATGAAATAACCTCTAATTCTCTTTTTCTGGCTGCAGTTCCTGTATCATATATGAATAATAAAAGCAGAGACAAGATCTGGCCACACATGGCGAGCAAGAGCTGTAAGAAATAGTCTAAGTAAAACATGTTCATACTCAGGAGCAGCCTTAAGGTTGGTCTGACTGTCCTGGAATTAGATGTTTTTCATTCAAGCTGCATGTGGGGGGGGGGGGGGGGGGGGGGGGGGGGGGGGAATGTGAGCTGTTTTTTAAATCACTGTCTACTGGGTACACTGGTGTAAAAGGTCTGTTATGCTTCATCTTTAGGTCCCTGCTGCTTACTTCCTGTGTTGAGTCTCCAGGCCGCTGATAGTATTGTGTTGGGGGTCAGGAAGAAAAGGAAACCGCCACTCCTTCAACAACAGGTTCAATGAGAACTGACAACAGTTCTCCTAACCAAGGAAAACCCTTCTACTGACAAAGCCTCAAATTATCCATACTTGGTGTTTGTAGTCAGCAGGAAAGACATGAGTAATGCCACAAGGTGGTCAGCTCACATTAACACTGCTTGTGTTTTGGTTGTGAGTCACCCACAGACGCCCTTCTGACTATGTCAAAACATCACATGTTGCAGTAGGTTCAAAGACATTTTACTTGACATTTACTTGAAACAGCTCTTTTCAAAGTGGTGATTAGAAAAGGTGGTTGGTTAGTTGTGGTGGAGATCAGGGTGTCAAACAGATGGAAGCCGGTGGTGAAAAGTAAGTAAGCAGCAGAGAAGGTTAGAGAGTCGACAACACGTAAATCCTGGAGGAGCTGGGAGTGAGCTGTAGAAACACAGTGACAGGTATTCATATATATTACAGTGGGCAGAATGAGGTGGAGGTCGTGGGAAACTGGTAAGTGGAGATGTGCAAACAGTGGAGCAGATCTACCGAGAGATAGCACTTTCCTGTAAAGCTGAATTTTGATAACCTGATTGCTTGCAGGGTACAAGACTTTGAGCCTGGGGCCTGGATGACATCATTTCCTGTTATGACATAGAGCTAAAACTAGCTAGCGTATAAAAGCTCTGTGCAATGTTGTAACCACAAAAAGCTTGCAAAGCATACTGAATCACATCATGCTCATGACACGGTGCTAGCCACTCAAAACGTCCTTATCTTTCACTGCCTTGTCTCTCCGGCTGTGTTCAGCTCAGGTATGACCGACATATCCTGAGGCGTCATGGAGTTAGTCGTAAATAATCAGAAATAAATGAGGCAGAATTTGTTATGACAAGTCATACTTCCACTGTAATCATGATTCTGCCCTTGATGCCATGATTCATTGCTTTCTCTGTTAGAGCTTTATATACTAGCTTAGCCCTTTTCTAATGAAAATATAAAAGTAAGAACTAAAACCCACTTAAAGCCATATTATCCTGTAGCAGTCTATAGAAAAAATGTAGACTGATGACATTAAATTTAAATGGGATTGCTGTGCTGGCATTTAATATACATATTTTGTTTATTTCTACTTTTCCCTGATCCATAATCATCCCTCTTTTGGCTTCCAATCAATCTTAATCAGAGTAGTAGTCAGATTTAAGGCAGGAGATTATACGGTCAGAGCAATGTCAGAAGGAAAGCTTGAGATTAGAAGGAGTTTGGCACTTGTCATATAGCTGTAGGGGCCTGGAAACTCTGAGTGCAGTGAGCTACACTGGACTGATACGGGGTGTGTATGTACAGTATCTGTGCATCAGTGGGCAAGCATCCTGAACTAAAACCTTTCAGTGAAACTACATCAGGGTTTGGATATCTTATATTGACAGATTTAAGAGAGAAACAGCTGGAGTTACTGTGTAGGAGCTACTTCATCCTCACAGATGTTGCATTGACAGATTCTATCAAATTTTCTGATCAAGATTTTCATAGCTGGTACTCGAACCCTCTCCCCAAATTGCTGCGGATGGCGTGACAGAGAAGAACGCGACAGATGCTTCATTCTCGTTAGTGCCGAATGATTAGTCAGTGCTGTGTGGTCAGCCAAAAGATGCTCTCAGGCTCCGAGATCAGACGAGTCCAGGCCATGTGCTCATTTAACCTGGTTAACCTCACAGAGCATACTCCCATACCGTGCCTCTCCTATCAGCCGTCTGTGTCATTTATTATCGACGTGTATTATGAACCATCATCTGTCCTGCACATGCTTAAATTACCTTGCCTTTGGGTTTGAATTTAACATCCACCACTTACAAAAGAAACAAAATACCAGCTTACTCTGATGATTCATAAATGGATCACCCAACCAGGGGAAAACCTTATCAGACGTCTGTCGCTGTGGTTGAATCTTTTCCTGCCTGTCTCCAGCGTGCCAAAATCCCATGACATGTATGCTGCCAAAACACATATTTAATTTACTACTTTTTGCAACTGTTGTGGTCTTGTACATTTTTGTCAAGGAGATCCATGTTGTGTGGACAAGTAAAGGGTATTCTTTTTAGTAATCACTGCAGTCAATACTAATACAGTTCACAGTAATGAACTTCAAAGGATGTCTTGTAATGTACTCTATGTTATTATCCCTAAAAGCTGACTTTATGCTAACTGTTGTAGACTCGTGGTGATTGTGGAGAACGAGTGTATCATTCCAGGACAGAAAAGGAAGGAGGCTAACAAGCGACCACATGGCTCTAATTTCCACATGAAGACATCTGAAGTCCCAGATGACTTCAGAGCTCCAGTTTTTAATGGGTGTCAGACACACAGCATGTGCATGTAGGCATGCATGAGTCTAAAAGAAGCAGAAAATAGCAGCGAGAAAGAAATTAGATCATTCTAAGAGGTTGCCTGTTTAAAGAGAGGCAAGGTAGCTGTGAGAAATTCATCCAAAATCTTTTATTTGATAACAGATTTCTTGGTACTCCATTGTAAAGAAGATGAGGAAGCTTCAGTGCTGATGACAAAGTAGCCTCTGTTCCCAGTTCACATATTCTTACAACAGACTACAGTTCAACTCTCGACAGATCTTTTTTAAATTTCCTCTTAACACAATTCTGGTTTTGCAGTTGAAAACAACGTCACGGTTTTAAAAAGAAGCCCCAGAAGTGACTGCGAATATCACAGAATCACCCAAGAGGAAATCAAAGCAGGCTGGTATGAGATGTTCAACAGTCGTCTCTTTCTATGAAGGAAGGTATGGAGTCCAGATGGAACTTCAGAGATACAATAAAGCTGCTCAGACTGGATAACAGTAGGTTCAAGGTGCTAGTGTAAGCCAGACAGTGATTCAGTGTGAATTCATAGTACACAATGGTATAAAAATCACACCGTACTGATGACCAACCATGTACAAGAGCTTCATTAATCAATTTGCAAGAAATTAGTTGCCAACAATTTTGATAATCGATTAATGGTCATTTTTCATGCAAAGATGTCAAACATTTACAGGTTGCAGCTTCTTAAATGTGAGGATTTGTTGCTTTTCTTTGTTATTTATGATTATAAATGAAGCCTCTTTAGGTTTTAGACTGTTGGTTGGGATGAAACCACTAAGTAAGTGAGCATGCATCAAAATGTCCTGACAATTTTATAGACTCAACAATTTATTGAGAAAACAATCAGCAGATTAATCAATAAGGAAAAAGTTTGTTGGTTGCAGCTTTAAAATACTTCAACACCATCACCTTCCAGACAAACAACAAGGACACAAATGTAAAAATGCAAAAGCCCTATGCTCCAAAACATGTGCTTTGCAGGTGTGATGGTGCATGGACAATGGCCAATTGTTTACCCTTTCCCCAGTGGTTCCTCTCAGGACCTGAACATAGTGGCTATTGACTCACAGCAAAGCATGACAAACAGTGTACTAACTTAGACGACCACATAACCTAGGAAATCAACTTGGGAACAGCGAGGCGAATGATACCAAATTAGGCCAACGAGAGAATACTGCTGGGCAGCCTTGACGGCCAGCCACAAAGTCTCCTCAACAACAGATTCCTTGTCTTTCTCTCTGTCTGAGCCTCTCTTTCCTCCGTCTCCCTCCAATTCTTTTGTACGGCTGCAGTGTTTGTGTTTATGCATAGAAAATAGCAGCGACACAGAGACTGTGTGACCCAGGGGCGAAACATCCAGAGCACAGGGACTGGGGAAAAGCACATGGCTCAGAATAGCTTGTTGTCCCCAAGGGGCTTTTCTGTCCTGCTCCACTCTGTATCACCACTGTCACTCTAACTTAACCTTTCTTTCTTTTTTTTTTTAAAGCTGAGCACACAAAATACAGATTTACCAATAACACTGACCATCTCAAATTACCTAACCTTTTCCACATCTTAACAAAGGAAATAACAAGCTGCAGTCTGAGGAAAGGGGCTCTCTATCACCTCACCCAGCATCTGACCCAGCCTGGGAACAATCTCTGGTCCTTGCTGCTGTCTCACCCTGTTACCTGGGGGGAGGGGAGGGGAGGGGAGGGAGGGGGTGTCTAAATATAACAATAACCACAGAAAGTTTCAGAGGCTGCAGTAGCTGGCCAGCCAGAGAGGCCTTGTTTCCCAGAGTGGCAGCACTTTTTCGAGGGGTGGTATGAGGAGGACAAGAATGTCAAGGGAACAGTATTCATAAACACAAAACCACAGGATCCCGCTGAGAAAGCCACATTCTCATAAATGGATCTTCTTCCCAGTAAGGATGGCATCCTGATGCTAGCAGTGAAGCTAAAGAGGAAAGTGCTATTACATCATAAAGCTTTGTAAAGTCATATCAGAGTATGAAGTTTAGCAATCAATAATGCAGGATTTAAAAACGCACAGGGGAAATACACAACGTTTAGGGAGGGTTTTGCAACCACGCACTAACTGTCATGTTATTTTTAAATTCCATCAGTTATCTAACCATTTTCAGAAATGTACTGGAGTAACTCCACAAATCTTTCTGCAATACAAGCCTCCTTCACTGCGCCAAGATCAGGCCTGGTGATCATTAACTCACAAATACTTCAACTGCAACTGTCAACTGTATCATTCATTACAATTAAACCAGAAACAATCTATTGATTCGATTTGGTCTCTGATTCCAGGATCTTAAATTTAATTTAAAAAATGGAATTGGAACCATTAGTAACATACAGCTTTGTTTGGAAGAAATCTTTACTGGAGATCATAATGTCTAAAATTAGATTTCACACATTTGACAACTGACTTTGCTGCATCAAGAAGAATTGCGATGTATGTAAGAGTTGATCTATTTCCCCAATGTCTAACTGCACCACAAAACAGCGCAGCACTGCTTTTTACATGCAAACTGATTAAATAATTTTAAAAGCTGAACACAGAGACCATGCAATGGGTAAGGCTCAACCAGGAGCAAAGTCTGCTGGTCTGAAGTCAAAAGCTGAGGAGAAATGACGCTATGCTTCAGTGATGCTTATCTTAACTTAACTTATCATAGTTTTCATGTTCAAATGTCAACAAGCACAGAAACAGAGGATTATGGTACACAGAAGGGGAGCAGCTTTACACTGGAGGGAAACTGTAATTTCAGTGTGTTCAACAGCGGAGAGAGGTTAAGTATTCAGAGCAAAAACAAATCTAAGATGGCATCTAAAAAAGACACAAGCTTGAGACAATCACAGCGGGGAAATTCCAAGATCGCCCAATTTAGCCTTTATAAAAATGCCAAAAGACAAACAACTATTTGGGCTATTATCCCATAGAGCTATCACTCAACTCCTCAGTGGTGCAGCTATTTTTAGCCTAAGTGACAATCCACAATCTCAACACAAGTGTGACCTAAATTTCACTAACGACAGAGTGTTGGGATAAGGTTTGGCTAATTTATAGACAAACTCAGCTCATGCAATATTCACACTGTTTTCTGGCGGAGCTTGTATGTAATGGACCAACACATGATGGTGCAGTTTAATCATCACTCGGTGTGGCATGTAGGGCTGCCGGAACCCTGTGAATATTTTCAGTATCAACTACTCTCATTGTTAGCAGTTATTTAAATTGATATATGGGTATCAAATGTAAATAAAAAAAAAGAAGAGGATGGGGGAGAAAGGCTCATCACAATTTCCCAACCCAACAATTACCTGTTTTGTCAGACACAGTTTAAACTCAAAGATATTCAAATGCTGTTACATAAAAAAAAAGGAAAAGCAGATATCGATCAATTTGAAAAAGCTCTAACATGTCAGTTTGGTATTTTTTCTTGCTTAATTTTCTTGTAAAATTCTGATTCGTTGATTACCAAAATTGGTCGACTGATGTAAAAGATTGTTAAAAACGTCTGCATCAACAAAAGCTCCTCTCTCCCACATCAATAGTCTCAGCTTTAATTCTGTGACTTTGAGACATCACACTATGTCACCATCTCACACACGCGCATAATTTATGCCTATCTGCTAGTTTGGCTCTCAAGAATATAGACCTATTCTAGTAGTAACCTAAAACCAAATTATGGCTGTTATGTAATATATTTTTCACAACAGTCAAGAGTTATTAAGAAATATGCTTTGCTGCATCATTGTGTATCAATATCCTAGAAAAGGTACCAATAGTGACAATCACCATTGTTGCAGTGTCAGTAACTAAGTATTAGATCAGAAGTATCATGAGTAACATCATGGGTTCAGATCCACCAGCCAGCTGAAGCCTCTCTGTGCGGAGTTTGCCTGTTGTGTCTGTGATACTTTCCTCCCACAATCAACACCACATGCAGGTTTGTTGAACTGGAAACTTGAAATAGCATGTAGGTGTGACCTTGAGTCTGACCGTAGTCCTCCAACAGACTGAGAACATGTCCCGTGCCTCTGCATATTACCGATAGTGTGTGCTGACATAGGCTACAGGGACTTGTGACCCTGACCTATGAGCAGTGATATGGACATGAGGGCTAACTTACATGACATCTGAGAAGACAACACTAAAACTCTTAAAAGACATTTTTTTGAGTAACATTGCAGGGCTAAAGCCTCTCTGTCGTCTTTGTGTTTGGCAAAAGGCTTCACTATCTGGTGCGTTTTGCGACAGTGGTGCGTTTGTATGCCTTTGACATCTATCATAAAGACGCCATTCAGCATTACAACAAGGCTATTGATGCCTCTTCACTGAAATAATATTATCACAAGAGAATACAATGGAGATTGAAGAGAGCTATGAGAGAACCATGACTTTGGTGAGAGTGAGGCCTTGAGATTAAGTGACGATAATGCTATTAATGGCATTAAAATAGTGTTTTTCTGCATTGCAATATTGTTTTTCCTAAGTAGAGCAATCGGTGTCCTTTGATGCCTCAAAGTGAGTGGTGATACAATAGGAAAGAATGAAAAAGTCTTGAATCATCAACGCTGAAAGATCTATAAAAAAATAAAATAAAAAAAAAGAGATAATGCTGCAGACTGAGGCCCATTCACGGGCATAAAAACAAAATAAGGGCTCACATGCTCTGCCTCACACGTGGCTCACATCCTGCTGGCATCAAAGAGGGCAGTCAGATCATTGTTCATGAGCACGTTCAAGTGCCTGAAAGCCTTCAACAAATACAAGTTCTATTTGCTTCCATTTCAAGCTAAGTGTTTTCCATTAAGAATATGTACATTATGTAGTATCTTATTATTGATCCAATGAGCTTATAAGGGAGGAAAAATATTATACATCAGACCACAATTTTCGAAATGCCCCAGTTGTTAATGTGTATCACAGTAAATCTGACGATTGGTGGACTCAATGGGCTTTGATCACTTTTTTAAATTTTTACCACGTGAAAAGTTTCCTAGTTTGAACCATTATGAGACATGCAGAGGGGAGGGTGAAGGGTTCTCACATGCTATTTGTCACACAGAAATATCAGTGCTGTCACCTTTCCGATGTGGCACTACTTATCAAAACCACAAGCACTGTGTCACACACAGCAAGGCTGAACATAGCAACAACAAAAAAAACTAAAATGCTCCATGTCCAGTGATGCAACGTAGGGTTGTGGACATGTGAATGCACAGGTAGGCAAAAATAACTCATTGCTATGAGAAGCTTGTAAGACGGCCTCTGTGGGCGGTAAGCTTGAATTACGATTAGATCATGTGCATCCATGAGCACAGAACTGCAAACATGCATGAGCAAATACATTATGTCTCCCACAGCTTCCTCCACATGCCATCACACATATTGTGTGTCAATTAATCACAGTGCATATTCAAGATGTAAGGAAATGCGCAATCGCCACAGGCAGCATGCACATCTGCTACATCACACTGAAAACAAACAAAAAAAACACAATGAGGAGGGGACAAATGAGAGTAAAACAATGACCACCAGACATCTGGCAGAGGATGAGGGCTAAATCCTGCTGGAGATCTTTCACTCAGACTGTCTGCAACCTCCCCCACCCCACGTATGAACCAGTGAGACGCCCAGTTAACCTTCCAAAGGGGACCACGCATGGCATGACATGACATACAGACCAGTAACTGGCCTACTTCTGGGTGCTGGAGCATCTGTGGTCTGTGTAGTGTGGATGTGAAGGGTAAAATCATGCTGTGTGTGCATTTAGAAGTAAATAAATTTCACATTGGGTCGACCATAAGTATAGTTCCTGATTTTGACACTGGTTTCATACCTGCTGTGTATACATTTAAATGCGGAACAAGCTGTCAAGACTGAAACAGATTGAGAATCGTCTTCGTGCACAATAATCCCTTAACCCAACAGGAAGCACACACTGCTCGTTGGAGTAAGAAACAAACAAACAAAAAAAAACACATACACACCTCACCATCCTAGCCGGAGGTGCTCTGTAACTGCTGGAAAGCCCGTGAGGAGTGATGCAAAATGAAAAATTCCCCCAAGAGAAGCGCTCACTCACTGTCCTCACCGCAGGAGGGTTTGTCTGGCTAGCAATATACTCTTACAAGAAGACGCGTGTGTTCCCAGAAAATACAAGCCACCGTAAATCTGCATTTCTTTACACCAGGAGCACAGTGATGTTAACGTTTCCCCGCAGATCAACACGCGCGCGAGAAGCCGTTAACGTACACTCGGTGGACGTTTAGCTTCCTTCAGTGGTTTGTAGCGGATCAGGCAAGTTGTAAAAAAATAAAAATAAACACAAAGGGAGCTGATGAAGCGATGAAGGCGACACGTCTTTTGTGACCACCCGCATTGTCGTGTCCCCAGAGCTAATAACTGTAAAGTGAGGGAGGTGTAAACAGTGTAGTACAGACGCTAAACGCTCAGCCGTCGCCGCTGCTCACCTTTTTAAATGACTTTCCTCCGTCTTCTTCTTCTTCTTCTTCTCCGTCTTCTTCTTCTTCTTCTTGTTCTCCTTCTTCGTTTGCGCTGTACCTACAAGTAGACACTAAATCCACTATTCTCATTCTCTCCCTCGCTGTCCAGGGGGGAGCCTCTACCCACACGCTGTCACCGCTCCGAAGGCTTGTCCCCGACTGTCGACTAGTTTCGCTGAAATCGATGCTGGTCAAACGGACTCACCCCACTCCCCGCCGACAGCCCCGCTCTACATGCCGCGAGCTGGCTGCTGCTGCAGCTGTCTGCCAGGCGGCACACACCAGTGACAGTACCGCGCACGCGCGCGCAGCAGAGGCGGGAGGCGCGCATCTCACGCGCACACTGAGCGAAAGTTTGAACAACGGCTGTTTGGAGGACAGGAACTGACCTAAAAGACGGTAAGAATCACATTCAGTTATTTTCTTTCTTTTGCAAGTAAGATAATTAAGTTCAAACAATGAAAGAGTCCATTTTCCCCTCCTTTAATGTATGTTTTGAAACTGCGGTTTTGCTAGCTGATACCAAAACCCTCTAAATAACTAACTAACTAACTAACTAACCAACCGTTGAACGGTTAGCAGCAACGGCTAATTATAACGCTGAGGCTAGCTTGTTGTAGCCGACTACATTCATGTATTTGTATAGGTATTTAGTGAACACCAAAACAGTTTTAAGATTCAAATTGTTGCAAAAATAGAAGAGTGAAGAGTCGTTCACAAAAATGGTTATGTTGCACCCTCTGCTGGATAAACACAAGACATACAGGTGCAGGGTGTCTAAGTATCAAATTATTCAGGGTTCAGTAAGTCTTAAATGACATTTTATAGCTTGTTTCCAGTATGAATATTTATCCAAATAGGTAAAGATTTCCTGAATGTAACTGACAACCAGTTGTTACCACATTTCCCCGTCTAACTCCTCATATGATTTAATTTAAATGGATATCTGAGACTCTTAGAGGTAAAACTGAAATATTTCACAAAAAAGCCAAGATCTGACTTAAATTTTGGACAGATAATAAACACTTATGTAGCAGCACTTTTTTCCCCCTCATTTCTGCCCCCTTAATAATATCAGCACCCCTCAGGTTTATCTTGTGTGTTAACCACTGCATGAGACTACCTAATAGTTTATAGTTATTAAAGCTACAACAGAATATTAATCTAATATTATATCAAATCATAAATCCAATATGATTCAATATTAATAATCTAATGATAAGTTATCTAATGATATAACAGTCACTGGACATGTTTCTAAAGAATATGTTTTGAATACTTTTAGCTGATAATGCTTTACTTTTACTTAAGTAGGATTTTGAACTTACCTGTTCTGGAGTACTTTTACATTGTTGTATTGCTGCTTTGACTTGATTGAAATACTTTGATACTTCTCCCACCGTTTCCTACATGGCATGACCCTCCTGAAGTTCATCAAAATAATATATTTCATTTTTAGTTTTGTCAACTGTTTAGTTTATTGGTCAAATACTGGTTTCTAATGATTTTGTTCTAATGAACCTTGTATTGGATTAGTCAGTTCATTCTCTTGTGTTTGTTCCCAACCTGCCTATTTGAATTATGTTCTATTGATAAGGAGTTCCCACAAACCAAGACTGTATAGTATTGCTATTTTACCATCAGTTTATAGTAAATGTGGCAATTTAATCTTATGATGTATTAGATTTAACTTCAGGATCCCCGAATATACCCCGGATTAACTAATTAATTAAAACTTTTTTTTTTTTTTTCAACAATAACTATTTTTTACAAGATGCATGGATGCATAAAGCTTCAAAATTCTCTAGGGGATTATTATTAATAATGATGGTTAATGTATTGGTTGTTCTTATATTTATTTATGTTTGCAGAAAGGAAAGTGGGTATAAAAATATATATATATATATATATATATATATATATATATATATATATATATATATATATATATATATATATATATGGTGAGGGGTAAGTGGATGCTGGATAATACTTGCTTCAATTATTATAACATACATATTTAATTATGGGAGTAGCACATGTTTATGGAATATGAAATAAATCAATATATGAGCTATAATACATAAGAGATGGATGATAAATTAAATGATATTATGCAGGGCGTGTTTGGTTATAAATTAATAGATAAACACATTTTCTATACATATGTAACACTTTATCTATTATTGTGTCTAATGTGTTGTTATTGAACCTGTCTCTCTTTGTCTCAGTTGCTCCCACACCTGGGGAATAAACTTTTACACATTATGTGTTTTAACAAGTCTTGAGGTGTGCTACTGCATATGTGAAAAAATAGCGGCCAACAGATCTGTTTGTGGCTCAAGAGGAAGCTGCTTGCAATCTGATAAACTGCCTCCAGTGATGTCAACCAGTTGCTAAATTGCATTGGGGGTAATACAGGTACCAGGTTTTAAAAAGGTGGAAGAATGTGTGGACTTTAAAACAAGGCAATATCATTTGATGAGTGAAGTCTCATACTTTTAGGTTCAGGCGTGAAAAACAAAAAAGGGGGCATTTCAGGGGCAGACACACATCAAACACAAAATTACTTTAAAATCCTTAAAATGAAAAACGTTAGTGTTAACAACGGTTGCTGCCAATCAGCAGTTGAAAATGTATCCTGCAGAAATGTATTATCACACTCCTCACCCCCACACTGCTGTTGTGTGTCACCATAATAAATACAGGTCATTGTCCATTGAGGTGCTAGAGTGAACAGTGCCGCCCTGTGTCCGAAGTTAATTTATTCTTGTGTGGCTTTTTCCACTGGTTTTGAAATGACTGTTTTACCTTCTCTAACCACACCCTCAGCAGACTAATGTGCGCCTCTGGCAGAGGAAGAGGAAGTAATTATTGAGATCAAAGATGCCGGCATAGGCATGTCAGTTCAGGAGCCCTGGCACTGAACATACTGTTTGCTGGAATCTTTGACTGGGATGCCGTTCATTAGCAACACCTGTGCTGCTTTGAGATAATAAAGGTCTAAAAAGCCACACATGACAATATCTGTTTTACTTGTGGCTGACTAGTAAGTTCTTACTAGTAAGCATAATGAAGTCCACTTCCTGTATTGAAGGAACTGTAGGGGGATGAATTGATTTCCTGCAAGCCTATCTTCTTATTAGTCATGTTATCTTATATCTGGAGAACAAGATTTGCAATCTGGGGCATCTCTGCAGCACTACAGTTATTCATTATCATGCTGTCTAGTCACAAATTTTACCTTAATTAAAATAAGCGTCTTGTGGTTTGGATATTGCACTTCTTGATTAATTGTGTACTTTTATGGTATATGTCATATTGTGAATAAACAAGACTATGTCTCACAAACTCACAACTCACAAAAAGAAGCTAAAATATGATTTGACAATTTTATTACTGAAGTCTTCAGTGGAAATGTTATTTTATAAATGGTTCCAGACATTTAAATTGAAAACAATCTATTCTGTTTCCTAAAAACAAAGCACTGTTTATGAAAGGAGTTGCACATGGACTGGAACAATGACACGGATGTGCCATGAGAATGTCAAAATAAAGGCATATCTTAACGATGGTGGTGGTTTGAATTGATATGAAATGTTTTCACTTTGCAGTGATGCTGTTGGATTGTCTATCATTGAATTGATTATCAATCCAGATCGGTGTATCATTAAACCCCTATAACCTAGTATGTGGCTGGGCTGTGTCTTTTTTATGGTATAGAAAATATTATATACCATGATAAAGGAGGATTTCATCCATATTGTCTACTCTTATTGGACTTCATTATATTGTACAGGTTGTCTCCATCCCCTGTGCAACTGGGTACATGTTGTTCTGGGTACAGACTGTCTGTGAAGCCATTTTCAATATCACCACTTCACCTGCTGACCTCAAACAACCCTTTCTATGGCTCAACAGGCCTCTGGAGGGCGCTGTTATTACCAGGACGTGTTCAGTATGCCACCAAAAGGGGCAGGCTTTGTCTACACGTCTTTGCTCCCATTCATGCAGTGAGTATAGCAGTCCCCGCCGACAGCCGAGCCGTGTCACATCCTCGTCAGATCGGAAAACTCTGCTGTCTCAGACTGATCCCAAGGGTTGGTGAGTAATAAAGCTTCATCTTTCAGAGCGTGTTTCACTTTATTGTTTACTCTCTGTCTGTGGGTTTGGAAGTAGCTGTGCAAATGTTACTGCAGGGGAAAACAACAACAACCTGCACAGAAAGCAGATGAGAACTGTCGCGATCTGTGCGCGGTTAATGTCAGTTTGTTGCATTTCCTTGTCGGCGTACAGCGCAGAGCTGTGCGGTGTTTACATGACGTAGAGTACAGTAGATTTTCATACCTTTGGGTTGACATTATCGTGAGGATTGTGTGGCCTTGTAGCTGTCAGAAATGTTTTACTGGTGAAATATGACTTGTGAAAGTCGAAACTTAATCTCGAGGGGTGGTCTGTTGACTCATAACCATAGATCCTCTTGGTTTGGTGTTTTTGAAAAAAGAACATATGTTAAAAACGCCTCCACTGGCTACCGGCTTAAAACATTTAACCTCTTCACTTTGCTGTGTTGTGATCTTGTGGTGAACGAGCCTGGTTGGCACTCCTGACTGGTTGTTGATAACATGAATGTAGGCAAAAGTCCAGGTAAAGGTCATCCATGGACGACCAACCTGGCAGCTCTGATACAATACGTTCACAGTGACATTATTCAGTAATAATTAAAGATAGTATGTGTGGACCTGGCAGCGGCCTGCGATCTGTGACAGCAGCTAAAGAGACATTTTCAAAGGTAGATGTGTGCATGTAAATGTCACCTGCCAGTGAAGGTCAGTAAAAGCTGGTTTGTCATAGTGTCCTCCTCTGTAGGTGCATCACAAACATGCACCTGTTCATTTAGACGTGGATGAAAGTGTTGATTATTTTTTTTTATAAATAAATAACATATAGGCGATCCACACCATTGGGGGGTGGGTTGCACACTAGTGACCCAGTTTCCCACAGACCACGTGGGAAGGAGACTTGATGTAATAGCAAAAAAAAAAATGAAAAGAAAAACAAAACCATGAAGCCTACATTTGTGTAGATTGACTTTGCGTCTGATGTCGTGGTATTTAGTAATGATGACTGAAAAAGGCTTTATGTGATGGATGATGTGGCGTTTGCGTTCATTTTGATAACAGACAGAGAACGCAACGGTAAGTTCACGAGAGATGGGGGTGGTTGGCATGATTGATGAAGGTAACGACAGTGGTGTGCATATGCTTTAAAATATAGAAAACGGAATAAGGCCGATTATACGACATCCAAAACAAACGTTGTGTTTTCAGTGGCCACAGGTGAATAAGCATGCCGGCATACGAAGGTTGGTACGGACTATGTTGCCAGTTTTGACCGGTATCTAAGCGGCATAGCGCTGCGACCTTTCCCCTAGTTTCTGCAGCACAGGGTGGATCATGTGATGTGGGAAAGTAGCTGGGGGAGGGGACTGGCTGCTGAAATGCTGCTCTGTAGATGCTCCTTCCGAGGACTGCAAACGTAGAAACGACGTGTCGTGCTTCCAGAGTGTTCCTGTTGAATGAAATAAAAAATGGACCCTGCAAAGAGAAAGGCATTGCTTTTTAAGACCAAGCAGAGTATCTTCCTGTAGTCCTAGAGAAAAGAGAGCCAGTGAAATACGTATACAGCAAACTATTACCATGGAATGCCAAGCTAAAAAGAGGCCATATTATGTTTTTTGTGGTTTTACCCTTCCTTAATAGTTTGGTTGTGGTATTTTTGTGTGAAACTACCCAAAGGGAGTCAGTCTCTCCCACAGAAACACTCGCCTGGTTTGGAGTCAAGCCTTTATTTGCGTAACCTGTATAACCCTAACCCTAACTGAAAATGAACATAATACGACCTCTTTAACATAGCATTAGCTTTATGATCTGTGCAATCAACATGCAATTTCAGACTTTCCGAGTTATTTCGGACAGGTACCGTACGTGTATGTTAGTGTGGCGGCAGCAGCTCCCTCAAAATGCCACTGTTAGAGTTTCATTATCCAGGTGGTGGTCTGCAGTTCAAACTACTGCTGGTCTGGTGATAGTGAAACAAAGGCTTAACTAATGTAATTTAAAATGAAACCTCTAAGACCATGACGAAATCTCAAGATTAGTAGACTTGTTGTTTGCCCAATTACAGGGGATATGGTAAACAAGAAGTCTGCAGTCTTGTAAGGTAAGCATCAGTCACCACTTGCCAAAATATGAGCTTTAGACCCGACTCCCCTTTGATCAAACTCCCTTAAAGACACGATTTTGTAACAAGAACTCTTCCACTACCCAACGTGGGGGACAATATCAAATTCCACCAAGCTTTACTTTATGTAGTAAAGGATGCCACACCTGTCCTACCAATTCAGAAGTACAACACCCCAGTAACTACACACAAAGACATGCCTGTCAGGCTGTTTTTTGTTTGACACACTATTAATCATTAAATGCCAATAGTTAATATGGTAATCATTATTGCTAAGCATTTCTTATGTAGGACAGCAATAAAATGTTGTCATTTTGGGATGCATGCTCTGTACTCTGATATCTGAAGTTTAGTTTTTATAACTGACCGTAGATGATGGTGCCAGCTCACATGACGCTTTTCTAGAAAGGGCATAAACGGCAGACACTAGTAGCTTTCTGAGACAGAGTGTAATGACTGGGCTATAGTTGTGTGTTTGGCTAGTCTTAAAAATAACCACTATCCTTAGATCTGAGGGAGCATGAAAGTCAAGATGATACAGAGACCATCTAAAACATGGAGTTACGCTATAATAGCTAAGAAAGGGGCAGGGCACACAGAATTACAGTAATGGCAGCACGATGAGGGATGTCCTCTACAGCAGTTCAAAGCAGCTGCTCACCTAGTGCATATGTTTTCATGTTGTAGCTCAGTCACAATTTTAACATATACTGGGCTTCTCAGTAAGAATGTAGTCATTCATCCAGCTCAGTGTTTACTCAGTGGCTGTCTCCCTACAAAGAGCTTAAACAGATTTGACCTTGTAAATAAGGTAAGCCTGCAGTGTTTTCAAGGAATAAGAAAGGTTGTTCTGATATATGCCTGACAACAATCTGTTACAGCCTTCAAGATGTGGTTATTTTACATTGTTGCTGTGATCTGATCATTCTTGAAATCATGTTATGTAATGTCTGATATGAACTCTCTTGCAACGTTCACTAACTTAATCACCTTTTCTTGTCCACAGTGACCCTATACTGTAGAAGCCACCATGGCAGAAGCTCACCAGGCGGTGGCCTTTCAGTTCACTGTCACCCCTGATGGCATTGACCTCCAGCTGTGCCACGAGGCCCTACGCCAGATCTACCTCTCTGGCCTCCACTCCTGGAAGAAAAGGTTCATTCGCTTCAAGGTGAGAAGTGTTAGACACATAGGAGGGCAAAGTCCAAAGGCCTTCTGCATAGTATGAGGGGACATTTGCTGAGCTCTGACAAAGTTACTGTAACTGTGTTGTGTACTATATCACACTGGAAGGTCACTCTCTCTCACACAGTCAACAGTTATAGTAACCTTCCTGTCTGTTCTTTGTATTCGTAGCCTTTGGCCTAGTTGTCTGTTTACAAAAAGTGCATACAGAGTCACTCAGACCCAGATACCTGCTGGCATTTTCACTCATTCCTAATTTTCTCTGGATGTCTATGATTTATAATTTTTCACAGATGTCAGTAGTAATGAAATTAATGTATTGCAATTTCATGAACTATCTTTCAATCTTTTCCGATTATTTGCGCTTGGTGACTCAGATAACCTTTCTAACCCTGCATCTGGTTTACCTTTGCACAGAATGGGGTAATGACTGGTGTGTACCCTGGAAGCCCTGGTGGGTTCATGGTCGTGGTTGTGTCCTACATGTCCTACAATAAATATCATCAGTTGGATCCCTCTCTGGGATTGATTGCCAAACTGGGCCAACACATACCTATCAGGTAAGGCCACAGGAGTATGGCACAGTGTTAGCGTGTTTGTTTGTTTTCTATAAGCGCACATTCAAACATTCAAAACCCCTCCATTAATGTCCTTCTAAAACGATATGGAACACAGAAGAGCAAGTTGTGTTATGACCACCATATTCATTTGTTTACACTCTGGCGTTGTGGTAGAGAGGCAGGCACTGAGCTAACATAATGCTGATTGGTGTGTTTCTGGAGGACTTTGGCTAGAAAAGATGATGCCCTATCTTGGCGAATGCGTGGTTGTGGAGGTGGAATGCATCTGACTTGATGTCTGCTTGCTTGTACAACTTTTAGGTATTTACAAGAAAACATGTTTCTATATGCCTCCTTAAGTGGCAGCTCCAGGTGTAGATTCAAAGTTGAATTTAAGTTCTGCTTCATTCTGACATTACTTTTCCCTCCAACTGTCCACCACACCTCCTCTTTATATTTTGATAACAATGTTCATCATGTTTAGTGATATAATACAAACGCTTCCCGCTGTAAATGTTTTAAAGCAGTACTGGGGATTTTCTTAAATCAAGGACAATAGTTATGACTGTGTTGTTAGTTATAAGTTATTAGCTCCACAGATGTCACATTTTCCAGTACATATTTTGTGTAAGGATAGAGCACCTGTTTGCCACATTTTGAAGAAAAGCCATGTCTCTTCTTAAGTTTATAAAATGCACTGGATAGTATTTATGTGTGTGTGTCGATCCTGTCAAGCTATATTGCATGCATTGTTATCAGTCATAATTAAATGTGACTCTGTTGACTTTGGGAGCCTGGCAGCTGCTACATGAAATTAATTGTCTCCGTCTCTCCTTCTCTCTTTGTCGCTGACCGCAGTCAATACATGTCTACAGACAGCCAGAAGATCGTCGGAGGAGTTCTGGTGGGCACGGGCCTGTGGGTCACCATAATCATGATTATGAGGAATGTCCTAAAGGGCCTGTTGTCGTGGCACGGCTGGATGCGTGCACGCCATGGCTCTGTGTCCTGGTCTACTCGTGTGTGGATGGTGAGACAATGAATGTGCTCTTCTGTTTAATTCACTTTAGAGCAGAGTCATACAGGAACATTCTTGTGCAATTCTTTTCCATATAAGTCAAGAAAGCGTTTTTTTCCCCATTGCACATGGAGGACATGGTCAGAGCTTATGGGAGCCAGATGTATGAGAGATGAAAGTTAAAACAAACATTTCATAAACTTAATATTCTAATTTAAACAGGGATAACTTTTTTATGCTGTACAGTGTTGAACTGCACTTAAGTTTGGATATATGCTTTATGTACTGATGCACTTGTTTTACTTGCTAATTGAATCTGATGTAAATGAACTGAAGCCAACTGTGCACTGCTGTAGGACATTCATTTTTTGTTGCAATTTATTTTTATTTTCTTACTTACAAAACAATTTATCTGTGACATGTATGTTACTCCTGTAAGTTTAACACACCAGTAAGCCGTATTCACTTTGTCACTAAGCTAAGGTCTCCAGGTGAAATGCGAAGTGTAACCTTAAACTAATTTTTGCATCTCCAGGTATTAGTGAAGGTGTTCTCTGGCCGGAAACCGATGCTCTACAGTTTCCAGAACTCTCTGCCCCGGCTGCCTGTCCCCAGTGTCAAGGACACCTGCAGAAGGGTAATTTAAACCTTTCATCTCATTTCAGTGAGTCTCATAAAAGACTTTCAAATTCAGTCAGTTGAATAAGCAGTAGAAACAAAATGGAGTACAGGTTTTGGTTTGGCTCAGTTTCCTCAGGTCATCTTCTGTCCCTTGACTGTATTTCCCAATACAAAGCCACGACAGCAGGCTTCCAGCCTGCCTGTCATTATCTTTCAGGGGAGAAAGAATAGATAACTGGTTTCTCTAGCCTATCTAATCCCCCCCTTGTTTAAAACCGATGACCCTTTGCGTCACTCTTTGTGTCTATGCATTTCTCTGTGTTGACACAGTACCTGGAGTCAGTGCGCCCACTGATGGATGATGAGCAGTATGAACGAATGAAGGGCTTGGCTAAAGACTTTGAGAAGAACCTGGGACCCAGAGTGCAATGGTACCTCAAACTCAAGTCCTGGTGGGCCTCCAACTATGTGAGTTAGAATGAATTCCTCTTCTTTTCCTTTTCTGCTGTTTTGCCACAGTTTTGGACTAATAGCGTCACCCTCTGCTCCTTTCACCTCTCCTTCTCTTCATATCACACAGGTCAGTGACTGGTGGGAGGAATACATTTACCTCAGAGGCCGGGGACCCATCATGGTCAACAGCAACTATTATGCCATGGTAAGTTGTCTACCTGACTGCCTGATCTGTTTGCAGACAACGGCTCAGCCTTTGTTTAAAGATAAGCAATAATCTTTTCCATTTAGGTTGTGACTGATTACCTTTTTAATTATTAACCGTTAATATGTAATCTTAAAAGAATGTGTCACCAGAGTAACATGTGTGGCACATAAACTGCGGTGTGTTTGATATATGATATGTTAAATGACACACAGTATCATGAGTGAGCAGCCAAACACAACGTCTAAGACACATGCTGAAAAATAATTGTATCTATAACAAAAACTTTATAATGCAACCGTGCAACTATAATTTCCTCATACAAGTCAACTTCCTAAATTGTCTTCTTAACTTTCTTCATGAGGAAGTTCTTTGGATATTTTTTTTTTTAACTTAATATTAGTAAATCATTCATGTTCTGTTGTTTGCATGTGAGTCTCCTCCAGTTTCCTGCCAGCACTGTAACACAGCAGCATGACTGAGAAGTGTTCACACCATTAAACCTCTATCTCTTTCTGATTATGGTCTGTGAGCTTCTGTAAAGCCTTGTAGTGTTCATCATAAAAATTCTCAGTGTTGTAACAGTAACTAACATTGAGCTGTGTTGGGTCCTTGAAAGTGATGTTTAAGAACAAGACTGGTAAAGCCATGTAAAGTCCTCCCGTCTGAAGATCTTTTAGTATATTTACTGGCTAAACTGCATATTAATATGTGAGCACCTCTACTCACTGCCTATAAGAGCGATTCTGACACAAACACACAGTTCCTAAATCTTTTGTCTAAATGAGTGAGACAGTAGTCTGACCTGTCCCTGCTGCAGTACAGGCACTTCCAGCACTTTGGCAGTATCTGTCTTATCACTAAAAACACAGCTGTCATTGGAGATAGATCTGGTATGGGGTCAGTGGAACAACATTTGACATCCTTGGACATGTACTGTATTGTACTGTGATGTACTTTGTGTGTACATACAGTCCTGGATTAAAACAGCAACAAAGAATTTATGGGCGGATCACACGGTGACATTGTGTTCAGTGTGATCATCTGTTTTCCATTTGCAAGTCATATCTTGTGACCTTGTGTTTTCCAGGTCTCTCTGACATGTTGGATTAAATGTTACTGATTATTGATGTCTTACTTTATTTTTTTTTATTTATTTCTTTCTTTCCAGGACTTCCTGTATGTGTTCCCCACCTCCATCCAGGCTGCTCGGGCAGGTAATGCCATCCATGCTATCATGCTCTACAGGAGAAAACTGGACAGAGCACAGATCAAACCTGTGAGTATGAAGCTCCTCTGTCTATTTGTTTTCATTTCTGGAAGGATTTTGAACTTTGGTTACTCCACAGTCATTGTGCAAGCTGTCATATAAAATAAATTAGCACATATTTGATCACATCAATCCTTCGTAAATATTTAACTTTCTCATTTATGATTTGTTGATCCATAACTGTTATCTTAGTGAGTTTGTGTTTATAGTTTACAATGAAAGCTTCTTATCTTTCACAACCCTTTCTTGTGTGTGTTATCCACAACCTTACAGTGATGAAACCAGATAATGTGTTCAGCTCACTATGTCTCACACTGACCTTGGAATGAGCTATGCACTGCGCTTTTTTGCTTTTATTATTGGAAGTATAGCTTTGATTACTGGCAAAGCAAGATCACGAGCATTTTCTGAAGGCTTAGTGACTAAGACTTAATGAATGCTGGTGATTCTACTGACACATGCAAGTGTCATCTATTCCTGCTCCCCTGTTTGTCCTTTTTCCTGCATGATGCTTAAAGGTGGGGTTAGCGATTCCACCCAAACAAATACACCACTCCCTTCTGTGCTCCTTCAGCGGTTCTACTCCTTAAATTCATGGATGGACACTGTCAAGGAAACAACCTTAAATTTTGAGCTAGATGACCAAAAGAGAAATATGGCAGAATCCAGTGTGTCTGCTGCCCGAGGGTTGCCGGCATTAATGAGTAATGTTACACAAGCAAAGACTTGTAATTCCCAGGGAAAGGAGACAGTGAAACATTTTCAAACAGAGACGGCAAAGTATTGAGATATTATTGACATTTGATACTATTGTGGTATAGCCCCATTTGTCATGAACGAGGAAGAGCAGCTGGCAGAAGCAAAGGAAGAGACATAGGCCCAACTGCAACTGGTTCCCCTGTTGCTGATTGGCTGGAGAAGTGTTTCACGGCACAGTCACTTTGTTTGTTTCCCATTTCCAGAACCCATGAACCAGGGCTGTGTACGAACGCTAGACTTTTTTTTCTTTTTCTCAGCACACAAACAGAAAGGACAGCTAGTGGACCGTGAGAAGATAGTCGCTGACTTTGAAAAAAAGTATATTGGATTTGAATCGCTGACTCAACTTTTAGGTCCAAATTCTTTTCACATTCCACAACATGTTGCATAAACACACATTTATCTCTGCCAAAGACTGATTGTATACATTTTTACACACACCAATGCATGTGCCCGCTCTGTTACACACTCAAATTCAGGTGTCTCTGTTCTACTGTTTTGTCCCTTCACTGTGTTGGACGCTGCGTTAGATATACTTGCTGGCAAACAAGGTTCCTCTGTGTTCGGCTCAGTGGGAGCGGATGTTTAACACCAGCCGCACCCCTGGTTTGGAGACAGGTAAGAGGAGGGCACATCTCCACCGTGTCCTCTGACCCCCTACCCTGTGACCCTAGCTATTGCCATGGCAACAGCAATCGGAAACCCCTGACTTCTAGTCTCACTCTCAACAGCACAGCCCTGAATCCATCCTACCTCTGATTGGCATTTGTTAATTGTATTATTTAGGCATTGATTTGGGAGATAAACATATTTAAATCTTAAAGTATCTACATTTGAGTACCAATCCTACTGAGAGTATCAGGGCTTTGCTGGTGGCAGTGAGATAGCAGACCACTGGTTTCTGGATCCTGCACATTTCTCTCTCCCTGCCAGCCTCCTGAGGTCCCTTCTGCTCCTTAGAACTGCTTACCATACCAATCCACATCACTCCCTCTGTACTTCATCCATGCTCCTGTCCCTGTAGGTGTCTGTCTGCCGCTGCTCTCTGGGGATTTTAGTGAATTAGTTTGTCATCTCTCTGTGTTTGACTCTCCCCTTTTGCGTTTCAGCTCATGCTCCTACACACTATTCCCATGTGCTCAGCCCAATACGAGCGTATGTTCAACACCAGTCGTGTCCCAGGTGTAGACACAGGTAGAGTCCTTAGCAGTGCCGCCTCCTCCACACTACTCCTACTGTACTTTTCCTTGGGGCATTTTGTCCATTTGTTTGAATTTAAACTTATCTGACCTCCATGGATTAATAATGCATGTGTGCTGTTCTGTGCACATTCAAGGACTAATTTGCATGTGACTCAAATCTAATGTTTTGAGTTTGAGAAGGCAAAACTGCGATAGTGTTAAGACTGGATGTGAAAATATCAAACAGTGACGTGCCTGAATACATAAAGAGAGATATATGTACAAAAATGAATATATACTTTATTGATAAAGTTTATTGATGTTTATTACTTCACATTCAGTTCAGAATGTGTTCCATAAAGTTCTAAAGGTTATAAAGCTTATTATCACCTTATCGCCTAAGTGGTGCTCTCTGGCATGCATCTAAAAATAACAAATGACCTCTGAGAGGGCAGGCAGCCATTCCGCTCTTTTACTTTTAAAATGTAGGAATATAGTGCTGTTGTTCAGTCATGAAAGAACTGACATGATATGTTACATGCTTGATTAATGTGGAAAGGACAACTAATGCATGATATAATGAGACATGGACCAATTCAGTAGAAAAGCCCAAAGCTTGAAACCTCAGAGCAAAGACAATTTCATTGAAATTTCATGAGTCATCAGACATTTGGGGCCCTGATAGACTTATTTAAATTGTCTGGCTTTGAGGACAAAATATAATTATGAATAATGTAATTGGATTAATTCGCGCTTTTTACCCAGAGATTCCAAAATGCGCAACAAATAAATCATTCATGCTGCCTATTTTCAGTAAAAAAAAAAAAAAAAAAGAAAAAAGAATCAATGGCGGCACAATGCAACAGTTGTTTGCATCATGCAAGAAAAGGAGGTGTGACATTTCAGACAGCAGTGTTAATGTCTGATGTGGCCTAAACAATGGTGTTACATGGCAATAACCTCAATAAATATATATTATCATCTCTGTATAATGAGTAACAAATAATTAGCTCCCAAACCGCGTTGTCTCCACAATTTACAAATTTTATTTGATTCCATTTTTTAGTTGTTACTGAAGCACTGAGATTTATGTTTTTTTTAAATAACTACCTTTAAATTAAATATAGTTTATAATTTTATGGATCATTATAGATGTTACGATACAAGTTCCTCTGTCAGGTTTTAATAGGTTATATTAGGGTTGCTTACAGACAGAACGACACAGATCATAGTAATGATTCAGTGAAGTGTCATTGAAAGTTTTTGTCAGTTTTAATAGAAGTTTGTTTAGTTAATAGGGTCCATGATGTTAAATAGAAAGTTAAAAGTAAAAAAAGTTGTCTTAAACAATGGGCTATCAGTGGCTGGAGGTGTAAGAGGAAACACAGGAGGCTAAGTATTACCTGGATGTGAGGTTGTTGTTGTTCTCGGGGTTGTTCCTAGCATCCTCTCCTTTGTCTCGCCTGTAACAAGGGCGATGCTTGTTTGAACACTTAGCATCACCAACACAAAGTCATAACTTTGTATCAAAGAGGCGCATAATGTTTATAATTTGGTTTCTCTTGGATGTTGCACGGTGATGTTCAAACAAACATCACCTCAGTTCATTGTACTCCAAACCACTGCCCTGTTCCAAAATTACTTTCCCTTTTCATCTCACTTCCTGCACTCCCATTTCAAGCTGCTTTAGTTGTTGAACTGGATAGTCCCTCCCATCGAATAGCATCACTTTGAATTCAGTTGTTTTTTGCCCCTTTAAATGAATATAACTCAGTAAGAAGAAGGATGTTAACAAAAAAAAATAAAAGAGCCTCCCCTGGATGTTGTGGATATCACACCATTTTACTTCTGGGACCAAGAACTGGTTACTAATCACTTCTATTGTTCCCAGGATTGAAACGTTGTCAAATCCACACTTCATTCATTCGACCTGCTGCCTTCTTTTTCACTTTTTTATATAAAGCTTTTAATCATTAACATTTACAAACTGAAGCTCATAGAGCTAATCTCCCCAAACGCTTCCCCATTTCTTTCTCCTTTTTTTTTCTTGTTTTTCTCTGTCTCTTTACCATTGGTCCTTCCCTCCCAGACACCCTCCAGCACATGAACGAGAGTAAACACATAGCCGTGTTCCATAAGGGCCGCTTCTTCAAGGTGTGGATGTTTTATGATGGGCGGCTGCTGTTGCCACGGGAGATAGAGCAGCAGATGGAGAGGATCTTGGCAGACAAGTCGGAGCCCTTGCCAGGAGAGGAGAAACTAGCTGCGCTCACTGCAGGGGAAAGGTGGGTGGCGTTACAGAGCAACCTACAGCTGGTATCAACGCGGCCACTCTTAAACTGAATACATACCAATAAAATACAGATATCCTAATTCCATAATTTATAAAAAAAAATCAGGCATTCTTTCTGAATGACCTCAAACACATCTGTGGCATATCTAAAATGTGATGTCTTATTACTTACTTATCATCAACATGCTGATGTCTGTGATAATCCCAAACTGCCACATAATATGATCCAAGATAATGTGTAGGTCAGGCTCAATGTCACTTGTGAAAGGAAGATGTTTTGGTCAGGCGCTATGATTGTCTGTGAGTGTTTTGAAAGTAGAAAGGGGTGACAGTGACCACAAAAATGCATGCAACTCCGTCCTACATATGATGCTTTTCTCACACAGAGGAGAAAGTTTTATGTATTTGGTAGAAGTGACTCCTTCCAGGCATTGTCTCACATCTGCCTTTGACATTCTGTAGGACCCCCTGGGCCAAAGCACGTGAAACGTACTTTAGCCGTGGTAAGAACAAGCAAGCTCTGGATGCTATTGAGAAGGCAGCCTTCTGTGTGACGCTTGATGAGACTGAGCAGCGGTACGATGAAAGCAACCCAGTCAAGTCCCTGGACAGTTACGCAAAGTCACTGCTTCATGGAAAGTGCTACGACAGGTGGGACAGATACCATTTAGTCCTATTCTATATGTCATATATATATATATATATATATATATATATATGATAACAGGCACATCAAGTTAATTCATACATTGACTGAAGGTGGTTATTCTTTGTTTTCAATCAGGTGGTTCGACAAATCATTTAACCTCATAGTTTTCAAGAATGGTACAATGGGACTGAACGCTGAGCATTCCTGGGCAGATGCTCCAATCGTTGGCCATTTGTGGGAGGTACGTCTGTAGTTTCTGTGTCATGAAGTTTGTTCATGAAATCAGGTTTTAATTATGAATTTATCTTTTGGATACATTTAGCTATCTTACCAGTCTGAACTAAGACAACAATATTGTTTTGTTACAGCATGTGCTGTCCATGGACCCGGTTAAACTGGGATATAGTGAAGACGGTCACTGCCACGGGGAGCCCCACCCCAACCTGCCAGGACCTCAGAGGCTGCAGTGGGACATCCCTGCTGAGGTAAGGGCCAGGTTGTGCTTCAAAGTAAAGGTTTGTACAACATGTTGTACAACCATCATAAAGAGGGGAGATGCAGTAGTTGTTTAAATATGGTGATAAAGTTATAGTGTTGCACTCATTTTTATAGCTAAAAAGTGACAGGAGTGATTGGGTAAGTAATGCTAAATAGAGTTAGAGAGAGAAGTTTAAACTCAGTGTACCTCCTCAGCTCAGAGCAGTTGGCCAGTCACTGCTGTAAAAAATAGACTGCATGCCCCCAAATTCTGACGCAGGACAGGTGTGGTGTGGTGTCAGGGGTTTTGCGGAGCTGTTTAGCCATCTGATCAGCAATTCTTAAAGCTCATACTGGCAGCATTAGACCACTGCAAGGTCTTACACACTGGCGGTGATATTCAGGAATTGGCCTCCCTCTGCTGGTAGCTTGAACTATGTGCACCAGCGTTATTATTTTATTTCCTGCAATCAAAGATGTAGAGAAAAGGGTGTTGGATATTTAAATGTGACAGTACAATAATTGCCACTAACAAGGATTTTATTAATTAGAGCTTTCCTTAATAAGAATATGCTCTCAAAATATTAAATATGGAATATGCTGTCATCAGTTCAGTCTATAATGACTGTGTCTGTTCTTTTAGTGCCAGGAAGTCATCCACAGCTCTCTGAAAGTCGCTGAGGCGCTGGCTGACGATGTGGACTCCCACATTTTCCCCTTCAGTGACTTTGGCAAGGGTCTGATTAAGAAGTGCCGCACTAGTCCTGATGCCTTCATCCAGATCGCCCTACAGCTGGCCCACTACAGGGTAAGTACCAACATCTCTTGTTAAGTCAGAATGTGTCGACTTAGCAAATCTTTGAAGCTTTTATTTATTTGCCATGTAATGTGTGCATGCCCTACTTATAAGAATGGATACGGACAAGTTACACTCCTCTTAAATTCCAGCAGAGGGCAGTCACAGCTTACCAGCTAACACACATGCAATATGATAATGAATGATCTCATCAAAACATGGTTCAGCTTTAGTTAAAGGCTGTATTTTTGTGTTCATGTTGCAGTTTATCTTAAATTACAATGTTTAGATTTCTTCATTCTCAACATGTCAAAATTCTGCTGTGACTAATTAACAATTACAACAGAACGTCTTGCGGTTACTCTTTTTTTATGCCATCCTGTCTCTCATCAGGACAAAGGGAAGTTCTGCCTGACATACGAAGCCTCCATGACACGTTTGTTCCGTGAGGGCCGAACAGAAACCGTGCGCTCCTGCACCATGGAGACTTGTGCCTTTGTTCGCTCCATGATCAGAGATGAGACAGTAAGGGCTAACAACAACAACGCAGCACACCTCTGATTACAGTGCTGCTCTTAATGACTCTTTGTCATGATTCGGTTGTTTCTCTCTCTCTGTCCACTCAGACGGAAGAGCGTCTCAAGTTGCTCAAACAGGCGGCAGAGAAGCATCAGAATATGTACCGCCTGGCAATGACAGGACAGGGCATCGATCGGCATCTCTTCTGTCTCTACGTGGTGTCCAAATACCTGGGAGAGGACTCAGCCTTCCTCAAGGAGGTATGAGGTGTTACAGTTTGTTGGGATCTCTGTTCTGAAAGTTTATTCCCCCTAATGGACAACAAAAAGTGCATCAGCAGAACTGTCTCTCCTCCCCCCAGTAACTTTTCAAAGAGTATCTAATAATACTGGCTGTTATCTTTATGTTTAGGTCTTGTCTGAGCCGTGGAGGCTGTCCACAAGTCAGACTCCTCTGCAGCAGGTTGAGCTGTTTGACCTGGTGAAGCACCCTGAGTATGTGTCCTCTGGAGGTGGATTTGGTCCAGTAAGTTTTTCTACTGTAAAGCTTAAACAGTGATTTTTAACGACAAAGAGAAGGCAGTTGTGCAGCGTTCTTGCAACTGTGCTTGTACATCTTTAATTGTGTAATAATAACTCAGGATTCAAATTCAGAAATGTTGAAAATGTAGTTTCAAAATATAAAATATTTGTCTGTCCTCTTCTTTCTCAAGGTGGCTGATGATGGTTATGGTGTCTCTTACATCATTGTTGGTGAGAACCTCATCAACTTCCACATCTCCAGCAAACACTCAAGCCCAGAAACTGTAAGTTGGCTAGTTTTACGTTTTGACAGACAATCTAGATTACTTCAGTCTAACTTATGTAAGGAGACTTTTGACCACTTTTTTTGCTTTATTCCAGGACTCCCACCGTTTCGGCACCAACATCAGACAGGCCATGCTGGACATACTGGATCTCTTCCAGCTGGACAAGAAAACCAAGTGATTGTCCTCTCCACGGGTGGAATAAACACAAGAAGTTGTGTTTTGCAAAACATATATTCTTCCTGAAGCTTGTACAGAATCAAAATGTTGGGTTTGGGGTTATTTTTTAAGTTAATTGATGTTCCAGAAATAAGGATGATTGAGAGGTATTTGGAAAAACATTGCTGTCAACATATGGATGAAGGTTCTCAGTCATCCAGGTCATGGAAATCCAGCACTAGTTGCTGTCAATATGTGTGCAAAGTGCTTATGTGTACTGTATGTATAGGCAAGGTGAGATTCCGGTGGTATTGGCTACAGGTAGTGCACAGATCAAAGTTTTTATTCACAGGACTGTATGCACCGGTGCCTTAGTGACCCACTAATGTAAAAAGGGCATAAAGGGAGGAGAAATTAGAGCCGCTGTAGTTGTGAGATCAAGTCCAGTGAACCACAGCCAGAGACTTTTCAGCTGAAGGATCGTTCAGTAGCATCATCCAATATTTGTGTCATGTTTTGAAGTTGAGAGATGGTGCAATATTTTCACTAGTTTGTGTTCCACTGTAGAAAATCCTCATTGTTTTTAGGTTTTTTTCCTGGTCTTCTTCGCTGCAGAACCTTAGTTATGTTTAAGTGGCCGAAGCAGCAAACTCGATGTTAAATATCATTTATGAATTGCTTGTTGCTTGATGTCCGTTCATTTCAGCTGAAGGACTGGAGCCTCATATGACTCATTATTTAAACTACCACTGGGTGTGATTCACTGGTGTCTGGTTAACTCCCACCATGGAGGCCTGAATGATTAAAACAGTCAATATGTTATTACAAGAATTACAAATATTCATCTTTTGAAAAGTGCTTCTCTGTCAGGAGACCGTCTAATCAATAGATCTTCATTGCCTTTCGAACTCAACTGTACAGCCGGTGTATTTGTTTCATTTCATCTGCCATGATTTCTTGAAGCAGCGACGAAGGCAGATCATGTTTGTGTGCGTGTTTTTATCGTTTTCATACTCAGGTTTTACTAAGTTGGTATCGGAGAGAGAGTGCTGGCTGCAGCGTTGGAAGATGAGTGTTATGTTGGCGTGTACATGTGCAACAGAAGAAGAAACTGAGTTGCAGTACGACGCCATGTGACCGCCGGTGAGCATGGCGGGTAGGATAACATGAAGTTTGCTGTGGAAGTAAGCGATGGGCAGGACACGGTGTGTGTCTGGGGTGAACCTCACTTTTGTTTGACTGACACTGACTTCATTTTCTTTTTATTTTAAAGAGTGGGTAAACTGTAACTGTACTCTGTTGTGCACTCCATTACTGTCCATTTTTAGTTCGAGCTAACCGATACCTGACTGCCTTGGCAGCAGTTTTTTTGTCAGATCAAGATGAATTGTAAAACCATTTATGAGCAAACTTGTCAAGTTGTTAGTTTGAGCATGTTGCAGTTGTCGATGAGATGCAGAATCGCTTAACAGGTTGTTAATGTCTCTCCGGTACAGTAGGAAACTATCTTTATCGCTTGGATTAATGTTTAGGGAGGGCAGATAAAGAGGGGCCCTCATGTATAAGAAGGCATTTCTGTTATTATGTATATGTTGTCAGTTCATATTATTTATTTTTTCCATGTTTTCACCTCTTCATAAAACAAAACATGCATTTTTACCAGCTGAATGCAGCGATTGATGCACACTAGTTAAGCTTTGCTGATTCAAGAAGTGAAACTGACAAAAAGCTTCCTTCTATTTTATTTTATTTTAATTCTTTTTGTTTTGGACATGACAGCTCTGTTGTCACGGACTTTGCCAGTAAGTTGTAGTTGTATGAACTTTTTATCACGGTAGACCTCATGTTTACACTGCTGCATGGTGTTTGAGGATGAAGCTGTATATCTTTGCCTTTAATTTAAAGATGTGTACAAAAAAAGACAAGCAGCTGATATACCAAAATGAGTTTTAACAATAAAGTGAATGTCAGACAGCTGTATCACACACGAGTATGTCATCTTTTACTTCCAATCTTTAAATGCCGTGTATGACATTAACACCAGGACAATCAAATGTTGGATTAATATGAAAAGATTAGTCAATCAATAGATTAGTCCACTGACAGAAAACTAATATTTGAACCTGTGTTGAAGCAAAATTGACATTATTTTTCTGGTTTTAGCTCCTTACATGTGAAGATTTGCTGTTTTCCAGAATATATTTGGATTTAATTTGTTGATTGGACAAAGAAAAGCTGTTGAAGAGATCCGGCTGTGATGGGCACTTCAAAACAATAACTCAATAAGAATAACAAACAAAAAAGATCTGTTATTGATCAACTCAACTGTATGTTCGCAATGTTCACCATTTAATTTTAACGTCCCAAAACGAGCACTGAGCACAACATTCAAGCATCGTGTCATTAACCAAATCTGTTGACTTACTGGAATTTGGACCCAAAACCACTCACCCCCCCAAAAATCTTTCTGTATTTGAAACAAAACAATCGTGTCTTCAAATGCGTTTGGTTTAAGGTTCTTTGGTTGAGATATTTCAGTGGTAGCCATCTCTCCGGAGCCATGACATTCATTTTGTTAACTGATGTTAGTTGCTGTTGTAATTAAAACACTCAGCAGGTGGTTGGCTCGGTTGTGTTATGACCGATGTTCTGCTTCACGTTTTCAAAGGTCACGCCATGCACACAGTGGTTCGGTTCACCGTGTGTTTATGTCAGGTACTCAGCTCTCACATGCACTGTTTTTTTTGGGGTTTTTTTTTTTAGCCCTGACAATCTGTAAACCTCCTGAAACTGGTCTGGTGTGAAAATGAGATCTTTCCTTTCCTTAGCTCAGTGTTTACTTAATCAAAGGGGAAGCTTGCTGCCTGCCATCTGGGCCAGGTGGTCGGGCTCAAGTGGATGCCACCCCGGGAGCCAGTTCCATCTTTGAGGGTATTAATAAGTCCCCTCCGCTGGGACCGCTCCGGGTATATTCACCTATTAACTTGAATTAAACGGAAGACGCTTAAAGGCATCGTGAGGCGACAGATTCCCGAGGAGGGCAGGGGCAGGAAGTGATTACATGTGACAGCTTCCCTCTCGCTGCTGCCCTCCACTTGTGCACAGCCTTTTCTTTCTCACACACACACACACACACACCTCCACAATGGTACACCCGCCCCGATTTCACCCTTCCCCAGGCTTCCGATAGCAGGCTAACATTTCAAGACTGCATTCCTGAGGTCTGATTTCTCCTCATCTTCTCTGGGAACCTGCAATGTGGCTTCATAAGTGGAAAAAAAAAGAATCGCTTTCAAAGCCAGACATTTGTTTATCTTTGTTTTAATGTCTTTTTTTTAAAATCAGAAATCATGAAGGGTTTCCTGGCTCTTGTGCATTCAGACAGTTTTATCTCCACCGGAGAACAGTGCAGTGTCTTCTTTACTCAAATACTCAAAAAACCCCTGAGACAGGCAAGCAAACTATGAGAAATCCATACGGCATTAACCAAAAAGACTTCAGCCGGCTGGCTTCTGGACAACAAGCCTTTAGATTGTACACCTAATTGGCAAGCTGGAAAACCCATTCACTGAAGAGCTAGACGCTGAAACCTAAAACCTTGACTTGCACTTTCTAAAAGTAGACTTTGGGAGAGATCTGCGGCCTCTGCTTGTCACCAGTTTAATTCATGTGCCACTTGCTCCATAGCTCCCTCAAAGACGAGAGGGAGGGAGGGAGGTGGGGGAGGGGAGAGCCGACGTCGCCTATCCTGTTTTATAAGCTAATCATTCACGCCGGAGCGGGGATGTTCCCATTTTGCCCCGGTGGTAATCACCAGTAGCTGTTAACAGTGGAGAGTAACACTGTCGTCATCGCAGCTACCGTATGCAGATCATTCGTGTCATTCTTTATTCGGGTTTTGGCAGGACAATTTGTTTTTCCTGCGCTGCCGGGCGACTTACATAAGGCTCCGTAATGCCCCCCAAAACTAATTGGGTTGAATGTTACATTTTTGATTTAGTGAATGGGTGGTGGTGGTGGTGGGGGGGGAATAATTGGACCGCGGTGTCCTGCTGCTAAATGTTAGTTTAAGGGTGGATGTCTCTGACCGCAGCTTTTCTGGAAGGAGTCGAGTTATTGTGCCATGATTTCCCGTCAGAGTGGACCTCACAGAGGGAGGATCGATCTCAGGAGCAGATTTTGTGTTGTTTATGCTGAATTCTGGAGGTTTGGTGGTGTAGCTCTCTAACCCCTCCGCTGTCCTCTCCAGCCTCCGTCACTGTAACTCCATCACCTCACAAAAACCATCGAGCCTCACTCAGAATGTCTTGTGAACTTTAATCTGGCTGAGAACTGCACCCAGATTTTCATTCTGCAGTATGAATATACACGATTGAGGAGAGGGTGAGCTCGGCGTTGCGTTTGGCGCTGGAGGGTCCGTGCATGTCTGCGGCGGGCTGCACCTGTCTAACTTGCGCTAAAGGAGCCGGGGTCCGGGGGGCCCCACGGTGGAGCTCAGCCGGGGGGAAGGGGAGGAGGAGGTAAGGAGGAGAAGCTCAGCTGAGGTTGAGCTGAATGTGATTCCCCTGGGAAACCTCTCCCACCGCGTGCTCACCGGAGCTATAAATAAGTTTTATTAGGTTTAAATGGAATTAGTGGAGAGGTTGGTCGTCAGCATTGCTCGCGGATATGTAGATGTAGACTTTTCTTGACATGAGGAGAAGGAAGAGCGAGGAGTGTTAATGATACACACTCGCATGGGAACATGTGCAGGCGGACACGGACACACACGAAACAAAATACCACCACAGTTAATTACACAATCGTATATTCCTTTTAAACATTTGGACACTTTTCACGCGGCGGCCATTTTCCACCATCGTTGCACGCTAAGGGTGGGAAATTTGAATGTTGGGATAATGTCATCACGTCATTGAAACTTTACTAAACAACTTCCTGATTGATCAGCAACTGAAGAGATGATTCCCCATCCCACCGTATCGAACGGTAGCGTATCGCCGCAATGAGGCTGAATGCTAACGTTAGCCGTCGTCTAACAGAACAGAAAAAAACACTTAATAACTCAAAGAAGTGAAGTAAGAAAATGTAAACTTTATTGTAACTTTGTTGTTCTAAGTTCTCTGATTTACAGAAGAGAAAAAAAAAACACTTGTAATGGCACAGTCATCGTAATATGTACACATTGCTGATACTGCAATAATCCAGGCAACATCGCGTCGTCCAGATTTAAGAGTGGCACATTAAGGCACGTGGTTCGCTCAGTCTGTAGAGGGACGGAATAACACATACATACCACAGCATTCCTTAAAAAGCATTAGAAGAACGGGAGCTAGAAAAAGCCCCTCAGCACGAAGGGCTCGGTTTGGGAAAAATCACAGTTTGTCCATTGTACATTCAGCTCTGGGAGAGATTAAGACGTCGATGTGTTCACAACATTACTGCGTTGCACTAAGACATTTGGTGATCTGATAAGCATCGGTAGACCTGAGTGTTTTGAATTGATACAGTAAACTTGAGAGCTCAAAGTTACACAATCGGTTTAGTAGTAAAGCGTTCAGTACTAAGGTTGTCAGAGTCTGTATCATCACTGCCGGCCGGGTTTAAGATCGTCTGTTGAGGGAACAAATCAAGGCTAACTAAACTGCACGTGGAGCAATGCATCGTGGCGCAAAAGGTGGTTTACAGGGCTAGTTTTATGAGTATAATCACAAAAAGAAAAAAAAAAAATCATCTCATTTACACATCATTTGCTTAAAGCATATCAGGGTTCAAGCCAAATAAAAATACAAAAAAAATCTCCTATATATATACGTAGCCTAATGCTACTGAGCTAAAGCAAAGCAATGGAAGTGGAAGTGACTACAAGGACAGTCCAAGTCAAAACATTAATAACTCGTCAGGGTTCACGTCACGTGGCCACTGCTCCTCTAGGACTTTAAATGTCAGGTCATGCTTTCAGCTACTACTAATAAATCCAAGATGGTTGCAACGGACATTTTCGAAGGCTAGCTTATGTCGTACTCGTGAATTCTCGGTTCTGTAGCCCTCTTTCCCTCCCACATTGTCCTATTAACAGAATAGTTTGACATTTTGAAAAATATACACTTTCTTTTGCTAAGAATTAGATAAGTAGCTGAGTACAACTCTCATATTCGTACAGCCAGGAGACGTTAGCTTAGCCTTGGACATTATCATCATCATCTTCATACTTTAGTTTTATACAGATTAAACAATGAAGATGTCATTTAAAGTTGCTGGTACGCAAATCTTGTTTGTTTTGGCTAGCTAGCATGACTCAACGCTAGCCTAATCCAGCTATGAGTTGTGCTAGCTGGCCAAAACAAACTAGATCATGCTAGCAAACTGGCTGCTCACACACGTGGGTTGATATTAAACCGTACAGACAACGAGAGCTGCGTCAGTCTTCTCAGTTAACTCTGCAAAAAAAAAACAAAAAAGCGAGTACGTGTATTTTCCAAACCCGTCGCACCATCTGTCCAAAAATCTTCTTTCAACCTGTTTCATCCACGAAGCTTTTCTATCAAACTTAATTTGGCACCCATTAAGATGAAAAAGCACATCAACACAACATCATGACAAAAAAAAAAAAGAAAGAAAAAAAAAAAGAAAATGAGCAGCCCATTTTAAAAGCCGTTACTACAGCAGGTTAGTAAGAAGGTGACATCGTATGAAGCCACGTGTCGTTACATTACAGTGGCTCGGCCTCATGTTCATCAGGCCTACAGTACTAGGGGACATTCAGGCGTGTCCAACAGAGTGGTAAGTTTATAAATTAGGTAAAACCACTAAGAATAAGTGCTAAGGAGTGATAGGCCGTCGTGTCTGATGACTCTGTGAAGTAGTGAAAAACCGTAACTTGAGGTACATTCATAAAACGTCGGCCCGTTGGCCTGATAAGTTCAAGTAAAAGCCAAGTGAGCAAGACATACGGTACCACGGTGCGTCGGTCTCGGTACGAAGCTTTCTGTGAGCTGACTACCTCCCACTAAGCAAAAAAAAAAAAGAAAAAAAAACTTTTCAAACATTTTTTCTTTGTCCTTCGATATCGTCATTTGGTCTTCTTGAGAGTTTCAGATTCTTTTTTTTTTTTTTTTTTTCTTAAGCAAATGAGGGGTTTGCTTTGTTCCTCCTTATTGAGAGAGCCAGCAGCAGCTAAAAGAAAAAAAATAACTTAAAGACTGTCGAAATGCAGCATGTAAACACACAGATTTCTCCGGAACTTGCGTACGGAAAAAAAAAAAAAATTAGAAGAAGAAGAGGAGATCAAAAAGTCCGGAAACAAATCAGCCGAGAGGTAAAACCAATTAACATAAAAAAAAAAGAAAAATGTCACAAAGAGAGAAAAAGAAAAAGAAAAAAAAACACAAATCATTTTGAACTGTAAAGTGCAAGTATAAAAAAAAAAAAAAAAATCTTTCTACATGTCGTCTCAAGGCCGGGCCTCGAGACTGGGTCAATGGTCTTTAGTGGAAAAGTGCAAGTTGAGAACAGCACGAGTATTTAGAAAAAAAAAAAAAAAGAATTTGATTCAGAACAGTAACAGGATCAGTCAGGTGACTCGGTGTGACCAGTCGCGTGACTCAGCTTCTCCGTAAGAAAACAGCCACGGCGTCCAAGGGCACGGGGTAGTCCTGCAGGAACGTGCCCCCATCGAACACCTGAGCGTTCTGGCTGTCCTGCCACTGGAAGCCCCCGTCAGGTAAATAAACATCCCTTTGCACTGCCCCCTTCTCCAGCACCGGCGCCACCAGGACCTGGAAAACACACGTAGGATCGGTCAAAGAAAATTCAGACGTCACTCTCAATTATCAAGACATCGGGTTACAGCCTTGAGGGTTGATTCATGTGCTTATCGGATGCCAAGTGTATCGGATGCGGACAGATGGGGGGGGGATACTCGATCCCTTCACAAACAGAACATCATTAAGTCACCTCATCTCCGATGAGGAACTGGTCATCGATGGTGAAGGTCACGGGGTCGCTGGGACTGAGCCACCACATCGGCCGGTAGATGGGGTTTCCCGTCATCTGCCACTCCTCTGCATACTTCTCTATCAATGGGACCACATCCCTCTGGTGCTTTGCTATGTAGGTCCGAGTCAGGTTCAGAACCTACGGGCCAGAAAATACAAATATTAGAGATCCGGTTCTTGATTCCTTAGCAATTTTCTGTGTCTTATCTTGGAAGCGGTGGCGCTCGTTTAATCATTTTAATGGTGTTTTCACTCTTGCAGTACGTGACATTATCATTTGAAGACAATTCGCACTCTTGTCGAGAAATTAAATCACACTTAGGAACGTCTCTTTCTCTCTGCCGTGACTCAGACAGCTGGATTCGGAACGTTATGTTATCTCGCAAGTAAAACGGTGGATACACTTTCTTTTGTGATGACAACCCCGGCAAAATGACTTGTTTCACTGTCAGAATTTGAGCCATTCAATCCAATTTCCACCCTTTCAATTATTTGATCCACATCTAAGTTAGCTGGGTGCTTAATCAGAAGTCTCTGGTGTGAACGATCTGTGGGCCGCACAATCTTGGAGATCTAAATATTTTCATACTTTTTTTAACTTTAAAGCACCAATAAGTGGCTTTCATAGGGATGGATGGGGCTCCACCTCCAACACTGTGTCCAGATTAAAGTCCTTGGTGTCGACCAGCTAGAGAAGTGACTGTTTAGGCCACTGTAGCAACAGTTACATCAGAACTCAAGTTTATTTCATTAAAAGTAGCATGGAAAATGGAGGCTTTTCTCAATGAGAAAGATGTTTTCGGCCTCGTCCCGACTGGCTTTGGCAAGAATTTGATTTTCCATCTGGCTCTGCTGATGGTTGAGCTCTCCTACTGTTGAACCGATCGGCTGAAGTTAGCCCGCGACGGTCCGTCGAATCACCTGCCAATAATTTCCGCCTGCCCTTTTTCCTGAAAAGTTTTCCTCTTGGAATTGGCTCGTCAAGCCGCTTGTTTCCAGCAGCAGAGACGCAGGAGTTTAATGTCATTGTTTTGCAATATGCAACTGTCTGGAAAACATGAAATCAATAAAATAATTAGTGAGCCTGGAAGCAAATGAACAACTGGGAACCAGCTCTCAGATGAAGCCTGTACTCAGTTCCCTAATTTTTGCATAATCCTGCATTTTTGTTTTGTTTTGTTTTCCAGCTGATCTTGACATTATATTCAAAGTTAGCTCATTAAGGAGTCAGTTTAAAGTCTGTCCTTTTGCAGAGTTTCATTTTTGCTTTATTCAGAACCACATTTAATTAATGTCCGGCCAGGAAATCTGGACCAATTGATTAACTGAAACCAACAAAAACAACCAAAAAAAAAAAAAGCAATTTCCTTAACTAAATCATCTGCCACAAGGATTTCTGGACAAGAATAATATTTGACAGTGAGGTCTGCGAAAGACATTTGTGCCATCTCTGCACCGAGACACGCAGTCAGAACCTAAGAGCGGCCCATTGTTGACTCGGTGGTTTGTTAGCAGTGTCCAAGTCTTTTCTCCTGTCTCCCCCTCTGGCCAAAACGACTTCAGCATTCCTGGAAGGGGTCACATCCTCTTCAGTGTCCCATGACAAAAACAAAAGCTTGACCGCATCTATAAAAAAAAAAAAGTATTTTTTTTTTACGAGTTGGGATTGGGAACATTTGTAGGAATGAGCTTGAAGTCGCAGCTCCGGGTTTGAGTGGATCCTTCTCTAATTGAGAAACCAGGCATGTGTGTCTGGGTTTGCGGTTTTTATTGCTATTCGATTTCCAGTGCGGCTGCTGCTGCTGTGACCTGTCTGTGACTGACTGCAGTATCACACATCCTGGAAAAGAAAAAAAAAAAAAGGTGTGCCACATTTAAACTACAGTAAAATAAATTTAAAAAAGACTCCTTCATCATGTGTAATGCAGCGGCACATTCTCCTCTCAAATTTCCTCAGTCTCACTTTAACCCAGTTTATAAGTTGAAGGCCATGCGAGAGACCGAAATGGAAAACATTGCTGCTGCTGCTGCTGCTGCTGCTGCTGCTGCTGTCAAACGTCTAGCTGTCCAAAAGGCCTATTTTTATCTTTGTCACGCAACACAAGTCACAACCAATATATTCTGCTGGCCCGGTCCTCTTCCCAGTGGAAAGCGGTGGATCACTCCCACTCTTGTCACACTTGTCAATTACTCATGGAAATCTTAATTGCCACAATAAAGTATTTTTCCAAGACTTGTCCTCAAATTCATTATCATTCCTGCTGAAGTGGCTCTCGAGAGTGAGCCGTAAATCTCGAGGAAGGATTGTAATTCGGAACAGATGGAGCTCTAACCACAGGTGATGTCGGGGGAGAGGGCCGAGAAGGAAAGGCAGGAAGGACAGCGGGGGGAAAAACAGCCTCGCCCTCCGGAGAAGCAGCAAGTGCTTTTCTGTCAAGAGGAGTATCGATATCTGTCACCGAACTCTCCGAGACTGTAGGCTTTATTTTCCTGACGCGTACAGTGAACGGTACATTCCTGATTTCCAGCAGAGAGGAACAGGTTCTCCCGCCTCTCCCGCTGGGTGGAGAGCCAGGTCTTGAGTTTTGATAGACTACGTCTCTTCGGACAAACTGGTGGGAACTTTTTCAGAGAGGCGGCTGGGTCAACAAACTCTCCCTCTCACGCCTCTTTTCATAAACCAGAAGGTGGGATAATCTCCCGCTCCCGTTGACAGCGTCTAATTGGCAGCACTCACGCATCAGTACGCCTGATCTCTTCACCTTCAATATTCACAAGTGAAACTCTTGTTATCAGGCCCGGAAAGAATGTTGTTGCTGTTGTAATCACATCTGAATGTGGATCCTGCAGATGAAATGACAGCTGAGGATGCAGAGTGGACCAAAAGAGGAAGGAGTTCCTGTGACCACACGACTGTTTTGTGTGTTTCTGAATCAAATTCTGGATGTATACCAACCCGGTCCTCGCCGCAGACCCAGGGCGGTGTGTGGAAGCTGATAACAGGGAGGAAGGCTGCAATCTCCATCCACCGGATGAACAACTCCTCATCTGTGACCAGGTCTCCGGATAAAGAGCCACCTGGAGGAAACGAGAGATTAGAAGAAGAAGACAGTCAGGGAGATGCACAAACTTTAAGGAGAGTTATTCTACTCAACATCACATTCATTCCTGGTCATTAATAACGTGTTGACAAGGCAGAAGACAACCCTGCAAGAAGGAACTGGAGGTGATTCAAGTCCACTTCAGGTGAAGCTTTTAAGTAACTGGTGCATATAAGCGATGTCAGTGGTCGCCAATGTCTGACGCAAATATCAAAACTCTTGAACAACTTTCAGCGACTGGGTCTGTAGAAACCTAACGTATCCAGTATGATTTTATCCGACAACTATAATCACCGACTGACCCAGAGTGGAGCGGACCCGGTCCAACTTGGAGCCATCAGTCGCCACATGCAAATCGTATTCATAATCAGCTCAACAAACCCTAATGTGTGTCCCGGCCTCAAGACGATTCGATGCTGCCAATTTTCCGTGAACTCTGGTGTTCAGATCATCAAAAGTTTGGCGTTTTTTATTTCTGCATGTATTTAGGTCATATCGCTTTGAACTAAAATCCCAAAAGATTGAACAGCAATGGTTTGTTCAGCTGAACGGTGCATTTCTGAATATACGATTGTGAAAATGACTGAATAGTTTCTTTTCGTTTGCATGTGATCATAAATGTGACGGTCACTCGTGTTTCATGAGAGTCTGAGTGACGTCATTTGTGAAGCAGAGGTGAGAAAAGTGACCCATCGGCTGTGGTATTACCTACTGCATCAGGAATGAGGAAGTTGTATCCCAGCAGAGTGTGGTGCAGCAGGGAGGGAATGATGCCCTTCAGGCCCATCGGGCCCCAGTCGGACTGCAGGGGGGTCATCCTCACAAACAGAGGCTTGTGGCTCGACCTGAGACACAAACAGGATCATAATAAGCGTAATCACACTCTTGGTGGTAAAACTGCAGATGAGTGAGCGTACAAACAAAGACCAGATGTTTGAGTTTACCGTGTCCCCGCCGTCACGATGGTGGAGTCTCCGATCCTCGTGGCCAGGTCGGCCAGCATGCTGATGTACTTGTCTCCGGAGAGGGCGTGTGGCGACCGCAGGCCTTGCTCCTCAAACAGATTCCCTTCGCCGCCCTCCAGCATGACGTACTCCATCCCCAAATGGGCCTGCAGGGATCCCACTCTGTCCAGGAACCAGCTCACCGCTCCCGGGTTGGTGATGTTCAGCTTTACACAGAACATGCCTCGCCACTGACTCATCACAGGGATCTGAAGGACAGGGTTCATTTTACACTACTATCATTTTCTATTTTGGTTATTCAGTGAATGAATCATGGAGCGCAAAGATTTTCTGGATCAGGCCGTGTTCACACTGCTCTGCTTTTTATCAAACCGCAACAAGTGAATGGAGAACAGGCTGCAAGGCAGATAGGGGGGGAAAAAAAAAAAAAGTTCCGTGTCTGGTTTCTTGTTAGAAAGAGTGACGTGTTCTCGTAAGTCGGGGAAAGTTCAGAGTGTTGCAGACGTGGGGTATGTTCCTGGTGAACGGACCCGTCGTGACGTAGAGGAAGTGAAGCACGACAACGACCAGAATTAAATCAAACAGAGACCTCGAGTAAAAGTGAACGTGCAGAGGACCGTGGCGCTGAAGTCTTACCAGCTGTCCCTGAGGGGCTGAGGGGAGACTGAGCCAGTAGGTCTCAGTGCCGTCCATGAGGGAGGTGTGGAACTGCGTGGTGCCCACGCCCAGGAAAGGGGACAGGGTGATGGAAATGTTAAGAAGCTTGACAAGCGGGAGGTCCCTGGTCAGTCTCTTGGACATCCCCCTTCTCCTGCTGTAGAGGTAGTCATGGTCCTGGTAGAGACAGAGACAGATAAAAGGTCCAGTGTGTAGGATCCTGGAAGTTAAGTCCGAGACTGCAACCAACTGAACACCCCTCATCACCTAATAACGTGATGCACTCGTGGATAAATTCAAATGTTTACGTTTGGACACGCTGATCTCTCAGAAAAAAAAAAAAACCAGTCGAGAGACGTGCGTGACCTTCTGTCAGAACCGCTAACGTACATCATAATCCTTTGGAATTTACACGGTAAAGTCAGGCAGAGATTTCAGGTTACATAACGTCGGGAACAAAAACCTTTTGAGAATACAGAGATCGACCTCTGGAGGTGAACCTGCTGTGGGAAAGAAAGGGTGGATTAGGACACATTATGTAATGTGGAAGAATGTTATTGTGTCGCGGACTTTTCCTTTTGCATCTGATAAAGACGTTATGTTTACCCCCGTGTTTGTTGGTTGGTTTGTCGGCAGGATTACAGAAAAAAACTACTGAACAGATTTTCAGTAAACTCGGATGGAGGATGGGTCTCGGCCCAGAACTCAGATAAAGAGACAGATCAAGGATTTTTTTTCTTTAACACAGGGATTTAGGAGATGGGGGGTAGTTTGGTTAATTCCTTCAGGGAAGGATGCATGGATGTTGATTAAAGAAACAGTCGTATTTAGGTGGATAATATCAAACCGGTGCAGTTTGATGCAGATCCTGATAACAATCAGGATCTCACAAAATGTAAAGGTCCAATCTGTGAGAGAGTCAAACGTGTGGGGTTGGTGCCCCGACCGACCTATCAACCCAAAGTGTCAGTTTTTACTTGCTTAACTATCTTATAAATTGGACCTTTAAGTATGTTTTATTACAGGAGACTTCAGGGCCTTGGCAGGGTTACGCACTCTGCTTAGTGTCTCTCTACTGTCCCCTGAATTTTAATATAAATCTGACTAATAGTCAAAAAGCCAAAACCTGAGACAAAGAGGTCCAGAATGTACTTTTTTTTTTTTCTTTTTACAGCAAACTAATTTTTGACCCAGATTTTCCGATGGCAGCCAAACTAATTTGGAAACTGGAAGAGAAAGTAACTTAAAAAAATCCTTGTAAAACTGGAGTGAAAGAGACGTTTTGACAGAGGTTCATTGTTGCCAGTCGCACTTCTGTTGAGCCGTTCACGGACGATTTTCACGCTCCGTGATGTTTCCATGCGGCGCTGTACGCCTGGCTGATTCTTTATGGTACTTACAGAGGGGGAAGCTGGGTAATATGGAGCCAACAGAGCTGGTGTTTAATATCTCTGATGCACCAGAAAACTTTTTGGCTAAAGAAAAAATCTTGTTCACCAAACGGCATCGATCACCTGACACGTTATTCTTTCCATCTTCCCCACCCTCCTCTTTTTATTCTTTCACGCCGTCTGAACCTGCGATGGGAGCGTTCTGTAAGCATTGTGTATGTTTATAATGAGATGCCTCAGCTGCCTCCTCTTCTGTTGCCCCGGTCCGGGTCGGATCACAGCATCAAGCTGGTATCAGGATCGACCACTCGAGTTAGTCTTGGCTCAAATCCCCCATAATCCCAAACACACTCGATTCTTTCGCCCGTCCCACAGTTACCACACTCGGAGCAACCTGAGATCTCTGTTTGTCTTCCCTCGGCTATATTTGTTTTGTAATGGAATATCACCAAGTATTGACTTAGATCCACTTCACTGTGGTCCTGGTGCCGTTTCCTGGCTGCTCCCAATAACACTCAAGGAGAGTAACCAGATAAATGTGAGAGAATCATAAACATCAGCATGCAGAGAACGCAGGAGAATCACCTGCAACACACTAGTTATGGACCAAAAAGTTTAAAATACCTGAAACATATTAGGTGAGCATTATTTATCATATTTACACGTTTTGAAGACGTCAGACGTGTGTTCTGCACTGTGGGAAACAAACCGTCCAACATGAAGACAAAGCACTTAAACCATCTTTTTTTTTTTTCCTGCGTTGTGACATTTCTGTGAACCTGTCCTCCTCCCCTCCCTCGCTTCCCCTCCTGTCTCCGACACTCTGGAGATCCACTTAAGAAAACTCTTTCATCTCTGTCCTTGACCAGCTCTGAGCCTCTGACCAATGAACCCTCTCCAGCCCTCGCAGCCCAGATGGCTGAAGAGGAGGATTATGATTGAGTCTACAAACACGCGGAGCGAGAATTAGCTGAATGAAGAGAAGGATGTAGTAGATGAAACTGTAAAACTTCACTTCAAATATGCAGTTTGACATGTTCAAAGTGCTAAATTCCTCCTCTTTGGAGCGAAACTCTCACCAAAATGCAACCTTTTTATGTGAATGTATACGAGTCAATGACGAAAAGAGGCACTTTTAGGATTTATTTTCATTTTTGGATCAAACTTATTTTCAATGGGAGTGCTACGGGCACTTTAACGACAGCATCAAAATCTCTATTTTTAAAACAGTAAGAAGTCTCGACACAACATGAAACTTTGCTGGTAGCATCACCAGGGTCTCTACACATGAACACCAGCACTGAGAACATTGTTTGTGTACACAGAGTTACTAAAAAGAAAGTTTTTGAACAACTCATGTTAGCAGTAGCTTGTTCCGCTCGCCGCCGTCCTGCCAGCGATCTCAGAACGCGACTTACTACAAGCAAAGTTGCCTCTTTCGTCGTAATTATGCTTTTACACGAAGGTTTGATTCACATACATTCACAAAAAAAGCCTCGGTTGCATTTTGGCGAGAGTTTAGCTTTAAAGTGTCTTTACAGGAGTTTTTAAAAGTCATATTGAGCCTTCTGTGGCTCCAGAGGAAGCTGCGTGTTATCTGATAAAAGTGCCTCCAGAGATGTCACACCGTGGCTAAGTTGCATTGTGGGTAATGTAGGCATCACGTTCTCAAAAGGACGGAGAATGTGTGGGATAAAAACCAGTATCTCTGGATCATGTAAAGATTTCGGAGTTACCCTTTATTACCTTTTTTTTAATGGAGGGCAAGGAACGGGATCCCATAGTATTTGATATTACTTTGGTGGATTTCTTTGATTTTTTATTCAGATGTACTGTTTTACAGGAAGTAACAGATGGGACGTTTTGAGCTAAACTGAACTGTTTTCATGTTTTTGAGCTACACGACTGCCACCTTTCGCTCTGCTTCACATCCAACATCAAACTACGATCCCTCTTCTCCAGGTTTGTGCCTCTGAAATAGGTCTTTAAAATAAAACCCCTCCTGTCTGCTGAAGATGCTGATGCTGGTGATTTAAAGATCACGGCTCGGTACGGGACGCGGCGAGGAGCACGTACCATATCAGAGAGGAGGGTGGTGGAATGTTCATTGAGGCTGATGACTCCCTCCCCCAGCTGGTGTCTCTTCAGACGATTGGAGAAGGTCCTCAGCTCCCTCTCCACCTTCTGCCCCGAATCCACATTGGCGAGCAGCTTCCAGAAGGGCAGCCTGTAGGACACACGGGGGGGGGGGATCGTGAGGAAAACCTGGACGTGTTTTTTTAAATTCGCGACAGCACCCACAAAGTTTCGCTCGGCGCTCGCTGGACCCACAGACTCTCTGGTGTTCTGACAGGCCCCTTCCTCATCTCTGCTAATGTGAATCAAAAAAAAAAAACCCAAAAACCGAACTAACCACAGTGCTTTCATGTTGGGCAGCTCCCTGCTGTGCTGGGAGAGCTGCTGCACAGCTTCCTGGTGAGCAGCTTTCACGTCGCGGGCCACACACACGGTGTACTGCAGAGGGAGGCGCTCCATGCTGGGCAGCGACTGCAGGCAGAACTGCTGCCTGCTGTCCACCCCCAGCTGCAGGGGAATATCAGGGGACACGAGCACTGCAACACCTGCATGGTGGGAGGAAGCACACGGGACATCAGCTCATTACATCACACTTGTCAGAAACTCAGAACCGTCGCTTCAGAGAATCGAGATACGCCGATAATATAACGTTTCACTTCAAGCAGATATTAAAGTGAGACGACCCGTCGCAGATTCCTCTTATATGACATAGTGCGGCGAGTGTTACTGAGACCGGGGCGAGCGTGTCGGATGGAGAGTTGTGGGAGGCCGAGTGTGGGCTGTGTCAGCTGATATCGCTCCGCTCAGATGTGAGAAAAACACCCCCCAGAATGAGATATGGCAGTTAGACGAGTTTACCCTGAGACTGCTGGGAACTTCTGAGTAGGAAAGTTACACTGAGGAGGGTTTAGGTCAGTGATGGTCACCTGGCGGCGTGCGGGTCACAATCAGCCCGCCGATTCAGAAAAATTCGAAGAAGGAAACACAAATACGTTCAGGTGTTTAGGATGTCTAGGGTTTATTTTTTCTCCCAACTCCCAAAACAACAGAGACGGAAACAATTTTAGACTAAAGACGTTGTAAATCAGCTTATTATTAGAAAGCGGCCCAGACAATCCGCTGCAGGATTCAGGCCGGTCGCGCTGAAAGCAGCGTTTATATCTTCGTGCCAGAAGGAGGATAAAACTCAGACTCTTATTCAACATTTCGTTCTATATTTGAAAAATAACTCCTCAGACGTCTGAGAGCTTTTCCTCATTAAGTTTCTAATTTTTTTCACGACTTTCCGAATCTGTTCACACTGATTCGACACACATTATTTGAAATACCTGACCGCTGGGTTAGATATTTACTGTGTATCATTGATATTCAAGACAATTTAATCCAATATTAGTGAGGTAATACCACAAACTATTATTAACAATATTCATTTCTCCCATAATTATTATAACAATTGTGTCTTTAAGGTCAGTTTGTCCCTCAGTCGATGAAGATGTTTCTCTTCGGATTGAAATGTATTTACTGCACTTTTTTAAAGTTGAGTTTCTGTTTTCATTCATTTTCATTCATTCTGATCCAGAAAAATTTAAATTTAACCTTCCTCTCTGGGGACGAAGGAAAAAAAAAACAGCTCCTCTGATTAAATAAGTCAACTCTAGCTTTCTAAAAGTTCCTAACGCAGCCGTGTTTTCTCTCCTACTGTACGTGCGGACGCTCCTTCAGCAGCCGTGTGAAATGATAAGATTAAGTGAAGCAGATAATTGTGTCTGCAGATGTAGCTGCCCTGCGAGGAATGCCTCGTCCCTCTCAGGTTACCCCGACCACATATCCTCACCGCTTCTCACCCGTCCTGACTCCCACCTTCTCCCTCGCAGCTTTTAACTACCTTCCTGTCCTGTCTCTGCTGCCGGTCTGCTGACCCATCTCAGGTCAGACAGCAGAACCCGACCCGTAATCAACCCAGACTCAATTAAGTTTTTTTCCTCAAAGTGGCAAAACGTGGGATTTGGATCCGATCGGTGAACCGATTAAGGTGCAAGTCCTCTCAGACGAGTCTGAGAAACCCGGGGCTGAGAACTTGGCTCGCTCCAGCCGCCCTCTCTAGTTTCAATGGGCTTACTGTTCTTATCAGGCAGGAACCAGGAGCAGGCAGGATACTCGTGTACCAGTTTATAATCAGATTAATAGTTTCAGAGATCAGCATTCAAGTGCTGCATAAAGCCCAGCGAGGAGCCCTCAGCCTCGGGGTAATTCTCACGTGTTTGCAACGGATAATGTCAAAGAGATACTGGTAACTCCTCAGCTGCCTCTCACAAGGTATTAGGTCACCTCCTAACTGCTTGTTATAGATTCATAATGGCAGATTAATGTCGATATCTGAAGGGAAACACATGCTGCGAGGGATAAAAATGGCTTAAATTAACTCCGTAACGAGGCGAAGGTGCGTGTCAGTAATGTTGCCTATCCAGCGGAGTGAGAAAGCGGGGACAGAGCAGAAAATGTTATAGCTTTATGGAAGGATGGAAAAGGAATGCAGGCAGTGGAAATAGCGGCGACCGGAGCACACCAGACACCGAGCGCTCCTGCAGAACGATGTGCACATACAGCAGGCTGCAAAACGTCTGCTTCCCTAAAGTGCACACAGGGTGGAAAGTGGAGTTTAGCTTTTCTTTTCTTTTCTTTTTTTTTCTTGCAAGCACGACTTCTTGAGTCATATTTAATTTTTATGGGAAATGACAACCGCAGGGCCTCAAGGAACTGGGACAAAACAGCTGGACCATTTGACTAAACATGCAATATTGAACGTTACACGTACTGAATCTTGATTTATGTGTTTACACAGCAAGAAGCCGTTTGCATTTCTCTTATCGGGGGGGAAACTACACCTAGCTTATATCGGTGCAGAGCTCTGAACGACACTCGCTCTCACTGAACAGTATCTGTAGATGGGAGCAGGAATCAATAAGTGTTATTTAAAGAGAGTGAAGCAGGTTCGAGGCCTTGAGTTACAGCCAATGTGGGGTGCCCAGGAGTTGAAGGGGAAACGAGGGGGGGGGGGGGGACCCTATTTTTAGAACAATTCCTTAAACACTCCCAAGCTTCCCCTGAAATATTTTCCACTAGCTCTCAAAAGCTAAATTATACGTCCGACCGAGTGTATCCGCTCACCTTCAAAGCAGCAGATAGGCAGAGGTAAGAAAAAAAAAAAGAAAAAAAGTGAATGAAGTTTTATTGGGCAGATTCGAGTGATTTGACACACACATGCCTCAGTTTTACAGCTGCTGGGTGCAAAACACACAAATCAAGCCGCCTTGGATTCGCCTCCTCGCACGCATTCACGCACACTTTCTTTAATGGGAAACCGTAGACTTCCAAGACAAACAGAGCAGGACTTATAGGACTCATAAAGGTGCTGCACTTCCTCTCGCTCCGTCTGAGCCCCCGACCGTTGGAGGTGGCAGCGGCGGCGACCCGAGGCACCTTCTGATGGATCAGGAAGGTTTTAATGTGGCGTCTTGGGCCTCGGAGAGCGGCGGGGCCTGGAGGAAAACACCGCCGCCTGACTCCCCCGCTGCTGCCGACCAGATGGGCCGCGCTCTTTTACCTGTCATATTTATACTGTTATTTATGACACCTGTGCGCACTTACAGACCTGAGCAGGCTTATAAAAGATGTATTCAAATGCTGACTGTGTGTGTGCGTGTGTGCGTGCAAGTTCAGGCATGCATTTCCTTAACAATGGAAACTTCGTTTCTGTGCCCAACCCTCAAGAAATTGATGGCCACAGCGCTGGGATCTTGCCATGGTAGTAAATTTCCAATTCCATTTATTGAAAAAATAATGAAACACCAGAGAGACTTGCTCTGCTCTATTTCTCTCATCAATCAGTTTTATTGTTTCAAGTGTGAGACGCTGTGTTCTGTTGTAAAAGTGATCGGACGAGAAGATCCAGCGTTCGAATACTTTGAGGCGATATAAAATTATTTCGCTTTTCTCTCTCTCTGTCTCTTATTTCCTTCGCTTCGGTGTCAGCTGGTGAAGTCAGAGTATTGTTAAAGAGTTCTGATGTTTTCAGACAACTCGACGGTGGATTTTGATGCAGTGCTTGTTGCACATCTGTAAAAAAAAAAAAAAAAACAGGAAGGAAACAGATCCGACCTGAGAGGCCGATCAAACGAGCCGATACGAACTTTATAATCACATCGGCGGACGAGACGCCGGCGTATCGATCCTCCACTGTCCCCCGATGGAAAGTATTACGAAGGAGATCGACTGTGGAAAATGTTGCGGCTGACTTTTCATGCAGTAGCCGTCTCATGCGGGAGATGACAGCTCGCCTCTAACAAAGCTTCAGTTGGCTACGTGAGTCACTGTGAAAGTGTTTCACCTCAGACTCGTCCGGGAGAGTCGAGGCTTCGGGGCAGCTGCCGAGGGACCTCCCGACGACCTGTTGAGTAACACGGGAGAGATTTGGGCCAGCTTGTTTTTCCCTCTACATGCGAGTTGGATAGTTTGAGCATTAACTTCTGTGTATGTATGACTCAGCTGTGTTGGCTCGGCAGAACGCTAAAGAAATACTGAACCACAGGCGAGCAGAGGACGAGCTTTAACTCCTGCAGGGCTGCGAGATGTGACGTCAGCTGGTTCATGTTATGCTCTGTCGTTAATTTAATTGTGTCCATAATCGCATTCTGGCGATATATGAGATTCCTTCATATCGCACATCCCCAAACATCACCGTTTCTTCACGATGGCGGCCATCTTCGCCTGCAAAAACAGCATATCCCTTTGTTTTTTAATTGTACAACAGCATTCAGAGTGGAGAGAGAAATGGAAGGACTTCACTGAACAGGGAGGCTTGTTTTGGCCCGTGCACGTGTCCTGACCTTTGGTGATCTTTATTCTTTTATTCCTTTATTTGCACTTTCACAACTTCTCTCCGCAGATTTCTTGGACTCAAGAAACATTTTGTCTCGCTCCCTTTCGCTCCTCGCCGTTAACGCGCCGTGACCGAAATACGTCTCGTATCTCATCCTCGTGGTTAGAAGTTTCTGTTGTTTCAAATAAAAGCTGATCAAGTATCATTGTAACTTTCATCCCTATCTCTCTGTTGAGTTTGGCCGCTTCCCCTCCGAGAGACCCGACAACAGACGAGCAGCAAAGTAACGTTTCTTTGGATCCCACATGGAAACACTGAGTCAGAGAGAGAGAGAGAGAGAGAAATGAAATAGAAAGGGGGGTGGGAGACGCTGAGCTGACGGGGAGAAAGATGACTGCTTAAAATGGACAATAGTGAGATCAGAGAGTTCATGTTCATCCACATTTGCACATATAGAGGGTGGTCTCATAACTTGGAGTCACGTCAAGTCCTACAAGTCTCGCAGAATTATTTTATCTGATTCTAATCTCAGATGCCGGCGTGGAGAGAGAGAGAGAGAGAAAAAACGGGGAACAGCAGATAAATGAACTCCGTCTGCGAGCGAGTTAGCTGATGAGTTATTATCACACTGTCATTTATTACAGCGGCCTGCTGTGAAAACAAACAGGATCTCCAGCAGCTCGTATTTGTGAGGATGAGACGGTGATGAAGGCCAAGTTACATCTGTCTCACGTAAACAAACAGTATCTGAAAGAACGAAGCTCTCCGGGGATAAAAAACACCTGGGATAAAACAATCAGACGGTTTCCACTTTTATTTTCTACCCTCACGTATAAAAACTACAAGAGAGGGTAAAATAACATTTTAACTATTCAGTTATTTCAGATCCCTGCAGAGAAAACTATTTTATTTTCATGTTTTTTCTATTTATTCAATAATAACTACCGCCAATCAATAAACCTGCTGACGGCTGCGTTCATTTGGTTTTTAACATCATTAAAATGTCAAATCGGCTAGAAAGTAGATTTATTTGAGTCTCATTCTCAACACGACGTCCATCCCAGAGCGACAGATAAGTTATTTCACTCTTAACAAACGTTACAAATCGATTATTAAGCAACTGTAAAGGTTTAAAATCATCACTTGCAACTTTAGCCATCAAATTATATTCATAAATAATCTACACTGTATATATATCAACCATTAACAAAATATAACAATTATCAGTTTAATTTATTCATGTGTTAAGAGAGAAATAACTAAAAGTTTAATTAAATATTAATGCGTAATTAATTTATACCATTTACAAATAACGGTCATTATAAAAGTGTTATCAGATGTATTTATGTAAACTGCAGCACACAATACTCATGAAGCAGCCAGAAATAAAACTTTAATTATAATTAATAAAAACTGACATTGAGACTAAATCATAAATATATAATTCTATAATAATACTTAAATCACTTTAACTTGATGAGAAAAAGTAATAAATTGTAGGAGATCTATCTATGAATTAAACTGTTTAAATATCTTTATTTCAAATAGAAATGTGTTTCTATGGGACTGAACAGTTGGACGCAGTTTCAGATGAACGTCATGTGACTCGACCACGTGCAGTAACTATCTGCACATTCATGCAAAGATGATCTGCGCCTACATCTCCGCACTGCTTGTATCATCCAAACCTCCAGTTGAGGAACAACCCCGACCTAAAGCTTCTCCCAGAGATTTCTCCCCTCCTTATTTTTTTTTTTTTTAATGCAGGATGAGGCTGCGCTGATATCTAATCTGTTCTTCGTAGCCCGGTTGTTTTGGTATGGATAAAGACAGGTGGGGCTATGACGAGTTCCTGCAGTTGGCAACACTCTCAAATGTCACTCTCCTGCACGGTCGCACATTCATCTCCTCTCCCGTCGCGCCGCTTCGCTTTTCTACCTCCACTTTACTTTCGCTGCTTCTGTTTTCGGTCCTGTACGTGGTTGTTCAGTCTCTCTGTTTCATTCTGTTTGTCCTGCTCTTTAGCCGTCACCCCCCCCGGAGTCCTCTTAGCTTGGTAATATCAGTCACAGCTCCATGTTGCCCACCACATTCATAATGTGCCCCATGACTAACTAGAGGCAGTGTGGACAGGTCCCAATGCACACACACACACACACACACACACACACACACACACACACACACACATAAAAACGGCTCACACATACAGCGAAAATATTGCTAGCAGGTCAGCGGGTTCACGCAGCTGTGAGGCCTGATATTATAATAATCTGCACGCAGCACTAAAAAACTGCAGCATTGTTTGTTTTCCAGAGAGGAAGAGAAAAAAGAAAAGAAAAAAGAAAATGCCGACGAAGCACCGCGTGACACCGAAAGGCAGATTTGTCAGTCCATTAATTAGGAATGAAAAAATTCACCAAAACGGTCAAGACGCGCGGCGACTCCTTTGCTCTTTTTATCACCGCTGGAGCTCTGCCTTCCTCGGGTCTGTTTTGAGGAAAACAAACGCGCCGCAGTGCTTTCTCTCCGGCTGACTGACGCTCGGCGCAGGAGAGGAGCAACAGTTCTTTTCTCGTGTGAGCTCACGAGAGTCAAACTGTGCCCACAGTTATGGACTCTAAAGGACTAAAGAAGGTGCTGCTACGTCTAGAAATAGGATGAAACCATAACATGAAGCTAAAACATACTCCTCTCTTCTTCTTCTTCTTCGTCTTCTTCTTCTTTTTCTTCATGAGCTGAGAGTTTAAAGCAGCTTCACCTGAGCGGACGCTGGTATTGTTGTCTGAGAGGCGTCAAATATTCATCCCACTATTTCAGATTTAAAGTTAGTAGACCTACTGAAAGTCGTTCACTTTGATTCCTCAGTTATACTTGGAAGCACCACAGTTAAAACTAAACATGGTGATAAATGACAGAATAATTCATTCAGTATTATTTTACGTGCTGGAAGTGATTTTTTTTTTTTTGAGGTCTGTATTCAGTTAGATTTGGTCTCTTTACACGCAGAAATAATAACGTTTCGCTGCCAAAACTCGGGACAAATCAGTAATCCTTCACACGGTTGCATAAACTCCAAGTATCCCATAATGATCTTGTTTACTATCCACACATAACTGCGGAGGTTTTTTTTTTTTTTCCTCCAGAAAAGCTGCTTTAAATTGTTTCCTGTTCTACCACTATTAACCACAACAATAACACAGCTATGACTCGACCGCATCGCGTCGTTAGTCGCAGCCACACTCATATTTCACCGTTTAAAATGTGATGCGTCAGGTACGAGTTTGTGTCGGAGCTGCTGGAGGGAAGAAGATGTGACGTGAAGGCTGATATTCTGATGTTTCGATCGAAGGTGAGAAGAGAAAAATGATGGTCCTGATGTAGCGAGTGGTCATGTTGCAGGACTCTCGCGCTGCTTCGATCGGATGCGTGTAGACATGTACACAAAAGCAAGAGACATTCAAGGAAGCCTTGTGGGAATCATTCATGTTCTACATCCAGATGTGTCTACAGGTCAGAAATGAATCGTCATGATTATAAAACAGACAAGCAGACGGTTAACGTACGTATAATAGGTGCAAACACTTCTTCTTGCCATGTGCAGTGACCTGAGGAGGCCGGGCGGGACGAGCGGCACACGTCGGTCTTCATGCAAAACAAAAACAGCCGCGCACCATCTGATTGTTAGCGCGTAGCACGTTGCACAACTGTGGGAACGCGACGTTCCAAAACATGACATGTCCTCGACACATTAGCCAAAAAAGCTGCGGCACGACAATATGAGGTCACTTCAGTTTTTAACTTTGTGAGCTGCACGACTCAGACCCGCCGCACATTCCCTGCCAGAGCAAACAGACTTTACACTGATTTACACTGAAATAACTAATGTCACATGAATAATTCACAGAAGGATTCCACATGTTTGGTAATATGTGACATTATATTTTGCCCTGCATCTGAGAAAAATAATGTAAAAGTTTTTGTTGTCCAGCTTCATGCATTACATTTGAAGCAGTGCTCTTAAGAAATATGTATTAAACAATTAAATTGTGTTACAAATCACAACCAATTATTTAAAATATGATGCTAAAAATACTGAAAAAAGACAACGTCTCTCTGTATGTGTGCAACTTTTAAAATGCTTTTTCTTTAAGAGAAAACAAACATTTAAAACGGCGACATTTTAGTCATAACTCAGAAATTATAGTTACTATTCTTTGGGCAGGGGCTGCACAGTGGCCCAGTGGCTAGCACTGCTGCCTCACAGCTAGAAGATCGCCGGTTCGCGTCCCGGTTGGGACGCCTGGGATCTTTCTGTGTGGAGTTTGTATGTTCTGCAAGCGTGGGTTTTCACCGGGTACTCCGGCTTCCTCCCACAGTCCAAAAACATACTAAGGTTAATTGATCATTCTAAATTGTCCGTAGGTGTGAATGAGAGTGTGGTTGTTCGTCTCTATGTGTAGCCCTGCGATAGACTGGCGACCTGTCCAGGGTGTCCCCTGCCTTCGCCCTAAGTCAGCTGGGATAGGCTCCAGCCCCCCCGCGACCCTGCAGAGGATTAAGCGGCGTACATAGAATATGTACAGATGATGGATGGATGGATGGATTCTTTGGGCAAAATATGAACGAATGAACGCACATTTTAATAAATAAACCGGACATGTGTTTGAAAGTCTGATACTTAAGACGTGTTTTGCTTATAACATCTGGTTAAACTTTGTAAAACAGCAATAATTTGTTTGCTTGTCAGCATAAACAGAATTTATCATTTGATATATTATTAAATATATATTTCAAGATGACACTAATTTCAAACACATGCTGGTGTGATGTGTTATTACAAGGACTGAATTGTTGTGTATTGGATCTACATTTAGGGAGAAGATATTTCTGTCGCTCCCTCAGAAATAACAACAAATCATTTCTGCTGATATTAAACAGGAACGCTGTGAACAAAGTTGTGATTTGTCCTGGAGGCAAACGTGCTGCTCGCCGTGTGACGTGACAGCCAAACAAAAACATCCCCGAGCTTTAAAAGCGAGATCTGCTGTCAAACACACGTGTAACGCTCCGGCGGGCATCGCTGTCATCGCTGAGCATCAGTTTGCTGTGTTTGGGTCTATGTACAGTTTGTGTCAGCGAGGGCGGCTGCTTGGCAACGTTCAAACAGTTGTTCTCATCGGGGCCTCGTCTCATCCGTGTGGAGTGATGAGATTTTTTTTTACTGTGGGGGGCCTGAAGATTGTTCACATAAAAGGTGGAGGAAAAAAAGGGATTTTAAGTCATGTGTCCGTCTCGTTAAGCCACCGTGATGTTACATAACGACGTGCGTATGGATGTTATGTGAGCATGCATGTGTGCATTTGCTTCTGTTGGTGTGTGAATCAGAGTGTGTGAGACCACTGGCAACAAAAAACAAAGTCGTAAAAGAGGATTGTTTGTGTCGCCCCCTGATCCACACGACTGATGATTTTTTGGCATTTCAGCTGGCGTTGTCTCCGGTGTTTTTGTTGGAACAATATCACATTTCCGTGAGATTTTTTTCAAGAATGAAGCTCCAACTCACCACACACACCAACTACCACACACACGTACACACACACACACATTCCTCATCAGTTACATTAACCATTCACATCCGCCACCGGCCCCTGCCCTCCCCCCCTTTTGCCCCCAGGATAAAATCTAACACCCCCAAAATAACCTGGTGAGTTATAAGAGTCAGCAGGGCCTTCATCCAACCTGCCCTTTAAATAGAAACAAAGGGCAATTACCTCGCTATCCCTAAGAGTTAATTTAAGATGCTAAAGGTGGCCGACTTCCCTTTGTAGTCTAATCTCTAAATTAATAAACCAGGATGCCACAGACAGGATCGGGTTACGTTCTATTTGTGGGGGGGGGGCCGTCCGAGCGGTGTGTGTGTGTGTGTGTGTGTTCTGGGGGATGATGGTTCTGGAGGCGGTCGGACCATTTTTCTCAGCTCAAACACAAACAAAACACGAGGGGGTGGCGGTAGGAAAACACAACAACATGCGCAGGGCTTCCCTCACGCCCCGGGATTCACGCCACACATTGTATACCCGCTGATACGGGGTCAGATTTCTCCAGGCCTTGTGCTAACCCCGCGCTGATGGCAAGTGTGGAAAGAACAGCTGACCCTGTGTCATTCTCAAAGATCACTGACCTCGGTGTGAAGAGGTGCCACGGCTCCGCTTTTGCCTCCATTAGGAGGAAATCTCAGCTGAATCACTTCCTCTCACCTGACGAGCCCAGGAAGTAGCGCTCCAGGGCGGAGCCGAAGCCGGAGGGGTTGTCCTTCAGGTCGCTCACGGTGAAGGGCTGCGTGGTGGCGTTCTGATCGTTGATAGGCCACGTCTGACCCCGGACACTGGCACCGCCGTACCAGGACACGTTAGCCATGGAGAAACAGTCCTGAGAGGACACACACACACACACACACACACACACAAACACACAAAGAAACAAAACAGGTGAGAGAGAGGAAACGTGCATCGGGAACATTTATAAAAGTGAAGAATTAAAAGCGTCTAATGTAAGTTTCCTTCGTTAACGACAGTCGTTTGGTTGGCTTGTCAGCAGGATTACACAAAAACAACTGACTCTCATGAAACTTGGAGGGCGACAACATGAACTTTTGGTGCAGACTGAGCATCATTTTAAAACATATTTATTCATTTCTCAGGCTGCTGGAATCTAAGATACTACCCTCTGTACTGGTGAGCTTCGGTTAAGGTTTGTCAGTTCTGGGTGGGTTATGGGTTGTATTTTAACTTTCTTTATTTTACTGTTTTGTATCTGTTGTGCAGCACTTTGGTAACTGTGTTGTTTTTAAAATGTGCTATACAAATAAAGTGGATTGGATTGGTTAAAATGTAAAGCTGTACATCTGTAGCTGTAGCTGATATCGGATTAGGATTGATGTAATTAGAGTGCGACTGCTGGCCTGAACTATCACTGACATTTAGAGGAAGGATGAGGATTATTTCAAAAAGCAGATAAATGGTGAAAGGATAGATGCACATTTCAGTTTTGAGCGTCTACAAGGTGAATTTAAATGCCTTTTCTGCTATCACATTATGTAGAGAGACTACAGATGAAACTGATGTTTGACAGAAATGCAGGTCAGAATGTGATGGCTGCTGCGGGACTTTACCTCAGGAAGGAAGGACTGAATGACGGGAGACAAATCTCGTCTCTCGGCTCAACGCGTCTTTACGCGCGGGGGAGAAATGCGCACACCGGCAGCTCGTTTATTTCACGTCAGCAAATCCTGGGAGTTTGAGAACAGGTGCCAACTGGTCACCTGAGAGGCACCGGGCACGGATTTCTTTTCTTTTTTTTCTTTTTTTTTCTTTTTTGAAACGAGGAAAAATAAAGTTTAAGCGACTTAAAGTTTGGAAAGATTTTCTGTGAGCGGTCGCGCCACATGACAGGGGAGGAATGTTCCAGTGGGGACAGATTAACCTCCCCAAACATCCCAATAGTTGAATGCCTTTGATAATTAAGCCGGGGGGGAGTACAGTAAGTACCGTGCGTGTAAAGAAGCGTGACAAGTGTGACGAAGCGCTGGTGCAGTTTAATCCAGAGCTGAGGGACTTTGGAACATCATCAGATGAGAAATAAAACATCGAATTACTTTATCAATTCAATCATATCAACAAAAAATGATTTATAGCACTGATTTATAGACATTATTCAATCTCCTTTTGACACAAAAGAGGATGATTCCACTTGTTTTTAACGCTGTGATTCTATAGACATTTCTCTTAATAAATATGTAAATCACCGGTATGAACACACACTTCTTCTGACAGATTTTATGATAAAATTATGATTAAAGTTGTTAAAGTGAACTGGGGCCCCTGTGGTGCCGTGCGTAATCACGTGCCAATTTACTCTGATAAGAGCAAACTGAAGAAGCTCCGAGCGAAGAATCGCTTTTTTCTCCTTTGCACATCACACCTCAGTAAAAATGACATTCTGATTACAGACTCTGGTTGTGTTTGGTGCGGAGCTCCTACCTTCAGCTCCACATGACAGTGCACCGGCGCCCAGTTCATGCTGTAGCACTCCGTCTCCGTCTCCTCGTTCACCTCCAGCGAGATCTTCACCTCGGCCACCGAGTCCCACGTATAGCAGAACTCCGTCTTGTTGAGCCAGCACAGGTTCCTCACGAAGGGGACCTCGATGTCGGGGTTCCCCACGTTCCCCACGTCGATCTCCACATAGGTCCTGTCCTCCGTCAGGGTCTGTATGACCAGCGAGTGGGTCCTTCTCTCCCAGATCAGTCCGCTAAAAGTCCCCCTGAGGATCCAGTTCTTGTTGGGCTGGTCCACCACTTGCCAGTATATGATCCCGATGGTCATGACAAAGAAGACGGCCACCCCGAGACACGCTATAGCTCCCTTCCAGGTCTCGTTCATCTCCTTCAATCCCGTGTCCCATGTTACCTCTGGGATGGGGCTGGGGTTCCTATTTCGAGCGTGGGGCATGTTTTCTTTTTTTCCTTTTTTTTTTCTTCTCTCTTTTCTTTTGGAGATCAGCAAAAGTATCAAACGCAAAAAATGCTGCAGAAATCTCTGTGCGTCAAAAACCTCTGCTGCTTCATCATGTCATGGTGTTTTTTTTTTTCAGTGAGGCTACAGGGTAAACCAGCCTACTCTTTATCTTTACACCGTTTCACACAGTTGGGTTTGTTTTGTTTTTTTTGCGCAATTTGTGCCAGCAACAGAGACCTGTCATGTGAAGAAAGCTGTGAGAAAGAACAATCCCAGCAGGCAAATGTAACAGTATGAATGAATAATGGACTTACCACATACTGCTGCTGGTTTAAAAGAGTTGGATTTGTGACTTGCATTGGCTGCAGTGAGCTCGTGAGCAGCCCCAAGCCGGGTTTGGCAGCAATGCCTGCGAATAGCTCCTAAGACGCTGTCTTGCTTGCCCTGCACTTTCTGACGTAACGCCGGGTTGTTTCTTCAGAGGAAAGGTAGAGCGAGGGAAATGGGGGATCAGGAGGGTTTGGCTGAGTCTTGGAGCTGCCCCGCCAGGGCGAGGAGGCCACGAGGACCCCCCCCTCCCACGCGTGCTCGCAAAACTCTCCGTGCGCTCTCCGTGCGTAAAGACTGTGGAGGCTTGTCATCCGGCGGTGTGGAGCGTCGGGGGCCAGGAGCGTCAGTTGGGCATGGCGAAGTCTGCCTCGCCTCGTCCACATCTGATCGTTGTGGTGTTTCACATTTTAATGGAGAGCAAAGAGTGACGTCCGACATTTATTTTGAAATCACCAGCGCTGATTAAAATGCGCGCGGTCATCAAATTGACCTGGAGGTCGGATGGCACGTTTTCAGCGATAAGTAATTATCCCACTTGTCCCAGGATTGAGGAAATGACTCGGGTTTGAAGATCTGCAGGGATAAAAATGGCTCTGAACAGTTTGTACTGACAGTTTTGCTCAGAATTGAACCACCTGTCGTCTGAAGCTGCAGGGCCAGTGGAGGATTACTCCAGTACTCCGTTACTCCTCCTGGAATTTACAAAACATTCTGTCCTGGATCAGGTTCTTGTTTAGGAAAACAAATCTAGAATAAATGCGCAAATAAATAAATAAATGAATAAAAGTCTGTAGCACTCAGACACACAAGTTCCTGCAGATAATTTAAATTCATCTGCTTTATTTTACTTTTACCAGTATTTTGACGCTGGTTTCAAAAACGCTGGAAGAAATGTGAAACCAAAGAGACGCGACGACTGAAAGGAGACTGAACAGGTAGAATAAATACTGACTGCAGTGGAACCACACAGGACCAATCAGGGTGCAGCACCACTTCTCTTTTGAAAGGGCTGACCTACGTATGGCATCCAAACTTTAATGGCCAGTAGAGATTTTTCTACTTTGTATACTGTGAGTTAGATATATTCCAGGTTTTACTGACACATTTGGGGCGTTTAATGACTCGTGCTTTGAGGGAATGTCATCAGACCGACACAAGAATCTGCGTTGGATTGAAGTGATGTCTGAAGATAAAAGTTGCGTGAGGTTTAATGCGCCGTGCGGCTCGTGTGCTGTGCAGGAGACATTTGAGGGCAGGAATGTTGTTTACGAGTGCCTCAAGGGTAGCGGCTGGTGGCGTGATTGGTCAAAGGCGGCATTTGTTGGCATTTGCACTGTCAACATCTATTGTGTCTGCAGTTATAATGTCAGCATAGTATAGCCGGACCTCTGTTTGCACTCGTACTGTTTGTGCTCCGTCAGTGTCGACACGTGTGGACGCACAAGACGACACAATTCACCTTCAGCTCTTCCAGAAGTCTTTGTCGTAACCTGAACTGTATCCGGATCACGTTGGCTCGTCCTGATTCAGTGTCGCTGCCCGTTTATTTCATCGTGGTTCTTACTGTAACACGGTAGTGGCTTTACCGGAATCCACCAACAACTTCATCGGACTCAAAAATAAGACAAGAGGAACCATGACTTGAACAATGTTGTTATGTTTGTAGGTTGAGGTCTTCCACGCTGCAGTGCACAAGCTATCCCGAGAGTGTCGGCTGACATACCTTGAAGATCAGTTGCCCCCGTCCCCCGTTTCACATAACTCTGGCAGGGGCAGAGACACTGGATAAGGCTGTGGGAACCTGTGTGAGCACTCTACCTAATCACCCCGCTGCAACTGTAGTCGATATCAAATCTCTGGAAATCAGCGTGTGATCGCGTTTGTGATGTTGGCGCGGCAGAACGAGACACATGATTCTGTCGTTGCGGTGGCTCTTGCAGGAATCGAACACTGCGTCTGTCTGCACCACCAGACTGAGAACGACGGACACCGAAGCTGCGTTAGCGTGCACGTACATGTACCGTAGATCGATAAGTGTTTGCATGTGTTTCCTGTGTGCACGCTCGCGTTCAGACCCCTGAAATTCAAGTCCAACGTTTGTCTTGCGGCAGCGAGGCTCCCGGGTCAGAGGTCAGGCTCATGACATCAACGGAACATCCAGGGGGGAGGGTCTAAATTTACTCGCCATCCAGATTGCCCCCTGACTCCATCCCTCACTGCTATTAATAGGCAGGCGACTGCTGCGTGGCATGCACCCGCTCCCTTCCGAGAGTGTGAACATGGAACCTGAAAAAACAGAGGAATCTGACCTGAACTGGCCACAACGTCTGACCGCTCATTTAGCGCTGAAGGCAAAGGGGCAAGTGTTTAATTAGGTTGGGGGGCAGAGGGGCTAATGGTTTTGTGTGTCGAGCAGACTTACTTACTTCGTTCAGCCCTGAGAAAGGTCAACGCTACAATGATCGGAAACGTCTTAACATTAAAGTTGTCGGCAACGGTCACTCAGGTGATTCCCACAAATATTAACACTGTGAGAAAAACGTGGTAATGACATCGTACTGGTTTAAAGCCGTCTTCACCAAATTCAGTCTGATCTCAGGGGCTCCAAGTTCGTGATCAGTCTGTTGGTGAAGGTGGTTTTCCATCCATACGTTGAATTCCCTGCTCTGTATTGATCAACTTCCTCTTCGATCTGTCTCTTTATCCCGATCTCCACCAGAAGGTAATGTGGTCTGTTCTGTGCCGAGACCCTTCCTTCACCCAAGTATTGTGGAAATTTCTTCAGCAGTTTTTGTGTAGTGCAGTCGACAGACCGACAAACCAACCGAGCCGCTTATTCTCTGAAGAACTACAGACTCTGTGTGATGAATCAAATCTGTTTGCTTCATCTGGCACGTTCTTTGCAAACTATCTCGATGTCTTGATTTATTTATACCGTCAGATGAACAACAGAACAGCAGTTTCAGACCTCATGATAAAACTGGCTCGATCAGTCACGCACTGCTCATGTCCTCCTCCGAACAATAGCCCTTTAATGTTACCTAAGAGGGTGACAGTCAGCTGAGTCTCATCTCAACATCTCTCAACTTATCCAGAGAACCACACAGGCACACTGACCAAATCTATACACTGATTTCTGAATCTAAAAGCTCAGCGACTTCCCTGGCAGAGGTGGAATCCTAATTTCTCGTCAGATGATCGTCGATTTATACTGAGACAACATTTTGCTACAAATGGAAACCAAACTCTGTCCCTCACTTATAGAACTCTTAAGCTTTTGAGCTAACACATTAATGTATAGCATGTTTTGTTCACCATCTTGGTTTAGCATGTTAGCACGCTAATATGTACCGCCTGACTCGACCCCTGATAGATAACAAGCCACTGGGGCCAACGGTCTTGTATGAAACATCTGCTACAGATTGTCAACGGAAGATGAGAATGGTTTTACGAACAACTGCTGCCAAAAATGATAATTGGCTCCCCCGGCACATTTCGGCCTCATCCCTGACCGTGGGACATTACACACATAACATACCGAAGCCCGAGCCTACTGTGTGAGCCTCGCCCGTGACAGCAGCAGCACACAGCCCACTGTCGATCCGGATCTGAACTCAGAGTTCTCTCTCATCGCCCTCTCTGACTTGGATCATGCTCCTGTACCTGCTCTTCATCCACTTCTCTGCAGCTATATGCAATATGTTAAGCTGCTGCTACTGCTGCTGTTCGTATAATCCTTGGATTAGGTGTTTTTTGCACATGAAGCATTATATAAAAACTCAACCCGTCACATACTTGGGGGAACTGAATCAGATTATCAGGATGGGCCTTTCCTCGTGGAAGGATGAAGTGGCTTCAGAGGGAATCACTAAAAGCAGCGAGTGCCATTACATCCAGAACTATTCACTTGAACTGACAAACTTTTCCATCTTCATGTCTGGATCTTCAATTTACCGTTTCCCTTTTTTCTTCTCTAGGATATTCAATACCGACAACTTCTCCTCCGGCTGGCTGAGAGTCGGAGGGGGAAAGTTTCCATGCGGCCCCAGCGCCCGCTCTTGGCGGGACAAGCCCGCTGTAGACCGAACTGTTTCCGTCTATCCACCTCTGCTGCTAGAGCGCTCCCTCCTCCTCCTCCTCCTCCTCCTCCTCCTCCTCCCTCACTTTCTTCCTTTTTGTACTGTGACACAAACAGCCACTTTCCACTGCCCCAGACCTGAACCTTCATTCCACTTCTCTCTCTCCCCCCTCTTGCTCTCACACACACACACACAACTGAAGTCTCATTTGGTAACAAATATACAGTGGGCATTGCTAAGTGGCTGAATTAAAGTGATTAATAATTGACTGCTGATGGAATTCAAATTAACCTTACATGTGTGTATGTGTACATATGTGTGTGAGAGGCTTTGTGTGTGTGTTTGTGTGCACACTCGTATCAGTGTGCTCGCGTGTCCAACACTAAGTACTGTAGCCAGGCAGTAAAGTGGCCAAGCCATTAACCAGAATATGACTTCTGCAAAACTGAACCATAAGAAGAAGAAGAAAAAAAACCAAAACAAACATTCATTTTCACAAAGAGCAAATTTTAAAAAAGTAATGAGAGCCGCAGAGCTCTCGGGGGCCTTCGCCCCGGTCATCTGAAAAAAAGCAATAAGACCTCATTAATCAGGTTTGTGTTTTTACGGCAAGCAGTGAAATTAGATCATATAGTTAACTTTTATTTTCCATCAAAGAGCCCAACTGTGTGCATTAACAAACAGGCTTGAATCGCATCTATAAATGGCAGAGTTGGATAACAGTGTGAGACCGGACCTTTGGCTCAAGGTTGCGTCGGTTCATGTTGCTGGCCCCCTCCGCTCCCCTTAGACCCGACCTGATCTGCACTGGATGGAGCCTTTGCTAATCATTGGCACCCCGACTGAGGTAACGAGTGCAGCTACTGCTACAGCACCCGGAGCAAGGCAAGGGTCACGAGGCAATCAACCACACTCACACACACACAAGCACACACACAAAAGCCTATACAGTAAGTGATCGATAATCCATCGTTCGCTGAAACAACAACATATTTTTCTTCTTCTGAGTGGTCATTCCTGCACACAAAGGACTACAATCATTATTAATGCATTGATGCATTAAGGAGCCCCCTATTAACAAAACACATGACCACAGAGCCTTTGTACGCCCCTGTCTGCTTATATTAAAACAGTTTATTTAAGAATTTTTGCCGTGTAAACATTATAACCAATATTCACATGACGGCTGTTTTCCTCTCACATCATGCTCACGTTAGAAATCTTGAATGCTGAGATAATCAAGTTATCATTCCACCACTTCTCGATTCATCAGCAACTGAAAAGACGATGGATAGTGAAAAATGTGAAGCTGAGGGAGCTGTTGCGTGGTTGGTCTGGCTGATAACTAGCGTTAAACATTTGCACCGTGCATTTGGTTTTAAGTTGCTAATGTCTAGCTTGTTTTTATTTGCAACTCTGAATGCCGACACCTACAGAAATGAAACCAAATCATGAATTAATTTCAGTATTAGAAATGAAAACAGAGTGCACATTCACAAGCTGCAGGGACAATAAAGGGTATTTCTGGTTGATTCAACCATTTTTAACAAGTTTACCATTAAGTCAGAAACCACAGGTGCCGTGCATAAATAAAACAGTATTACTGGATCAATTTGCAAATTGCCTTCTTTAGTAAACACTCTCTGTGATGATTGAATCATGGATTTTGGAGCTAATGGAATTCAATTTAAGTTAATAATTCATCTTATTGAACAATCTAATGTTTTAATGTTTTAATATGCAGTTGGCAAAGCACATTACAGTATGAGCTTTGAAAGAAACTTTTCAGCCTTTACCTCACCACCTCTATGAATCTCCAGTACACTCTCATATCAGCTGTCAGATGAACCCGTTCCAAAGCAACGAACAAGTAAACAACCAATGAACTGGTGGTAGAGAATATTTGATTGGCTAAGAAAGTGGCTAAAAACTCCGCTGAACAACTGTCGGGACAGCAGGACATTCTGACAGCGTTTGATAAATACCTGCAGCAACTGGTAAACATTACAACAACTGCATAATAATCAAATGCCTAACTGCCATACACACACACACACACACACACACACACACACACACACACACACACACACACACACACACACACACACACACACACACACACACTCCATGGCATCTTAACTGATGGAAACTTCCCTCCCTGGCTGTCACTGTGGTCCATTTCCTGCCAGGTCTGAACCAGCTGAGCCAGAGACTCATGTTCCACTCAGGGGGCCTTCAATCATTCTTACCCCCGCTGCAGGCACACCGTAGTGGGTGTGAGGTCAGGTCAGACTCTGGGGCACAGGGTCTGCAGGAGACATGGTACGAGGTCTCCCTCTGCTGCTGTCTCATCACATGTGCCCCGAGAAAACAGCAACGGCGTTCCCAAAACGGACAGCCATTTTTTAAGAAAGGGAACTCTGTTGTTATCTAACAAGGAAATCAAAGCAGGTCCTTATATTGCACTCTGGAGTGAGTGATATAGTGTCTTAAAAAAAATAAATAAATGTCTATATATTGATACAGTATCTACCACTTCATCAATCCAGCTATAATAAATATAAACAATGTGTCAATGTCTGAATTGATTTTGTTTCAAAGGCAAAGATGTCCATATTCCGCATGTGCATATGAATAAAACACAATTTTTCAAAGTGCAAGATTAAATTAAAATTCAGGATTAATATTGAATGTGTGCAAACAAAACAAGATGTAATCCACGGTCCATCAAACACTCAACTCAGAGTACTTTGACCAGTTCTTCTGAAAATGTGGGGGAATTAATGGGTTGAGAAACACTCACATGCAGATTTACTTGGCACTGCATCATAATCAGTTTTGTCTGCTTACTGTACTCTTACTACCACTAACTGTGTCATGTGTGTACTGGTAAGAAGGTTTAAATCTTGTAATTAACAAACACCAATTGATGGCATGCCTTTAAATATAAACTAATAGTTAGATATCATCAGAATAGTGAGAAACTTCTGTGCCCCTGTCCTATATTTTTAGCCACTTTCCTCTGATTTATTACAACCTGCCTTTATAACTGGATTTCACTTGGTGGTTATTCAGATTGTAAATAATCTGTTGCTGCCTTATCGCTGAGATTAAATGGCTAAAACACATTACTTATAATAAAAATACCTACAGTGGACATGGAGTCCATTTATATAAATCCAAGCCTCTGGGCTGTGAACTTTCCTTCAAGGGCATAAAGCAAACTCCAGTGCGCCTGCGCCGTGCCAGTGCTACCGGAAGTACATCCACGCACGTGCAGCACAGCGTTTGACAACCTTGAAAAGACTACAAAACAGCTAGCTGGTAGCTTAGGGTTCACAGCAAACCGCTCCAGCGATGCCTGTAACAAGACTACTGTGAGTGTCGAGCCTTTTCTTTTCGTTTTTAGTCGTAAATAACCCCCAAAACGACGCCTCAACTAGAGACTGTATCTTTGTTATTCCGCTCTTCTGATGATTTGGGAAGCTAGCAAACACAGCTAACGTTAGCGCGTATCCGCCTCTTAGTTACCCAGCATGTGTGAATGTAGCCTTTGGTAAACGTTGTTTTCACTTATCATACACTTCTGTCGATGCGCATTGTTAGTGTTCAACTCTATAACTCACTCTTAAATGATGTTATACGACACGAACATAGCCAGCGGTGGCTAGCTATGCTACAAACAAACTGCCGTTAACGTGCAGCTAGTGTCGTAGTGCAGTAACTATGTACGTTGCTATGACAGGTTGTCGTGTAGCTGTTAATGATCGGTAGATAGTGAAGAAACTCACCTGTGTCTGTAAACACTATATCAGGGCATATTACTTGTTTTTAACGAATTCAAACACGCTCCAAGGATGAAATCTGTCACTTCAGACTAGCCCATGATGCTACATTTATAAATAATGTTTTATTTCCCGTGTCATGTCAACATTAACACCTATTTGTCAGTGATCTGATGATGAATGTATATTATTCTTGCATGACAGGCTCAAAACGAGGTTATAGGATAATTCCAGGTTCATGTAGTTTTGCTGATATCTGGGAAAAACCAGAAGCAGCAGATCAGATAAGTTATAAACAAGCACACAGTGGAACCAGGTCATCTGATAAAAGTGAAAAAGTTCTGATGAATCTGGCTCTGAAAGCACACAGACACGTTTTTGTCTAGCTGGTGAATAATAGTAGGACTGATGGCCTCCCTTAAATGTGGTCTGGCAAGGGTAATCTTAACTTCATTACAAAGCTTTCTTTTGAAACAGCTTTTTTCCCTTGTCTTCACCTTTATCATGTTTGTCAACAGACGACTATAGCATGTAAAACATAAAATTGCACTGCACACTTCAACCTGATCACTTGTGTGGCTTTAATATCTTCCAAAGTTTCAGTGTGATTTTATGAAACATTACAGGGTGTCATCAATTGATAGTGTTTGTGACAACTGTTCACCTCTTCTCTCAGATACCCTCTCTACCAGCTGGGTAACCCTCAGCTGAGGATCTTCAGACCCAACTGGTTCCTGACGCTGGTGAGACCAGGGAAGGAGCAGCCTCCTGACACTGCCCAGTTTCGCATCCCAATGGAGTAAGTTTTCGCTTACAGATTTTCACTTTACCAATAACTGCAACTGGCCAAAATAGCAACACCTTATACTGTGAAACCTATGAAAAGGTAAATATGTGGTTGTGTCAACTCAACAATGCTATTTTTATATAACTACAAAATGCTAGTTATTTTGTTTGGCCTTAATGATATATTAGGTCATTACTTTTGTCAGACTATAGTAGTAGTTTAGTATCACTCAGAAGTGTTACATAAGGAACATATGTTTCACATTTCAGTCTGCAATGACTTGTTTTTACTGGCAACGTAGCAGCATTTCTGGACTGGTATTCTGCAGCTGGAGTTGCTAACGTTGGCCTCCAGGTGGCGTCACAGCCTCATGAACAGAAATCTCTGTCCTTAACATTTTGTAGAGTTCATATCACCTTATGGCTGTATTTAATGAGCTCAGTTGCAGTGATGACTTATGAAAGTCTGACGTGGTCAGCGGGGTGGGAGCTGAGGTCAAAAGTGCTTTTGTGTGGCACTGCAGTGGAGGCGCTCGTAGACAGTAGGACGTCAAACTCTAATCCCCGAGTGGAGCCAATACTGATACATGCCCCAATAAGGAAAGTTGTTCTTGATTCAAAACGTGTGTCCAATGGAGTGGTGTGTGTGTGTGTGTGTGTGTGTGTGTGTCTATATATATATATATATATATATATATATATATATATATATATATATATATATATATATATATATATATATATATATATATATATATATATATATATATATATATATATATATATATATATAAATAAAATAAAATACAATTCACTGCATCCTAATCTTGCCGTGTTGTTTTTTTGTCTCACGATGAGTCAATTTGATGAGTTTGGACAACACATATTCTGTCATAAAACGCAACAGGAGGTCCTCACCAGTCAGCACTTAAAAGTGATGAGCTGATTTTGCCAAGCTCCGCAAGCCAAGGTCACTGAGGTTAGCAGTGCTCCTCAGGCGATGAGAGGGCCAGAACCCACACTCTGGAGAAAAATTGAAGTTTGAGGCAGATCATCTATGTGTCTCTGGTGGGGTTTAGACCATAATCTGTTCATCCAGGTGCCTGGCCTCCCACTCTGATTTTTGCCTCTTCTCTGCCAAACTCCTAGGGTGCTTATGTAATTGTGTGTGTGTGTGTGTGTGTGTGTGTGTGTGTGTGTGTGTGTGTGTCTCTGTGCACGTTTGTCAGTGTGGGCGAGTCAGTTTTGGGAGAATAGTGTGTGTCTTTGTGTATATATGCACAAAAGTGGGTAAGTGCAGGGTGCGTGTGTGTTTATAAGGGTGTGTAAGGTTTTTTTTTTTTTTCTTGGAGTCTTTGATGCCTGGGAGAGGTGCATGGCTGATTGATATGCTGCTGGGCCTCAGTGTGCTCTTGAAACACTGTTATTTTTTTTTTCTTTTCTTTTCATACACACCATGTAGTAACTGGACACACATTGAGGAGCAGTGACACGAACCAAATATCACTCCAACTGTCATCTTGTTGATGAGTCATTACGGCAGTGAAAGCTGAGGCAGTTATGACCCTCGAGGGTAGGTGGTGGTGTAGTGCCTGGGTAAGTTGTAGTGCCAAGCAGCTGTTAATGAGAAGCGGTCATGTTGGCGTTCTCAGAGCAATAACACAAGGTGGCCTTTATCTCAGTGACACCTGGGAGCTGGATATCAGGGGTTGTCTGTTTTTGTTCTCTATCGTTTTTTTTTCTCTTGTGTTCTTGCTTGTTTGCTGAGTCGCTCGCTCGCTATGATCTGCGCATGTCTTTCTCCGTCCTCTCCCTCTGTCCCACCCTGGTCTCTGTTGTTTATTGTGCTTTTATTAAACGCTTTGCAACGCGTCCAAAACCAATCCCTCTTTGGCACTTGTTGTTTGAGACACCTGGCCCGTGTTCGTGTAATTCTCTTTCTACCTGCTGGAGGGAAGTATTTGTTTGTCTTTTTGATTGTTCTCGAACCTTTTGTGCTATGTTAGTATTTCCTCTCTGCTCCAGAAGGAACATCATCAAATTTCTAGGTTGACACCCACACACACACACACACACACACACACACACACACACACACACACACACACACACACACACACACCTCTTGGGCCTCACCTGGCATGGCTAGAGGCCAGCGCTGAGACACACACACACACACACTCACACAAAGAAAAGATCACAATGCTGAACTTTGTTTTCACTACCACTCAGTCACATTTCATGCTACGATGCTGTCTAATAACTATGAAACCAGACCATGCGGCTGTCTCGCTCTAGACATGGGCATAATGTTACACAACATCTCGCATTGTCTTTCCACTTCGAATACTCTTCAGTACCTTTTGGATCAAACAATGGAATGATCGCCATGGCAATCTCTCTGGTTATGTTCGCCTGATCCACTTCATAAACACATGGCTCAAGTTGGAAACTGGGTTGTTTTTCACGCTAATTAACCTCAGTTTATGTCCTCCAAAGTCATTTAGTGAGCCTGTAGAGGAATGCAGCGAGCTGTCGGGTCCTTACTGACCTGTCTCTCTGTGAGGAGTTTAGTGACTCCTGGTGACCTGTTCTTTGATCTATTTCTGTTCTATTGTCAGACCGAAAACCTGAACAATAAATCTAATCCTTCACACGCTGCTCTTATACTCTCAACTTCTCAACTGTCTCTTCTCTCCATAAGTCTCAGGTTCCTCAATGGCTTTCCCTCTAAACAAAGTCTGCTATTATGATCTTGATACTTAGTGTTGAGCAACTTCTCTGCATGTATTGTCTGTGTAGATGGGAGGGTTAAAGTAGTGAGTGTGTGTATCTCGACTCAAACCTGACAATGGGGCAGACTTACAATGAGGAGCGGCTTTCTTTTGCCTTTCATCTGCACAGAAAACAACTCTCCTGTTTCATTCTCACCACTAAGCCGCTCTGACACAATGTACTTTGATGTTGTGCTCTGTGTGTGTGTGTACGGACTGTTTAGTGTACCTTGGATGTTTACCCTACAGCTTGTTTAATGAAGGTTACACAAAATAAAGTCTAAGCGGCTTATTATAACATACGTTAATGTGTCGAGAGAGACAGTTTAGTTGTGTGTTAACTCATAAACTACACCAAACTTGTCATATGTTCTCTCCCACATGACACAAAACATTTTGTACTGTTTGCTGGCTAGATGTTTAATGGCATAGAGCTTAGAAGTCGATAACTGTCAGCCATTACTAATGGAGGGTTAGCCAAACCCTACTATCTGGATAATAAACCATTAAAATTTACGAGGTGCCTTTACATTTACACCTGGTAATTATATTGTATTCTTCTCTATCTTCATTGAGACTGGATCTCCAACTTAAAGACCACACCTGTGCATGAGTTATTTGAGGTAGCATCCAAAAGTCTTAATTATTTGTCTTATTTAGTAAATTCGGTTATTCCTTTTTTGGAAAAGTCAGTCACTCTATCACTTGATACAGTTTATGCTTTGTTTACAGCAAATCAGCTGCGCCAATGGGCCCCTATTGTGTCATTTTTCACGCAGTTCTGTAAAATAACGTGTCTTTTGTCATCGTCATATAATTAATAATTAGAAGCATGTTGCTTTCATTCATCTCTCTAGCTCGCTCAAAATTTTATCAACTCTATCCTCTGATCGCTAAAACGCATCTATATCAGTGTAATGTTTTGTATAGATGCCAGCAAGTTGTACGGATTGCATTTACATCTAGCTAAGATTCAAACACAATGCGATCCCACCTCCAGATGTGGTCAAGCAGATACAATCACGTTCCAATCGTGACATTTAAGGGTCTGCCTGTGTACGGTGCTCCTCTGCTGTTTTCCACTTGTACCATGAAATCATTTTAAAGTACTAGCTGATGCAAGAGCAACTCAGACAGCGAATACTGTCAGCAAATTAACATCAGTGTCAGCTTTAATAGGAGCTTGGCAACCGCCATTTTTGTAAATGTTTTTCTGGACAACATAAGGCAACTTACATACAGGAAAAAGAGTGAACAGAGTTGATGATGTGCTGAAGGATTGAGCTTCCTCCAAACTGCAGTGAGTGCCCGTCGCTTGCAACTCTGCATCACTTCTATGTGTGGCTGCTCCTCTTCTTTTCCATTCCCTTGTAATACTTCAAGTTGATCTGCCAACCAAAAAAGGCACCATAAAAAGCCCAAATGTAGATGCAGCCCAGTTTCTATCAAACAAGGAGCCACATTAAAAGCTTTCCAGCGGTTTGCCAAGTCAAGTTGCTAAAACAAGCAGCCTTTCCAAGGAGGATTCATGGTAGCCACAAGAAGCATGATGGTCAGTGAATCATTCCTATACAAAGTAAAGTTCATCTTAGAACAAGAAGGACATGACAAGAGCAACACCCCCATTCCTTGGATCAAATGTTGTTGTAGCGATTACTAATTTACAAGCACTGTTGCACAGTTTACCCAGTGGAGTACACACACCATTTTTTAAAAATGACTCACTATGATGACCACTAAACCAACACAAAGATGAAAATAAACTACCAGATAAACATAGTTTTTCACATAACATTTATTCAATGCTCCACATTCCTGCTGCTAAACCAACTCCTTGTTGTTAACCTGATGAAAGGGGCTACATATGTAAGTCTGCTGTGTTAAAATAGGCCATTATGGGCCGAACCTGCAGGTGGCAGCAGTACACTGGGTACAGCAACAGCACTAACGTGGTAATACACAGTATTTCCACCAGAAAAGCTTTTGGGCCCGGAGGCCAAGTGTCTTTTTGGGGGGGGTGGTAGTGGTTGGAGAAGCGGCTGGGCACTAAAATGAGATTAGCTGGTCTACCTTTAAGTTCTGTTCACCTTGAGTGGGCCTAAACCAGACGTTGTTGCTAACACTGGGGCTAATCAGCAGGTGGTAAGTCACGGGAACTTGGCTTAGGTCTTGAGGAGGTATTATAGCTATTTTTGTGTATAATGTGCACCACCAAAACGCGACAATTGAGTGACTGTCTCATAATAATTTATCCTGTGTGGAACATTTTAAAGTTTAGCACCATGATATTGGTCACATTGTCAATATTTTGTCAGTGTCCATACAAAGCCTTCTCTAAACCAGGTGAAACATTTAGGATAATTGCGGTATTTACAAAAAAATTCAACCACCAACTGTAATTCCCTGTGTGAAGCAGGAACCCTGACTAGCTAGCTGAACAAATTATCGGTTGTGGATGCTGCTATACATATTACTGAGTCGTCTGCATACATAGATATTTAACAATATCTTGATTTTCCATTGCAAAAAAGTAAATCTCATCTCATTGAAAGCTGTACCCACTACGTTGTACTTGACATGAGTTAGTCTTTTGAGTCAAAGTGGTACATGTTGAGTAAGATACTTTTATAAACATTCTTATGAAATACTTGATAAGTATACCTATACTCAATACTATTTTCCTAACAGCAAATGTGTCTGTTTTTAATAAAAATATCCATTAAATTGAAAGTATGTATAAGTTATTAATTGCAGTATATTGTTGTGTAAATCATGTTCAGGACTTTTTGCAATTGTTTTTGATGTTGCAGTTTCTTGGTACACGTCTTATACCAACTAATCAATATTATTCATCCAAAAATCCAGACTGGCTAGATAGAAGTCTTTTTTTAAAGTCAAGATATGTTGATTATAATTCATGGTTGAAGATCATTGTGAGTGGGTGGCTGTATAGGGTATTCTTTATGTGCAGCAGAGGCATTATCCATTCACCTGGCTGAGGTTCATTTAGCTCCAGTAAATGGACGAGTGACACACAGTCTCAGAGCTTTCTGAATCCATTCAACAGCCTTATTGTCAAAGCTGTCTCAGTCCTGTCTTGCACTTTTCCAAATTTCCCCTTTCACCTACTTCTTTCATACACTTTTGGGGCACAGGTGTAAATGGACCGTCTAAAACTACTGGAACTGCAAATGATGCTCAAATTTCTTGGCTCAGTGTGAGTCAGCCCACATTTTAGAATAGTAAATATCCAGGAGCGTAGATTCATTGCAGAGAAAGGATTGCATTTGAGAGCAGCTGACATAGATGTGTGTCTTAATCTGCAGGTGGATGAGTCACTACCAAACAACTGTGTCACAAGTAAAGCTTGTACCCTGATTCTTTATCGATACATGCATCCCTTCAGAGGGCTGTTTGTTATAACGCCACTTGATACCAAATTTAGGTCTTATGTCTGTCTTCTGCACCTCCCCGTGAACAACTCAGAACAATATAACGTTTTCAATTGTTTTCTGACAGTAATGCCAGTGTGCCTGTTTAAAAAAACTGCTCGGCAACAACGGACCATAATTGAACCTTATCCATCGCCTGCGTCATCCGATGCCCTTCTAGGTTTTGTGTTTGGAGTTCTTTCATCATCTTGGGTGAGGAATCTTTGTAGCATGTGTGTTTGCGTATAAATATATACCAGTTGCTGAGGAACGATGCCTTTAGCCTTGGCAGTTGCTGAAGACAGGTTTTCATTCTTCCTGTGAGGCAGAAGTGTGAAAGGTTAGCTTGTGGAGTCAGATGGGTGTTTATACTGGGATGATGATCAGATGCTGCCTGCATCACTATTGGAGACACCACGCCCTTTGTCTAAGTTTAGCCTTGTTTATGTTCAAGCTTAACTTGACATTTTCTCCTCAGCTTTCAGCCCAAGGCTTTATCTTAGAATGGATTCCAGTTTGTAGCTGAAATGGGAGTCATTATCGACTCAGGTCAGAGGAAAAAACGGCTATCTAATATCACAGCTGTAAATCTAGTTTTCAGTTTCTGTGTGCATCCATTCAAAGTAAATCTATGTATACATCCATACCTATGAATTATATGTAAACTATATCTGGTATCTAAATTAAATTTCATACTTATATATGTAGACTAGGGGTGTCACGATTCTCCAAATCCTCCATTCAATTAGATTTTGATGTTAAGGTCACAATTAGATTTGATATTTTTCTTTTAGCGCAGATAGCTATACCATTTTTAGACTAGTCTAGTCTACGATGATTTATTTTATGCTGCGATTATTTCAAAAGATGGTCTACGTGGTGTCATGAGTGATATAATCTCCATTATTTGTTTGCAATGTAGCACACTAAAGCCTTATTGTCAAATGTGAATAATTTATTGACAGTAGAAAGGTAACAATAACTTGTCTTACCAGTCAACTGGAAACTAACTGTAAACAAAAGAAGAAGTCATAAAGGATACCTGGCATCTGGTGACTCTGGTGCGGTGGTGTGGCAGCGTCACTCCATGGTCCGTGTGTGGGACTTGTTGTGAACCCTCAGTTTGACAAAAGGTGAAGCTTCTTTGTTGTTCTGCTACTAGCATGCTGGTCCTACAAGGGATTGTTTCGCCTCAACGATGGACTCAAAATAACAGTAAAGTCATTACTGTCATGACTGTGAGTTTAAAATTTGGGCACAAAACCGAACCCAAGTGAAAGTGAAACTTAAATGCTTAACTTACACAGAGAAATGTCGATTGTGTTCCCTCTGTAGTATTTATCCATGACCTGCCACTGATCCGTTCTACTCTGCTTATGCTCTCCAGTCAGGTCTCTGCCACAGTAGGTTAAACATGCCGGTCCTACAGCAATCGTCCACATCCTTGGACGTGCTTTAAACTGAAAAGCCAAACTGAGTGAATACACACAACACATTACTTTACCCTCCACTGTGGCTTCAGTCGTAGTCTGATCGCCAGCTTATGTGATTGGCCACCGCAACATGACGTCTGGCTTCATTTCTCCAAAAGTTGACTGCGTCTCAACTTTTTCGGCACGCACCGCTGCAGCCAAAACAGACTACCCTCATTAAAATAAATGGGAAAACCTGCGTTTTCGCCGCAATGACGGATCCAGTGTGAATCCACTCGCCGCACTACAACATGCTGTGTGTGTGGGGTTTTTTTTTTCCCTCTTGGCATACCTGCCGGACATGACCCTGAGGGTGTGGCTAAATCTTCAATTCGACCTTTGATTTTGAAGGTCGAGATCGTGAGGTCATTTTGATTGATATCCAACTTGCGCTCAAAATTCCCTTTATGTAGTCAAAAGTTATGCTTTTTGAACATATTCCTTATTACTGATGTTTATAAATTCTTCTTGTTCATCTGTACTCTTCTTAGGTTTTAACTTTTTGTTACGCTTTTTTGGCCCCAGTGTATGTGTACATGCGTGTACATGCATGGGCATCTTGTGCAGAGTTACTGGCATGACTATGTATGTATGTAAGTGGCGGCTTGATAATTGGAGTGGTAAAAGCAGATGGAATTGGATAGGGAAATGTTCCTCATTAATCAGGATCAGTGTTCCCTCTGCTAATGATCCAGAAGAGACCTCGCAGTCCCCAAGCCACTTTCCTCCCTTCCAGTTCCCTTCCCCTGCTTTCTAGGAAAACCTGTCTCCCAGTGCAATCACTCTCCCTTTCTTCCTCTCTTGATCTCAAGTACCCCGGTCACTCTGCTCTGCTTCACTGCCCTCTGGCACACACACTGCGAGACGGGGGTTATAGGGGGAGGTTGGTTCAAATAGAGCAGAAAGGAGCATCTGCATGCCACATCTTTGGAGACACATTTCTCTCCTCTTTAGGAAACAGAGACGAATAGTCCTGAAGATGCCCTAGCAAGTTTGTTTTGAACTTTTTTCACACTAAGATGCAGAAACTCTAACCCTAACACCCTGTTTGTACCTGGACCAGTACTGGCTCTGAGAGGACCTCTCAAACGCAGCTGCATGAAGTTGATATTTGGTTGAAAATCCCTATGATACCCAATAGTTACCACATCACACCATCCTACTTTCGGTAATGGTGGAATCAAATGTGGAAATAGTTAGTGAAGTATCGTAAATGCAAGCTTACCACTCTCGATAAACAGAACTAAGCAGGTCAAGTGTTCTAGGTCCACATTGGTGTCAGCTTTGCCAAAATTTAGCGTATTATAGAGGAAAAGGCAATTGTTTGTACTGCGCGGAAACATATATGACATCATTCTTAGGTACAAAGAGTCTTTGTGTTCACAGATGGGATTTTCTCATGCAGATGTTTGCCTTACCTGATATTGTTACAGCAGCTTGAGGTATTGTGCTGTTTACTCTGAAAAATAGGGGATATTACATGATCCCTTTTCTATCAAAGAAACATATGAGGTGATAGAAGACGCCATATCCGAGGCACTCATGCCAGACCACAGCGTCGCTATTAAGCACTTTGTCAGACGCATTTGGGAAGTGCTCTCCACCAGGCTAATCCAATTGGTGAGATTGATTAGCCGTTAAAAGCCTTTCTTCCTCTGGTCGGAGAAATCCGTTCCAAATGCTGCCCAGTGGGCTAGCTTTAGCTGGGCTGGCCCACCGGATCAGTTGGTGCCAGGCCCACTTCCTGTGTAGGGTTTCACCGGGCGCGATCAATACATGCAGACAGCTAATTGGATGAACACTGACACTCACATTTCTCTTCTCTCCACTTTATGGTCCAGAGAAAAGCTGAATATGGGTTCATAGGGGAGTGTCTGTCCGTTACTGTAGGTAATATAACAGCAGAGTTTATGGGAATGTAGTGTGGAAACAGGCTGTATCATTTATATTGCCTGTGTCAATTTAGTGAATGTGGTGTTATTTGATGAACGGTGATCCAGCATGTAACCCTACAAGCCCTCAGACATCTTCCATCACTCCCTTCTGGTTCACACATTACCCAATGTGAACACTGATGTTGGATGCCTTACATAACCCCTCTTCTCCTTTTTCTCCTTCTCTCCCTCCCTTTTTCGTCTGTTTTTCTCTTCTCTTCGTCTCTTCTGGACATGTTTGGACAGAATGACCAAGTGTGACGTAAAGAACTACCTGGAGAAGATCTACAACGTTCCTGTGGGAGCAGTCCGCACCAGGATACAGTTTGGTGAGTGTCTGCATGACTTTGCACAAGCACATTCAGAGCGCTGTTACATATAAAGAACTTGGAGAGGCTCCCATGGAATATTTATGATTCTAATGATACAGTCCTGCATTAACCCCTGCAAGACCAGTCGTATGTAGGAACTGCAATTTTGGATCCCTCAAGCTTGAAGTGGATTGAATAACTGGCATAAACATAAACCCTCTGCAGAGGTCTGTGCCATTGTGTTTGATTATTTGTCTGTGTTGCTGGTGTACAATGTACAGTATGTAAAGACATACACCAAAGTGAGCTGAGGGAGAGAGAGAGAGAGGGTGTTAAAGCAGTGGTGAAAACACTTGATTCATGGTATGCGACGCCAAGCCACAAACAGTTCATCCAAATTAAAATCCTAAAGTTGTACTGCAGCTGTTATGAGTAAATCGAGCAAATGGTCACACACGCACACACACACACGCACACACACACACACACACAAGCTAAACTCATCCACAGTGGGCTGAACAACATTGTAAAGCGTGTAAATAGTTGTTTGATAACTCGATGACAAAAAGTGGCCTCAACTTTATACAGTGGATAATTGTTCAAAGCATTTGCACGTCAATCATATTGTGTTGAAATTTGATATTCATGTTACAATGGATGTCCAGTGACGAAAACAGAAAGAAGTGTCTGTTGAAACTACCCGTGTCACTATCCATCCGCATGCTCAATATGTTGCACTCGTTTCTCAGCCCATTTGTTGTGCAGAATTCAGCGTCCAAGGTTTGTGAAATCCTCAAGGTTACAGCCATCCCAGTAGCCAGTGAATTTTGGTTATGGCGTGCTGGAATTCACAGAAAGATGATTTTTGTTTTGGAGGCATAAAACCAAATTGGTTCTGTGTAGGAGACCATAAAAGTTGGTTAGCAGCTATTAGCAATTTCAGCTTGCGATGTTCCCATTGACATGCAGCAGCGGGAGTGTTTTCCAGCGGCTAGTTGTGGTAGTGGTTGGCGTGCCTGGCTCTCCTTTCCCCTAACACACACAGCTGCTTATCTGACAATCTGCTGCTGCAGCATTCCAGCCTCCAGCTGTCCCAGGACACCCCACGCTCCCTCCACACAAACACATGCTATTCACTTACAAACTTGCAAGTTCAAGGACCTAAGTGCCCGATCCCTTCCTGACCCCTCGTCAAGGATGATCATAGAGCCAACAGTCTTATACGATTGACGTAATAATCCCCACTTTTTATTCGGGCAGTACGCGGCTCAAGTTAACATTGTTATCCCTACAAGTCTAGGAATTTGCAAGTTCATGGAGGAACGGAAGGCGAAGACATATGTGTAGCTTTAAGTTCGAGATATGCTGAGGAACGAGGCACGAACCCCGTCTACACTGCGCCTGAAGGGCCACGAGGAACCCCCTCTACCTCTGGAGGAGAAACTGGTTAGGAGACGTGGAGGGGAGGGAGGAGGAGAGAGGCGCCTAGTATAGCCTGGCCTACAGTGTGGAGGACCCATTAACGCTGTTTATTAGGGTTGTGTCATTAAAAGCTAGGGGAAAAGGAAAGCCCCTTGGGAGGGTGGGTGGAAGGAAAGCGGTAGGCTGTGGGGGGACAGAAAAGGATAGGGAAGAAAGGGTGGTTCGGGGCCCCTGGTGATCCCGAGGTGCGTCAGAGAAGGTATCCCTCTCTGCGT